>NC_140589.1:1415611370-1416237017 GCF_964204655.1 Triturus cristatus
CACATATTACCGTCCAGATCCACAGTTTGTGACCTATCAGATAGAAATGTTTGTAGGAGCTATTGGGATGGGAAATCACTTTAGGAAGCATATACGCTCCTAACCACAATCAGATTAGCTTCTCGGAGAAGTTGTCCACACCGCTATCTTCCGTGGGCCCGACTGACTATTTTTTTGGGTGGCACTTTAATTTGTGGTGACTATTGTGCTGGATAGATCCAACCCTCCACTATGCAGCATATCGGTCTCCAAGCTAGCCCGAAGTTTGGAGAATTGCTGAAACAGTGAGAATTAACTGATGTTTGGAGGGAGCAACACGGACTGCAGCAAGGTTACTCTTATTACTCGCATTTGTATAACCATCACACTAGACTGGATCTGTTTGTCTGTTCTGACCGCTTAACCACAGCAGTAAGACACACTGAATACCTATGATGCACCTTCTCCGATCATAATCCACTGTTCCGTAGCCTCCGCCCTGTTGCGGAACCGACTGTTACCTCTACTTGGAGACTGAGCCATGACCTTCTGACAAATGAACATTTCAGACACTAACTACATTCGATGGTCACTGATTACTTTCAAAATAATGATGACCCGATGGACTCTAGAGCTAGAGAGTGGGATGCATTTTAATGTGGTGGTAAGAGGGCACTGCTTGGGTCAGACAGAGGGTCTGAGAAAAGTACTGCTGTCTGAACTTACAGACTACACGATCAAGGCATCCAACTGTCCGGTGATGCTCAAACAAATAAGCAAATAGACACCATGAGAAAGGAGTATAATAGTGCACTGGAGCGACTGCGGAGCCTCGACCTCCATGAATATCATACCAAGATACATGAAGAGGGAGGTAAAGCGGGTAGATTATTAGCATGGCTAGTGTGACCTGAATCAAAAGGGACAACCATTACTCATATTACATCTGCAGATGGGGTGGGTCTATACTCCCCTAAAGCAATAAACGAGGCATTTAGTACATATTACAAAAAATGTATGCGCGGCCCTGGACCCATTACCGGCGGAAGAAATAAGGGAGTTTCTGTTGCCTCTGCCACTGAGGACACTAGACCCTCAATTACGGGTGGCACTGGGGGCCCTAGTGACAGCCCATGAAAAACAGGAAGCTATTCGAGAGATGGCCTCAGGGAAAACATCGGGACTTGATGGCCTGCCGGTGGAATTTTATTCAGCACTGGCACACACCCTGACTCCCAAATTAGAAACCTTATTCATGAAGGCCTTGAAGGCAGGTGCACTATCGGCTTCTACGAAATATGCCTTGGTGATACCCATGCCAAAATCAGGACAAATGGGAGTACAGGCGTAGGGGTTCTGACCTCTTACTATGTTGAACACCGATTTTAAAATCCTGAGCAAAGAATTGGTGTTCTCCCGCATATGCAATCCTAGTTCACCCACACCAGAATGGTCACATCTGCCAACATTCGTAGACTCCTTTATATTATGCACCACCCAGAGGGGAGTAGGTATCCAGAAACCCATATAATGCCAGGAGAAAGTCTTCGATTCGATACAGGGGGACATTCTATGGGCTACGATGGCTAGAATGGGACTAGGAGATGGGTGGATAAAGTGGTTTATATTACTGTATACCGACCCAACGGCTCGGGTGAAAGCAGGAGGGGTGATATTGTGATCATATATCATATTCGGGTGCACAAGGCAGGAATGCCTATTGGCCCCACTCTTGTTTGCCCTAGCCATTGAACCATTAGCGGAACTGTTCAGACTGTGTGGTCCACTGCATGGGAAGCGATTAGGGGGGAGAGACCCCATCATCTCACTCTATGCGGAAGATCTACTGATATAGCTAGGAGATGTGAGTGTGGGAGTGACACAGTTGCTGGTTCTTTTGGAAACCTACTCTGCTTTGGCACGGTTAAGATTATATAAAACAAAAACACGCATATTCCCATGACTAGGGAACCACAATGCCCTGCTGAGCTACCTGCAGATTGGAATTGGGCTCCCTGTTCCTTTAAGTATCATGGAATACAGGTATATCATGAGATAGAGGATCTGTGAGAGGGAAATCTGAACCCAGTTCTGCGATCCCTTAAGGCGTGTTTCTCATTCTGGCATTCGCTTAAACTTCCCATGATGGCTCTAATCGCATTGACAAAAATGATTATGCTCTCCAGATGATCATATTATTCTGGGAATCTTCTGGTGATAATCCCACCCTCATGTTTCACTGGGCTTAGTAGACTGTACGAGAACTGATCTGGGATGAGGGACGAAACAGAGTCTCGCTGGCCACCTTGCAGAGAACCCCAGAGGAGGGAAGAATCAGGACCCCCGAGTTCGAGCTATACTATCCGGTGATCCAATTGCAGTAGCTAGTTCAATGGTTGGAGGGTCAGAACCCGGAGCTCCTACACACTATGACCTTAGTCATTACCCAGAAGCTCCTACTGGCTGAGCTGATACATCCCTTGGGGGCTGTCAAAGACCCGGGATTGCTCCTACAAGTGGGACTGTACAGTTGGAAGAGATGCTGTAGGCATACGGCAGGAATCCCACCATACGCACAGAGCCTGCCCCTAATAGGGCATCTGGGTGGGAGGCCACCTACATTACTTTCGAGCACCCAAATGACTAGCTGGACAGATGCAGGGGTAATGTCAGTGGGAGACTACTACCAGGATGGAATACTGATTCCGCTTGAAGACTTCCTGGCTCAATTTGATTTTCCTGGTGGCCAATTCCTCATCTAACATTAAGTATTTAGAAAATTCAAAGACCTATAGGGCAGCGCTCAGCTGGATCCACAGACACATGAGACTCTACAAGTGTTGGCAACATTGGGATCAGCCAGGCACCCAGCAAAATGGCACTACAAGGCAATGATTGGAATGGTGAAAACACCTCTGAAATGCTTAAGATCTGGATGGAACATAGAGATTGGGAGGGACTTGTGGGACAAGGAATGGTCTCAGGTAATAAAGAGCCCAAAACAAATATCCAGGAATGCTGCGGTAAAGCTCATCCAATTTAACTATGTGCACAGGGTTTATCTCATGCCCCACATATTAAATGTTATGCATGGGGGGAATTTGAGGCTGCCCTAGATGCGGTCAACATGATGTGGGGTTAATACATATGACATGGGGGTGTGAGATATTTCAAGAGTACTGGGATGCAGCACTGGCTCAATCCTTCTCACCTTGGCCCAAACACTTCACACTCTGCGGAGGCAAACCTCCTGGTATTGTTCCCAGGACCGAAAGCTAAGAAGGTGGGTTCCCGCTTTGCAGACCTAGCCCTGGTTCTGGCACGCAGGCATGAGCTGGAAAAGACCGAAGGTTCTCTCAATAATGCTGTGTGAAAAGAATCTAGATACCTGGGCCAAGACAGAGGAAAGAGTTATACAACAAGAGGGAGCTTGGGGTCTCCGCAGACATCCTATTGCTGAGCTATGGACAGAAATATTGAGAACCTGGGCTGGCAGGAAGGACAAACATAGAAATGAACAGAGGAACCCAGAGGCGAGCATAAAGAGTGATAGCGACACTTCTATAGGCCCATAGATCTTGGAGGTGAGAGACTTCCCCAATGACGAACTCACTGTCCAACCCACCCACAGTAATAAATAGAGTATAAAAGATACTTATGAGGCGCCACTGAATAACATTAAGTTTTGCCAGGAAATGAGACAGTTTGGTTCTTAACAAAAACAAGATATGGTTCTGATTGGTGCAAACGCCTGGGGCTCTCCGTAACATCTAATATTGTACCGGAACAGGAAAGGTTGTATAAAAAGTAATACAGAACAAATGCATTATATGTGTAAACAACTCAAAGACAGAATTGTAAACACTTGCAGAGTTACTATCAATGGGTTGACTCAATTAATTACTTAGATGTTGTATTTGGTACTGTGATGCATTTTAACGATGCCTGGATGTATGTTATTATTAAAAACTTTTAAAAATGCTAATAAAGGCATCTCTAAAAAAATACAAAAAGGAAAAGCCCTCGCCTATCAATCTCCCTAGAAAATGGTTTGAAAACTGGAGATAAAGGGCGGCTGCACAAAATGGCCTCCCACCACATGGTCAACCAACAACAGCAAGCATGGATGCATGGCCGCCATAAAAAACACATGCAGGCTTATGGAACAAGCACACTGGCTGGCTACACAACATTTCCACCAACCACATGGCCAAACAACAACAGCAAGCAGGGTGTCATGGCCACAGCAAAGAACACATGCTGGCCTATGGCTGGCTACACAAATTGCCATTGACCACATGGTCAAACAACAACAAGCAAGGAGGCATGGAAAACATAGAACACATGTAGGCCTATAGACACTGACTGCACAAAAAGGCCCCTGGCCACATGACATTGAGAACAAAAACAAATGGTGGCCTATGGCAAACACACACACACACATATATACACTGGCCAGATAAAGGAGGCATTGGTAAAACTGAAAAAGACACTACATTACCATTACATTATCAAAGCCACAAATAACAATTAACTAAGCTATAATTTTTTTACAACAAACATCCTGCAAAGGCAATAAATATTACCCCACCTATACACGTTTTGCCGACAAAAGTGAAATACAAAAAAAACAACACATTTTTCATTTAATCCAATGTCATCTCAGCCCTATATGATGTTTTAAAATGGCATATACCACATAAACAGTTGTTTAATGTACCCATGACTAGTACTGCCTTGGGTGTAAGTGTTTGATAGCGTGTTGGCAGACTAATCCACAAAGTAAAATACATGAATATTGTAAATTTAACAAACATGGAGAAAATGTACTGAACTGTGCAACATTTTTCCTTTGCAAGGGATGAAACATTATGTGCAAAAATTAACTAGGCCCCTACACTATCTGCAGGCCACTCACCACAATAAATTTAAAAAATAGAATAAAAGTTCAAATAAATACTGGTGCATGCCCTTTTTCAAATAAACAACACCCTTTAACAAGAGTGTTTGACCTTACTTGTGATATCTCAAAAACAAAAGGGCTGATTCACAGAACTAACTTAAGACAAATTCCTAAACTTACAACTTTTGTTATTCACAGAAGGCATTTAGTAGTAGTAAAGTTAGGATTGTGTCTTAAGTTTGACTTAAGACAAACTTAAGACAAACTTAAGACAGACTTAAGACAGACTTAAGACAAAATCCTGTCTTAAGTCTGTCTTAAGTCTGTCCTAAGTCTGTCTTAAGTTTGTCTTAAGTCAAACTTAAGACAAAATCCTAACTTTACTACTACTAAATGCCTTCTGTGAATACCAAAAGTAGTAAGTTTAGGATTTTGTCTTAAGTTAGTTCTGTGAATCGGTCCCAGTCCTTAAATCCAATGGTATATATTCCGCAGACAAAAAGAGTGAACATTGTTCATAGAGCGATATTTTTTGCAATCATCGTTTAAACAGCACCAACATCAGAGTTAGATTTGGGGGTGATAGGGAACTTACAGAAACCATCAGGTCACACCTAGGGGTGAGCCAAGGTTGTGTATTAGCCCCTCTTCTGTTCCTCATCTATATCAATGACTTGGAATCCCACCTGTCTAGGATAGGGAAGGTTCTCCCTAGAGTTAAGGAAAGAGCCCTGTCCATTTTGTTGTATGCAGACTATGCCATACTAATAGCAGGGACCGGTAATGGCCTCCTGCTCATTTTAGATGGATTTTATAATTTTATGGGGGGTTTCCATCTGAAAACAAACATACAAAAATCTTTTTTTATGATCTTAGGCCCTAGAAATGTGAAAAATAGAACTTACTTTTTGGGGGGACAGAAATTCATAGAGTGAAGTGTTTTAATTATCTGGGCCTTTTCTTTGATCAACATCTAACCTGGCAGAGCCTACATCAATCCAGGACCACTAATGCGTAAAGAGCTGTACAGGGGGTGTTCTCATTTGCGAGAAGGTTGGGCCACAAACCGATCAAAGAACTGACGGAGATTTCTTGGAGTAAATGTGTTTCTGTGGTGACCTATGTGGTAAGGGTCTGGGGCTCCAAAGGCCCGGGCCAATTCAGCAGGTAGAAAATAATTATGAGCGTAGGCTATTGGCCACTCCCCAGTCATGACCTGCCTTTTTTTGCCTATCAGAGTTGGGCTTAACACCATTAAGTGACAGGCTAAGCTTGGTACCACTTGTCTTATGGTTGAGGATTTGGGGGAAACCTGATGCCCAAATCTCTGAGAAAGTATTGGTGGATTGTCTTTCTCTGGACAATGCCCTCAATGTACCCTGAATTAGATTTATAAAAAAATAATTTCTAGTGCTGGGCTTTCAGGAGTACCCTGAAAATCCATCAAGCATTAACTCCTGGGCTATCCCCAGTGGTATGGGGGCATTTTGGTATAGGCAAGATAGAGCCCAACAGGCAGGCTTTGATAATCTGCTTGAAAGTCACACTTACAACCCAATCAATTTGACACTGAGGTGTGAGCCTTACCTCTCCTGGTTTCCGAATGGGAACATATGTGACAGGACTAACCCTGGGCGTAGTTCGCGAAGTAGCACTTCGCGAAGCTACGCAAAGTGCAGTTCGCACTACGCGAGCTACGCATAGCACTTCGCGAACTGCGTAGTACCTTGTTAGCACTGTGCCAGATGTCGTTTTCAATGATTGCACAGTGCGGAAAAGCAACCGGCACTGTGCAATCATTGAAAATGGCATCTTGCACAGTGCGAGCTGTAGTTTTCTGCTGCTCGAGTAGATTTTTACTCGAGCGGCAGCTTTCTCAACGCGAACTGGTAGTTTCTCATCGCGAGCGGTCACGAGCATACGCGACCACTCGCAATGAGAAA
This sequence comes from Triturus cristatus, assembly GCF_964204655.1. NCBI lineage: Eukaryota > Metazoa > Chordata > Amphibia > Caudata > Salamandridae > Triturus > Triturus cristatus. The sequence goes on from NC_140589.1 coordinate 1,415,618,196, forward strand.
CCTGAACTCCTCGCGTTGGGAATCTCGCCGGGAGGTTTATTTTCCATGCTCGCGATCGCCAACTTGATGTTGCTGATCGCGAACAAGGAAAAAGTCTCACCGGGATGTCATTTTGCTTGCTCGCGGTCGCCAACTTGACGTTGAGGACCGCGAGCAAGCAAAAAATGACTGCAGCACTACGCAACACTACGCTACGCGTGTTCGCACTGTGCTACGTGCAGTTCGCGTAGTGCGAAGTAGCGCGAACTTCGCAAACTACACGAGCGTAGCGTAGTGCTTTGCCCAGGCTTAGACAGGACTACAATTTAGCCTATCGCATCTGATAGTTGCTTTTCCGAGGCATATAGTCTGGGCAGAACCATTGCCTAGATGTCCATGTAATAACACTGCCACTCAAAGCACATTGCATTTTATTGTATTTTGCACTCTGTATTCTTTTGCTAGGAAACGATTTCTCTACCCTTTTTTTTAGCTCCTTTAATACAAACTCCCATAAGGAGGCGTTTGAGCAATTGCAAAGGCTAGAGAATGAGAAATTTGCATGGCAGTGGGACGTTTTGTCCATCTCTCTCATATATGTATGTTAGACTCTAATATCATTGTAGAACTTTTAAAACATTTATGTCATAAGTATGAGACCTATCGACCCTTTTATAAATGTTTTATGCATATTACCATTGGAATGTACATTATGTAGTGTCTTCCTTGAAAATAACTGTATTATCACCGGATGTGTCCTGAATTTTGTCATGTTGCTCCATTCATTTATGTAACATTTTCATCATCTATGCTTTTGTGGCCGCTATCGGCCGAATAAAGGTTTTGTGACTTACTGACTGACTGTGTGCTGCAGTCCATTAGTGACATTTAACTTACAATTGCTGGTTACCATTTGCACCGTACACTAGGGACTTATAGGTAAGTTAAATTAGTCAATTAGGGGTATACCAACTTTACCATGTTGAAAGGGTAAGCAATTGTTAGCAGGGGTAAAATGCACAGCCAGCAAAAAAAGTCCATGCAAAATTCTGGGGTACACCATGCAAAAGATGGTCATTTTCTACAGACAGAGAGATGAACATGCTCAATTGTCTAAGGAAGAATTAGAGTACCTGATAATCAAGAAACCCTTGGCTAATTGTCTCAAGTTGTTTAAGACAGCCTCACTGATTCCAACCAAATACAAGCATAACTTTTATGGGTTTCCTGGACACCACCAAAGCTGGGCATCTTAGATTCAAGTCGTCCTTAGAAATCAAGCAACATTCCTTTGGGTGGCCAGCCATTGAACCTGATGTTGAATTATATGTTAGTTCTTGCCCAGTATGTGCATAGACCAAGGCCCCACATGATAAACCTTTTGGATAGCTTCTCCTCTGCAGCATACTATCTTGATGGATTTCATTATAGACCTTTCCCCTTCTGACCAATTCATGTGATTGTGGTTACAGTTGATCACTTTTCAAGAATGATTTTTTTTTCCTTTGGCTTCATCCACAGACCAATGGCCAGATGGACAGGGTCATATAATGTCTGAAACAATTCTACAGATATTTTTGTAATGCCATACAGAACAACTCAGCTGAGCATCTTCACACAAATTAATTTTACTAGCAGTATCTTTACAACTGCCTATCTTTTTGTGTGTGGAGACTCTGCCATGAGTACAAAAACTCCGAACTCTTAAAGATCCTACTCATAACATTTCTTTGTGAATTGCAAGAAAACGTGAACTTACACTAAAGTCCCCAATGTCATCACCTTTGTTTTTCTTTCCAAAGCACACGCTGCTCATCGAAACTACAACTGCATATTACATGAACACTGACCACATTTAATTTTGTGGTACTTCAATCTGCATATTTAAAAACATAAATGATAAGGAAGCGCAGAACCTGATACATTCTTGCACTACCTTAAACTTACCTCTTATGACTACTAGCCCCATGGACACAGCAGGTCATTCAGTTGACCTGATCTTTTGCTATCTGTCTAATACTCTATTTGACACCATGACCTAAGTGATCTGGTCAGATCATAAATTATTTTCTTTTTATCTTATTCATAAAGATTAAAGCAAAACTATTCCCTCCATGGGACAAACCTGATGTAAACTATACTACGAGGCTTTGGATACCAATCTAAGCCTTACCTACCCCTAGCTCCCTTCATCAGACAGATAGATTAATTCTAATCTCATAAATCATTCAATAGCACATCGCTGTATAATACTAAACAGCTAAAACTCATCTACTAAGAAGTCACCTACAGTGCCCTGGCACACCGAAAACCTAAAAAAACGAAGTAAAAACAATGACAGCGAGTGGAAAACAACCAGAAGAACTGATTCCATAAGCACACACAAAACATTATAAAAAACAAATTAAGCACAATGTTACCATGATCATATCCGTAGCTCAAAAACCCCACAAAAAACATTTTAAATTAAACAATACAATGACACATCCTTTAACGAATGCTAATGTCTCCCCCATCTCTGGAGTTGTGCATTTGCTTATTTGATTTTTTTCATGATGATGTAGTATTGGTTCAACACTTAGAACAAAACAATGATAACAAAGATATCAAATAATTTCAAATAAGGTTTGCTAGATCACTTTTAAACCAGCCACCACAAATCAGATTGATAAGGTGTTCCACAGATTGGGTTCAGCATCCCCAAATGACGTAAACTGTATTTTTAAAAAGTTGTGACAGCTATCATTACCTCCTCACAGATCTCAGTAATTCTTCCATTTTAGGAGGCATGATTCAAGCTTCCTGAAAAATAGGCATCAAAACCCCTTTACTGGAAAAAACATATCTTGATCCGACAGTTATGTCTAACTATTGAACCTTCTTCCTTCTTTTAAAAAAATCATGGAACCTATGGGCATTCCTTGCGCTGGGTTGCCCAATCATCATGTGATCCCTCCAAGGAGTCAAAATTACATAAGAAGAAAAGGTCTGCAAAATCATGGTATAATAAGTCATGTAGGGCAGCTAGGTGCCTTTTATCTAAAGCCATTCGGGGACAGGATAGGCCATCAATATCAGAAAAAGAAAGACAAGGAGAGGAGTAGAGAGGTACCACTCAGCGAGTGGTGGAGGTGGATACTTCCTCCCAGTCAGTTGTACATAAACAAAGGGATCCACCCACGAGTACAAGAGATCACTCGATTACTCAATATGTATCCCACGGTCGTGGAGAATACACATTAGTTGTTTAAATACCCCTCACACACCAAAAGGGCCCTTGGTGTCATGTTTCATCATAGGGGTCTTCCTGCCCCTCTACGTGACAGGGCGTGCTACGACCTACGTTTACGCGGGAGCACTGTTGTTGGTGAGACAGCTATGTGTGATGCGGGGGTGTGAGAGGAAGGGTCAGGAGTGAATAAGGAGTGAATTAAAAAATACCTGGCTCTCAGGTCTAGGAAAATTTATTCTGCCGGTCGAGCTGGTATTATTAAAAGGTGGGGTAAGGAGGGTGTAAGCCTCAATGAGCTATATCTCCTAGTGGTGTCGACATGTTTCGAAGCTTCCCCATGCTTCTTCGTCAGGACCTTAAGGATCCCTTCCAGCCACTAACTGTGTTGTGTTAATAACAAAGATTGTGAGAAAAATGATATGTAAAAGGAAGTAAATAGCCTCCACGATATCAATGCCTTGATAGGTCTTACATAGTCCTATTAACCTAGAGGGAATAAAAGGCGTATTAATTAAGTAGGGAGTAATTCAATCCATTGTGTGAGTACGGTGATCTGTAAAAAAAAAAAGGTGAAGAGTACTGGTCTCTTAACGCTATCCGTAACGTTATCACGTGATCTGTGATGAAGGCACTGTGTGACAAATGGACATACAACATTAAACATAACACACACACAACAAAAAGCACACACTCTATTCAAAAGGGGGACTAGTTCAATGTATATCCATGCCAGAATAAAAATCCCCACAAAAGTATGGACATACTTGCTAACAGGAGATAAGTAACCTCATGAGCTCGTGAACCGAGTGGTGGGCGTGCCAAGTAGGCTACCTGCATGAAGAGAGGAACAGGAGAGGAAAAAGTGGGCCAACGATCAAAATATTAGCGTTGTCAAGATGTTACCTAATTCCCACAGAAGCGCCGTACTTACGACTCCAGGGATCAGTGTCCCGCCAAATCAACCACCCCGGTCGACTCCGTCGATAGAACTGAATCGGAGGACGCCCGTTTTAAATAGCTACATCAATTAGTGTAATTGCGCCAAAGAGGTAAACGCCCAATGCGCGCTGATTCTGCAAACGGAGACCCGGAACCGGAAGTAGACCGTCCGGGTCATTCCGACCGATTGCCTGAACCAGGACCGAAGGGGGAAGGACCCCAGGGGAAGGACCGGGGTGTCTTAATCCACTGCCTGTCTAGAATACCTGATGGAATTAAAACGGAGTAGATGCTGTAGTTATCTGCCTGTCTAGGCTACCTGATGGAATAAAAACGGAGTAGATGCTGTAGTTAACTGGGACTAGTGATCGGAATGGTCACCCAGAACATCCAAATGAGCCTGATATTACAGGAGATGGACCTCAGGGACATAGGTGTCCAAACCAAATGCCTGCATAAATATCAGACTGATGGAATACAAATAGTCGATTAAAGGAAGGGCAGGTGTAGTGGCCAAAAAGGTTTCGGGAGAGCGTAGTAATAGTGGGCAAGGAGTGTATGAACTCGTACTCAGTCTATGTGAATGGAGGGATTGGTATAGCTCCACAAAGGAAAGGTAGGGGTCACATTAGTGATGGACTGAATAGCACAACGTCATTAGGGAGAACCTGACAGAGTGCCAAAAAATGCACAGTGATATAGAAATGATTCCAAGACTAAAAAAATTGAACCTACATTCCTAACATTAGGAGGGGGTGGCAAAAAACCTCACACTGGAGACGGAGAGGTACCAGATAGGTACAGCTATGGAATAATCGCCCCCAGACAAATGAAAGCTCCAGTGAGGTTGTAGAGCTCTAGATAGGAAGCCATTCAGTCTGTAGTTGGAATTCTTAAAGATGGAACTGGTTCCATGGTATATCGTCATTTAATCCATGGATGTGAGTACCCAAGCGAAAAACCCAACGCTGTTCTTTTTCCAGAAGGCCATGTTCGCTGCCCATTTGTTCAATCACTGTCCATTGTAGATCATTAACGCCATGTCCACTAGAGATATAGTGGTTGGACATTTTGGTAGTACTACGCCCACATCTGACATTACTGCGGTGTTCACCAATGCGTGTCTTGATGGGTCTCGTGGTCATACCCACATACTCAAGACCACACGGGCAGGTGATTAAGTAAACAACGTTTTTACTGTTGCAATTAGTAAAGTTCCTCTGGTCCCATTTCTCGCCATTGCGGAATTGAATATGTCTGCTTCTCTTAGTGAGCGGACAAGTGCTACAGTTGCCACAGGGATGATGACCCTGTACTGGAGGTAGCAGACCCTCAATTCTGGGCTGGGATGTATTCTTGGGTCTGGTGTGGACAAGCATGTCCTTAAGGTTGCGACCCCTCTTATGTGCAAACATGGGTTTCGTGATGTTCAAGCCACAGCTGTTGAGGAGACGCCAGTGTTTATTCACTATCTTAGTGATCCTGTTGGAGTGTGTGTTAAAGGTGGTCACACAGATAGGCCTTTCATCGGTCTGAGTGACCACTTTGTCTTCCAAGAGAGCTTCCCTGTTATTATTCCTTGCTCTCTTGAGGGCTTTATCAATGATCTGCTCGGGGTAGTTACGCTCGATCAGTTTCAGGCGTAGTTCGGATGCTTGTTTTTTGAACTCTTTAACCTCCGTGCAGTTTCTCCGAAGACGGAGGAATTGACCATAGGGTAGATTTATCCTAAGATGACGGGGATGAAAACTGTCAAACAGGAGTAAACAGTTCTTGGCTGTTGCCTTAAAGTGAGTGGTGGTTTTCAATCTGCCCTGCTCCGGGTAGATATTGAGGTCCAGGAACACCAAGTTGTGAGCTGATACAGCATGTGTGAATTTCAAGAACATGTTCTGTTGATTGAGCATAAAAGCATCAGTTGAGTTTATATCACCTTCCCACACGACCAGAACATCGTCTATGTATCTTTTCCAGACTTTGATGTCAGGGAGGAAGGGATTCATTGTGTGTAAGATCCTACTTGTCTCGAGATGGTGTACATAAAGACCCGCTAGACTGGGAGCGAAGGTACTCCCCATGCTGGTACCGTGTCGTTGCTCATAGATGTCATCACCATACATGAAGAAATTACGGGTAAGTGCTAATGATACACATTCCATCACCAGATTGCGTGGTGTATGGTATTCCCACGGGGCAGAAAAAAGTACCTCCTCAATAATGAGTAGTGTTTCATCATGGGGGAGGCTGGTGTACAGGCTTTCCACATCAAGTCCTATGAGTAAATTCTTAGTAGGGTCAAATTCAATGTCCTGTAGTATTTGCAGGACATTCTTGGTGTCACGAAGGTAGGTGCTAGTACCTTGAACCAGTGGTCGAAGGAACGCGTCCGCGATTCTGGACAATGGTTCCAAAATAGAATTTACGCCAGAGACGATAGGTCTACCGGGGGGGATTTCAGATTCTTATGGATTTTGGGTATCGTGTAGAAGTACGGGATCCTGGGGTTGGTATTGACCAGGAACTCCGCCTCCTTCTTAGTAATCCAATCATTTGCCAGAGCTTCCTCCACCATCGTGACGATTCTAATCCTGATTGATTCGGTAGGATCTATCTGTAGAATGCCATAGTTCCTGCGATCGTCTAGTAGTTTCCTACTTTCGATGTCATAATTGACTGTAGTTTGTAACACAATTGCTCCCCCCTTGTCCGCTGGTTTGATGATAATATCATGGTTCATGGACAGTTCACGTATGGCCTCCTTTTCTTCCCTTGTGGTGTTATGAAAAGTTTTACTGTTCACTGTTGGAATCTCCTGTATCTCACCCATCACTGCTTTTTCAAAAGCAAGGATCTCCACCGGTAGTGCAGAATTAGGGGGTACAAAAGTGGATTTATTGCGGAGACCTGTGTCCTTTCTCATCATTTCAGTAGTTGGTAGATCGCTGAAAAACACCTTCAACTGAATTCATTGATCTCTGTCAGGGTCTTGAATTTATCGAATCGATTAGTGGGCACGAAACCGAGTCCTCTCTCAAGGACCCTGCTTTGTATTGGCACGCCCACCACTCGGTTCACGAGCTCATAAGGTTACTTATCTCCTGTTAGCAAGTATGTCCATACTTTTGTGGGGATTTTTATTCTGGCATGGATATACATTGAACTAGTCCCCCTTTTGAATAGAGTGTGTGCTTTTTGTTGTGTGTGTGTTATGTTTAATGTTGTATGTCCATTTGTCACACAGTGCCTTCATCACAGATCACGTGATAACGTTACGGATAGCGTTAAGAGACCAGTACTCTTCACCTTTTTTTTTACAGATCACCGTACTCACACAATGGATTGAATTACTCCCTACTTAATTAATACGCCTTTTATTCCCTCTAGGTTAATAGGACTATGTAAGACCTATCAAGGCATTGATATCGTGGAGGCTATTTACTTCCTTTTACATATTATTTTTCTCACAGTCTTTGTTATTAACACAACACAGTTAGTGGCAGGAAGGGATCCTTAAGGTCCTGACGAAGAAGCATGGGGAAGCTTCGAAACATGTCGACACCACTAGGAGATATAGCTCATTGAGGCTTACACCCTCCTTACCCCACCTTTTAATAATACCAGCTCGACCGGCAGAATAAATTTTCCTAGACCTGAGAGCCAGGTATTTTTTAATTCACTCCTTATTCACTCCTGACCCTTCCTCTCACACCCCCGCATCACACATAGCTGTCTCACCAACAACAGTGCTCCCGCGTAAACGTAGGTCGTAGCACGCCCTGTCCCGTAGAGGGGCAGGAAGACCCCTATGATGAAGCATGACACCAAGGGCCTTTTTGGTGTGCGAGGGGTATTTAAACAACTAATGTGTATTCTCCACGACCGTGGGATACATATTGAGTAATCGAGTGATCTCTTGTACTCGTGGGTGGATCCCTTTGTTTATGTACAACTGACTGGGAGGAAGTATCCACCTCCACCACTCGCTGAGTGGTACCTCTCTACTCCTCTCCTTGTTTTTCTTTATATGATAGACAGCGTACAGCTGTGGGAGTTTATTTGTTTTTTACATCTCTAGGATTTTCTGGCATCAGTGCTACTATTAGCAGCACTCTGATACATTTCTCTACGTGAGGCTATTTACCCCCGTAGACCAGGGGCTATCTACCCCTTTGATATAGTAAGCTTCATTAGACAACTACTTCTTAGAACACTGGACACCTAGCAGCTTCGGACAGACACACACACACCTCTTTCATTCACACTATAATCACATTCTATGAGATACCAAGATGGCAGATAACATGGGATTAACCTTCGTAGATGACGAAGTTGAAAGGATTCTGGCCGCCATTAACCCCTTTGAGGGGCTGAGCAACACTGACCCAGGGCCCAACAATGCTGATTGGGATGAACTGGCCAACCTGAGGAGAGAGCAGATCAGAACTGCTTTACATGGACTATTAATGACTGAATACCTACGGGCTAATGCAGCCCCCCAGGGCTTGATAGTCCGTAACGAACCGTTTATCTTTCAACAAGATAAAACCTTTAAACGTGATTGGTCACTAATTTCGTGGCACTGCACCAGGGACTGGTTAGTGCTAATTATAAAAACAGCCACCAGACTAACACAGGAACTGAAGGTTGAGATTCTGAACCTAGAAGTCCGTCTAAAGGCCTATATATCCCCGAGTGTCCTTAAAAAACGCCTGGAGGAACTCAACCAGGAGATAACTGATTTTGAGATGACATTGAAACAGAGTAAATACAACAAACTTAAGAAGGATACTGCACGGTTCAGCCACGAACGAGTGTATCCTTACACACGAGACGACTATGTCCCTAAGAATCAGAATCAGAATTATGATGATGACTCCTCTGATACTGGCTCAGATAACTCCAATTCCAGCAGGGGTAGTGGCAAACGGTTCAATAGAGGGAGGGGTAATTACAACCAACGCCCTTTTTATCAAAGGGGTGGTGGCTGGAACGGCTACCAAGGACCCCCTACCTACCCCCCATTTACATATGGTCCACCTATGATGGGCGGACCTTTCCCTCAGTGGATACCTCCACCACAAGAATTTGAGTATAATTACACCCCACAACCTTTTTTAGGGGCACGCCAAGGGCCACGAAGAGCACGGAACAGAGGGGGATACAATGTCCATTGGTCTGCACCAGAGACCGAGACCCCACGGGTCTCAACCAGGAGCATGACCAGCAACATGCCTCCCCAACCATCAACGAGTCGAAAGTGAACTTAGTGGTCAATCTCACTGATCTGACCCTCACACCAATACAAAGCAGGGTCCTTGAGAGAGGACTCGGTTTCGTGCCCACTAATCGATTCGATAAATTCGAGACCCTGACAGAGATCAATGAATTCATCCGTAAATTAAAGTTGAAGGTGTTTTTCAGTGATCTACCAACTACTGAAATGATGAGAAAGGACACAGGTCTCCGCAATAAATCCACTTTTGTACCCCCTAATTCTGCACTACCGGTGGAGATCCTTGCTTTTGAAAAAGCAGTGATGGGTGAGATACAGGAGATTCCAACAGTGAACAGTAAAACTTTTCATAACACCACAAGGGAAGAAAAGGAGGCCATACGTGAACTGTCCATGAACCATGATATTATCATCAAACCAGCGGACAAGGGGGGAGCAATTGTGTTACAAACTACAGTCAATTATGACATCGAATGTAGGAAACTACTAGACGATTGCAGGAACTATGGCATTCTACAGATAGATCCTACCGAATCAATCAGGATTAGAATCGTCACGATGGTGGAGGAAGCTCTGGCAAATGATTGGATTACTAAGAAGGAGGCGGAGTTCCTGGTCAATACCAACCCCAGGATCCCGTACTTCTACACGATACCCAAAATCCATAAGAATCTGAACTCCCCCCCCCCCCCCGGTAGACCTATCGTCTCTGGCGTAAATTCTATTTTGGAACCATTGTCCAGGTTCGCGGACGCGTTCCTTCGACCACTGGTTCAAGGTACTAGCACCTACCTTCGTGACACCAAGAATGTCCTGCAAATACTACAGGACATTGAATCTGACCCTACTAAGAATTTACTCATAGGACTTGATGTGGAAAGCCTGTACACCAGCCTCCCCCATGATGAAACACTACTCATTATTGAGGAGGTACTTTTTTCTGCCCCGTGGGAATACCATACACCACGCAATCTGGTGATGGAATGTGTATCATTAGCACTTACCCGTAATTTCTTCATGTATGGTGATGACATCTATGAGCAACGACACGGTACCAGCATGGGGAGTACCTTCGCTCCCAGTCTAGAGGGTCTTTATGTACACCTTCTCGAGACAAGTAGGATCTTACCTACAATGAATCCCTTCCTCCCTCACATCAAAGTCTGGAAAAGATACATAGACGATGTTCTGGTCGTGTGGGAAGGTGATATAAACTCAACTGATGCTTTTATGTTGTGGCTCAACCAACAGAACATGTTCTTGAAATTCACACATACTGTATCAGCTCACAACCTGGTGTTCCTGGACCTCAATATCTACCCGGAGCAGGGCAGATTGAAAACCACCACTCACTTTAAGGCAACAGCCAAGAACTGTTTACTCCTGTTTGACAGTTTTCATCCCCGTCATCTTAGGATAAATCTACCCTATGGTCAATTCCTTCGTCTTCGGAGAAACTACACGGAGGTTAAAGAGTTCAAAAAACAAGCATCCGAACTACGCCTGAAACTGATCGAGCGTAACTACCCCGAGCAGATCATTGATAAAGCCCTCAAGAGAGCAAGGAATAATAACAGGGAAGCTCTCTTGGAAGACAAAGTGGTCACTCAGACCGATGAAAGGCCTATCTGTGTGACCACCTTTAACACACACTCCAACAGGATCACTAAGATAGTGAATAAACACTGGCGTCTCCTCAACAGCTGTGGCTTGAACATCACGAAACCCATGTTTGCACATAAGAGGGGTCGCAACCTTAAGGACATGCTTGTCCACACCAGACCCAAGAATACATCCCAGCCCAGAATTGAGGGTCTGCTACCTCCAGTACAGGGTCATCATCCCTGTGGCAACTGTAGCACTTGTCCGCTCACTAAGAGAAGCAGACATATTCAATTCCGCAATGGCGAGAAATGGGACCAGAGGAACTTTACTAATTGCAACAGTAAAAACGTTGTTTACTTAATCACCTGCCCGTGTGGTCTTGAGTATGTGGGTATGACCACGAGACCCATCAAGACACGCATTGGTGAACACCGCAGTAATGTCAGATGTGGGCGTAGTACTACCAAAATGTCCAACCACTATATCTCTAGTGGACATGGCGTTAATGATCTACAATGGACAGTGATTGAACAAATGGGCAGCGAACATGGCCTTCTGGAAAAAGAACAGCGTTGGGTTTTTCGCTTGGGTACTCACATCCATGGATTAAATGACGATATACCATGGAACCAGTTCCATCTTTAAGAATTCCAACTACAGACTGAATGGCTTCCTATCTAGAGCTCTACAACCTCACTGGAGCTTTCATTTGTCTGGGGGCGATTATTCCATAGCTGTACCTATTTGGTACCTCTCCGTCTCCAGTGTGAGGTTTTTTGCCACCCCCTCCTAATGTTAGGAATGTAGGTTCCATTTTTTTAGTCTTGGAATCATTTCTATATCACTGTGCATTTTTTGGCACTCTGTCAGGTTCTCCCTAATGACGTTGTGCTATTCAGTCCATCACTAATGTGACCCCTACCTTTCCTTTGTGGAGCTATACCAATCCCTCCATTCACATAGACTGAGTACGAGTTCATACACTCCTTGCCCACTATTACTACGCTCTCCCGAAACCTTTTTGGCCACTACACCTGCCCTTCCTTTAATCGACTATTTGTATTCCATCAGTCTGATATTCATGCAGGCATTTGGTTTGGACACCTATGTCCCTGAGGTCCATCTCCTGTAATTCCAGGCTCATTTGGATGTTCTGGGTGACCATTCCGATCACTAGTCCCAGTTAACTACAGCATCTACTCCGTTTTTATTCCATCAGGTAGCCTAGACAGGCAGATAACTACAGCATCTACTCCGTTTTAATTCCATCAGGTATTCTAGACAGGCAGTGGATTAAGACACCCCGGTCCTTCCCCTGGGGTCCTTCCCCCTTCGGTCCTGGTTCAGGCAATCGGTCGGAATGACCCGGACGGTCTACTTCCGGTTCCGGGTCTCCGTTTGCAGAATCAGCGCGCATTGGGCGTTTACCTCTTTGGCGCAATTACACTAATTGATGTAGCTATTTAAAACGGGCGCCCTCCGATTCAGTTCTATCGACGGAGCCGACCGGGGTGGTTGATTTGGCGGGACACTGATCCCTGGAGTCGTAAGTACGGCGCTTCTGTGGGAATTAGGTAACATCTTGACAACGCTAATATTTTGATCGTTGGCCCACTTTTTCCTCTCCTGTTCCTCTCTTCATGCAGGTAGCCTACTTGGCACGCCCACCACTCGGTTCACGAGCTCATGAGGTTACTTATCTCCTGTTAGCAAGTATGTCCATACTTTTGTGGGGATTTTTATTCTGGCATGGGTATACATTGAACTAGTCCCCCTTTTGAATAGAGTGTGTGCTTTTTGTTGTGTGTGTGTTATGTTTAATGTTGTATGTCCATTTGTCACACAGTGCCTTCATCACAGATCACGTGATAACGTTACGGATAGCGTTAAGAGACCAGTACTCTTCACCTTTTTTTTTACAGATCACCGTACTCACACAATGGATTGAATTACTCCCTACTTAATTAGTACGCCTTTTATTCCCTCTAGGTTAATAGGACTATGTAAGACCTATCAAGGCATTGATATCGTGGAGGCTATTTATTTCCTTTTACATATCATTTTTCTCACAGTCCTTGTTATTAACACAACACAGTTAGTGGCAGGAAGGGATCCTTAAGGTCCTGACGAAGAAGCATGGGGAAGCTTCGAAACATGTCGACACCACTAGGAGATATAGCTCATTGAGGCTTACACCCTCCTTACCCCACCTTTTAATAATACCAGCTCGACCGGCAGAATAAATTTTCCTAGACCTGAGAGCCAGGTATTTTTTAATTCACTCCTTATTCACTCCTGACCCTTCCTCTCACACCCCCGCATCACACATAGCTGTCTCACCAACAACAGTGCTCCCGCGTAAACGTAGGTCGTAGCACGCCCTGTCCCGTAGAGGGGCAGGAAGACCCCTATGATGAAGCATGACACCAAGGGCCCTTTTGGTGTGTGAGGGGTATTTAAACAACTAATGTGTATTCTCCACGACCGTGGGATACATATTGAGTAATCGAGTGATCTCTTGTACTCGTGGGTGGATCCCTTTGTTTATGTACATCAATATCAGAAGCCAGCTAAGCTTGCAAGGCAATTGTTGCCGGTGCTATGAATGATTGGGTCCTTGATAGCTGAGTCTCCATGCTTCATGCCTTTAAGGAAACAGACCAATATTCCTTTTGGCATATCTTAGCTAATAGAGGAATGGAGAGTTTTTTCCTCTCCCAAAAATAATATCGCAGAAGCAGATTGGAATGCCCATTTTTCTGAGCTCTACTCTCCCACTTCTGATTTTGCTGAGATTTCCACATATGGCTGTTGCTCAGTGGGTGCTGTGCCAGTTTAACCTGCACTAGACCTCTCTGATTATGACAGCAATCCTATTACTCATTCTGAGGTTAGGACTGCCGTGGAATGGATAATTCTAAAAAAAAATCCCATGCTTGTTCCAGGGGACTTATTAAGGACTGAAAATGACATTTGGCATCCATACTTGGCCATTTTTTGTATGTTGTCTTGAAAGGTGCACTAATGCCACCCACCTGTGTAGGAGCTGAGATAATTCCAATACTTAAAAAGGGTTCCCGGTCCCTCCCCTCTAATTACAGGCCCATAAGCCTTATCAAAAGTACACAAAAAATCTTTAGTAGGGTTATCCTGACTAGGTAGTGTGAGTGGCTAATAGATACTGCTATACTGATGCCACTACAAGCTGGTTTCCAAGAGAGCGTTGGTACCATCGACCAAGTGTTTCGACTACAGCTATTGCATTGGAAGTATGTACTACTCAAGGGATGTCATCTCTATGTGACGTTTGTTGACCTTCTGTCAGCCTTCGACCTTGTTTCTTGAGATGTCCTCTTGATGGTTTGGAAAATAAATGGACATCGCCCTCGTTCAACATCTAGAGCCAACCCTGAACTACATGGTGTATGGTTGAAGCAAGTTCCAATCTTTGGTATGCTTCGATAGGGGATGCAATCACCCTATTCAATCTACGAAATGCGGATTTGTCACACCAGAGATGAACCGCCTCACCGCATTTCGAAGATTGAATTGGGTGATTGCTTCCCCATCGAAGGAATGCTGATTGCTTTTACATCAATTGCATCTTACATCCAGTATCATAGATGTGTTTAATTTGGATTTGATTTGGGTTTTGGATACCCCCTCAGCATTTCAGCAGATGGGATGTCTTGTTGAGTGTTTCACACTGCACTATTATGCAGACTACCCATTCTCTGGAGCTGTGATCGGCTTTGCCAATAACAGGCACCTGAAATAGGTTGCCTCCCACACTTTCCCCTGTTCTGAGGAAGACCAGCTAGCAGAGGTTTGAAAATTGCCCTCTACGCAATAAGTCGGGTCGAAACATCGACACATACCCCCAACCCTGAGCCTGTACCACATTCTACTACCCCGTCCAACCAACAGATAATGTTTCTTTGCACCTACGCAAAAATGAACAAACATGATGATAAAAGGATATATTGCAGACAGGCCATAATAGACTGGTGTATGTTTTACTAATAACCAGTGTGGATAGTAGGGGTGGGCGTAATTTGCGAAATTCACTTTCGCAAATTATTGCGAAAATGTTAAAAATCTTCCCGAACACGCAGAAATATCGCGAAGATGCAGAATTTTTTTTTGCCGCCCGTACGCGGTATTTTCTGCATGGTCGCGGCTCGCCAACTTACCCATGTGGTTGCTCGCGGGCGCGGCCATCTTGTTTTCACTTGTTTCGCGGTGGATGATCGCGAGAAGAAAGACGTGATCGCGCGACGAATGATGTTACTGCGGGCGCGAACTGTCGCGAGACAGCGCAAATGGCTACCAACAATCCAACATCTCGTGGAGAACGAGATCGGATCGGGAAAACTTGTCGGCGAACCCCGGGGGTTTCAGGTACGGCGATTGCGCTTACGCGAGAATGTATCATTTTACAGCGCGAGCAAGCAAAACATTTCCGGTAAAATGCGGATTGCGGAAATTTTGACATTTTCGCGCTCTCCGCGGAACGCGAAAATGTCAAATTATCGCAATTTCCATGAGCGGAACGGAATTTTAGCCCACGCCTAGTGGATAGTAAAACTGTTGAAATTACTCTTGTTTAATTACCTTCTGTTTGAAGTCCCTTCTTTTCCCATCTACTGCGCACACGAGCACTATTCCTTTGCATCCCTTTTCTGTGATCAACCTTCCGATTGGTATATACTCTGAAATGCATTTATAATTTTGGTCTATTTAAGAATCTATAAAATACAACGTTTTCTACCGAAAAACAATGGGTCTTTCCTTTTGCCCTGATGCCTATATGAAAATGTTATTTTGTAATGTATTAATTACCATGTGCTGATTTTTTCAAAGCAACAAATTGTACTTGATTTCTGAAAGTCTTTGACTTGGTGCTCTCTAAACAAGTCTGAGACCATTTGTCATCTATACTATACTATACCCAGGTCCTCAGACAGTGATTGGGTTACCCCATTAGTCTATAATGGCCTGTTTCCATGGCAGTATTGTCAGAGGATTTTGGCCATTTTCCAGTCAGGCTCTGAAGCCCAATGGGTCCTTCAGCCACTACTTCAACTTTTATGTGGATGTAGTCGATTTCCACCTGATTTTAAGGCTGTATGTAACACTTAAAGAAACAACTCTTCATTTCTCATCCTGCTTAAAGAAAGTCATTCACTGCATGAAAGATAACTCTCTGGTACTTAAAGAAAGTCATTCACTGCATGAAAGATAACTCTCTGGTACTTAACTGTGACACAACCGCAGTTCTTATCTTTGGAGAGGGCAACCTATGGATAGCAGAATGGTAGGCTGCTTCCTTAGGTCCTTCAATGTCTCCTACCATTTATTACAGATATTTCAGTGCAAAAATAGTTTCCAGCCTCAGCTTTGGAAAACATATTCAATCTCCTACAACTTCTTGATTTCACCCCTTAGCAATCATCAGGAAGATTTTCTCCTCTTCCCAGCATTTTCAAGGGAACGTCTGGTCCGAGTCCTCATAACATCCCAGCTGGACCACTGTAATTCACTGCTTGTACGTCTTGCTACTTTGTGTCCTAAGCGCAGCTGGTATACAATGCTGAAAGCATGAAACGAAGAATAAACATAAAGTTACAATATGTTGTAAAAAATGCAATGTGAATGTAAGTCTATGTAAATGTTTGTGATGTAAATGGAATTTTCATAGAGGTATATTACAATGCAATGTAATTGTCATCATTGTAATTGATGTGTTGCAAATGTTTTCATTGAAACATCTGATAACTATGGTAGTGTTCAACAACAATTGTGGCTGCACTTGAACTTTACAGACATTATGCTCAGAATCAAGCATACGATACTCTAAATTCTCATGATGAGAACATGACAAAATCCCTACCAAAGTACACGTTTATTGCAGTCACCTACCTTAAGAAAAATATTTCTCAATTACTTCATTCTGTTGTCAATGCCTTCATCCTCATCTTTGCTATTTTGCTTATGGATGACAAAAATGTCACCCTGGACTTGCAACTGGAAATAATCAACTTGAATAAATGTTATGTTCCTCTGTAGGGCAATGTGGTAAATAATACAATGGAGAACCACATTCTTGCAGACCTTCCCATGAGAGTAATCAGGACTTCAGAATCCCAGTATTTACCTTCAAAGGAACCCAGTTTCGCCCATGGGCCTCATTGAAGCAGATGTCTCCTGTAGTATTCATTGTCCTAAGAGCGGTCATTAGCCAGTTGCAACTGCGATACCCTGAGTCTCCTGAAAACAAGAGAGACATCATTAGTAATCTGATGTATGCCTTTCATCGCATTAAAATTAGCATCACAGAAATGTAATGGTTGGCACATAATTTATCACAAATAAAAGAGGGGGGACCAAGGAGCTATTCAAGGTCCAGTGTCCATGCTCCCAATGTCTACATACAATTTCACAAAGGGACACTGTTCCTATAGCAGGATGCAAAAAAGTCACCCATGCTTACGGGTGCAAATAGTCACCCGTACAAAAAGAATAAAAAAGGGTGAGAAGGTAGACAAACAAAGAAACAAAAGGCATCCTAGGTAAATGTGACCCAATAGTGAGGTGGAACAACCATTTGTTTGTCCTCTGTTGCCCTCACACACCCCAAGAGGTGTCATGCTTCATCATCGGGCAGTTGCTCCTCATAGGGCCGGCGCTGGTTGGCACATACACACAAGCCAGACCTTCCTCAGTGCAAGACCTGCTATGTGTTTTGAGATGCTGCTGTTGTCTATCACAGAGTTATTGGGAGAGCCAGGAAATCTTGCACAGACACTCGTGAAGAAGATAACTACAGTGCAAAACACTTGCGCATTGATGGAGTAGAAATGCTTCTGATTTCAGTACGCTTGCTCCATATCATAAGGTGGAACAAAGGAAATGACACCTAACACATGTGGTATGCCTCCCAATCCATAAAAATCACTTTGATGTTGTTCAGTATTACCACATCCACAGGAAGTTGGATCCACCTATGCATGTATTGAAGCATAACACTCAGGATCATATCATCCAGGACAACAGAAAAAGTTGCCTGAGGCACTCCATTTGAGTCTCCCACAGTATTCTGAATGGAACCCATTGCACAAAAATGTAACACTGCCATGATCTTCACAACAGGTGGGATAACTGTGTGGATTCTGATGTAAGGCGCAATTTCAGAGTTCAATTGCAGATCCAATGCCTCTATGGTATTGCAGTCAATCCAGTACTTCCTAAGGAATGGTCGATAGATGAGGACATGGACTATGTGCACATTCATTTTGTAGACATGTCCTTATCCATCTTGCCTAGGGTGCTTGATGGGCATTTCTGAAAATTATAAGTGCAATGTTAGGATGATATTGCTACACACAATGGTATAGTCTCACACAGTTTGCTATCTTTAAAACATGATACATTAATACACCAGTGACATGTGATATGCCTACAATGTGATGTCACTCATACAGACACCAATTGATCATCTATAGTCTGCTGGTGTTTTTACTTTAGGTTTAGGATGAATCAAATAACATATGTGTTTATGCATAGTTAACCAATTTGCAATCAAATGTGCGCTACAATTCTGCATTTCAATATAAACAACACAGACAACATATAAACAATGTAGAACATTATAATTTGTGTTTCATTTTTTCTTGTTCCCACCTAATAAACTATGTATTTAGAAATTGTGGTCACTTGCCTTCCAACCTCCTCAACAGTTCCTGCTCCCACATAACTGGTGAGAACGAATGTGGCTCATGCATCAAGCAACGGGGCTGCCAGCTTCTCAGTGGAGGAGCTGGAGATCCTGGCAGAGGAGGACTGACCAACTGCAGCTAGTTCAATGGACCAGCAGGTGGGTCAAAGCATAATATCCCTAATTGTTTTTTATTCCAATGCACTAATTGTCCCTCAGCGTTCTTCCCTTAGCCCAAACATGTTAAACGTCTACATGGTTCCTCTCTCAAACGTCATCAGAGCTCAAGGCATTGCCATTATCTCCTACACGGATGATGCCAAAGCCATCCTCATGCAGAT
Source organism: Triturus cristatus (assembly GCF_964204655.1). Classification (NCBI taxonomy): domain Eukaryota; kingdom Metazoa; phylum Chordata; class Amphibia; order Caudata; family Salamandridae; genus Triturus; species Triturus cristatus. The sequence continues at coordinate 1,415,637,242 of NC_140589.1, forward strand.
GGACAAGAGATCCACAACCAGAATTGACTTAACCAACTGCACGACTCCGGTGGTGGAATGGATAAGAATCAACTGTTTGAAAAGGAACTCCGACAAGACTGAAGTACTGAAGAACAACATCTCCCCATGGGACGAGACCTTGTGGCTGACAGAACTGGAGCCCGAAACAACACCCACCGGCCATGCCAAAAATCTTGTATCCTCTTGGACAACAAGCTGAACATGACGGCGCAGGTCAACACAGTGAGCTCCGTTTGCTTCCACATTCCAAAAAATCAAGTGGCTTCCACTGAACACCAGACAAACCATCACACAAGCATTCATTACAACCAAATTAACTATGAAAACACACTGTATGCTAGAAATTCCAAACAACACCTGAACAGACTGCAGAACACCATTGCAAGGCTCATACTCAACCTCCCACACCACGCCCACATCACACCTCACCTCTCCTTTGGGAGCTCCACTGACTCCTTACTCACATACGCAGCCAATTCAAACCAGTCACACGCACCTACACAGTTCGATACAACATAGGACCTCAACAGACGCATACACTTTCACAACCCATCAACGCACCGATGTTCAGCCTGGCGCTCACATAGCAACCACCCCTCACATTAACAAAGGCAGTACAGGAGGTCGCTCATTCTCTTATATAGCACCCAAAACATGGAATGACCTTGCACAACATATCTGTGTCTCCTTCCCGCTATTTGAGTTTCCCAAGACTTGCCTCTTTGAAGAATGCAGTGGGAACTACATGCCTACATACCTGCTCAAGTGCCTAGAAACCCTTGCAGGTGATTAGTGCACCATACAAATCAACATAACATACTAATTGTTAATTTGGTAGACAGGATCTCGTGGCAGAAATGTGACAGTGCTGTATTACATTTGCGTTTTTGCCTACAGGTCAGGTTTTGAGTTAGGCACACAGGATAGTTGTACACTAAAATGAGTGTCCCTCCCCTCTCTTTAGGGCCAGATGGACTGTAAGGTTTCTGATGGCGTTGCCCCCACTGTCTCCATCACTGGAAACCCTACACTGATGGTCCGGTAGAGTTGGAACAGTCAAGGTAGTTGCATCATACTGTCTGCACTATGTTGAGCAGATGGCATATTTTATTTTTTAATTTTTGGGACTGCAAGGGAAAACTTTGTGTACCTAATGATAAACAATTCTGAATGAACCCTACACCCTAGGAAAAAAACATGGTGTCAGGGTCATTAGCAATTTGAATTTTTTTTCAAAATCCTGAAATGAAGGTTTGTTTTTGGAAAAGAAACGTGTTAGCTGCGCAGACACATTAAATATCATGTTTTAACCGTTTATATCTAATATCAATAGAGGTATAACAACCTGAAACATTACACTACAGTCCTGCCAAGAAACAGGCTACACTAACACGTTTTTATATCCACAACATTTGTGCTTGAGTAGCCTCTAAGCCAAAGGAGTCAGTTTCATTAGTGATTTGAATTTCCAAAATAAAATCCTGCTGATAATTCTGTTTATTAAAAAGACATACATTTGCTGCACAGCCACATTAAACTTAGCAGCCAAGCAGCTCATATTCACGGCCTTCATTAAGGCTACCCTTGTGGATGATTATATGAAGGCATAGACGTCACCACTTTGCTGCCAGAGATCTCCCAATATGGTGGATGGCAGTCCATCAGGCTGGCATATGTAATATTCACTGCCACCCTGATGGACGAAGGCCCAGCAACCACACACACACAATAAGGCATTCTGGCACTAGTAGAACGGCAGAGGGGTTATGCTGCATATTTCATGGAGTAAACTGTAAGCAAAGCCAGAAACATGACTGAAAAAGTGAATGTTAAAAATAACGTTTTAACTATTCATATTTCATTTTAGTAGAGCTATCACAAGTCGAAACATCACACTATACGCATCTCAAATTAGAGTAGGTGGAACCTTGCTTTATTGTAAAGGTTACTCCACCACGTTTACTGCTCCACCATGTGTGCGATGGAGTAACTTCTCTGCCTAAGTGAAATTAAAAATTATTTTACTCACACCGCAGATGAATTTAAATTTAAAGAATATAGTTGAGTGCTTGGAAGAAACACATTGTCAAGTCGGAAAACATTCTGTGCCCTCACTGGAATTATCGATGCGGCCACTGAATTCTAAAAGATATTTGTGAAGCCTGTGGAGAACTTTAATTATTGTCCACAGCAGTTGTTGAAAGTAACTCAGTATTGGCTGACCTTGGCCACCGTTACAGACAGCATTGTGGCAAATAAATCAGAAATAAGGCCCATGGTATTAAAAATGTTCAAACCTTATTCATATTTTTTGGAAATGGACACTCTATCGCCAACATGTAGTATATCTTAGCTGACATATTGCAAGTGCCATTGATTATAATGCATTTGTGATACAGCGGAGGGATATCCACTGTGTTTGTGATAGAGAAACCCATCCAAAACTGTAAATTCAGCCCACTGTCTCTTATGTTTAGTTTGATGGTTGGGATATTCTATAACAATCATGCTTAATATTAAATCTGCCTTTGAAAAAGTTGCACCATATCCTATGGTATTTGTAATACTTTGGAACACATATCTATCATGTTTTTTTATACATTAAATCTAATCTAATATCAACACATCTTTAAAGAAAGCGCCTTAAAACACACATTTTTTTTAGAATTTTGTGTTGGACACTGCATCATATATAGTTTGAATATCCCATTAGATGTCTTACAATTGCATTATAATCAATATCTCTTGCACTAAAGCAGAAAGGATATCTGCAATAGATATTGTTAGAGAAATGCTACATGCATGGTGAAACATATTTGTTATACAACCAGGCATACCCCTGAGCTTATTACAAGGCACCTCACAGCACCATGCAGGAGCATATTGTTATCAATAGGAATGTGTACCTATGCATAAGTCAAGAGCTCTGCTATGCGCACAGGTGTGACTTGAAGCATAAGGTTGAACCTTTTTACTCACATTTGGAAACGTTTGACATAGTGAGTATTGTATATTTCCAATACGTAACTGAAGAATGGAGTTATTTTTTATGGACCACATAACCAGTGTGCATGGTAGCTAGTGTCATCATAAGGCTTTGACTGATGTTCTCCTAAAAAAGTTAAGAATCATGGATAATACACCATATTCAGAAAAATGTTTGTACACTAATAGATTCATTTTGGATATATTTAATGTATTTTCTTAAATCGGTGATGTCTGCTGTTACATTTGATAAATGGATTTCATTATTTGTTCTTATCTCCCTTTGTGTAGGTCAGTCCCAATCACAAAGAAGATTTGATGGGCCACTGTTGGTCGATGCTGATTTTGCAGATGCCCTTCTTCTCTCTCCTAGATAGGGCCTGCTGCTTCTAGATGATTACCAGGAATACAGGGTGACATCCAGTGCCGTCCATGAAGAGCAGAATGCAACAATCCAGGTCTCAGAGTAACAATCTGAGTAAAGAAAAAAAACTTTTGAAGGCAGACAATGAACAAGCATCAAAAAAGGCAAGTATGACTGGATAAAAACAGACTGATCCAGTGTGACAAATAGCTCTGCAAGCTTTGAAACCTAGTTTGCGTCTGCCCATGTAGAAAATAGGGGTGGGCGGAATTTGCGAAAGCGACTTTCGCAAATTATCGCGAAAATGTTACAAATCTCTGCATACACGCGGAAATATCGCGAAGATGCGGAAGTTTTTTTCCCGCCCGTTCGCTGTATTTTCTGCGTGGACGCGGCTCGCCAACTTACCCATGCAGTTGCTCGCGGGCGCGGCCATCTTGTTTTCACTCTTCTCGTGGTGCATGATCGCAAGAAGAAAGACGTGATCGCGTGACGCATGACGTTACTGAGGGCGCGAACTGTCCCGAGACAGCGCAAATGGCTACCAACAATCCAACATCTCGTGGAGAACGCGACCGGATCGTGAAAACTTGTCGGCGAACGCGGGGATTCAGGTAAGGCGATCGCGCGCGCGCGAGAATGTATTATTTTACAGCGCGAGCAAGAAACAAATTATCGCTAAGCTGCGTAATGCGGAAATTTTGACATTTTCGCGCTCTCCGCGGAACGCGAAAATGTCAAATTATCGCAATTTCCGCGAACGGAACGGAAATTTAGCCCAGGCCTAGTAGAAAACTATGCTCTTTGAGCTGGAATTTCTTTGAGGTCATCTTTGAAAGGGAAGTTACCCGAGATAAGATAAGGTTGATTGATTGATTCTGAAGATACAGTAGTAAAAACAAGACCCAAAGTAAAATATACACTGGAACAATAGCCCATTGAAAGGTAGGGATACTAATTTAATGCTGACAATTCATCCCAGCATTTAAAATAGACGAGAAATAAATGCTGCATATTGACTGATAGCTGTGGTGGCGATTACAAGAATTGCTGACAGTTCTCGTGGGGAAAAATGATGCAACAAGAACTCAAACAATCACAGTCATGGTAACAAGTAAAATAAGAAAAAACTGATCCTGTCAAAAAAAGCACAGCGTCTCTCCAATAAAAACAAAGGGGCAGATTTATGTTTCCTGGCGCATCCCTGCAAATCAGCATGGATGCGCCAGGGAAGATGCGTCACGCAAGTTTGCCCTTGCGCCACCGCAGATGCGCCGCATTTACAATGCGGTGCATCGTGGCGCAAGGACAAGCAGATACGTGACGCATCTGCCGGCGTAAGGTTGGCGCAGTGCTGAAGTTGCGTCGCAAGCGCGACGCAACTCCAGCACTGTTCCAAGCTACCCTATCCCTAACATGGTGCGTCAAGCCTTACGCCTGCTTCAAGCAGGCGCAGGGTGTTGACGCATCAGCGTTGGGAAAGTGACTCAGTGAAATCTTATAGATGTCACTGAGTCACTTTTCAGGGGCGTTCCTGCGATGGAACGCCCCCCCCTGTGTAGAAACGCCCACATGAAACCTGACGCAGGTTTCATGTGGCGCAGGGCTTTACACCGTGACGCATCTCCATAGATGCGTCACGACGTAAAGGGGGTGCAACATGGCGCAGGGTTTACGCCGCCGCTGCGTCACAAAAGTGACGCAACGGCGGCGCAAAAGGGGCGCAACTCCCTCATAAATCTGCCCCAAAGTGGTTTGCAATCTCAAAACTAACAAAAATATACTTGCACTTAACAATTGCAAGAGTGTGTGCCATTAGAGTGTGTTTAACCCCTTCAGTGCCACGCCCTTTCCCCCTCCTGTGCCGGGCGTTGCATTAGTGGGTGGGGTTCATGACGTGTTAGTCTCATCATGGGCACAGCGCGACCGTGCTCCATGACGAGACTATCTCGTCATGGGCACAGAAGAGGTTAAGCACAGAAACATCCAACACAGCAAACAGTGACAAGATATTTATGTACCTCTTCACAGAACTCCACCTGCTTGAAAGGTCCCAACAAAAATAGCAGGTGTGGTGGATGTTTAACCCTATGATGTGGTAAATGTTTGGTGTGGCTTACTCCAACTCGGAGAGAGTGCTGAAGGACCAGGAGAACGAATAGGGTGGTGAGTTTGAGCTCCTTTGTACCAATTTATGTTGATTATGAGTTTTGTCAATATAATCCATGCAAAAATTTATCATGTACACTTCAATATCGACCTGTTGTATTGCATGTCAATTTGCTGGCAGAGTGATATATCTACTAATGCATTTATACTTATCCTTTCTAACAAGCATATGCAAAAACAACAACATTGATGTAGTAAGTTGTGGGAGATCGAGCATTACAAAATATTTTCCAGTTTTTTAGAGACTTGCAGATAGGATACTCCATCTCAAGCATGGCAGCTATCCAGTCCACTATTTATCAAGTGCTATTGAGTATAATACACTTTTAATCTAGAAGACAATATATGCACTGCATATCAGATGGAGTATCATGTCAGCCAAATAGCATACAATGCCTATACATCTTAAGGCGGAAGCTGTCTCCGCGTTCCACACTTTGCCTAGTTTCCCTCCTTCCAGCTTCCTGATTCTAAGCAATACAATTCTAGTGTGTGTGAAAGTGAACTCAACCTCAACTTGTTCAAAGAGCCAGGCCATGACATCCTGAATGTAAAGCATAGGCTAGTGACACTCTGTTTGCGTCATACCAATGTACAGTATGATATACCCTCTTCAAACCCCACTCACATCCTCCGTGTGCTCTGGATTTTGCACTAGGATTCTGAGTTAATAACGTTCAATCAATCAGTAAATTATGAAGCACGCTACTCACCCGTAGGGGTCTCAAGTCAATGGGAGGAGGGTGCAGCTTCGGTCTGTCAAAGAGCCAGGTCTTGAGGATCTTCCTCAACATGTGAAAAGTGGGGGCGCTTTTGATGTTGATCTGGAGCTCGTTCCAGGTCTTTGCCACTATGAAGGAGAAGGCTCTTCCACCCGTTCTGGCTCTGTGGATGCGCAGGGTTTCGGCGAGGGTGAGGTCAGTGAAACAGAGGTTTCTCTTTGGTACGTGGAAGGAGATTCTTTCATTGAGATATTGGGGTCCTGTGTTGTGGAGGCATTTGTAGGTGTGGGTGAGTATCTTGATGGTTACTGTTTTCTCGACGGGGAGCCAGTGGAGGTCTCAAAGGTGTTGGGTGATGTGTTCCTGTTGAGGGATGCCAAGGACGAGCCTGGCTGCGGTGTTCTGTATGGTCTGGAGCTTGTGGAGCGGAGATTTGTTCATCCCGGCATAGAGGGCATTTTCGTAGTCCAGTCTGTGGTTATGAGTGCATGGGTGATGGTCTTTCTTGATTAGGGGGGATCCATTTGAAGGTCTTGCGGAGGACACAAAGGGTGTTGAAGCAGGTGGAGGCAACGGCATTGATCCATCGGGTCATGATGAGGGAGGAGTCGAGAATAATGCTGAGTTTACGGGCATGGTCCATGGGGGTGAGTGGGCTGCCGAGGACGGTGGGCCACCAGGTGTTGTCCAATGCAGAGGGGAAGGGTCTGAGGATGTGGACTTCTATCTTCTCCGAGTTAAGCTTCAGGCAGCTGCTGCTCATCCAGGATGCAATGTCCTTCAGTCCTTCCTGGAAACCGATTCTGGTGGTGAGGGGGTCCTTAATGAGGGAGAGGATGAGTTGGGGGTCATCGGCGTATGATACTATGCTGAGTCCATGCTGTCTGACGCTGGTGGCGAGGGGGGCCATGTAGATGTTGAAGAGCATGGGGCAGAGCAATGATCCTCGGGGTACTCCGCAGTTGATCTCTGTGAGTTCGGAGAGGAAGGGCTGGTGTCTGATTGTTTGGGTTCTGCTGATGAGGAAGGAGCTGAGCCAGTCAAGCATGGTTCCCTGTATGCCGGTGTCATGGAGTCTGGCAGTGAGAGTGTGGTGGGAGATGGCATCGAAGGCTGCAGAGAGGTTGAGTAGGATCAGGGCTGTGGTGTGTCCTAGGTCGAGGAGGGTGATCCAGAGGTAATATCACAGTAATTTCTCAATACAAAACCTCATTTACCTCTAGTTTACCACTGTAAAGGTGGTGGACCCTTTCCACCATGTCTTACCTTCAGGAGAGTTTACATAAACATGAAAAATCAAAAATGCTATTAATATTTAAGCCAATAAAGAGAGTCCTGAGTATTTTTAAAGGGTTTTATTTTCTTGGTTAAAGTTAAAGTTCTCTGACCCTTTATTTATTAGTCAAATATCAATCAGGTTACAGAATTGAAAATAGGAAAAATAGAATTAATACAAAACATATTATAGGTTGCATACAAAGCACTCTATAAACGAGGAAAACCCCTAATTCTATTTCAGTCAGAGCTCTTTAAAGAGTTTCAGGAAAAATATAATTCAACAGTGAGTTTGAAAGGATAATCAATAATTATTAATTTTCAAAAATCTCCCATAAAGAGAAATAAATGCACAAGACAAATAAATCTTTTTCAAAACTAGTTAATTAGCCAAAGCACAAACTTAGAGTTTTAGCATCTAAATCTAAACCTGTTCCATCAGCTGTACTCTCTGCCCTGGTCTGTTCAATCTGCCTCTCTGTGTTTCACAGAGAGAGGCTGCCCGCCCTTCACAAGACCACAGAGGAATGTGCTCTGCCTTGCCAAAAATATGACGTACAAGGACTCTCTGAAAACAAATATGAGCAAGAACCCCCACCTCCCTATGTCTCTTCGCGGACGCAATCTACTCCCAGGCTGCACCAGTGACGTTCACGTACCTAACCCATATGATGTTTGTGTCAGATCTTCTCCCTCTTGTCCCTCCTCCTAGCTCTTCTAGTCTGACACGCCCCCTAAGGGGTCATTATTTATACTCTAATTCTTGGCTGACTACTCTAATAATGTTGCAGTTTCAGTGGAAACTCGCACTATGATTGGTTAGCATAGGTGACATGAGGGTCTCATCATCCTGTTCTCATTGCAAATCCAAAGCATACGAGTTCTGACAATAGAGGCTTAATGCTAAGAACAAAATACATAACATGTATCAGTAAGAACATTTCTTGCAACTAAATGTATCACTCAATTTCCTGTCTCTCTTTCACATAGCACACAGGAATGACACTTTCCCACAAACACTGGTACATTGGCACGATGACAAGAATGTACAGTTCACTGTGGCCTTGATCCATGTGTCTTCACTTGAGGCACTTGGCTGTTCATGTAGCTAGTTCTGCGCATGCGTCTCTCATTCAGCACAATTCTCAGCCATACTGGATTCCCAGGCAGCCATTTTATGGTAGGCCCAAAAACAAAACAAACACAAAAGAGTATTAATTTATGAAATAAAACCCATTATGTTTACCTCCCCCATACTAGTACCCTTTATTAGTTATTACCTAGCAAAAGCTATTAATTTAACCCCTTCAGCGCAGCGCGGATTACCGCGCCGTGCTGAAGGTTCCATTGAGCGGGCGGGGCCGTGACGGAGCGGTTCCGTCATGCGCACAGCGCAACCGACGCGCATGACAGAACCGCTCCGTCATGCGCATTGAAAGGGTTAAAGCAGCTTTTCTATTTGTGCACAACATGCAAAAATGTGCAATGTACAACATAGCATAAACATGCACCAGTGCAAATTTTCAAAGCACAAATAGTTAATACATCACCATACTCTAATGTTTTAGATAGCTTTTCATGCAAAATGCTTTTGCCCCACGTGTAGTGTTGGTGCAAGGTTGATTAATTAATACACATTATAAAAAGATGTGTTATGAACTGAATATGTATTGTCTAAATATGCAACAAAGCCAAAGTCTCTTGAGACGGGAACAGGGAGTGTAGATTATAAGGGAAAGGAGCTGGGAAGAGAGAACATTGTACCTGATCAAGGTGACTGACGCAGATTTTTCTGAATCTACACGAGGAGCGCTGTCCCGCTTTTCCATTCTTCTACCGAGAAATATTCTCAGCGCTACGACTGTTGCGTATAATTAATTGAGCCCCTCTGGCCCACCTACATACCCCATTGGATTGACAGCCTGTCCTCACGTTGGGCCCGATTCACAGAACTAACTTAAGACAAAATCCTAAACTTACTACCATTTTGGTATTCACAGAAGGCACTTACTCATTTTGGTATTCACAGAAGGCACTTACTCATTTCGGTATTCACAGAAGTTAGGAGTCCTAACTTTAGGACTCCTAAATGCCTTCTGTGAATACCAAAAGTCTTAAAATTAGGATTTTTTTCAGTTTAGTAGTAGTATAGTTAGGACTCCTAACTTTAGGACTCCTAAATGCCTTCTGTGAATACCTAAAGTCTTAAAATTAGGATGTTTCTCAATTTAGTAGTAGTAAAGTAAGGACTCCTAACTTTAGGACTCCTAAATGCCTTCTGTGAATACCGAAAGCCTTAAAATTAGGATTTTTCTCAGTTTAGTAGTAGTATAGTTAGGACTCCTAACTTTAGGACTCCTAAATGCCTTCTGTGAATACCGAAAGCCTTAAAATTAGGATTTTTCTCAGTTTAGTAGTAGTAAAGTTAGGAGTCCTAACTTTAGGACTCCTAAACTGAGAAAAATCCTAATTTTAAGACTTTCGGTTTTCACAGAAGGCATTTAGGAGTCCTAAATTTAGGACTCCTAACTTCTGTGAATACCGAAGTGAGTAAGTGTCTTCTGTGAATACCAAAATGAGTAAGTGCCTTCTGTGAATACGAAAATGGTAGTAAGTTTTGGATTTTATCTTAAGTTAGATCTGTGAATCGGGCCCATTGAGTACCCGGACAGGTCCTTATGTGAGAAAACCTTTTTTCTCTTTTCTTTACGTGTGGCTCATAATTTTCACAAGGCTGCCCAACCATATATTCAGATGTCCCTTCATCAATTGTCCTGAAGAGACCCCACATTGTTTTGAGGGTGGAAATGCCGTCAACATACAATCAATCAATCAATCATGGTATTTGTAAAGCGTGCATATAACCCGTGAGGGTCTCAAGGCGCTGAGGGGGGGGAGTAGCACTGCTGCTCGGAAAGCCAGGTCTTGAGGAGCCTTCTGAAGGCGAGTAAGTCTTCGGTCTGCCGTAGCTGGGTGGGTAGGGTGTTCCAGGTCTTGGCGGCGAGGTAGGAGAAGGATCTGCCACTGGAGGTTGTTCGTTGAATGCAGGGGACGGCGGCGAGTACGAGGCTGGCGGAGCGGAGCGGAGCTGGCGGGTGGGGGTGTGGAAGCTGAGTCTGCTGTTCAGGTAGGCTGGTCCGGTGTCGTGGAGTGCTTTGTGTGCGTGGGTGAGGAGTTTGAAGGTGATCCTCTTGTCGACGGGGAGCCAGTGTAGGGTTGTCAGGTGGGGGTAATGTGGCTGCAGCGGGGAACGTTGACGATCAGTCGGGCGGAGGCATTTTGGATGCACTGTAGTCGTTGGACATGGAGAGGGAGGAGTCGAGGATAAATCCTAGAATGCGTGCATGGTCGGTGGATGTCGGTGCTGTCCCGAGAGTGGTCGGCCACCAGGAGTCGTCCCAGGCCGAGGGGTTGGGTCCGAGGATGAGGACCTCCATCTTGTCCGAGTTCAGTTTCAGTCGGCTGCTCCTCATCCAGTCGGCGATGGCCTTCATTCTGTCGTGGATGTTGGTTTTGGCGGTGTGCTGGTCCTTGGTGAGTGAGAGGATGAGCTGAGTGTCGTCGGCACAGGAGATGATGCTGAGGTTGTGGTGGCGGGCCACTTGTGCGAGGGGGGCCATGTAGATGTTGAACAGCGTAGGGATGAGTGAGGAGCCCTGGGGGACGCCGCAGATGATGCCGGTGGCTTTGGATCGGAAGGGTGGGAGGCGGACGCTCTGGGATTTGCCGGAGAGGAAGGATGTGGTCCAGTCGAGGGCCTTCTCTTGGATACCAGCTTCTTGGAGGCGTGTTTTTAGAGTGCCATGGCAGACCGTGTCGAAGGCAGCTGAGAGGTCTAGGAGGATGAGGGCTGATGTTTCGCCGTTGTCTAGTTGGTGCCTAATGTCGTCTGTGGTGGCGATGAGGGCAGTCTCGGTGCTGTGGTTTCATCTGAATCCGGATTGGGACGGGTCCAGTATGTTGTTGTCTTCGAGGTGGTGGGTCAGTTGCATGTTGATGATTTTATCGATGACCTTCACCGGGAACGGGAGTAAGGAGATGGGCTGGAAGTTCTTGAGGTCCTTGGGGTCCGCCTTGGGCTTCTTGAGGAGGGCGTTGATTTTGGCGTGCTTCCAGCTTTCCGAGAATGTCGCTGTTTCGAAGGAGATGTTGATGACCATCCGTAGTTGGGGGGCGATGGCTGCGTCTGCCTTGTTGAATATGTGGTGTGGACACGGGTCTGTCAGAGATCCTAAGTGGCTGGAGTTCATGACCTTGCGTGTCTCGTCGTCGCTGACGTTGGACCAGGAAGTAAGGCGGTTGGCGTTGTTGGTGTTCGGAGGAGGGGTAGAGTCTGACGTGGTCGGGTCGGTCGTGGTGTTGAAACTGTTGTGGATGTCAGCGATCTTGCGGTGGAAGAAGATGGCCAGTGAGTCGCACAGTTTCTGTGAGGGCGGGATGTCATTGGTGTTGGCGCTGGGGTTGGATAGTTCTTTGACAATGCGTAAGAGCTCTTTGCTGTCATGTGCGTTGTTATCCAGGCGGCCTTTGAAGGAGGACCTCTTGGCCGATCTGATGAGGTGGTGGTGTCTGCGAGTGGCATCCCTGTGGGCTGCGTGGTTGTCCGGTGTACGTTCGTGGAGCCATTTCTTCTCCAATTTCCGGCATGCGCACTTGGAGGCCAGGAGCTCGTCGGTGAACCAGGTGGCTCTCTTGCTGGCGTGGCTGTTGGGGGGTTTCTTCAGTGGGGCGAGGGTGTTGGCACAGTCACCGATCCACTGTCTGAGGTTGCGGGCTGCGGCGTCTGGGTTGGTGGGGTCGGTGGGTGGGTTCTGGGAGAGGGTGGTGAGCAGCTGGTCTTCGGTGACTTTGCTCCAGCCGCGGCGAGGCAGCTGTTGGGTGTGGTGGTGCGTGGTTGGTTTTTTGAAGGTGAAGTGAATGCAGCGGTGGTCGGTCCAGTGGGGTTCAGTGGTGTGGTTAAAGGTGACGTGGATGCTTGTGGAGAAGACGGCGTCCAGCATGTGGCCGGTGGCATGGGTGGGTGCAGTGACAAGTTGTCTGAGGCGGAGGTTTGCGAGATTGCCGATCAGCGTGGTGGAGTTGACGTCATTGTTGTTCTCGAGGTGGAAGTTCAGGTCCCCGAGGAGGATGTAATCCGTGGAGGTGAGTGCGTGGGTGCTGGCGAGGTCGGTGATGGAGTCGCTGAACTGGGCCCAGGGTCCGGGGGGTCTGTAGACGAGCGTTCCTCTGAGGGTGGTGTTGGGGTCGGTGTGGATCCGGAAGTGCAGGTGTTCGGCGGCGTTGAGGGTGTCGTCTGCGTGGGTGGTGACCTTGAGGGTGGACTTGTGGACGATGGCAATTCCTCCTCCGATGCCATTGGCGCGGTTCCTGCGGGAGATCTTGTAGCCGTCTGGGATGGCAATGGCGATGTCTGTAGCAGAGGAGTCATTCCACCACGTCTCAGTCAGGAAGGCTACGTCCGGGGCAGTGGCGTCGAGCACGTCCCAGAGCTCGATGGCATGTCTGCGTGCGGAACGGGTGTTGAGGAGTATGCAGCGGAGGTGGTTGGGTCTGGTCCTTGATGGTTTGGTGGTTCTGTGGCAGGTGAAGTTGCAGCTGCGGCAGTAGAAGGGTCCGTGGGTGCGTTTCGGGGCAGCCTGGTTGCAGTGTTGGTCTCGGCCGGTGTTGAGAGCGTGGAGGGAGTCGGCGTAGTAGCTGAGGCTGGGTATGGTGCGGTGGGGAGCACGGGGTCCAGGGGTTCTGGCACGGGGCGCGGTCCAGGTGCAGACGGGCTTGCCTCTGGCACGCGCAGCGCGGCCGCGCAGCGTCCTGCATTAAGAAGGGGTGGAGGGAGGGAGGAGCAGCTGGGAGGCGGGTGGTGGGAGGCGAATGGGAGAGGAGGGGGGCGGGGCTGCAGGGGACGCAGCGGCGGGAAAGGAATGTGGGGAGCACAGCAGAAGGAAACAGGCAACAAATATGATAAAAATGCAAGAAGCAGTCAGTAAAGCAGCGCACAGAGAGAACAGGCAACAAGTACAATAATGATACGTAAAACAGTCAGTAAAGTAGCTCACAGAGAGAACAGGCAACAAGTACAATAAAGATATGAAAATCAGTCAGTAAAGCAGCGCACAGAGAGAACAGGCAACAAGTACAATAAAGATACGAAAAACAGTCAGTAAAGCAGCACACAGAGAAAACAGGCAACAAATACAATAAAAAGACAGGAGGCAGTCAGCAGATCAGACCGAATACTTACCGCCCACCACTGGGCCACCAGGGATGAGGCGCAGGCGGGAGCCTGCGGGTGGAGGAGGGCCTCGAACTCCCAGCAGCAGCGAGGGGCAGCAGCCAGAGGACACAGCACCAGCAGGGAGCGCTGGGACGGTGGGGGGAGCGTCCTGGCCTGAGAACAGAAGAAGCGAACTATTTCCCCAGCACATATCACTGTATATAGCTGCTGTTCACATTAAATTATTATGATAATGGTCGACTTGTACAAACTGTGGAAACCTTGTATTTAATAGTCACATTGCCACTTAGGTTTAGGGTCCCTTTGTCACTTGGGACACTATGCACAAATGTTGTTCTGATGTATAATGGTTATTCCTAACTTTATTGTTTAAAAAATCCATAAAATATACTACACTGTAATCGGTGTGTTAGTGGTTCCTTCTCGCTTTGCCATTATCTAAACCCTCTATATCGCGATTATGCTTATGTATCATAACCTCATAGTATATTATTCCACAGGAACCATTGTTTTTCCTATGTGTATATATATATCATGTGAACAAGGCTCAGGCTGAGCCGTTACGTTATGGCGACTAGCACGCAAGAAAGCTAAATAAACTATTACACTGGAATTGAGGTCCGTGTCTGTACTGATTGGGGCAGGTGCCGGGAGTAGGCAGCCTCGACGGGGAAACGGAAGCTGTGGATATATATATATATATTCACTGAAAAAACCATAGGTTTCACACACGTTATAGTTAGGAATTAGCATTTAAAAAACCTTGCAAATTCACTTAAAAAACCATAGGTTTCACAAATGTTATAGTTAGGTGGATATTTTACTTGTAAAAAACCAATGAAATTCCACCGTTTTAGTTATTTCAGATAACTATAACTCGCGCGCCCGCAATCCTCTGCTCATGACATCACATATTACATCACTCATGACATGGTCAGTGGCATCACTCTTGACATCACTGATGACATCATCCTTGTGATTGAGTGGCGGTCGCACGAGTTATAGTTATCTGAACTAACTATAACGGTGGAATTTCATTGGTTTTTTACGAGTAAAATATCCACCTAACTATAACATGTGTGAAACCTATGGTTTTTTAAGTGAATTTGCAAGGTTTTGTAAATGCTAAGTTATGTATTTTTTTTTAAGGTTTTTCACCTGAAGGACCCCGAAGGCAGAAAAAACATTTAATTTTTTTTTTTTTAAATCGCGGGGGTGCGCCCACCATGCGTGCACAGTGAAAAACCAACAACAACAAAAAAATGTAATACGTAGTTTATTGAAAAGTAAATATATAAAAAAAATAATAACACATACATAACTTAGCATTTAAAAAAACTTACAACCCCCTGACAAAGGCTAGGGGGTCAGGAACTCTCTACCCTGCCCCCTTTTCACGTTCGCCACCTTCCTTTTCCACTCTTGCACTGAAAACAAACAAAATGGCGGCCGACACTTCCTGATTTCGACCGATTTGAACGTTGACTGACATGTAACAACCAATCAGAATTACGCTCGCGAACGGATTGACTCCATATATGCAAAAGGCACATCCCTGACCTGAGGACTACCTCTCTGCCAAATTTCAAGTCATTCTGTTCAGCTGTTTGGGCTGTACCTTCGACCAAAGGTCCTATGGGAAAATGCATGGGGAAAACGCGTTTTGGGACCCCCCTTTTTTCTCAGGCCCGCGCTTGACGAATCACCCCGAGACTTTCAGGTTAGGAGCTGAGCAGAGCGCCCCATTAGTTTTGAAAATTTCGGGAAGATTCGTCAACCGGCGCCAAAGTTATTCAAAATAGAATTTTGAGATTTCCTATGGAAACACGGTCCTAACTATAACTATCTACTGGCGACCGCACCTTTCCCACCGGCGCGGAGGACTGAAGACGCCTGTGCAGTGACTGCGTATTTCCATGCAGTCATGGACCCTCTAATGCTGGCAGTTTCTTCACATCCAGAGGTAGGGTGGCGGGCCACGACAATCCGATACCTCGGAACAAACCTGCACTCTTTTCCAGCAAATGTCGCGGCCTCTTGATGAAAGGGTCCCTTGTGCGTGATACTGGAAACACGCTAAATATCAAACACAATTCTCATCCGTTCTGAGCAGACTCAAGGGACACAGCGGGGCTTCAAAATAACTTTAATTAAGGATTTGGACACAACGCGTATAGAATCCCAGGCAGCCATTTTATGGTAGGCCAAAAAATAAAACAAACACAAAAGAGTATTAATTCATGAAATAAAACCAATTATGTTTACCTCCCCCATACTAGTA
Organism: Triturus cristatus; assembly: GCF_964204655.1. NCBI lineage: Eukaryota > Metazoa > Chordata > Amphibia > Caudata > Salamandridae > Triturus > Triturus cristatus. The sequence continues at coordinate 1,415,653,291 of NC_140589.1, forward strand.
CCCTTTATTAGTTATTACCTAGCAAAAGCTATTAATTTAAAGCAGCTTTTCTATTATTAGTGCACAACATGCAAAAATGTGCAATGTACATCCTAGCATAAACATGCACCAGTGCACATTTTCAAAGCACAAATAGTTAATACATCAACATGCTCCCACGTGTAGTGTTGGTGCATGGTTGATTAATTAATACACATCATAAAAAGATGTGTTATGAACTGAATATGTATTGTCTAAGTATGCAACAAGGCCAAAGTCTCTTGAGACAGGAACAGGGAGTGTAGATTATAAGGGAAAGGAACTGGGAGGAGAGAACACATTCCATGCTTATTTTCAAAGCTAAAAAGGAAACTGCAATCACGAGATTCTCTACACTGCAAAAACACATGTTAATGCAGCACAATCATTTCAGACTGTAAACATTTTGACCATGCCTCATTTTATGTCTTTCACTTTGCATGAACTAAAAGTGCCCCTTTTAAAAAGCATTTTTCATGTGCCATGTGTTTTCACTTGCACCAAAATCTGCGTGCCATTTAAAATGCAGTCCGTCTGAAAAACAAAACAGAGTGATGCTTAATCTTGATGAAATCTAGCTCTATCAAGGGTGTGGATGTCATCTGTGGTGGCGAGTATGACAGACTCGGTGTTGTGGTTGCTGTGGAATCCGGTTTGTGAGGGGTCGAGGATGGAATTCTCTTCGACAAATTTTTTAGTTGGTTGTTGACGATATTCTCTGTGACTTTGGCCGTAAAAGGGAGGAGAGAGATGGGTCGGTAATTCTTGGTGTCCGTCGGATCTGCTGAGGGCTTCTTGAGGAGGGGCTTGACTTCTGCACATTTCCAGTCGTCGGGGATTGTCCTGGCTTCAAGGGTGGCATTGATGGTGCTTCGTAGCTCAGGTGCAATGGTGGCGGCGGCTCAGTAGAAGATGTGCAGAGGGCAGGGGTCCATGGGGGCTTCTGAGCAAATGCCTTTCATGATCGACGCAGTGTCTTCGGTGGTGGCCGGGTTCCAGGAGGAGATGGTGAACTGATTGTCGTTTCTGGGGGAGGAGTGGAGTGGGTGTCAAGAGTCTGTTCATTGAAGTTGTTGTAGAGGGATCTAATTTTCAGGTGAAAGTAGGAGCCGAGTTTCTCGCAGAGGTCCTGGGAGGGTGTGACATCCGTGGGTTCGCTGGGGGGCTTAGTGAATTCCTGAATGATGTTGAAGAGTTCCTTGGCATTGCTGGCATTGGCATGGATTTTGTTTTGGAGGAAGGTCCTTTTGGTGGATCTGATGAGTTGGTAGTATTCTGTCATGGCGTTCTTGTATGTGTTGTGGTCTTCTGAAGTTTTTCTGTTTCTCCAATTCTTCTCAAGATGTCTGCAGGTGCATCTGGATTCTAGGAGGTCGGTGGTGAACCAGGTGGCCTTCCTGGGGCACTGTCTGTCGGGGTTGTGGAGGGGGGCAAGCATGTCTGCACAGTTGGTGATCCATCTGTGAAGTTCTATGGCTGCAGAGTTGGCGTCAGTTGAGGTGGGGGGGTCATTGTGTTTGAGGGTGGAGTTGAGATGCTACTCGGTGACCTTGCTCCAGTTTCCTTCACGGAGGGCGTGGTGCAGGAATGGGGTGGTAGGTTTATCGATATGGAAGTGTATGCTGTGGTGGTCAGTCCGGGGGGTTTTGGTGTGGCTGGAGTGGATGTTGTTGTCTCCTACGAAGGTTGTCAAGGAGGGTGACAGAGTTGGCGTCGCTGAGGTTTTCAAGGTGGAAGTTGAGGTCTCCCATGAGTATGTAGTCCATGGAGGTGATGGCATGGGGCGAGATGAGGTCGGCGATGGTAGTGGTGAACACGGTTTGAGGTCCAGGGGGTCTGTAGGCAAGGGTGCCGTGCAGGGTTTTTCTGGGGCTTGTCTGGATCTGGAAATAGAGGTGTTCGATGGTGGAGGGGGGAGGTCGCACATGCTGGAGGTGGTGAGTCGGAGGGAGATCTTGTTTGCGATGGCGAGTCCTCCTCCTGGGCAGTTGAGGAGGTCTTTCCTCTGGATCTTGTATCCGTTGGGAATGGCGGTGGAGATGTCGGGCGGAGGTGGGGTTGGTCCACTTTTCTTTGAAGAAGGCGACATCTGGCGAGAGGGTGTTGAGGAGGTCCAAGATCTCTGCAGCATGTCTGTGCAGGAAGTGCACATTGAGAAGGAGGCACCTCAGGGCTTTGGGGCAACTAGCATCTGGCGTGGGGGCAGTGGCCGTGGGGGTACGGAGAATGGTAAAGGCTTGTCGGTAGTGTCGGCAGGAGAACGCGCCATGGATAGTGTTCAGCATAGACAGCTGGTAGTTGTTGTTCCTTCCGGGCTTGAGTGTGAGGGGGCCAGCTGAGTCGTAGCGGTGGGTGGCCAGAGAACCAGAGTCACTGGTGCTGGTCACAGTGGGGTCATGGACAGGGGCACACAGGCTTGCCTTTGGTGCACCAGTGGCATGGCTACTGCACATGGCCACGCAGCGGCCTCCATTAGATAGGGAAGGGGGGAGAGAAGCGCAGTTGGGAGCAGGAACTGGCATGGGGAAGGGGCCGCGGGTGCAGCAGGGGTGGGAAAAGGACATTGAACAACAGGCACGGAGGACACAAACAAAAGGCACAGGTACAAAGACAAATACAATTAAAGGCAGAAAATTAAAGGCACAATAACAAAAAACAAAACAAAAAGACAGACAAACAACATAAAAATGGGCACAAGCATGAAGACAGACACCAGCAGACCAGCAGAGAGCAAGACTATCTCACTGGACTACCAGGAATCAGGCGCAGGCAGGAGCCTGCGGGTAGAGGAGGACCGCGAACACCTACCTTCACAGAGAGGTGTAGGGGCAGCGGCACAACAGCAGAGCTGCTGGGGCGGAGAGCAGAGTCTCTGACCAGGAGGTCAGAGGTCTTGCTCTGAATATCTGCACACATTTAATCAGCTAGTTTGCAGACACTCCTATTGTGCAGAAAATGCCCTGGCTACATTTAAAGCTTGAAATGCTCGCACCATCATGCAACACACATAACTCTGTAACAGACAGGATTCCTTGGGCACTACTTAATGGCATGTTTTTGTGGCCATCAATTTCAAGCCCAATGCAGGACAAGGTACTTCATACCAAGTAGGGTTAGTACCACACACATACAGGTTGTGTGAGAGGTGAGGTTCAAAGAGAACATATGTAATAACAGATATAGGTTAGTAAGTAAAGAAATGTTTATTGTTTAGTTAAAACCTTAACAATAACTTGAATAACAGACATAATAAAATCTCTATATAATTTAAAACTTTGTGGGTTTTACATTTTTTCCAAATTGTTGTTAACATTATTAACAATACATTCCTAAATTGATAATTTTGTTGCTTCAATAAAATTCTTAGCCTATACTGAAGATTATTATTACATTAAAAAGAAAACAATTTCAACGTTCTATAATTTATAAATACTAATTTAATTCCTGTGCCTTTTATTTCTATTAACAGATTTTAAAACTTGCAAGATCTATGGAACTGCGGGCATATTATCAAGAAACGGCGTTAAAATTATCGCCCCTTTAGCGGCAGAAAACTGCTGCTAAAGTGGCGATAATGGACTTGATAATATGCCCTAGAGAATTCCAATAGAAGCCCATGTTGACACCAGAACATGGGCTTCTATTGGAATTCTCAAAGGCATATTATCAAGCCCATTATCGCTGCTTTAGCTGCAGTTTTCTGCCTCTAAAGCGGCGATAATTTTAAAGTCGTGCTTGATAATATGCCCCAAAGTATTTACTTTCTATAATTCGTAATACTTATTCAATTCCTGTGCCTTTTGTTTCTGTTAACAGTTTTAAAACTCGCAAGATCTATATTATGAAGTTCCGAAGGTTTGTGGTTTTCTCAGTCTGCTTTGACAAAGAGTTCTGTTTTCAGTAATAACACATATATAAGTACAACAGGCTTATTTTGAGTTTTGGGATGGGTTATTCCATAACAAAAGTTGTGGATAGTCTGTCCACCATCTCACAATAGCATAATATTCTACAGCATTTGTAGTACATCAGGCAGGATATCTGCCACCTGTGATGGAGTAACCCAAATGCCAAATGTTAAATCAGGCTGATAGCGTTTGCAAAACAGTGAATTCGACAACCACCACATTTGTGATGTGGCATCCCATCCACCAAACTCTATATAAGATCAGTTTGTCAGATATGACAAAAGTCTATTTAATAATATCTCTTTTTGTAGTGTAAATCTATCTTTGATGATATGTTGATGTAATCTCCGAGACGTTAACAATTCATATGTATATTGCCCTTTTAATTATTCCAGTGCAATATCATGAACTTTGTGAAAGTATGTTCTGTTTAGTTGTGTTGCTTATTATTTCATTTTGGTTAAATATTTGATTATGGGACAATTGACAGTGGAGGTAGACATAACTTCTCTGCATCCCGGATTCTGAGGACTGTTAGTTATTGCAAGGGAAGTATGTTAAGGCTCGAGGCACTCCATGTTTGCTATGCTATTCAATACATTTTGTGGTGACAGTGACGCACAACACAGTGTTTTAATGTTGAAAAAAATTCTGCCTAATATGTCATTGTTAGATTCACTTCACAACTGTTACTTGACATATTTTAGTAGACATATTTTGTGATGTCACATAAGCTGCCCATTCTCCGACAATTAACATTGGTTAGACTGAATCAGGACATCTATGCTATATGTTTATTTTAGTTTTTCCCTCTGTGTTGTATATCTGATGTGTGCAATATATGCTTTCAGTTTCCTCAGGCGCTGCAAAAAAAACAGAGGAGGGACACTTGGATTCTATTGGACTATGAAGCTAAATCAGATATTGAGTCTGAGTGTTCCAGCTCTGACAGCCCCTTGTGTCGACAGCGCAAACATCTGCAATAAAACATCAGCACTTGTGGTTGCTATTCCCACCACTACCATCAGCACCCCCCTCAGACACCAAGCCCCAGATTTCAAGCCAGCATCCAGTCTGTAGACCAAGGACCGGTCTCAACTTCACCCCAGGCATCTCTCCCTTTGCCTCCACCCCACGAGCACTGTTGTCTTAGAAGGCACTGCAGTTTCTGTAGAACATTCCTGTTTAGTCTGACTGCATTGTTGCATGCTATTCAAAGTAACTGTCAGGACCTTGACACAGAGATGGGCATTCTGGGTGAAATCCAGTCTGCCATTGCTGCCCCAAACAGGGGCCCTGACAGTGGTCATGGCTACTCAAACACCATTGATTTTGGGACACCTCCCCCAAGAACTTCAACCAAGGAATACCCATCCACAGTTAATCCTGTCTGTCCCCCCCCCCACATTTTGAAGACCCCACTATGTCCAAAGAAGTCCGAGCCTGGACCACCATCTGCTCTGTGAGGGTGGAGCACCCCCTGAGGTGGGACCTTGCTGCATGCTGGGATGCAAGATTGAATGCATGAGCAGCTAAAATTGTCTAAATTAAGCTCTGTGTTCCCTGTGACCAGCGTACTGCTTTTGTGCACAGACATCTGTAATGAGGGATGGAATATTGACATAATTTCTACAAACTAATGTTTGTGATCTGCTCCTATCAATAGATCCATATTTCCAGCTAATAGCTGAAATTCTGTGGACTTTGCTGCCCCTGCTGGTGGTACCATAAGGCCTTACCTGCTTTTATGCTTGCAAGACCTGTTAGTGATATGGCACAAAGGCTTCTACTAGGAGAAAAGTGACATGAGATTCATTGAACCATTATATTACGTAAAATGATCTTAGACAATAGTGTCCTATATACAGTTTATGTAATACAATGTTGAATAATTTATCAGACCTCTGGATAATGCTTACATAAATATTGCACAGGAAGAGAGATACCAGCGACTAAGATAAAGGGCAACTTGTATTCAAGCGGTTTGAGCCTGCTCTTAAGTAAAACCATTTTGAATTTCCCTTTAGACTGTCTCTACCAAGCTCTATATATTAATCAAAACGTGACCAATTTATCTGAAATATGAGGACTGAGCTAATCTATTTATCAAGGGTATTGCTGGCCCTTTTATGTTAGGGTTATTTTACATCGAAAGGGCAAATCTAGATTCCTGTGAATTGCAGGTATACAGTAAACCACCCTGAGGCAAGTTATAAATGACAAATTAAATCAAAAACAAACACAACACCAGAGCACATTTCCCGTTGTCTAGTTTATCCTCCAGGTGCGTGTGCTTTGAACACAATCCCTAAACATTTTAGCCGTTGGAAAAAGATGTATAATACATATTTTCATTAGATTGAAATAATGAATTGATCAATGAAATGTGGTGGTAAGATTTTGGGGAATATAAAACAAACAGAAAAAGGTTGCATCTTCAAAACACTTCTAATATATGGATATACTGAGGAAATACATTTTATGTCATAACGGTTATATTAGGGCTGGATAAATCCGCTTGTTGCTATTTACAAACATATGCAATAAAAATATCCCTTGATAGAATCAGGTAATGATAAAAGAGATACACTAATAACTATATTATTCAACAAATTCTTACATATGGGAAAAAGTATGCCTTACACTAAGCACTTATATCAGAAAAGCCACCTAGTGATTGAGGGCATTCTAATAAATAATATTTGCTATTTCTCTATTTCATTGAAATAAATCTTGAACTTGACAAAGCATTGCTGTATAATATTGACAAGTGTGTGATAGGTCAATATGGTATTCAGGAATCACTCCAACTGATTAGTAACAAGGACGCAGAAAAAATGCTTGTTTGAATATATTTATAGTGCATCTAACATTTTGATACCAACAAAACTAAACAACTGTAACAAGGCTGATTTAAAGTGGTGAATATTACTGCATCTATCTTAGATGAAAGCAGAACCCACAGGGGAAACAAACGAGGTCATTGAGGCTGAGAATACACTTCAAAGAATTTAGCAATAAATCAATCCGAGAGGTCAGCAGGGAAAGGCAGCTAGGAAACCGAACAGAAACAAATATAGAGATTTGGCCTTCAGCAAAAAAAGACGTCAACGTACTAAAAAGGTCACTTTTAAGTTTAAAGCAAGCAGTAGCAGTCATACTGACATAATGAAACTATGTTGCCAGCGATAAAAGGGTAAAGAAGAGAGATAAATATTTCAGAGAAGTAAACACAACGAATATGTTAAAGTGGAAATGCAGGTTTATTGGTTGCAGCACTTCAGTAACTTACCCAACATCAATGCATACTAATTCCGAGCACATACAATTCATCACACCGTATTGTCTATTTGTCTACAGAGACACATAATAAAAATACACTTTGGTTTACCAGTGAAAACGTTTCCCAGCCAGTGATGGAAATTCTGCTCCCACCATTTATATAATTGGCGGCTAGTAGAGAGCCTCGTAAACAAAATAGATTATGTGTCCAGAAGGGGATGCTCAACAGAACTGGAGAAATTATGAACAGCAAATTTCAAATATCAAAGCAGAGTAGTTTGTGTGGGTATTGTTGGGCTTGACGTTAGAAGCATGAATGCCATTTAAAAACCGTAATTAACAAACTTTGAACTTCGGATTCTTATTTATTTTGTCTGATGTCCGGCTACTTTATGAATCTATGTAGGTCCAATTACAAAGCTGTGATCTTATTTTAAAATAGAAAAATCAATAATTGTAATGCATATCCACGATCAACAGCCACAGATGTTAATTACTTTCAACGGGAGATCAACATTTACATGTTTTACCACAGCAATCACAGTAGAATCGCATCAATTTGCATTAAAATTCTCATACAAGAAAGTTGTAAGTGATTTTCCAAAGGCTTCTTCAGCAAAGTGGGTATAATCTAAAATTATCTGTCAAAAAACTTTGGACTACTTTAGATCGAAAATAGATACAGTGATGTGTGGAAAATAATACGTTTGAAATGAAAATCAAAATAGAACATCATAGTAATTCACTTCCACTACTTACAATTGGTCAACATATTGGTGTACTCCACCATACACATGGAGATTATTTTCAAGTACTAAGATCATTTTGGCTGTACCTTTCATAGGCAGTATGCATTTGAATAAAATTGTAAACAAAAAGTCAAAGAACGGTTGGGCATATTAACAAGCCAGGCGATAAAATTATCGCCGCTTTAGCGGCAGAAAACTGCCGCTAAAATGGCGATAATGGGCTTGATGATATGCTCTATGGAATTCCATTTGAAGCTCAGGTTAGACGTCCTTCACATTTAACATGGGCTTCAATTGGAATTCCATAGAGCATATTATCAAGCCCATTATCGCCGTTTTAGCGGCAATTTTCTGCCGCTAAAGCGGCGATAATTTTATCGCCTGGCTTGATAATATGCCCCTATGAGCCTGAAATTGGAGTAATAACAAATGGTGCACTGTCCTCCACAGCACACCTCTAACAAAGAAGGCTCTTAAACTCAGTAGTCATAAAGGCTGTTTTTTTAAGCACTATACTTATTTATTAAGGTGTTCATTTTCAGAATCCATCTCTTCCACAGTTAGAGACATATTTACAAGGGGCCTGCACCTCCGTTGTACCAATATTTTTGAAGCACTGGTGGTGCAGTAATTACTCGATATTTACAATGTGATGTATTCAGGACAATATGTAACTTTTTGTAGGCCTGCATCGGAAAATACCTGCACCTCCACGAGCTGCGCGAAAGACATTTTAAAATATGTAAGGTAGGCGTCCCCACGTGAATACTATTATAAAACTGATACAGTGATATTTATACATTTTTTTAAAAGTGACGCTTCGTCAGTAAGCTGCATGCAGACATTGAAATGCGTCAAAAGTTTTGCACATCTTTCTCCGCATTCCTACTCACTGTCCTGGGTGCAATTATCAGCCTCACACCCCAGTACCTCCTATTCCCCAATACACAGCAACAACAGCTGAACAGCTTTTATACCATTGCTGGATTTCTATATATCTTGGGGGCTATGGACTGCACACATGTTCAACTTGTTCCCCCTGCTGCAACTTCACATCTGTACATGAGCCAGATGTACACATATTCAATGTGCAGGCCATTGTGGACCCTCAAGGGATGTTCACAAATGTTCTGGCAAGATACCGAGTGCATGATGCATACATCTTCAGAAACTTCATCATAAATGACCGGTTCCAAAATGGGCAATATGGGAATGGCCTACATGTTGGTAAGCCAAACTGAAGTACATTACAGATTTACTAACAGTAACAAATGTATTACATAATAGCCATTTCTGTGCCTGTTCACAAATATCTGGACATATGTCTGACGGGTGCACCTCATACATTTACCATGCATCATGGTACACGTGCAATGTAAACCCCATAGTCAAACAGGTTAAGACATGCAAAGCCACTTCCTGTACCTTTGAATGGCATGAAGGTACAGAGCAACGCAATACAGCCCAAAATGCAGTGTAGCAAAAGAACAATGGATTAAACCCAGATCTTTGTGACTAGGAGTGAATGTTTGCATTGTTCAGCATTCCGTCCATCATTTGTTACTTTGCCTTTTGTCCACCTCAGTGCGAAAGGTATGTCCAGACATGGGTCAGTGCTCACTGTGCCACGAGATGCAAGCTAGCCTGGCTGATGCGGGGTGATGCTCTGAAACTGGTCCCAGGATGTTTGTTTCCTGTCCAGGGAGTCCTGGCTTGGCAGTTCGGTTTGGACTGTTCCCATTGGAGCAGGGTCAAGACTGATTTGCATATGGCTGGGTCCAAACTGGGGTGGCACAGTGAGCAAAAGAACAATGGATTAAACCCAGATCTGTGTGACTTCCATCCATCATTTGTTTCTTTGCCTTTTGCACCCTCAGTGGGAAGGGTATGCCCAGATGTGGGTCCTGTGCTCACTGTGCCACTGGCTGCAAGCTAGCCTGGCCGAAGAGGGGTGATGCTCCGAAACCGGTCCTAGGATGTTTGTTTCCTGTCCAGGGAGGAACTGGCTTGGCAGTTCGGGTGGACTGTTCCCAATGGAGCAGGGTGAAGACTGATTTTTATATGGCTGGGTCCAAACTGGGGTCGCGTGGTGAGCAAAAGAACAATGGATTAAACCCAGATCTTTGTAAAGGGGGTAAATGTTCACATTGTTCAGCATTCTGTTCATCATTTGTTTATTTGCCTTTTGTCGCTCTCAGTGTGAAGAGTATGCCCAGACATGGGTCCCGTGCTCACTGCACCACTGGATGCATCTAGCTAGCTGATATGGGGTGATGCCCAGAAACCGGTCCCAGGATGATTGTTTCTTGTCCAGGGAGGTCCTGGCTTGGCAGTTTGGGATGGACTGTTCCCATTGGAGCAGGTTGAAGACTGATTTGCATATGATTGGGTCCAAATTGGGATGGTGTGGTGAGCAAAAGAAAGATGGATTAAACCCATATCTTTGTGACTGGGGGTGAATGTTTGCATTGTTGAGCATTCTGTCCATCATTTGTTTCTTTGACTTTTGTCACCCTCAGTGGGAAGGGTATGCCCAGACGTAAGTCCTGTGCTCACTGAGCCACTGGATGCAACCTAGCCTATCTGATGTGGGGCGATGCCCAGAAACTGGTCCCAGGATGTTTGTTTCTTGTCCAGGGAGGACCTGGCTTGGTAGTTCGGGCTGGAACGTTCCTATTGGAGCAAGGTCAAGACTGATTTGCACATGGCTGGGCCCAAACTGGGGTGGCGTGGTGAGCAAAAGAACAATGGATTAAACCCAGATCTTTGTGTCTGGAGCTGAATGTTTGCATTGTTCAGCATTCCATCCATCATTTGTTTCTTTGTCTTTTGTCGCCCTCAGTGGGAAGGGTGTGCCCAGACGTGGGTCCTGCGCTCACTGCGTCACTGGATGCAAGCTAGCCTGGCTGATGAGGGGTGACACCCCAAAACTGGTCCCAGGATGGTAGTTTCCTGTCCAGGGAGGACCTGGCTTGGCAATTCGGGCTAGAGTGTTCTCATTGGAGCAGAATCAAGACTGATTTGCATATGGCTGGGTCCAAACTGGGGTGGCGTGGTGAGCAAACGAACAATGGATTAAACCCAGATCTTTGTGACTGGGGGTGAATGTTTGCATTGTTCAGCATTCTGTCCATCATTTGTTTATTTTCCAAAATGCAGTGCTGCATCACTGTGTGCAAGAGAGGGCTTACATGGCTTTTCTGAGGGAGTCTCAATGCAACTCCCATGGTTCATGAGTAATGTCTTGTATCCCATACCAGGCTAAATTTGGATTGCGACAAAGCATTCAGGTCCCTCAGGTGATGTGTACCAAGGAAACTGAATTGAAGTAAGCTAAGTCACTACACTTTCTATGCATGCTGCAGCCAGTGGCAAACATACATAGACAATCATTTCTCCGAGGGTACATTGTGTGCAGGAGGCTGCACTTCCCTGCACTAAGGAAAATCTGCATTCAAGGCACCCAATTACTGTAGTGTAGGTGTGCCTGTTTTTTCTTTGCAGCACATTGGGCCACATGCATCAAACTATTTTGTATTCGCAAACGGTGTGAATCGCTAAATTCGCCCGTTTGCAAATGCAAAATGGCCTTTCTGAATTTAGGAAAGGCTTTGCCATTCATAATTTAGGTAAGCACAATTTTTAGTGATTGCCTAAATTGCAAATGCAAATCGGGAATCGCAATTTGCAAATCCCTAATTCACATGTAAGAAGCCTTTTGAAATGGGAACTGTGCATTTAGGAAACGCTAATACCATCAACTTCAAGTTGATGGCACCATGTTCAAATATGAAAAATGCACAAAAAGGATTTTTTTAAAGTGCAATGTAGTGTGTGTGCTTTACATGTGCACCTCTTTTTTATATGGGTGCCTCATGGGGAACTTAGGCCCCTGGGTATCCTTACCTTTGCATTACCTAATTTGCAATTACAAATTATGTAATCAGAATTTAGGTAATGCAAGACCAATCTCACCTATGGGCCTTGAGACCCATAGGAGCAAATGTTGTGAATACAAATACCAATTCCCTAATTGCATTTGCGTTTTTTACAAAATCACAATTAAGGAATCACTATTTCCTGTCTGTTTTGTTACATCCCATTTTGCGATTGCCCAATAGCGATTTCTTAAAAATCGCTATTTGGTAATGGCAAAATGATATTTTCATACATTTGGCCCATTGTTCCATATGTATGGGGAAATGGTGTAGGACAGTGCAGCAAAAATGTCTTGCTGTGTTGACATACACCAATGTGAAAGGCCAGAAATGCATCGTATTTTAGAAATATGGTGCATTACTCTCCTATCCCCCAGTGCTGGCACACATTTTGCTGCCTAGTGCCAAAGCAGGCACCCTTGCAGTATGGTGAAATGGTGCCAGTGTTGCAAGAGGATTGTTTTTGTGTATGAAGGGACACCTTCCTGCACAAATAAATTCCCCTGAATCATAACCATCTTGCTGTGTGTGCTGCACAATGCAGCAGACATGGAAAGATGAAACGTTTAGGAAAAAGGAAACAAAGCTCCTTGTTATGCTGCAATGGTGACCGGGAAGGTTTGACGCTGCCCCGGGTTTATGTGTTTAAGTAAATATGTGCCTGGGTAAGAATCTATGGGGCATATTAGCAAGGGCAATATCGCCGCTTTAGCGGGACCTTTCCTGCTAAAGCGGCGATAATACTATCGCCCTATCAGCAAGCTGTCGCTATCAGCAGTTTGTTGCTAATATGGCCCTATGAGTTTTGTGTGTGAACACCCATCTGAAACACCCATGGAACACCTTCCTGGTGTAGAGTAAGGAAATGCAGCAATATGCAAACCTCTGTCTTACTCCATATTTGTGAGCACATGCAAAGAAGCTTTGTGTGGCCTCATAGATAATATTTGAGAGGCTTGTACTGCTTGAGCCAGAAAATAAATTGTGGTATGGCAGGGCAAGTCTCTCAGACACATGCCCTGTGCAGTGTAGGGGGAGAGGTCAGGTATGTAATGTATGGGAAAAATACTGTCTATTACTGCCCTTTTTTTGAGCCACAGTACAGAGCAGGCAAATGACGTGAAGCACTGCACAGTGCCTCCTATCCATAACTCTGGGCAGCTGTGTCATGTGCACATAGTGGGATTATTGCACCGCAATGTATAGGCGATGATGTGCCACATTGAGATGCACACACCAATCTGTTAATGGTAGAGTCATTGATCTTCATTGTGTATCAATGTGTCATTTCACTCTATGTGGATGGATGGAACAACATCAACTTCACTGTGCAGTGAATCATCAAATAAATCATGAGGCATGACAGACAAGCTAATTATGAGTACCAAGGGGAACCCTGAGAAAAGTATGAGGTGAGTGTGCCCTCAATTGTGTACCAACTCTTGGTATCAGTCACATGACAACAGTAGAGGGCTGTTGTTCTTTCCTCTGCCACATGTCACCAGCAATGTAGCAATGGCAACCATGGGCTGTTCAAATCTCTGGAGCAGAGGGTTGGTGCGTCTTGTTGCATTAGAGGTGTCCTTGTTGGGACTGAGGTACCTATAGACTCCCTCCTGGGTACCCGTCTCCTTCCCCACTTATACCTCATCTACCAGCTGATGATGGACTACCTGTTGAAAGACAGTTTGGGGGTCATCAAAGTTCTGACAGATGGGGTTGGTGGTGTTATAGGTGGTTCCTCTGGAGACCCATCAAAGTTTTCAGCTTCTCGCACAGCCAGAGAAGGTGATACAATGTAGTCCAGGATTTGCTGAAAAGTGTCCTTGTCTATGGGAGGCAGGATGTCATTACCAACAGTTTTCTCATAACGGACAGGCAGGTGGTCAGGAAGAGTAGTTTCTGTCTATGCAATACCATGGAGATATGTAAATGGTGAGATAGATATTGACATGAATAATCTGGCTGACATACATTATTTATCTTCATTCACTTTCATTTCCACATTGATGTGTAGTACCTATGTGACTTGTATGTGATGAGGCTATGTGGCACTGTAGTTGCCTTTCAGAGGGCAGTCTATGTGCATTGTTCACACACCACTGTGTGACAAGGGTGATTAATTGTGTCATACCACACATTGCAGCACAGTAGCACAACTTGCTGGCCTGCCCTGCCAGAGCGGGTAAGTTGAGATAAGGTGCACATCTGCCTTGGACATTGGCTTTCTTTATCATAATGGCTATACTGAATGTGTTTTCAGGAGTTGACAGCACTATTGTGCGCCTTGCACCAAGGCACCAGGATGCCAGGCATACGCCGGCCACAGCTCCTGTGAAAATGATGTGTGATTGGAAGTGTATTCAATTGGATCCTGCAGTCTGCCTTACACACAGTATACCACAACAGTCTGCCTTATTGTGCTATCTTGCACTCACAATCAGTAATTCATGTAGGCAAGTTCTCATTTTGGTCAGATGCTAGACCTCTTTTCGCCTGTGCCACTGCGAAATTCCTTGCCCACTTCTGGGCGATTAGAAGGAGGGCACAGCTACTAGGCTCAATTGGTACGAAGAGCTAAAATAAACTGTGCTGATCAATCAAGACTATATTGACCACTTAATGCTGCTATTTTATAGTTTTAAATAACTATTTTTTTATGGATGCATTTTATATATTTTATTCTTTTATGATTAGTGTCAGAGCTTTATTCTTAACCAGGGGTAATTTCCCCCTCCTTTCGGCCTAATATGCGAGCTCTTAATACAGGAATTGCTTTGTGCAACCTTCCATGATACATTTGCACTTTATTTCTATAACCATGCTAGAGTCATGAATTGTGTGGAATTTTTTTTATCTACATGAAATGATGATGATGATGTCAATGTGATCTTATCATGTCAACATGAGCACTTTTATTCCTCATTTGTACATTTGCTTTGAGAAATGCTCTTTTACCCAAAATGATGCACTCATGATTAGTACGGTTGTTTCTTTTATGGTTTGTTAAACCGAAATAAAGAATTTGTTGTTGACTCATATTGGTCATGCATCCACACTACTCTACACAGCTAGCAACCTTGCTACACTGTGGGAATGTACAAGGGCATGTACTTACTATTGTTGTCCTATCTGTGTATACTCCTGGGATTTCACAACACACCCAGTTAGATCCATAGTTGAAAACAGTGGCCAGTGTGTGCTAACTCAGAGGGAATAGGCCCAGTAAAACTAGTTAGACTGCTAGCACTGATGCTCACACCATTTCATCATTGCCAGAGTTGGTTATCAGCACACTATCACCCATCGTTTTACTCAGTTCGACTCACTTGTAAATGTACATGACTCCTTTAGCAATCCTCATTTTGGGCCAGGGACTCCACTCACTGTCACCCAGATCATACATTGACTCTCATGTTACAGCAAGCCCTTCAATATGAGTCACCACTTCCAATTGCCCAACATGTCTGCCTGTATTTGAGGGCTACGTGTCAAGCTGTATCCCGACATACTAGCAGTAGTTGTGATAATTATTGACATGTATCTACCCTGGTTTGCTACACAACTAAACCCATACTTCTCAGCCTCCAATTATCACTAAATCATGCACATAGTTGTGGAAACCTAGCTCATCCTGTCACTTCACAATTCCCAGTTCGACATCCACATTATTTGACGTATGTGGTCTTCTCGTACATTTCTTCTCCCTCCTGGGGCATGCTACATTTTCACCCACGTCCACATCACATGTAGGATGTAGTACACCTATGCACTCTTCTATGTCATACCTTCCCAGGCTGCAACAGAAGTGTGACACTATCAGACACAGCAGTGCCTGTGTCTTGCTCAGGCTCCCTTGCAGTACACATGTCATTTTTCATCTCCCCGCTAAGCAATGTGTCCCCATTTAGACACAGTGCCAATTCAATGTACACATCCACACCTACATTGCACAGCACTACTAGGGGCCCCAAGGCTCGCACACCATCTATTGTTTTAACAAACACACATATTCCTTTGGTGTACATCACTTGCATCTTTCCCTAAGAATTTGTACATAACAGGATTTAGGGTGGTGTCTACCATGGCAGGCTATACCTCTGTGCTCCACATATCAGGAGAGCTGTGCGTAATGTACTTTCATGTTCGTAACTATCAACATGGTTCTTCACATGTTCCTATATGATTGTACATCACAAGCCCAAAACCTGACCCCCCCCCCCTCAGGTGAGGAACTTATCCGCCAACAATCACTTTCCATTCGATAGCTTTGCAGTCTGGATTTGGCTGCATGACCCATAGGCAAAGACACTACCCTTGTGGTGCAAGGGGGCAAGCATTATCCAAGTCTGGGTGGGCAGGGTTCCAGTGTCCTGGCATCTTGTGGTGTTCCAGTCCAGATATTTTGCTTGGTATTGTGAGAATTGTAGTCTTGGTCACTAATGTTGTACATTGCACAACAATTGACAGTATACCAGTGTGAGCCTAGACTGGTGATGCACATCACACATGGGCCTGACAAACCTGACAGAGCTGAATTTGGCTGTTCAACACATGACTGGTCATTTTGACTTACATTTCTATATTGTATGACTGGACATGTGACCAATTCCATCCCTTTCTTTTACACTCAGCACAGTTCAGCACTCCAGAACATGACATATTTTGTGACATTGTCCCTTGTTGCCACTTACCCTGTAGGTCTTGCTGGTCCTCATAGGCTGCACTGTTGGGTCCTTCCACTTCTTCTACCAACTCTGCTGCTACCTGCTCCACCAAGGATGTCAGCTCCTCCAGGACCTCAGGTCACCTCCTTTGGTCTGCATGGCTTCCCTCAGTTTGCTGGCCAGTTTCTACTTGGTTCTGTGTTTGTAATTGTGCCAATGCTTCTTGCTCTTTGGCATTATCCTTTTAACTTGTCATATACTGTTGTTCTTGTCCACTATGGACTACCAAACGGGATATTTCTTCCCTAATGGTAATTTTGAGGTGACAAAGAGCTGATGTTCATAATTTGTCAGCTCTGTTATGAGTGTTTAATTCTCCTCCTCACTAAAATGACTCTTCCATTGGGGGTCTGTCTGGACATCCTGGCTGGTGGTGGCATTGTTGGGGTTGTTGCCCTGGCTTCTGCTGTCTTCTCCATCTCTCCCTTTAGATGTATGGGTAAATGTTTTTTACAAATGCATCACTTTTTGTAGGATTTCAGACACAGTACACACTCAAATGTGATGCAAGGCTGATTTGCTTTGCTTTACATGTGGAAAAGAAGCCAGGCACCACGTTTGCTGCATGTGCGTCAGATATTGCTTCAACATCCCACCCAAGATATGTTATTTGTTTTAAAGCAGGATGGGAGCTTACTCCATGGTGTGCCATATTCTACATACAACACATTCAAATGGTCTATAACAGTTGTACCGCAGCGCAAGTTTTTCTGACGCATCGCTGTTATATAAGGCAGCGATGAATCAGTTCTTGTAAAATGCCCCTAAGTACTGAACCAAGCAAAAAACTTTATATTTCCTACACAATGGTTTATTGATTCTCCTTCAGTCTGTACCCAAATGTCTTTCATGAGGATTAGTTTAACATATGTAGACATATATTAACAATACATAAAACTTAATAGTTATCTTTCTCTATGTAGTATATATACATTAATACTATTCGTCCACCATAAGTGCAGACGTCACCCATATTTTATGTGGTTATGAGGTTTTGCTTAGCACAATTTCAAGCAGGAGTGCGCTTTGATCGTTGACTATAGTTATCCTTTATTTAATACTTTATTCAATTATTTTTATTTTTAAAGTATGTTTAATATTCTTTGTTGTGAACCTGATCAGCTGTGCACTGTGACACTGAGGCATAGAAAGAAATCCATCCTCTAAACCCATCCATCGCATGCCTAGTTCAATTTTCCCCCACTGACAATAGCTCTGCAATCTTTTTACAGAAAGGGGTGAGATGAGATGGGGCAGCATACGGAATAAAAATGCATAGGCAATACTATCGATAGTGACAATGTCCCCCACTTTGCAGCTCCTTGCTTTCTCATTGGCTCCATGACTATATACAGATTTGCTCTGATCCAGAGGAATTCATTGTTTCGACTAAGTGAAACAACAACTGAGCATGAGCAGAGAGACCCCTGCTCACTCCAAAGACCATGATTTCAGGAGTCTGAGGGAGGATATGGTAAACTGAATAATTGCTGGAGGAAAGCTGACAGACACATTTCCGACTTCATGCTTTATGTCATAAATGCATGTGGATCTTCTATACATAATTTGGCACTGATATTTTTAACTCCACTGTAAATCAACTACTTAATTTAGGATTGGAATTATACAACTACTTGTTTAGGGATGTTCTGATAAAATTTGATTGGGGTTTATTTAGGTTTCAGCCTTATATGTATTTTGTTGGTTGAGTTTCTAAAAATCAAGTCAATAATTCTATCCTATATTTTTTGTAGGAGAACAGA
The DNA here is from genome assembly GCF_964204655.1 of Triturus cristatus. Taxonomy (NCBI): domain Eukaryota; kingdom Metazoa; phylum Chordata; class Amphibia; order Caudata; family Salamandridae; genus Triturus; species Triturus cristatus. Next base: position 1,415,671,676 of record NC_140589.1, read on the forward strand.
TCATAATAAATAATTGTCTAATGTCAAATGCAAATATTTTACTTATGCATACTGATTTCATGTTCAGCGCTGCGGCTCTAAAGTTTCATTGGCAGAGCGAACGAAGATTGTCTGACAGGGATGTCTGACTACTAACACTCTTTCTCACATGAACATAACTCTCTGGGAGGAGTGAGAGACAGATGGCATTTTTCTCTTTTTATAGTACGGTTTTTGTCTGTGACACAGGAAATTTGATGGCTGCAAACCCAATAATTTGAGAAAACACTACAGGTATGAATAACTCCAAAGTAGAAAGTTCATTCTCCTTCGTTATTTCACAGGTAATGGAAACACAGCTAAAACCAACACAACTTACCTTCTTCACTTCAAGTCTTTATGTCTTACTTCCATAAATAAAATCTTGAACATTTTCATTTTTCTGAACCTCTTTCTGCTTTGTCCAAAACACAAAAAACTAGACATACATCAGCTTTAACTAATCTCAGCCAGAAGTAGATTTTACAAACTCACTGGTGTGTCATTTGCATTGTGATCTAGGCAGAGGAGAACGGGAGTATTGTCTTTCAAGACACAGAGAAACAGAACACTGAGATTAGCAGACAATCGAATATTATTTACCATTGCATCAAACCGAGAAGCGATCCCACTAAAACTTTGCATAGACGCTCTTTTTCCTAATTAAGAAGGGTCCATAGGAAAGATGGCCCAGCAAAATGGAAAAAAGCTCCTTAAAAAACCCAGACATGTTACAAGTTTATACTGGAGCACCTTACCAGATATGAAGGTTTCTACTCAAAACATTGGTGATAAATGTTCAAGAATTCATAAAATATACAGTATACTCTATAAACCTGTTTGATAACCAAGAATTTGACCCGACTGACCTGCAATTAGGGATTATGTACATCAAGTTACTATAATAAAATATCCCCGTGTCATGTCTTTTAGGGAGAACCAGATTGAAACCTAATGATTTATCAGGAGATTTTGATTAGGCAAGTGTGGCATTGACATTCATAAGTAACATCGCCCTATTACGATTAACATTTTGCTTCGTATCAAAGGAAAGACGGGGCATTTCTTTGCCTCTAATCATGAAAAAGTACACCTCTGCATTTGAGAATGTAACTATTTAGTACCCATCAATGGATTATGACCTACTCAAACAGGTTACATGGATGACATGATGAAACCTGAGAACAAGACACTTCATGGAAAACTGTTTAGGGAACTAACTCCCCAGATATAAAAATCAGCACCAGAGTACACCGGGAGAAAAACTATTTTTTGACAGCTCCTTCTTACATAGAGGAATTATGCACAAAAGGAGCACTAGTAAATTAATCATTTCATTCAACTAAAAGTATCCTGGAGATTCCCTAAAACACTGGTCTGCAGAGCACAGTAGAGGTCCTTTTTCTGTAACAGTAGCATCATGTCGACCCATTTGCCAATGGGATCCAATAAGTTTGAAACTTTGTAGGAATAGTCCGCTCTCTTGTTCAATGAAATAATCTCTCTGAAGAAATATTAAGGAAATATTAAGGAAATATGTGGGGCCAATAATGATTGGTGTATCTGTGTAATATCATTGAATATAGTCATCAAGGATTTTTAGTGAATTTATAAACCATAAGACTGAAGTTGAGTTTGTTATTGAAACAAAACCATGAGAATGAAAAGTAGGACCATATTACATATTATTTTAGTGATATTTAGCTTGGCAGAAGCTGTGTTCTTCCAACTTCAGCTAATAATGTGCACTGATTGGAAATAGAGTGGGGTTCATTGCAGAACAACAATATAAACATACCCGAATTTTGTGACAAAAATATTGATTCCCAAAAATTTTTGTCATATATATTGTGAAATATGATATTGACAAACAAGGGAAGTGTACTGACTGCAATAAGCCTTATCTTTGCTTGTGAAAACATTGTTGCTAAATCATATTAACTCATTATTTATGATCCTGGTGATAATCAGTTCACCGTTCTTTATCTGTAAAGTGAAAACATAATTCAGGAGTTAGGACCTAGTTTCAATTCAAAAAGCGTTTTTTGTTGAGCCAATACCTATGGCGCCGTTTAATGAATCTTTGCAAAATTTTCAAAACGAATGGCTCACTCACGTCAGCTCCTGTGCTGAAAAATTAAGGGTAATTCATCAAGCAGGGGCAGAGAAAAAAGGGGGGTCCCAAAATGCATTTTCCCCTTGGTAATTTCCATAGGAATTTTGGAACAGGCTAAAGCCCGAACTGCCTAACGGAATTACACCAGATTTGGCAAAAAGGTAGCTCTTGTTTCAGAAAGCGACCTTTTTTTAAATGGTGTAAATCTGTTCAGTAGTTCCTCAGAAATTAAAAAAATAAAAATATTGATATCTGAGCACTGAGGAGGGTTTGCAAACCCTTCCAAGCATCAGCTTCGGCAATAAATATCGCAAAGCGCGCATAGCGCCTTTTTATTTATCGCTGGAATTTTTCGCCCGGTTAGCACGGTGTTTACAACGTGCATCACCGAGGCGATAAAAATTCCAGCGATAGAGGGGATAGCGCCGTTTTCCATAGAACAACGCTGGTGTTCCTGCAATGTTCAATTGAAAAAGGCGATATCCTTGATGATAGGGCCTGTGGTCTTAGCCACACAATCCACCCCCATGTAAAGTATGCCTTAGTCTGGAATTTAACAGATGTTAAATTCCAGCGTTAAGGTCCAGTTAGCGCAAAAAAATCAGCGCTAAACTGGACAGGACTTTGTTGTAAATACAGCGAAGCACCGTTACTGATATTTTATGATGTGGTTGTGAGGGGCACACCTACCTTGCATCTCATTTGCGGTGCGAGGTGAGGCGATAGGGAACCGGGCGTTAAGGCAAGGAAACACATGCTAGCGTGTCCTTGCTAATAGTGTGATGCCATTATCACCGCATTTCGGCCGAAAACGGCCGATAAAGCGCCAATAATGGGCTTGATAATATGCCCATTCATTCCCATTGGCTGCCAACACTCTTGACCAGAGTGTGTTGGCAGCCATTTTGTGACTTGGTAGAACCGAATCACATGATAAAGGTTGAAAAGTTTAGTAAATGTAGGAAAGGGGTCAGGCTAGAAACACCCTGACTCCCTAGGGCTGGTCAGGGGGTCCCACAGGGAACCCCAGGGCCCAAAAAGCAATGTTTTAGTTTTTTTGGCAGAAGTTGCGCTGGGTGTGCGAATCCTGCTGAGAAAATACAAAAAAAAGAAACGTGGTCTCCCACGCTTTGTTTTCCTTAAGCACCTGGGTGGGCCTGCTCCTGGGGGCAATGTGTTATTATATAATGGGGCCCCGCTACCTCCCCCGGGGTTTCTTGAAAATGTGCTGGGGCACGCCTCCCGCCGCAGCCCCGAGGACCTCCACCTCCCTGGGGCTCAATTTTTATAAGCATGGGGGGCCTCGCCAGCCCCCCCAAGCCCTGGGGACCACCACCTCCCCAGGGCTTTATTAAAATAGGGTGGGGGGGCGTCACGGGTCCCTCAATCCTCGGGGACCGCCACCTCCCCGGACTTTATTTTTATAAGGGCTGGGGGGCCTTGGGGTCCCTCCAACCCCGGTGACCGCCACCTCTCCGAGGCTTTGATAAATAATCAGTGTGGGGGGCTTGAGACCCCGCACACTGCTCCGAGGACCATCACCTCTCCAGGGCATTGAATTTGTAAATACGGGGGTCTGTTGCGGCCCCCCGGCCCCAGGGACCACAACCTCCCCGGGGCTATATTCATTGAAGGAAGGGGGCCATGTGGCCCCCCTCCTGGAGCCTGTGAGGGCCCTGGGGACTGCCACCCCCCAGGGCCTGCTCCTGCAACGTCACAGGGTGCCCACCCCCGGGACATTGCCATTTGCTATGGTAGGGAGGGAGCACGGCTCCCGCCTTGTCATAGCAAACACTGCTTTGCTTCGTTGAAGCGAGAGCAGGAAACCATCTCTCACTTCAACAAAACAAAGCATAAATGCTTTTGGGCAAGGGGAGCTGCATGTTAGCAGCTCCCCTTGCCCAAAATCAATGGTGGCTCCTGCAGGAGGCGGGGAGCCGGCAGGGACTGTGGGGCATTGGGGCTCCCCCACAGTCCCCAACTCTGAGGCCAGGCCCAGGGGATGGGGACCCAGGGCCATTATTGGCCTGATGAGGGTGGCACGCAGTCCCCCTCTTTTAAAAAAAATAGTGGCAGGCCCCAGGGGATGGGGTCCTCAGGGCCAATATTGGCCTGAGGAAGGGGACCATGTGGTCCCCCTCTTTAAAAAAAAATAAAACATAGTGGCAGGGGATGGGGTCCTCGGAGCCATTATTGGCCTGAGGAGGGGTGCCTTGCTGTCCTCCTCCTTATCTAATTACAATATTTAACTGCTGGCAGGCCCCAGGAAAGGGGTCCCCGGAGTGAATATCAAATAATGAAAGAGAGGTGGGTTTTTTTTAGTTTGGAGTGCCAACCCCAACACAGCTTTCAGCGCCGCTCCCGTGTAATAGCGATGGGTTCGCAACTACACGCAAAATTTTAAAAAAGAGTATATATGTTTTTGAAAAAGTAAGATTATATCTTTAGTTATAGGGTGGCTCTAAAAAGAGCCCTTGTTTTTATTTTGACTTTGTAGTAGCTACATGTAACTTCGGATGCACAGCTTAAGGTTGTTAAGGAAGACTCTGTTTCCTTGATCTGTGAAGTGCACTTCATCACTTCTCTAGATGTCATCCATATCAAAACATAGATTGTTGTTGTAGTTGGACCCCATTCTATGATCTCTGAGGTATGTAGAAACAGCTTTATTGACATTCTTTCTAGCTTTCTTAATCTATGGACAGAATTGATTTGATCATTTCCATTTCTGTCTTTGGCATATATTAGAAAATACAAAGACAGTTTGAGGTAAAATCAACATCTATTGTGCAAAGGTGTCCATCATTAGCATTTCCAGTCCTACCCCAGTTAAGGTGCCTAGGTCATTACCACCACAGTGCACAATCATGAGGTCAGGGGGTTGGAGATGCAAAAGGTTTTAACCAAAGTCATCAATTTGTGCCACTTTAATTCTCTCTGTGCAATCCATTTCATATCCATATTTTGCAAAGCTAGGTCTTTGTCAACACCTCTAAATTCAGCATACAACACAGCTGTGCCCAACAATCCATACTGTAAGCTTCTTGAAGGGGTGTCTGTAGCTGAGATACTCAGATGGTAGAATGAGAGGTATCTGCTTTTTTTTTTTTAAAGTAGAGAATTGATTGGCTGCTTAAGAACATTGTACATTCAAAATAGGGTGCATGTTACTTTCTTTAAAAAGCATGTTTTTTAATTGGTTTGTTAAAAATGTTTGAAAGGTACAGTAGATAGGATAAGGTCATATTTTGCACACGTCAACCACACCTGCTGTTTGCATTTGTAAGCTTGTGTGCTGAACTTTAAAATATGGTGAACTTGTGACCTGTCATTTCAGTTGAATGTTCTATGAACTGTTGCTATGTAAACTGGCATTGAGTACAATGGGGGAAGGGTTGAAACTTAACTGAGGACTTGAAATGTGAAATTCTAATTTATATATAAGTGATATCTTATCAAAGTAGGATTTCCCAAGTCAGTACTATCTTTAGAAGTGGTGTGTTCTTAAAAAATAGTGGTATTTTTATTTGTAATTTATTCTTGAACTCCCGTATGGATTCGCAGCTCCATCGCGTTGGTGCACGTTGGAATCATGACTCCAAGAAATTCCAGATCCAGTTTGGGCACTTTTAGAAGTCAGTTGGTAAGGGTTAATATGTCTAACCAATAGAAATGTGTTTTATAATTTGAAATAATGTAGGAAGCAATGTGATTTGTTACTTCCATGTATTTGTGTGAAGAAAGAGAGGGAAAGTTTACCATTACTAGTTTTACCTTGCTGAGAGTGGTGCATGACATTGATTTTTTATATTTTTTTGATGAACTGTGGTGTTTGAAATATATTATTAAATGTAGAGATGTGTATTGCAGTTTGTTTTATTGTAGTTATATGTTGTTAGAAATAGATTCTGTATAGTAATATGTGTATATTGGAAGATGGATTAGTGATTATGGTAGTTTGTTTTAGTGTGTGGATATGCACATTTGTAGTATACTGCATAATTTTAGCTGTTGCATTAACAATGGAGGTGGAGTCTGTCAAGTTTTAAGGTGTGCATGGACTTCTCTCTAAAGTATGTTTCTACTTGTATATGTATTTTTTCATATTTCTTATACATTTGAAGGTGCATGATGTATAACAAAGAGGTGTTGTTGCTTTTCTATGTGGTAGTCTCAAGACTGTGAGTAGTAGTGGAATGGTGTAATAGTGTGGTTTGAAAGATGTTGACAAAAGGTATTATTAACTAGGGTTCTTTTTTAAGTTTCTAGAGAGAGGTACAGTTGAAGTATGCCACATACCTTTTGGTGTTTGCTGGAAGTGTGTTTTGTGAATAAATAAGGTTTGGATAGTGTTATGGTAAAGACATATTTAAGTATGCTTTTAGGAATATGGTGATACTTTTAGTAAAGACATGTGAAGGATTCCTGCTTTGTATTTGGGTAGCTGTAACATTATAAGTAGTTGTAGAAAGGTAAATCAGCAGTTTGAAAGTGAGGCTTGAAATGTTTGTAGAGACGTTATTTATTAGAGTAATTTGTATGATGTGAGGAACGTTATATTTCATATATACTGCATAATTTTCAGTGTCTGTTTGAAAATTGAAGTGAAGTCTGTGAAGTTTTGAGCTGTGGATGGTTTTGTGACTGAGATATGTGTCTACTTGCATATGTATTATGGTATGTGTTATGTGTGCGAATATGATAGAATAAGAAAACATAGTTACACATTTATCTGTATATTACTTTTATATATGATGCTGCTAGCATATGCTGCTATGTACTTCTGTAAGCCATGTACTCCTCTTTTTTTTTTTTTTTTTGAAATTTTTTATTGAGATCAGGACAGGAGAACGGGACAACACATAATAGCTAGAATAACAGGCAATTAAACACATTGATCAAGTCGAACAGGCAATGGAATACAAAGCATGTATATTCAGATCAGAAACCATATCAGTTGTATCAGAGTCGACTCAATGGCATAGAAAAAAAAAAAAAAAAAAAAAAAAAACACACCCCCCCCACCCATAGAAGCCCCCTCAGTCTTTACTTAGAGTTGATGAGCCCCAGATTCTATTAGTTTTTTGTAAAAATTTGTGGCCTCGGATCTTAGCTAAAGAAGTTTCCATGGTGTGAATTTCTTTGACAAGAAGCCACCACTCCATCACATGTGGAGGGTTGCAAGAGATCCAGGTCCTAGCGATAGTAAGTCTGGCACACCCAATCAGGATATTAATAAGATCAGTTTGTGAGGCTATAGATGGATGATTCAGCAGGGGGATGCCAAGCAAAACATTGGCCAAGCTTATTATGATTGGTTGTGACAAGATCTGCGTAATACCCTGGCTAACTTTAGACCAAAATTCAGTGAGTCGGGGACACATGAACATCATGTGTTCGAGAGTAGCGGCTAGCAGGTCACATTTAGGGCACCTTGTCCGGTCACTGCTGGAACTATTACTAGACCATTTTGAAACTTTTTCCGGAGTATAATATAGCTGAAATATCGTTTTATACTGTTGTATACGTAAGCTGGAAGATTGGACCGAGCGGTTAAAACTAGTAAGTGAAGATGATATCTGATTAGCTGTGATATTCAACCCCAAACGGGAGCTCCATTTATCCGCGATATTCCCGCAGTCGTCCGGTTTGAACGATGTGAGAACTTTATAGCCTAAACTGATGAGTGATCTAACCTTAACAGTGTAAAAGCAATTCCATATATCTGAATCTTCGATTTTAAGTAGCTTTATTTTGCGTATTAAGTAATCATGTATCTGAATGTATTTAAACTGTGCAACTGAAGGTAATTTGAAGATTACTCTTAGTGACTCAAAGGATAATAGTCCATCATTACCATAAAGGTCACCGAGTGTTTCAATTCCGGCAGCCTTCCACTTATGAAATACACCGTCATGAAATATGTCCGGAAGACCGGGATTCGCCCATAGAGACAGTTTAGGATGAAAAAAAGACGTGTTACATTTGGCTAAAATAAGTTGCCAAATTTTAACCGTGTCTCTGATCGTCTTAAATTTTACCCGCTTGAAGTAGTTTGGGTCAGTAGATTTGGCTAGAAACATATTGGAGTCTTCGCCAAGGGCGAATTGGTAACAGTATATTGTTTGTATGTTACGGATAAACAGGCCACGGAGACGGCTCAAAAAAGCAGAAAAATAATAAACTCTGAAATCGGGGAAGGTCAGGCCACCTTGGTTAAGTGGTAGTTTAAGAAGACTTATTGACCTGCGGGCCTTCTTGTATCCCCAGATGTAGCTGCTGAAGATCCCATCAAGCCGTTTAAAGTATGCATTACTAACAAGAAGAGGTATGGACCTAAATAAATATAAGAATTTTGGTAGTATGTTCATTTTAATTAGGTTGATCCTACCAACCATGCTTAAGGGAACCTTATGCCATTTTTTTAGAGTTGTAGCAGTTTCTTTAAGAAGAGTCTCATAATTAAGTTTGATAATCTCATTAGTGTCTGAAGAGATTTTAATACCAAGGTAAGTGGCTGTTTTGCAAGTCCCTTCTATTTGAATCGATGGTTTATAGTTAAGAATAACTTGTGTTTTATGTGAGTTAAGTTTATAGCCGGAGACTAACCCGAATTTGTTAGCCTCCTCAGTGATTCCCAGTATAGCTAATGGGATATTGGTTGAATAGACCGCAATATCATCGGCATACGCCGTTATTTTTAGTTGTTTCTGACCGTGTATGAAAGGGGTAATTTTAGGATTCGTTTGTAATGCCACGAGAAATGGTTCAAGCGATAGCGCGAAAAGCAAGGGTGATAACGGACACCCTTGCCGAGTGCCACGAGAGATGAAAAAGCTAGAAGAAGTTAGCCCATCATAGCAGAGCGTAGCTGAAGGACGGTTATATAAAGCCTGGAGCCATTTAAGAAATCGGCCATGAAATCCCATAGTGATCATTGTTGACCAGAGAAATCCCCACCCCACTCGGTCAAAGGCTTTTTCAGCGTCCAAGAGAATCATACCGAGTGGGGTGGGTCCAACTCTGGCAACATCGAGTGCAGTAATGGCCATATTAATATGGGCAGTAGTATCTCTTCCCATAACAAAGCCATGTTGGTGAGGGGACACCAGAAGAGGGATGAGTGGAGCTAATCGGGAAGCAAGTACCTTGGCAAAAATGTTGGCATCTGCATTGATGAGTGAGATGGGTCGATAGGACCCACATTGATCCGCCGGTTTACCCTTTTTTAAAAAAAAGACCATCCTGGTTGTGTTCCAGGATTTAGGAGCCTCCCCATTTATCCCAACATTACTGATCACATCAGTGAGTAATGGGAGAATTTCCTCCGAGCATTTTTGGTAAATGTCTAGTGGGATAGTGTCCTCTCCAGCAGCTTTTCCTAGGGGTAGTGAAGCAATTGCTTTCCTAATCTCTTGCTCAGTGATGTTTTCAGAGAGCAACTCCTGGTCTTCGATCTGGTTTCCTTTAGTTATGTGAGTATCTAAATATTCTTGTATCTTATTCATATCAGGATGATCCTCTGGAGTGTATAATGTACTATAAAATGCGACGAATTGCTGGAGAATCTGTTCCGGTTGGGTGTAAACCAAGTTGTTTGGGCCCTTAATTTCCTTTATAAGGGTTTTAGATCTGTCATCAGCAATTTTGTATGCCAAAATTTTGCCCACCCTATCCCCATTCTCGTATTGAGATATATGGAATTTTTGCAAACTATTTAGATTTTTCTCCATAAGTCTTGTTTTAATATTGAGCTTAGATGAAGCTAACTTTTGACATATGTCAGAAATATTTGGCACATCCTGTATCAGAGCCTGTGACAGCTGGTTTTCAAGCATAGTTATGGTGTTGCTCAAGGCCGTCCAGCCACGTCTATTTAATGAGTTTTGTTTGAAGACAAACTGTTGTGTAAACCCACGGACACTTGCTTTAACCGTATCCCAAACTATACTCAGAGCAGCAGAATTAATATTTATAGCAATGAACTCGCGTAAGTGTGCTTTAAGTTGGGTGATGTAGTCCGTATTAGATAGTAGATGTCTGGGAAAGGTGAATGTCCTAAGTTTCCGATTGGTCCGTGGCGGGGTAAATGATATCACTATTGGATTGTGATCTGATGTGACTCTTGGGCACAGCTCGATGAGGCTATTCTTTATAATATTATCTGATGCCCAAACCATGTCAATTCTTGAGCAGAGTTGATGGGGGGCAGAGTAGTATGTAATGCCGGCAGTAGAGGGATGTATTGTTCGCCAAACATCTTTTAAATTATGAATACGTCCAAGTTCGATAAGTGCGGCTCGTGAGCGGCGCATCCTCTGAAATGCTCGTTGTCGAGTAGTATCGATATTATAATCCATAATAAGATTGAAGTCCCCCATTATGATAAGTTCCCCACAGGTATCCAATAGTTCAATGTTTAGCCTATCTAGGACAGACGGGTCATCAGTATTCGGCCCATAAAATACACAAAAGGTAAAATTATTGTCATCCCAGAGCACTTGAGCCGTAGCCCAACGGCCAGCTTTATCAACCTTTGTTTTAGTCAATTCTATATTTAGCCTTTTCTGTGCCAAAATAGCGACACCTCTAGTTGGTAAACTACATTCTGAACAAATAAGCACGTCGTATCCTAACTGCCCCAAAAGCTTGCGGTCAGAGTAAATAATATGTGTTTCAGTAAGCAAAACGATCTGTGGCTTGTACAAATTAAGCTCCTCGGAGACAAGCCGTCTCTTGTTCCTGCCATTGAGTCCTGATACATTCCAAACCAAACATCTGATTCTGTGTGTCATTTCAGTCTATTAAAACGCTTTGCCTGTTCTTGATTATACTTTTTCATACTGCATAACAACATCAAATACAAATTATAGTAACAAATAGCCTTCCCCTCCCGCCTGATCATTTTAACATTTTTACCCCCCCCAAACCCACCCCAGAATGACCACCCTTGGGGGTTCAGGTGAGAACCCCTATCCCAAAGAGGAGGGAAACCTCTAATACCCAGCTGCCGGTGGTTGGGCAGCGCAAGAGAGGAGCAGCAGAGGTCAACCTGCTAAACAAAAGTTGGGTCTTACTTTTAAAGCAAATTTAAAGCAATTTAATTACAATTAGTACACCTGAGTTATGTGAGTATAAAAGTGCACGTGCGCCTATCCCCTTTTTTTTTTTTTTTTTTTTTTTTTTATTAAATTTTAAATTTTACCCCCTGATTATATATTGAAGGATAATAGGATAGTAGTATAATTAGTAGTATAATTCACAGCTCTAAGGTGTAAAGGTGTTAAGGTGTTAAGGTGTTAATTTCGTTAGAACCTGTTCTGCCTCTTTTTCATCTGTGAATGCATAAGTCCGCCCACCGTGGATGACTTTTAGGCGAGCAGGCTCCTGTAGGAAGGCCTGGCCACCCAGAGCCTTAAATGGATCAATGAGCTGGCGAAGCCTCCAGCGTCTATCCATGGTAGTTTTGCTAAGGTCTGATCTTACAAAGAATGTTACAGAATTAATTGTGACAGGTGAATTGGGCCTAGCTTTGAGTGAGACAGCCTGCCTAAGAAGGAAGTTCCCAAAATAAATCAGAAAAGGACGAGGAAATCTATTCGCCTTGTTAACTGTGAAAGAAGGGAGTCTATGAACTCTCTGAAGCTGAGAGTCCCAATCCCAATCTGAGAGTTCCGGGAAAGCTTTCTGAAAAAGTGATACCATATACGCCCTAGGGTCAGCCCCTTCCGATCCTTCAGGTATGCCAAAAAGTCTTAGGTTAAGGCGTCTCTGTCTGTTTTCCATATCTTCAACTTTATCTTGAAGCTTGCCGATCTGTTCTTGATATTGATTAACCACACTCTGATTACAAGCAGTTGTCTCCTCCACATTGGAGACCCTTTGCTGAAGAGATTCAATGTCTTGAACTACCCCTCCCACCTTTTTATTTAAGTCCTGAATGGAATGTTGTATCTTAGCATTGTCCTCTCTGAGTTGGGAAAACTGTAATTGTGTTTCTTTGTGTTGGGCAGATAGGGTCTGCAAGATGATATTGAGGGGAGAGCTATATTTTCCTGATCTATCAGAGTCAAAATCGGAAGATAGCGAGAGGTTTGTATGATCAGAGAGAGGGAGCTCTGGAACAGTAGGGGGCAGAATAGATTGCTCAGGAATAGTAGTATTAGACGTTGAGCTTTTCTCCTGAGTGTCTGTAGTATCAGTATTAGTCAGGCTACTTAAGTCGGTCAGAGAACTGGAGACAGATATACAGGGGTTGGTGAATGCAGGGGCAGGATCAGGAGCAGGAGCAGGAGTGGGAGAGGAAAGTACTGATATATCCATTGGCAATGGAGGTTGAGGTTGAGATTGAGATTGAGCCATAGGCGTTTCCTTTGTTTGATCTCCCAGCAGAGAGCTAGCACCGGACAGGCGGAGAGCCATCTTCCTTACATTTCCATTGGCTTGTATCCATTTACGTAAAGGGCTATTTTCAGCTATGGGCTTGACTTGCGCGGGCAAAGAAGTAATGACAGCTTTCTGAGTTGCTGAGGGCTTGCCTGCTTTTAGCTTGTTTTTAGCCTTGAACCGACCCTTCTTCCGTGAGGATTTTCTTATAACATTGGCCGGAGAGATGAGAGATGGTTCGGGTTCTTCGTCAGACTCTGCATCGGACTCTGCATCATTATCGTGATTGAAGTCTGAGTTTCCCATATCCTGGGGAATCTCTCCTTCTCCACCTTCTCCACCCAAGACACCTGGGATAAGCAGGGGTAGCTCTGGAAGTTCGTGAATTGAAGATGACACTACGAGGATGGATGGAGAGTGGAGGGCTGTGATTACATCCTCCTCGGCGGTCCCCGGAGTCATAACTTCAGTGATGATTTTGTCTTGGGGAGAAGGAGGCTCAACATCTAGCGACGCACCAGTCAGGCACGCGGGTGAAGCAGGCAGTGGGCCACAAAAAGGAGTATCCCCAGAAGCGGAGAGATGCCCTGAACCCATGTTTTCCCCCAAGGATTCGTTGTTACAGAAAGTAAGTAGTCCCGGTCCCCCAGGCCCCCCTTCACCACTAGGAGATATAGTGGAAGCGACCAAGAGGGAAGGGCGGATCGCGGGCATATTCATATTCATGTTAGCTGAATTAGATATTTTAGATGTTTTAGCCGGATCCATAGGGGGTCGATCAGAGCTGCTGCCGCTGCCCGTGTCAGTTCCACCTCCTAGCCCATCTGTAGAGGCGTTATTGTTTGCACGTGAAGCGGGGGCCTGAGCTCGACCAGCCTGGTGGGATGTGTTTCGTCCGGTACGGGCGCCTCGTGCTATCAGCTTAGGAGCCATGGAGGAGTGGTAAAAGAACTTATCCGCGTGCTCCCCCCCCAAATAATAAGAAAAGAGCGCTGAAAGTCTTGAGCTGTGAAAAAGGCGAGTGTCCGTAAGCCAAGGCGCCGTGGGGAGAGCAAGGCGAACTGACCCCAACAGACGCTGGAGTGCCTTGTAAATGAGAAGCATCAGTTGCTCAAAGCTCAGTGTGAACCTGCCCAATCAAGTTGTATCCAAGGTACAGGGCTGTTGTAGTAAGAGAAAGCCCCCCCCGGCTTCAGCAGCTGCAAGCGCCTCCCCTCTCACCTCTCACCTCTCACCTCTATGAGCTCTCACTGTATGAGCCGTAGTCGATGGGAGCACTCTCCTCCGTGTGTAGAGCGCCGCATCAGTCGCGTTTGCTGTGCTAGTTACGTTCTTTGCACCAGATCAGCCGGTAACGATGCTGGCTCCGGTCTTTCTGACTGCTCCTCGGTACGGTATACGGTACTCCCTGAGAGCCCGTGGAGATGAAAGCCCGGCTCGGATCAGGCTCCAAAACTCGCTCGCAGAACCCACTGCTGCGGAAGCCAGGGAAACCAGGACTCTACCCGGAACGAGCCCTCGGAACCGCTAAACTGCAGCTGCCATGGAATGAAGCCGGGAGCCACCAGCAAGCCTGTAGCTGAAGCACTAGCGTACACGTCACGCTCTCTGCACCAAATCAGCCGGCAGCAATACCGGCACCCGAGTCCCGCAGCTCGCAACCGCCACAGCCAGTAGTTTGCACAGTTAGCACGGCTGGCACAGTTAACACGGTGTGAGGGCGCACTCCATCAGACTGTGAACAACAACGTCAGGTTCTTTTTTTGCCGTAGCTTTTTTTTTTCTCCATCAACTTAAGACCCGTCTTCCACTGAGGTAGTAGCAGAGACCTCAGCTGCTGCTGCTCCGTGGCGAGTCAGCCCGCCATCTTGACTCCTCCCCCAGTTCTGCCTCCCGCCATGTACTCCTCTAATCCCAAAGACATAGCTCCTGCAATCATGCAATCATCAATGCGTTAGCTATACACTGGTTTAATCATGCAGGCACTACCCTTGCACTCCTCCAATCACCCTGTCAAGATCTATGCACTACTCCAATCACTAAGCCAGTGCCTATACATTAATAAAATCATCCAGGCACTACCTTTACACTTTTGCAATCACAGAGGCACTGTCACAGTATTACTCTAATCACCCAGGCAGTATAGGTGCACTTATAAAATCACCCAGGCACTTTCTATGTACTCCTTTAGTCCCCCAGATATTACCTGTGAAGTTATGCAATCACCAATACATTAGCTATACACTGGTTCAATCACCCAGGCAATACCCTTGCACTTCTCCAATTTCCTTTTCAGGATCTATGCACTCCTCCAATCACTTAGTCATTATGCATGCACTTATAAAATCACCCACTCACTTGCTATGTACTCCAGTAATCCCCCGGATATTACCCCCACAGTCATGCAATCACCCAGGCACTACTTATGTACACTCCTGCAGTCACGCAATAATGCAGGTTGTACCTATGCACTCAAGTAATAACCCAGTCACTTCCCATACACTCATGTAATCACACAGGTTCTACTCATGTAGGCCTCCAATCACCCAGGAACTACCTGTGCACTACTCCATGCAACCAGGCACTGCCCATGCACCCTTCCACACACCCAGTCATTACCCATGCTCTCCTCCAATCACCCAGATATTATCCCTGCTCTCACATAATCACCCAGTATGATATGTAGAATCAACTAGGTTCCACTGTTGGGCTCATCTATTCACCTAGGCACTCCTTAGAGAGTCATCTATGCCTTCAGGTGCTATTTATACACTTATCCATGCACTGAACCTTTATGTCTGCACTTATACAATTAGCCACTCAATATCCATCTTCTCCTGCAATTACCCAGCCACTACCTTTGGAGTCATACAATTACCCAAGTACTATCCATGGTGTTTTGCAATCACTCAGGCATATCTATTACAAGTCTCGGTTTCTAGGTTTCAGAAATATTGTATATATATTTCTTTTAGATATGATGATGATTTGAAAATGCTGTTAGCCCAAAACCGGTCCAAGGATGCTTTTTTCCGGTACAGGGAAGACATGGCTTGGCAGTTCGGTCTGGACTGTTCCCATGAGGCACAGGGTCAAGACTTATTTGCAGATAGCTGTGTCTGAACTGGGGTGGTGAAGTGAGCTAAATAACGATGATGGATTCAACCCAGATCTGTGACTGGGGTGAGTGTCTGAAAAGTTTCAGCCCTCCGTCCATCATCTCCTTGTGTTTGATTTGAAAAGGTAGACACATATGTATGCATGCTTTTAACGATATGGTGAGACTTATGGTTGAGTCATGTAATAGGCTGCTGTTTTATATTTGGCTAGGCCCAAAACTAATTCACTTATAAAACACCCTAGTACTACCCATGCAGTCTTCCATTGATCCAGGCAGTACATATGCATTGATGCAATCACCCAGACATTACCCCTGCACTCATGCAATCACCCAGGCAGTAGCTATGCACTCATGCAATCGCCAAGGTATTACCCATGCACTCTTTGAATCATGTAGCCACTACTCATGCACTTATATAATCACCTTGGGACTAATGTTGTACTCTTTCAATTACAGAGGCACTAGCCTTGTACTCATATAATCATTCATACAGTAGTCATGGTGTTATGAAATTACCCAGGTACTACCTTTTCACTTATTTATTCACTCAAGCATTATCTCAGTAGTTCTGAATTCACCCAAGAAGTATCCATGCTCTTATAAAATCAACCAGTCACTTTCTATATAGTCATGTAAATCACCAGATGTTACTCCTGTAGTCATGCAGTCACCCAAGTGTTAGCTATGTATACCTTTAATCCCCCAGACGTTACGTCTGTACTCATGCAATCACCAATGCATTAGCTATACAGTGATTCAATCACCCAGGCACTATCCTTGCACTCTCTCAATCCCTAAGGCACTACTCTTGTACTTATGTAATCACTCAGGCAATACTAATGCACTTATAAAATCACACAGGCACTGCCTTTGCACTCCTGTAATCACTCAGGCAGTACCTTAGTACTTCTGTAATCACCCAGGCAGTAGTGATTGACATAAAATCACCTACTCACTTCCTATGTCTGCGGTAATATTCCAGATATTACCCCTGCAATCATGCAATCACACAGGCATTATGTACTGCAGTAATACCCCAGATATTACCCCTGCAATCATGCAATAACACAGGCATTAGTTATGTACTACTCCTACAGTTATAGATTCATGCAGTCTCTACCTATGCACTCATGTAATAACCCTTTGCAGTGACAGAATCATCCAGACCCTACTGTTGCACTCATCTATTCACATCGGTACTTCTTAACGAGTGATCTATGCCTTCAGGTGCTTTTTATACACCTAACCGTGCACTGAACCTTTATGTGTGCACTCATGTAATTAGCCAGTCACTATCAATCTTCTCCTGCAATTACCCAGTGATTACCTTTGGAGTCATACAATCAACCAAGGGCTATCTATGGTGTTTTGCAATCACTCAGGCAGATCTATTACATGTCGCAGTTTCTAGGTTTCACCATATTTCAGAAATATTGTATATATATTTCTTTTAGATATGATGATGATTTGAAGAGGTAAACACATATGTATGCATGCTTTTAACGATATAGAGAGACTTATGGTAGAGTCATGTAATAGTCTGCTGTTTTATATTTGGCTAGGAGCAACACTCATGCAGTTATAAAACACCCTAGTACTACCCAAGCAGTCTTCCAATGATCCAGGCAGTACATATGCACTGATACAATCATCCAGGCACTACCTTTGCACTTATTTATTCAGTCAGGCATTATCTCAGTAGTTCTGAAATTACCCAAGAAGTAATCATGCTCTTATAGAATCACCCAGTCACTTTCTATGTTGTCATGTAAATCACCAGATATTACCCATGTAATCATGGAATCAGCCAGGCACCACTTATGTAGTACCTTTGCAGTCATAGAATCATGCTGTGTCTACCTATGCAGTCATGTAATAACCTACACACGACCCTTGCAGTCATAGGATCATCCAGGTGCTACTGTTGCAGTTATCTACCTAGACACTACTCCATGACTCATCTATGTCTTCAGGTACTATTAATACACTTATCCATGCACTCAACCTGTATGTATGCACTTATGAATTAGGCAGTCACTATCTATCTTCTCTTGCAATGACCTAGCAACTACCTTTGGAGTCATACAATCATCAAAACACTCTGCATGGAGTTATGCAATCACTCAGGCAGATCTATTACATGTCTCATTTTCTATGTTTCATTATATTTCAGAAATATTGTATACATATTTCTTTTAGATATGATGATGATTTGAAAAGGTAGAGACGTATGTATGCATGGTTTTAACAATATGGAGAGACTTATGGTTGAGTCATGTAATAGTCTGCTGCTTTGTATTTTACTATGCCCAACACTCATGTAGTTATAAAAACCCCAAGTACTACCCATGCAGTCTTCAAATGATCCAGGCACTACATATGCACTGTTGCAATCATCTAGGTTATTACCCCTGCACTCATGAAACCACCCAGGTATTACCTATGCAGTTATGCATTCACCCAGGTATTACCTATGCACTCTTTCAATCATTCAGACACTATCAATCAACTTATATATTCTTTCAGGTACTACCCTTGCACTCCTTCAATCATGCAGGTATTACGCTTGTACTTATGTAATCACTCAGCCAGTACTCATGCACCTATAATATCACTCAGAAACTACCTTTGCACTCCTCCAATCACTCAGACATTCCCTCAGTACTCCTGCAATCACCCAAGCAGTACTCATGCAGTTATAAAATCACCCACTGATTTGCTATGTACAGCTGTAATCCTCCAGATATTTCCCCTTTAGTTATGCAATCACCCAGGCACTAGTTACGTACCATCCTTGCAGTTGTAGAATCATCCAGGTCCTACTGTTGCAATTCTTTATTCAACTAGGCATTACTCAATGTATTTCTTTTTTTATAGATGACAATATTTGTATAGAATTAATTTAATAATATAAAATATTTTTTTGACAGATAACAAACTTTAAAAAAAAATCTTCATAATTGTTAAGAAATATTCAGTATGACAAGAAAAGTTCTAAAGAAAAGAGAACAAAGGCAGCAGAACTATTTAAAGGATAGAGAAAAGCAGAAAGTAGATGAAGTACAACATGTGACGTTGAAGAAAAAGTCTTCTGGTAAGAGAACAAAAGAATTTGTTCGATTTTGAACATGGGGAAAAGAGAAAGAAAAGTATTATGAGCAATCCGAAGGAAAAGAAAAACAGAGAAATTAATGGAAAGTTAAGTTATAGGAAAACATTCCAAGTTGAAAAACGGATGAAACAATATAAAGACATTAGAAAGAGAATATATAAAAGTAGAGTACTACAAAATTTATCGAAAGATTCCCAAATATATAAAAGAAGATCAGCATTTTACAAGAAGAAATAACAGATTGAAAGTGTAGTTGAAAAGGCTTTTGAATTGAAAAGAAGATTGTTCATATTAGTATTGAAGAGAATGAAAACATTGAATAAAACAATGCATTTTATGAAGGAGAAAAGTGAAAGAAAAAGACTGGTTAATAGAACTAACTTTTGCTAAATATTTTCTGGTGAATGGAAGCATACTTCTAGTATGGAAACTTTTTTTAATGAAGAAAGCTATTTTCAACAAAATACATTTGTTCATGCAGTTGATACCAGTGCTCATTGCTATGAGGTTAAAAATGGTTGTCCAATTGAAAGCGAAAAGATGGTTCCTAGAAATGTGGAATAAGTAATAGCTGACGAAGGTTAAGGGAGACGTACAAAAGCTCCAGTGTATAAGAGGGATTGTCGTAGTATTTGTAGTATACGACAGGAATCGATTGATATATTAGACATTTCTTACGAGATATGATACAACAAGTGTTAAACAGAAGATTAAGATGTTGCAAGGACTAGACCCTTGTAAATTGAGAATATATGCTAACTTGCAGGGTCATTCTCTGGCTTGTCTTTCTAGAAAAGCGTCTCAAAGTACTTTTCATCATTTAAGAATGTTAGCAGTACATCACTCTGAAATGCGGAAGTTAGTAAGAAGATTGTACTATGTGAAAAGTTCTGCATTATCTTTAAGTAAAATAAACTCAGCTCTTTGCATGGTTCAGTGTTGGATGTGAAAACAAATTCTGATGATATAGATTTTCGTTTCTTTGCTCCTCAAGAGGAGTGTAGAGGAAGTGAGAGTTTAATAAGTGTAGGTGTTGAAGAAGAGATGGAAGATACTACTACCGTGAAGTTTGCAGAAGAAATGACACAACGTTTAAGGTAGTTTCTTGTGAAAATCTAAACTATGGGGCTCATTAGGATGGCGGATGGACTGGAGTGGTCCTGCTCCACAAATCAGGATGCGTCTGCCACCATGGTGGATGCATTATGCAGTTTAACTTTGCTGCGGGTGCTGCTGAAAGCAACATCCGCCCTGATGTGTAAATGCGGGATATGCATTCTACAGCACTACGTGGCAGGCACTACACAGTGCCTGCCACGCAGTGCTGTGAAATGTGCACCCTCACCTCCCTCCTACATATGGGGGGCCCACAATGGGCCCCCATCACCAATCCCCACCAGCCTTTCCAATGGCGGTTCCAACGCCGTGGAAAGGCTGTCTCCAGCCAACATCGTAATTTGGCAGACGGTGCCTGATAGGCACTGCCAACATTCTACTGTTGAAGACCGCTCCGCCAGGCAATTCTAAGGATTGCCTGTCTCGGGTCTGTGGCAGATGGTCTTTGCGACCGCCATGTCACGGTGAGATTCCCCTGCCATCCTAATTTGGCGGGTTGAAACTCGCGGTTGATGTACGGAAGGACAACCACCGCATGGATGGCAGTGGCGGTCCTTCTGCCATCATAATGGACCCCTATGTTTGTATTTGTTGTCGACGTGCTTACTATAGAAGTCAAACTAGGAATGTTGATGTGTATTTGAAAAAGTGAAAAAGAAAATAATGATAAGTGTGAGCAATTTGGTGCTTATTTATTGCTGGAAGGTCGTTTGGAGTTGGACAGTGATGAACGTATTTGTAAATATTGTTACAACAAATTAGAAGAGAACAAAATGCCAGCTAGAGCTGTACATAACAACATAGAGTTGGTAGCTATTCCCCCGGATCTAGTAGATTTAAATACATTTGAGTCCATTCTTATTCAATCTGTGCACCCGTTTCAGGCTATAGTTCTTATGGAGCATAAAACAGGTAAGCTGCCTCCAACAGATTCACAAAGAGGTTTAAAAGGAAGAGTTGTGTATTTACCTTTAGATTTTAAGAAAAATATTGATATTGGTGATGTAGACAAAAGTGAACCTGTAGTTATTCTAGTTAATGGTGTACCAACAAAGAGTCGGAAAATAAGGCAAGAGTTAGTAGATATCACCAAACTTCAAAAGGCTACATTTTATCTTGTGCAAAACAATATTCATTATAAAAATGTATATGTGGAAGAACAAGAAATATCTTTAGAAGCTTAACGAGAAATTTCAACTGGACAAATAGAAAAAGTGGATAACTCAAGGAGTGAAGAAATGTATGAACATTATCGTATACATACTCTACATTCAAAAGAAGTGATAGGAAATACTATTGAATTATTTCAAATGAAGAAAGCGAAGGGAACTCCCATGAGTATATGGTAAAAAAGATTGGAAGCTCATTGTTTTCCACAGCTCTTCCCCACTGGAAAAGGTTGGTGATATGATGAACGACCAGTGCAGATTCCAGCTTCAGAATATCATACAACAAGATTGTACTCAGAAGATCCAAGATTTCGACAGTTTATTCCATATTTATTGCATCTTCTGTTTGAAAGTGACTATCTGGACTTTCATATTCAGTGAACTCCATATTAAAATCAGGAGTTCATCTTACACATCTTTCTGCAAAGGAATTTTTGGACAAAGTTCAACAGAGAGGCGATCTTTTAGAATCTCAGTTAATTAATTTGATAGAATGTCAACGTGGTACTAATGAGTATTGGTATCATCATCACAGAGAACTTAAATGTATGTTAAGGAACTTAGGATCCCATACGTTGTTTGTTACACTTAGCTGTGCTGAATACTCATGGAACGACTTACTTGAATTTCTACAACAAGCAAATTCAAATGTAAAAATTCTTTTAAATGAAGACAGCTGGAGAACTGTGTTCCTTGGATCCTGTAAATCTGTGAAGATATTTTAATCATAGGTTTCAAGCTATGATGTCTGTTATCTGCAATAAAAATAATCCACCTCTTGGAGAAGTTATTGATTACTTTTGGAGAAAGAAGTATCAAGCCAGAGGTGGTCCTCATATACATATGTTATTATGGATCAAGGATGCACCAAAATCTGGAACTGATACTGAGGAAAGTGTTTTGTCTTTCATTGAAAAATATGGTATCTGTGCCATTTCAAAAGAAGGAGGAGAAAACAAATTGAGGCAGCAAGTTTTACGATTTCAAAGTCATCCATGTGGGAAATACTGTTGACAGAAGTACAAGTCAAAGGGAAGATTTTATACAAAATGTTGTTTTGGATTTCCACTTTTAGTAATTTCAAAAGGAAGAGTCAACAGTTTCATGTCAGCAGTAAGGCATACTATAACTCGAAAATCTCCAAAGAATACTTACAACATAAAAAGAACTGAAGATTCAAAGTATATTAATGACTACAATCCAGTGATTTTGAAAATGCAAATATGTATATCCTGTATGTTGCAGATAATTTGATTGCTGTTGCTCGCTATGTTAAGTAATATGGAACCAAATCTGAAAAGACGGAGTTGAAAGAAATGTGGGAAGAAATTTCACAAGAGAAGACTCTTAGTAACAAATTGTACTGCTTTAGTTTGAAGATGCTATCCCATCGAGAGATTGGATCCTACGAATGTTTGGATAGGTTAACCTATGCAAGTTTATATTCAAAGTCAAGAGGAATCATTTGGGTAAGTCTAGGTCTTGCTGCAACACGAAATCAAGTATTGAAATCTGTACAAGATATTGAATTCTTAGCATTGAATGAACCAGAAAGTACAGATATTGTTAAAACGAATATGTTGGAAACGTACTATCCTAAAAGAAGTCCACATCTGGAAAACATATGTCTCTAAGAAGTACTGCAACATTACATCTTTAAGAGAAACGTTACAGAAAGTATAAATGAAGAAAAATATGCAGAAATTGGATGTGAAGGATGTTTGGTAAAACATGCCAAAAGAAATCTTATTAACCACAGGATACTCCAGATGAAAGGGAATTGTTCTATTTGGCACTTCAGCAACTTTTTAAACCTTGGCGTAGTGAAATGGAATTACTTGGAGATTGTGATTGCTATGAAGATTCTTTTAATGCATGTAAAGACAGCATTCAATGCACAATTTTTCCAAATTATCTACAAATGTTAAATGAAGAACTTGATCAAGAAACTAACATTACAGCTGAAATAGCTAGAGACAGTTCTTAAGATAGTCAATGTGCTGCTCCTCTAAGTCAAGATCCATTAGGACAACCAATTCTTGAAAATTTAGCAGCAATAGCCATGAATGAAGTAGAAACGGCTATGCAATAAGCACAACAGGATATTATTGAGTTGGGAAACTTGGAAGAACAACTAAATATTGAACAAAAAAGTTATATCAGCAAGTGACAGAACAGATACAGCATAGTTTAGTGCATGAAAAAAGAATGCCAATGCACATCATTTAAACCTATTGGATGGTATATCAGTGGGCAACCTGGAACTGGAAAAAGTTTCTTAATTGAAGCTTTGACCAGTTATCTACAGAAAACGACTGAATCACATTTATCTTGTGCTGTAAGCGCTCCAAATGGGTTAGCAGCACACAACCTTAAAGGGATTACTTTACATTGTTTACCCATGCTACCAGTTGACCATGAAAATAAGTTGGAATGTCACAAGCTATCAGGAGAAGCTTGTTATGAAGTTTCAAGAGTACACAAGAAAATGAAACTTCTGATCATTGATGAGGTGAGCATGGTCTCAAACCTAGTGCTTGCCTTCATACATTTAAGAATGCAACAGATTTTAAAAACAGATTATGATGTTCTGTTTGGAGGAAAACATGTAATTGTATTTGGCGATCTGCTACAACTTACTCCTGTGAAAGGACAACCAGTTTTTAAAACACTAGTTCATGAAGAAACTAGGAATTTTTGGGAACGATTGGAAATGTCAACATTTGGTCTCATTTTGAATACAAAGAACTTATTAAGAATATGCGACAAGCAAGTGATGAACATTATGGAAACATTCTTCAAGATATAAGAATTGGTGCTTTGACAAAACATAGTAAAGAAGCTTTACAAAGTCGGCTACTAATGAACAAGGGGCATATGTATCAACATCACCATTTGCGATTCTCAAATAGCGATTTTTAAAGAATCGCTATTTGAGAATTGCAAAACGGGATGTATTTAAAAAATTGCAAACTTTTTGCGATTTCTTAAAATTCCTTAATTGCGATTAGCAAATTGCGAAATCGCAATTAAGGAATACTTGCCCATTCATTTCTATGGGCCAGGAGACCCATAGGAATGAATGGGCAGTAATTCTCAAATAGCGAATCGCAATTTGCTAATCGCTATTTGAGAATAATTTCAAAGGTGCAAGGGTGTCATGATGACACCCTGATGCACCCCTGAAATTAGCATGTGTGTGCATATGGCGCACATACATGCCCTAAGGGCATGTATGAGCGCCATGTGGCACTTTGTAAAATTAAAAAAAGTGCTTTTTGAAAGGAAATCGCAAATTACCACCAACTGGAAGTTGGTGGTAATTTGCGATTTCTTAAGGATAATTCGCACAACTTGGGTGCTTTTTACATGTCATTTAAGAAATCGCAATTTGCGATTTCTTAAATGCTTGCGAAAAGTTAGGAAATCGCAAAATTAGCGATTCCTTAAATTAGCACTGAAACATGGCTCATACATACCGTTTAGCGATTTTTTATTCACAAACGCTGTTTTTTGCGATTCGCAGCGTTTGCGAGTAAAAAATCGCTTGATACATATGCCCCCTAGTTTCCAAATGAAAACATTGCACCTGAAATAATGTACAAAAAAATTGGAGAAAAGAACTTTATATTTTGCCTAATGCCAACACTGCAAGAGTGTTCTACATTCAATCAAGAACTTTTGAAACTGGAAAAACAACCAATAGTGAAAATGGAAGCCATTGATAAAATGGAACAGGAAGGTGTTACTATTCTTCTCTCGGAGAAACTACGGTCAAAATTGGATTCTTTATAAAAAGATGGTATCTAAGACTGCAGGTTTAGCAAATACTTTATATACATGTAAATACTATCGGGTAATTTTACGGCGTAATTTGGATGTAGAAAAAGTTTTAGGAAATGGAGCAATGGAAAAACTTGTTGATTTTGTTAATTATCAGAACAGAGATGGAATTGATTTTTGAAGATTATATTTGGCCAGATTGAAGAAGTAAAACAGATTTGACGCTGTGCTGTTCATTTTTTGCTTGTAAAAGACTTGTATGTTCGTAGAAAACAGTTTCCTCTTTCTTTAGCATATGCAGTGACCATTCATAAATCTCAAGGTTGAAGTGTAGACAATGCTTTGGTAAATATTGGAATTATAGTGTTCAAAGAGGGCATGGCATAAGTTGCATTATCTTGAGTAAGAACATTATCTGATTTGTATTTGATTGATTTTAATGTGAAAAATATTGGTGCTGATGCAAATTGTGTAAGAGAGTGTAATCGGTTAAGAAGACTTTTTGCACCTAACTTCAGTGAATATCCCATATTGGAGAAATGTGTAGTATGTCCAAAACGGAAACATGCCAAACATTCTAGTGAAATTTTGAAAAAGAAAACAATTGAAGAGAATTATGAAGCTGCAAAGAAAATGTAAATGGACACTGTTGAGGATATTGTAGGATACCAGTTAGAAAATAGTTCAGATATCAACTGTTACGCTAATGTAATTGTGAATGTTGTCTTTTTTCTTGAAGATCTTCATCATGACATTATGGGAAATCAAGAAAAAAAATTCTGTTGTTTATTACATTATATTCTTCAAAAGTTGGTAACTGATAGAACTAAAATCGATACTGCTTCCGGTATTTGGCATCTTTTGGATAGATGTACTGGTTCTTCGCAATTTACACGCAATATACAACAAGATTCACAAGAATTTCTTGCATTTATGGTTGCAGTATTGGAAGATGAAGGAATAGAAATTGAACATTTGTTTGCACTAAGTTACAGATGGGATCATAAATGTGAAGAGTGTTCATGTTCTTCTACTACTGAAATAGACACTGAACGATTCATATATTTGACAATACCTGATTGCAAATCAGTGTCTTTTAATAGATTAGTAAAATCAGCTAATCAAGATATTAAATGTTCTTATTGTAAATAGGAAATGTTGTCAACGTTATATTTAGGAAGATTTGGAAAATATGTCATTTTAATGCTACAATGTTGTAGATCAAATGGAAGAAAATTAAAAACCAAAATATTTTTTTTTGTGGCTAGTCAACTATCAATTTCAGGAAGAACTTTTAAAGCTGTGGCTATTATTTTCCATGATGGACCTACTACAACATCTGGACACTATACTGTGTATTTAAAGTGCAATAAAGGATGGACACATTGCAATGAAGCCCATTTGGAATTGAAATGTAGGTTGCCTTATAAATTACCAGATTCATATCTGATTTTTTGATGCCAAAGTTTTGAAAGCATCATTCAGCCTATTGGGAAGATGTAAACACAAATTAAGGAGT
Organism: Triturus cristatus; assembly: GCF_964204655.1. NCBI lineage: Eukaryota > Metazoa > Chordata > Amphibia > Caudata > Salamandridae > Triturus > Triturus cristatus. The sequence goes on from NC_140589.1 coordinate 1,415,698,016, forward strand.
TTATTTTGGATATTTTCAATGCAAATTGATTTGGAAACATCGTTCGTCCTATTGGGAAGATGCAAACACAAATTAAGGAGTTTATTTTGGAAATTTCCAATGCAAATTGAATTTGAAACATTATTCAGCCTATTGGGAAGGTGTGAAGAATTACTATTTGGATTATTGTTAGTTCTAAATTTTATTGCATTTACAAAATTGTGTTTGAAAGAAATAGTTTATATATGTGATCTTTATATTATAAGCGATGTAAACGAGAATGTATATTTCAGTAATGTACTTCAGAGAAATAAATGATTTATTGTAGTTGAAAAATGTAATTTAGAAACTGTAGATAGGTAAACAGACAGTTCAACACAGATTTGTTTGTTTTTTTACAATCTCACTGATTGTATTTTTTCCCCACTGTTATATGATGATCTACATTGAAATCACTGTGTATGTGTATGGTGAAATTCAGAAGAATCTGAGAACAGCAAAATGGGAAACTGAATATGTTATGTAAATGCAAAATTATGATGTGTTCTTTAAGCTAATATTATATGCAATAACTATTTTTCTTCTTTTTTACAGAAACTAATACTAAAGCTTGAAAAGATTTTCAATTCAGTTTACAACAAAACTATTGTAAAGTAGTTTCACTGAGTTTTGTATCTTGTTTAATATAGAAGGTAAGATGAAATAATGTAGTAAGCATAACAATATGGAGTAATATTTACAGTCACTTTTATTGCACTCATCTACTTTTTCCAACACTACCCATGCACTTATCTATACAGTTTGGCACTATTCCCCACTCCTGCCATCACCCGTGCACTATCCATGCATTTCTCAAATCAGCCTGCATCCACACTGTTATATTATCATCCAGACACTACCTATGTACTTTTCCAATTACCCTGGCACAATCTGTAAACTCATGCAATCAGCTACACATTACCTGTACACTCTTCCAATGTCCCAGGTTATACTTATACACGTCTGCAATCCTCTAAACATTATCCCTGCACTCATGCAATCACCAAGACACTACCTTTGCACTCTTTCAATCATCCAGGCAGGAGCTATACAATGGTGTATTCATTCAGGCAGTACACACACACTTATAAAATCAATCAAGCTCCATTTATACAATCCCCCAATCACCCAAGTACTACTCCTGTACTTCTCAATTCACTCAGCCACAACCCTTTAAGTTTTAAAATCACTCAGGCACTACCTGTGTACTCCTACAATCACTCAGGCAGTACTCCTACACTCTTGCAATCAGCAAGACATTACCCCTACACTAATGCAATTCCTCAGGTTTTAACTATGCATTCTTCTAATCCTCCAGCCATTACTCCTGCACTCATGCAATCACTTAGGTATCAGCTATGCACTCCTGTAATGCCACAGACATTACCCCTGCACTCATCCAATCACTTTGGCATTACAGATGCACTGGTCCAATGACCCTGACATTACCCCTGCACTCATGCAATCACTCATGCATTACTCTTGCACTCCTTCAATCACTCAGGCTGTATTTGTGCATTTATGCACTAATACAATAACACATGTACTACTAATGCACTTCTCCATGCACTCAGGCACTACTCATTCACTCTTCCATGCACCCAGGAATTATTCATGCACTCCTCCAATCATGCAACCAGTACCCATGCAGTTATAGAATGACCCAGGAACTACCTATGCAGCACTCTTCCAATCATGAAACCAGTACCCATGCAGTTATAAAATAACCCAGGCACTACCTATGCAATCATGCAATCACCGAGGAACTACCTATACACTCATGCAATAATTCAAGCGATACCCATACACTCCTCCAATCACCCAGGCATTACCGATGCAGTCATGCAATCACACAGGTACTAGTCATGCACTGCTGCAATTACCGAGTAACTACCGATGTACTACTCCATGTACCAAGGCACTACCCATGCACTCTTCAATGCACCCACGCATTATCCATGCACTCCTTCAATTACTCCTACACTGATGCAATCATCCAAGCAGTGCCCTTGCAGTCTTTCAATCACTCAGGCACTCCTCCTGCACTCATGCAATCCCCCATGTACTACTCATGCACTCCTCTAATCACCCAGGAACTACCCATGCAGTTCTAAATCTGTTCAGGCACTACTCATACACTCTTCCATGCACCCAAGCATTACTCATGCCCTCCTCCAATCATGCAACCAGTATCCATGCAGTTATAAAATAACCCAGGCACTACCTATGTATTCCGAGAACTGTGTACTCATCGCATACCGAATGCACATCGCACACGACTTAACCAGTATGGCGGCAAAGTTCTTGAATTCGTGCAACCACCGAGACTGGTACATGATCAGTACGCAAATCCACTTTTAAAAAACTAACAAAAAAAGTATATTTTAAAAAGGAGAATATCAGATTATTTTTTATAAAACTTAAAAAGATTAAGAAAATTATTTTTGGGATTGTATAATTAGAAATTAGTATTTAAAAAACCTCTGGAAATTCACTGAAAAAAACATAGGTTTCTGGGATGTTATAGTTAGAAATTAGCATTTATAAAACCTTAGAAATTCACTGAAAAAACCAAAGGTTTCATGGACGTTATAGTTAGTTGGACATTTCACTCGGACAACACTATAGAAATTCAGCCGTTATAGCTAGTTGAGGTAACTATAATTCACGCCCCCGCTATGCACTGCTGATGACGTCACATATTACGTCATTCATGACATGGTCAGTGACATTACTGATGATATAACTGATGACTTCATCCATGTGATCATCTGATGCACCTCCTCACACCCTCATATAACCTTTGATACACCCACTATAAAATACAGACTATCATTTTCAAAACCATAGACACACCAATACCAGTTACTACATACCCACTCACTGCTTTCTAGGTCTTCACACACATCCACTCATTCACCCATACAGTCACTCATACATGCAGTGACTCATTAATACAGCATTAACATAAGCACTCATATACCTATACAGACACTCACACACTGCCACTTATCCATAGAAGTACTCTCACACCTAGTCAGTCATGCAAACCATCAATCACACTCCCATTTACTCACCTATACAGTTATACGCACACCATCTCACTTATTCATACAAATACTAACACATACTTACTCCCTTATACAATCACTGATACAAGCACACACTCATCCATACAGCCACTCTCACAATCACTCGCTCTTACATACAGTAATTTATATACTCCAAAACTCACCTATAAAGCCTTTCACATATGCAGTTACTCACCCATATACTACTGGCACATCCATTCACTCACTGACACAGCCTTATGCACACTCCCAGTCTTCAGAAGCTCCAGCACTCAGTGGTCTGACATCCCTTGTGGGGTGTCCAACTTGAGACCAAGACGGTGTCCTTCAATCTCTCCTATCAGGTAATGGGTTTGGCTCTTTCCTAGGGGATTTTTGGCTTTACCCCCAGATACGTTCTGGGTACAATTAGGTACACTTAGATAGGATTTGCACCATAGGAGTATGCTCGATTATTGCCATGTATCAATATGCATGCATATATTTACAGTTTTAGTACTGTGGTAAAATTCTACCTTTTATTTACTCTATCGGTGGTTGTAATCTTGTATATCTGTTTCTGTCTAATGATTGTCGCAGCAAACATCTTTTATACTAGAATGACTCTTGTTCAGTAAATGCTTATTGAAAACGTCCCCATCGTTTATTCTGTATATCTCTCAGAGACCAATTAGGTACGATTAACTGAGCAAAAATACTGCACTGTTTCCACGATCCCTGCTGGATCAAGGGTTGTCATGTTTGATAGTTGCCAGAAACTGTTTGTTCCTTGGTAAAGTTAGAGGGTGCATAGTGGCACTGTGAGCTAGCTGGTCTCAAAGCTAACATATCCTTTGGGGGTGTCTGGAATCAGTCTGGACACCAAGACCTTAGTTTATGTTGTCTAAAAAGCGCAGATCCTATGTATTATAAAGAACTACATGATAGGGTACTGCCTGAGTAAATTAATGAGTGGAAGGGCAACACCTGAGTGATTTATAGTGCCTTGGTAATTGCAAAAGTGCAAGGTTAGTGCTTGGGTGATAGGCGAGTGACTGGATAGTGCCTGGGTGATTGGGTGAATGAATGCATTGTATCTGTATGATTGCGTGTGTTCATGGATAGTGCCTGGGTCATGGGATGAGTGCATGGGTACTGCCTGGGCAATTAGATGAGTGTATGAGTAGTGCCTGGATACATGGATGACTGCATGGATAATACCTGGGTGAATGAATGACAGTAAGGGTAGTGTCTGGGTGAATGGATGAGTCCATGGGCCGTGTCTCAGTGATTGGATGTGTGCATGGGTATTGCCTCAGTGAATGGATGAGTGCCTGTATAATGGCTGGGTGAATTAACCAGTGCATGGGTAGTGCCTGGGTGAATGGATGAGTGCACGGTTTGTGCCTGAGTGAATGGATGAGTGCATGCATAGTACCTGAGTAAACAGATGAGTGCAGGAGTAGTTCCTGAGTGATTCGATATGGGCATGATTAGTGTCTGGGTGAAGGCATGACTGCATGAGTGAATGGATTAGTGCAAGTGTAGTGCCTGGCTCACTAGACGAGTGTCTGCATGGTGCCTGAGTAAATTGATGAATGCATGCATAGTGCCTGAGTGAATGGATGAGTGGAAGGGTACTCCATGGGTGATTAGATATTTGCATACATAGTGCCTGGGTAAATGGATGAGTGCCTGGATAATGCCATAGTGAATCAATCAGTGAATGGGTAGTCCCTGGATCATTTGATGAATGTATGGGTAGTTCCTGAGTGAATGGATGACTGCATCTATACTGCCTGAGCGAATGGATGAGTATAAGGTTAGTGCCTGGGTAATTGGAAGAATGTATGAGTAGTGCCCAGTTGATTGGATGAGTGCATCAGTACTGCCAGAGTGAGTGGATGTGTGCATGGATAATGTCTGGGTGAATGAATGAGTGTATGGGTAGTGTCTGGGTCTTTGGATGAGTGCATGAATAGTGGTTGGGTGAATAGATGAGAGAACATGTACTGCCTGTGTGAAAGGATGAGTGGATGTGTAGTGCCTGGGTAATTTAATATGTGCATGGTTAGTACGTGAATGAACAGATAAGTGCATGGGTAGTGTGCAAGTGAATTGATCAGTGCAATGGTAGTGCCTGAGTAAATGAATGACGGAAAGAGTAACACCTGAGTTATTGGATGAGTGCAAGATAGAGCCCCAGTAATTGTGTTAGTGCAAGGGTAGTGGCTGGGTGATTAGGTGAGTGCTGATATAATGCCTTGAAGATTAGGTGAATGAATACTCAGTGCCTGCATGATTGGGTGAGCACTTGGATAGTGCCTGGGTGATTAGATGAGTGCATGGGTAGTGCCACAGTGAATGGATGAGTGAATGGGTAGTGCTTGAGTGAATGGATGAGTGCAAGAGTAGTGCCTCAGTGAATGCATGAATGCAAGGGTAGGGCCTGGGTGAATGGATGAGTAGAAGGGTAGTCCCTGGGTAAATAAAGGAGTTCATGGGTAGTGCCTCAGTGAAGGATGAATGCAAGGGTAGTACCTGTATGAATGGATAAGTGCATGGATAACGGATGAGTAAATGAATTAGTGCATGGTTAGTGCCTGGGCGAATGGATGAGTCCACGCGTAGTGCCTCAGTGAATGGATGAATGCAAGGGTAGTGTCTGGGTGATCAGACTAGTGCATGGATAGTGCATTGGAGATTCTGTGAGTGCATAGATAGTACCTGAGTGAATGGATGGTTCATGGGTACTACTTGGGTAATTGGATAAGTGCATGGGTAGTACCTGGTTGACTATATGAGTCCATGAGTAGCACATAGGTGAGTAGATGTCTGCAAGAGTAGTGCCTGGATGATAGGGTGAGTGCAAGGGTAGACCCGACATCATTGGATGAGTGCAAGGGTAGTGGATTGATGATTGGGTGAGAACACAGATAGGATCTGGGTGATTGGGTGAATGCATGGATACTGTCTGCACGATTGGGTGAATGCATGGATAGTGCCTAGCTAATTGCATGAGTATATGGGTACTGTCTGGGTCATTGAATGAATCCATGAGTAGTGCCTGGGTGACTGGATGAGTACATGGGCAGTGCTTCAGTGAATGGATAAGTGCATACCTAGTGTCTGAGTGTTTGCATAGGGCATGGGTAGCCCCTGGGTGATTAGATGGGTTTCTGATTAGTGGCTGGGAGATTAGATGAATTCAAGTGCAGTACCTGAGCGATTGGATGACTGCTTGTGTAGTAACTGGATGATTGGACATGTGCAACTGTTGTGCATTGGCGATTGGATGAGTAAATGAGTAGTAACTCAATTAATCCATTACTAGAGTAGTCATTTAACACACGTAATATGTCTTGACATCCAGCCACTGTGAAGAAATAAAACGAAAAAAAGAATATATTAGAATTTTATTTCGAACATTAGGCAACCAAACAACATACAATATTTTTTTAACCAAAACTTTATTTCAACATAAACAAATGTTTTACTGTTTTTCCTGATTTGAGCTTTCATACTTGTTCATTTACAACAGTGCTTTTTCTGAAGACTCATCATGAAACAGAGCAAAAAACCTAACCCCGAACAGAGACTTCCGCTCTGCTGCAGAGTGTGTGGAGATTTGCCTTCTATGTGTTCCGTGGAGAAGGCAAATCTCAGCACACTCCTCAGCGAAGCGAAGTTGGCCAGCCCCTGCCTCCACCCCCCATTATAACAAGTAATTAAAGATTACTAAAAAATAAATTTAAAACTACTTACCTGAACTGCGGTGTCCCCAGGCTGCCCTCCTCCTCTTCTTAGCCATCTCGCTAATCCTTGTGAAAACTGCGCATGCACACTTGCACGCGCATGCACATTTCTCGCGTGATAAATAGGTGTATCAGTGTGTGCAAGGTCATGTAGTGAGTGATTGGGTGTGTGAGTACTTCTGTGAGTGAGTTACTGGGTATGTCAGTGACTGTATGGGTGAGTAACTGGGTGTATAAGTAGGTCTATGGATCAAAAATTGAGTGTATGATTGGTTGTATAAGTTAGTAAGTGAGCGTGACTAGTTGTATGAGTTAGTGACAGGGTATGTCAGTGGCTGTATGACTGAGTGAGTGTCTCACTTGCTGCATTGTGAGTGAGTGAATTATTGAATATCCCTACATGTAAGATAAATGGTACAGGAGAGGTTGTATGAGTGAGTGAATGAATGCATTAGTGGTATATGGGTGAGTGAGTATATGTATGTGGCTGTGTGAGTGCATGTGTTTGTAGCTGTATGGGTGAGCCATTGGGTTTGCCAATGCTAATTGGGAAAGTGACTAGGCTTGTTAGTGAGTATATGGGTGACTGAGTAGATGAACAACTGAATGCATGCATGAGTGTGAGGTTCTGGACTTTTAAGAGTCCAGAGGTGTCAGGGAAACAACACCCGAAGACCCCTGAGTTCCTTCCTGTCTCGGTGCACAAATAAAACAGAGACGCGGGTTTCTCGATGGTGGCGTCAGAGACCAAGATTTATTCACTGCAGGGACACAGAAGTCATAGGAACCACACAGAGGCAGATTCTACGAGACTGTTCGAATTGCATTAAGTGGGTTGTTCTTTAAATACACGCAAAATGTCTTTAGGCAACATTACACAAATATTTCTCATGCCCAACCCGGTATCCCAAACAAACAGTAAATAGACATCAAATAATAATTAGTCGTAGGTTTTCGGTATTCGATCAGGTCCCCTCGACAGTTTTCCATTCTTTACCTGATCCTCCCCATCATACAAATCGTAACCTCCCCATTGTAAAAGCCCAGAAGGAGAGGAGCAGAGCCAGGTGCAAAGGATTGAAAAGTAGGATAAGAGGTGTTTATGGATCATAAACGGGCATGGCTACCGTCTTCGGCCTTTCAGTAAGGACAACGGACATGAGAACCAGTATAGCAGGACTGGCCTCAGGCAAGGGAGGCAGCTTGATTCTGCCTAGTCATGCAGCGTCAGCCTTTCTCGGGGCTCGAGCTTACGTGTCCTTAACAAGGTGACTCTGCCGGGGTCATCGTCCGTTCATTGACTATGTGAGGGCAAGAAACAAAATGGATGCCGTAACTAAAATGGATGCCATGACTTTACAACAGAATGCCCTATTTCTCAGTGAATTCATGCTAGTTGCGTAGTGAAAACACTGTCATGTATATAATGGATCATTTGCGGTTCATTGGTACCGAAATCGTGTCAGTACTACGATACCGAATTCACGGGTTCGGATCGCTACAGAACCTCAGACCGTCCTTTTGCCCTTACATAGGCAATAACTTACTCTATGTCAGAGTCCATTTCTATGTTCATCAGGTCACTGATATGTTGTTGAAGCATTACTCTATCCCGTGGCGTATCTCTAAAAACAGGTGATCTTCTTACGCATGTTGAAATGCAGAGATTACATAAGGCAGGACCACACTGAACAATGAGACAGCACGAAAATAAAAATACCAACGCAACACCAGTGACTATCAGAACCTTCCATCCCCACGCAGATAACAGGCTCCAGAACCATCCCATTAATGACCAGTCACCTTCCTCTACATGAATAGAGTCAGAGATTTTGTGTAACTTAGAGATGGCCTTATATACTGTTGGCGCATTATCTGGGATAAAAACACAGCAGCTCGATTGGATCATCTTACACACTCCACCTCGATCTGCAAGTAACACATCAAGGACCATACGGTTCTGTAACGTCATGAGGCGATCCGCTTGAAGCTCAGCTGTCAGGTTACTAAGGGCACCCGCAGTTTCGGTGATAGTGGATTCAACTACCCGTGTTAGTTGACGTAAGTTTCTACTGTTGGCCATAGGCCCCCAGAATGGAAGGAAACCTTTGAAGAAGTCTCCTGCCTCTTGGCCAGCAGTATCTTCTTTACTGAAAACACCTCTCACAACTCTAGTTTTGTGATAGTCCGGTGCAGCAGTGTATGTCAGAGGTAATAGTTGAGCGATATAACATGAGCCTGAGAAGTCAGCAGGCAGCCATGTGTATGCTCTGTCTTGGCAAACAAAATAGGTACCCTTAGCAGCTAAGAATGCAGGGGAAGACTGTGACGGGAAAACATATGTTTCGATACAGTCACTTTTCCCAAGTCGAGCTTTCGGATTCCTCCCATTTCCTTGCAAACAGACTTGACCTTGGTGGGGTACAACCCAGATCGGAGTCGAGCTTTTACGTTTGTTCTCACCCAGAGTAATGCCATATTCCGTAACATTCCAACCCATGTAAACTCGCAATTCATCCTTGGGAATGAACGGAGTGTTATTGACATCCCTAACCATGTCAGTGATTCCTTTTACCAAGGCTCTATTAGCAGAGTTATACCTAGTGGAACGCGGAGGTCGTGGAGGATAGGTCTCTAGGGCATAAGCGAACATGGTCTGAAATGCCCAGAATGATCCATTATAACTAAAGGGCAGAACCAGATAAGGGATGCCCTTGTCCATGGTATGTGGTATCAAACCACACACCCAGCAGTTTGTTGTGTTAACCACTAGTTGATGTTGATGTAAGAGCTGAATGAAAGTGTTATTTATAAACTCAGAGCGTCGAGCTTGCTCGTGGGCAGGGAAAGGATGGAAAGAATGAAGAGAAACAACAGTCGGAGAAACAGGAACATGGGGAGATACTGTAGATGTAACAGGTGTAAAGATCAACTGGATGCCAAAAATAATTCCGCCTACCAAAGTTATCAAAACAATTAGAAGTGTCAAAGTACATTGCATTAGAAAACATTTGCTATATAATATGTCATATAGTTTTGTCTTGTGCACATTTATGACATTAACCCGTCGTAGTTCAGGAAGCTCCATCTTCTACAACCGTTCGCAACGGATGGTTTGTACCTGTTAAAAACTTGCCTCTGTTTACCCTGGGAGTTCCCAAGATAAACAGAAGAAACCAACCTTGTGTCTGGTTCCCTGCAAATTAAAACAAGGCACACGTTACGACCCTACGGTAACCCAGACGGCAAGGTGAGAGAAACAAAAAAATTAGAGCAAACTTCCTGACTGAATGGAATGCAATAAGATCAAAACAGTTTTCAAACAGAAAGGTAATTATGCAATGTCATTAGTTCACAACATGAGAACGTAGATTATATCTGTACTTTCCGGGTCTTGTCTGATCTTGAAATAGCTGGTCTATAGGTGCGGAAATGTTCGACTCCACAGGTGACAAATGTTCACTTTGTACAACACTCGGTCCAGGATTCAAAAGAGCGGTTCCTGCTGAGGTGTCAAAGTTCTGTGTTTCAGTTCGTGGGTGGTCCGTTATGTACTCTGCATCACTGAAAGGGATGTGCCTCGGAACAGGTTCTGTCTCGGATACACCAAATCCCTGTCTAACCCAGTTGTCATAGGAAAGTGGGAGAGGGACACGTTTCGTATGGCTAGCGTGCACCCAATTCTTCCTTCCAGCTAGGCGTACAGCAGTTCTCGTTGTGAGGAGTACCTGGAACGGACCCACGAATCTTGGCTGGAGGTTCCGAGTTCGTTCAAAATTCCGTACTACCACTTGGTCGCCTGGTTTCAACGTGTGGCCTGGACTCTCTGGCAGTTTAGGCAAGGATTCAAATACCTGTTGACGAATAAGGCTTAGTTTAGCAGTCAGATCATAAAGATAATCATTCAACATTGGGTATTCGATCTGTTTGAATTCCTTTGGCCTAGGGACTCCCCAAACATTAGCAGGACGACCGAACACAATCTCATATGGGCTAAGCCCTACTCGAGAGTGTACAGTCGCTCTGGTGGACAATAGAGCTAAAGGCAGTGCATCTGGCCAAGATAGACCAGTGGAAGCTTGAATTTTAGCAAGTTTCAGCTTCAGGGTGCCATTGTACCCTTCAACCAAACCCGCTGACTGTGGGTGATTCGCACTGTGGAATTTTTGGTTAATTCCCAGACCCGTACACACACTTTTCATAACTTTCCCTACAAACTCACTTCCATTGTCCGACCAAACAATCCGTGGCATACCATACCTGGGGAAGTATTCTTTGAGGAGGATTTTGGCAGTGGACATAGCAGTGTTATCCTTTAACGGATATGCCTCAATCCATCTTGAAAAGGCACAGACTACCACTAGGACATATTTAAGATTTTTACACCTGTCCATGTGGATAAAATCCAACTGAATCACTTCAAAGGGACAAGAAGGGGGAGCAAAATGCCCAGTTGGGGTTGGGGTTCCCTTGCCAGGATTATGCATCAGGCATATCATGCAGTTTTTCACCACTCTTTCCGCACACTTAGTAATTCCATCATTCTTCCATACTGGAGCTAACATTTTACAGATCCCTTTCGAACTGATGTGCGCCGCTCCATGCGCCATCGTGACTACTGCGAGCACATACGCGTCAGGTAACATCCAACGTTGCTGCTCAGACAAATCAACCCAACATCCACTTGAATCCTTTTTACCCGTTTTCTCCTTCCATTCATTCTTCTCATTCTCAGTTGCTTCATTCTGGATTGTCTTCACACTTTCAATCGTATTCTCACACAACCCTGATTCAGCAATCCATCTTGCAGACGTTGCAACGTACATTCGGCTCGTCATGTTCTTGGCCGTTTCTTTAGCGACCTCATCAGCAAACTCATTCCCACGGCCAACATCATCCGTAATCTTTCGATGTGCACTGCAGTTCACAATCGCAACTTCATTCGGTAGGGTCAGAGATTCTAATAGATCGCTGACTAACTGTCCATGTTGGATCTTAGTCCCATGGGACGTGAGAAAACCTCTTTCTTTCCAGAGACGTCCAAAGCTATGTGCTACGCCGAAGGCGTATTGGCTATCAGTAAACACATTCACTCTCTTTCCCTCAGCTAAAACACACGCTCTTGTTAATGCAATTAATTCTGCAGCTTGGGCAGAATTCTGACTTACTCTTGCAGTCTCAACAATCGTACTCAAAGTCGTAACTGCATACGCGGCCGTCACATCACCATTCTGTAGTTTAAAACACGACCCATCGACATATAAAGTGCCATCTGGATCTAGTAACGGAGTGTCTTTTAAATCAATCCAACCTTTTGTCTCTTCCTCAGTTCTAAAACAACAATCATGGGGCTCTGAATCACTCGACTCTTGAGTAGTCGGCAGCAGCGTTGCTGGATTCAAGATGTTGCATCGCTTGATCTGAATGTGACTTGCCAAAAGCGTCAGCTCATAGCCTGATAGTCTAGCACTGGTGAGGTGCTGAGTTTTCGTTCGATTCATGAGTGTATCCACAGCATGTGGAACCATGACTACTAACATGTTGTTCATGACTAGTCCAGCAGACTGTCGGATAGACACTGCAGCTGCTGCTGTAGCTCTCAAACAACTTGGTAATGCTCTGGCTACCGGATCTAATGTGGATGAGAAATATGCACAAGGCCGCTGTTTGTCACCAAATTGTTGCGTTAAAACACTCAACGCACAACCTTCTCTTTCATGGACATATAAAGTAAACGGCTTACTGTAGTCAGGAGTACCCAACACAGGAGCTGAACACAGCGCATCACGTAAGTCAGAGAAGCTCTGTTGACATTCATCAGACCATGGCAAAGGGCTCGGAACACCTTTTCCAGTCAGGGCTACCAATGGTTTTGCCATGAGAGAAAAATTTGGGATCCATTGCCTGCAGTATGACGTAATACCCAAAAACGCACAGACTTCTCTCTGTGTGTTTGGTACAGTCATCTGCGAAATTGCTTTGATTCTCTCTGGGGTCAACCTTCTTCCCTCCTTTGACAAAAGATGACCTAAGTAGGTCACTTCTTGGCAACAATATTGCAGTTTAGAAGGTGACACCTTGTGATGTAAGTCTGACAAATGACGTAATAAAGAAATTGTAGCTGCTTTGCAAGTTTCCTTGTCATCAGCAGCCAGTAAAAGATCATCTACGTATTGGATCAGAGCAACACCAGGAGGAAGTACAAGAGCATCTAATTGACTCTTCAACGCTTGGCTGTAAATTGAAGGGCTCTCACAATAACCTTGTGGAGCGCGTTTGAATCTGAAACTGCGACCTCCTAAGGAGAAACCAAAAATGTCTCTACTTTCTTCGGCTATCGGAATGCTGAAAAAGGCATTCTTCAAATCGATCACTGTGAACCATGAAGCGGAGGCAGGAATCAACGTCAATAATGCAGTGATATCTGGTACCACAGGAAATTGCGGAATCACTATTTTGTTAACTTCTCTGAGGTCAATCACAAATCTGTAGATTGGAGGTTTGGAAGGGTCAGTGCGTTTCAAAATCGGCAGAACAGGACTATTGCAGACATTTCCTCTAGTTTCCTCTATCACATCTTTCTGTATTAAGTCTTTCACAATCAGCAAGAGTGCACGTTCACCTTCATTCGAAATCCGATACTGTGGGATTCGTGGGAATTTAACATTTGCTTTCAGACTTACCACATAAGGGGAAATTTCCAAGAGGCCTACATCGTTAGGACCAGTCGCCCAAAGAGTATCAGGGAGAGCACGCAGCTCCGGTGGGAGCTTATCCATCGACATATACATTGGAGAGATGACTCTTTTGCCTAATGTGAGCTGTACTCCTGAAGGAGAACAGTACAGTGTCGCATGCAGGCGTTTCAACAGATCTAAACCAAGCAGATTTTCATTACAACCGGTTGTTAGGATAAGGGGTGCTTCTAGTTCGCATGGCCCAACAGATATTGGCAAAGTACTAGAAACAGGATTGTGAACAGGGGCGCCTGAGAAACCTACTGAAGTGTTCGTTAAGCCAGACAAAGGTGCGCCAGGGAGTTTCGCATGCATAATTGAACTTTTCGCCGCACCAGTATCCAACAGAAACGGTTCGACCACGCCTGAGGTAACTACTGCGACATAAGGTCCACTCTGATCAACTGGAACTGATACTACTCCCTCTCTTTGCCTGTGGCTGTCCTAGTACTCGCTTCTCTGAATCTCTTCATTATGATCATAATAATCTTCAACATGATACTGTGGAGATCTACCTGGTTGCGCAGATTGTGCATTTCGCTGATCGAAATAATTTGATGGGCGATCGGCCTGTGGTGTCATTGTACCACGTCCTCTACCTCCAGGGGCTTGCAAAAATACAACATTACCTCTCTGAGCTGGGACAACACTAGTCTGTGCGTGCAGTACTGGACACTCATTCTTATAATGACCCTCCTTTTTACAATAGGCACACTGATTCCATGCTAACTGTTGTCGGGGAAAACCATAATTAAATCTTTGGGACGTCCCTTGCTGGAATTGTGGCTGTTGCTGAAACTGGGGTCGCTGCTGTGAATCTGACTGATTCGAACGAGGCGGATACGCCTGTTGCAATAGAACTTTAGTCTTTAAATCTTTCGTTTTCTTTTCTGACTTTTCCTTCTCTTCTTTCTCTCTATTCTCGTAATACTGAGCAGTTGCAAGTATCTGTGCTGTTGTCGACACTGCCCATGCACTTTCAGAATCCTTTAACTTGTTACTAAGCTCAGGTAATAAATTAAACACGAACTTATCGACAAACAACCTCTGGCCTCCCTCAGTACTCATATCTTGCCCACTGTGGTCTATGAAGGTCTCTTCAAATCTAGTGAAAAAGTCAGAGACGCTTTCGTCCTTCTTTTGCTTGCATGCCGATAGTTTATCCCAGTTAACTCGTAACGCTGGCATCAGCGTTTTCATCAGGTTAATTATTCTGCCAGGTAAGGCAGCAATCAGAGGTTCCGGTTTAGCACCGCCAACTTGTTGCCCATCTGCTGCTACAATAGCTGGCCAATCACCTCCTAAGGCGACTGGGTGGTTCTCTTGCCGAATTTTGGCCCATATAGGCTGTGGCACTACATTGCCAAATAGCATTTCAATGTCTGCCAAATTCATGACACACGCTTGAACTGTCTGCGTTAACTCTTTGTAATAACCGGCAGGATTTTTACACGGGTCCGGCAACGCCTGTTTTACCGCTAATACTTCGGCCCGCTTCCAAGGGATGTGTATCCATACTCTCTGGAATTGTGCCGGGGCAGCTAAAATACCCAAGTTCGCATCAGCTTGAACTGCATCACGCCATATCGGTGGAACTTCCCTCATCGGATATTGACCTCGTCTTTTCCTAGTAGTAATCGGTGAACCATCAGGGTCCCTTGTCGCTCGAAGAGGGGAATCATCCCTATAAGCTAAGATCAGTTCTATCGCTCCTCTTACTTCTGAACCTATGACCATTCCTGCGGCGAATTTCTGCTGAATATTTATCAGATCAGAGGGGACGGAATCTAAGTCATCATCTTCCCATTCTTCACGCACAAGAGAACACATTACGTCAAAAACATAACGTTGAGTTGGTTCATTCCATTGCATAAAGGTATCTAAGACTCTTCCTGCATCATACTTCACAGCTTTCGACATCCACCTAAGAGCTGTCGAATCTAACATTTCTCGTTCCTGAGGACCAGGAAGCTGGCTACGTCTCTGTATAGAGTCAGAAACGGGGGTCCCAATTAAAGACCTGTAGAGAGGCGTTAAGATATTAGTTACAGAGTCGGTTATTTTCCGACGAACGGAAAGCGGAGTCAGAATGTTCACAGGGTTTGGGGACAGGGCGGCTGAAGCAGATGAAATAGTAAAGGTGGGAGTAGCAGGTAAAGCAGTTTGTGAAACGACAGGCAAAGGCGGAACAGGCGACCCAGGAAGAGGGGGTGCCGAAGGAACATTAACCACGAGAAGGACAGGAGCTGGAATCAAAGGAAGTGGAGCAACTATTCCAGGCTGACCAGCAGCTGGCTGTACAACAGGTAATAACTGTGGTGCTGTAATACCCTGTGCATACGGTGGAGGTGAATTCAACAGGTAAGACAACAGAGGATCCTTTTCATGATCCTCCATCGGCTTAGTAGGACAAGATGGCAATACAGGGTAACATTTATCAATTGCCAAATTATATTTTCTATTCGCCATCTCCATTGCTTTCTCAGTCTCGTTGACATGCAACTGCCTAGCAGACTCCATTAAAGTCAACCCTTTCTCTTTCTGTTCTTTCTTCGTCTTCCTAATTTCTCTCTGTTTGGCTTCTTTGCGCCATACGCGAAAAGAATCAAACATTGCCGGCCGGGCTTTTCTCTTAAACAACTTCATTTCTAGATTGTCTAGTATTTCGCTTTCGAAGCTACCATGCGGTGGCCAACTAAGGAAACCATCTTTTCTGGTATAACGGACCCATACTTCATTATACGTAATAGGACCCACACAATGTTTACAATAGAGCTCATATGTAGGAGTTCCAATCGGAGGAACCGAACACGAATCCTCCAACCGGGAATCCCCGTTGCAACGTAACCAGGACAGGAAACAATTACTACTGGTAGTCATGACAAACAAAGACAAAATTCCAACCAAAATGCGCAGAGAACTTAGGCCTATCAAATGAACTAATACCAAAACAAAGATTATCTAAACAAGAGCAACCAATGATAATCTACGAATTAAACCAGAGCAACAAAGAACAACTAAACTGAGCGTAACCCACTTAATACTTAACTGAAATGTGGAAAACGTCACCAAGGAGAACCCGTCTACGTCTCGCCGTACTAAGGTCTGCACCTCGGGTCCAAGACAGGGCGACAGTCAGGGCAGCGGTCCTCTGTAGCCGTCTAGGAACGGGAACCCTCGTGGAAGAGATCGTCGGGCCACTTTTACGACATGCAGGGATCGATGAAGCGGGGTACCTCCCTCCGGAATCTTCACACTAAACTTCTCGAACTATTCAGGCTTTGGACCGGTACCGGATGACGTCGCCCCACGTTGGGCGCCAATTTGAGGTTCTGGACTTTTAAGAGTCCAGAGGTGTCAGGGAAACAACACCCGAAGACCCCTGAGTTCCTTCCTGTCTCGGTGCACAAATAAAACAGAGACGCGGGTTTCTCGATGGTGGCGTCAGAGACCAAGATTTATTCACTGCAGGGACACAGAAGTCATAGGAACCACACAGAGGCAGATTCTACGAGACTGTTCGAATTGCATTAAGTGGGTTGTTCTTTAAATACACGCAAAATGTCTTTAGGCAACATTACACGAATATTTCTCATGCCCAACCCGGTATCCCAAACAAACAGTAAATAGACATCAAATAATAATTAGTCGTAGGTTTTCGGTATTCGATCAGGTCCCCTCGACAGTTTTCCATTCTTTACCCGATCCTCCCCATCATAAAAATCGTATCCTCCCCATTGTAAAAGCCCAGAAGGAGAGGAGCAGAGCCAGGTGCAAAGGATTGAAAAGTAGGATAAGAGGTGTTTATGGATCATAAACGGGCATGGCTACCGTCTTCGGCCTTTCAGTAAGGACAACGGACACGAGAACCAGTATAGCAGGACTGGCCTCAGGCAAGGGAGGCAGCTTGATTCTGCCTAGTCATGCAGCGTCAGCCTTTCTCGGGGCTCGAGCTTACGTGTCCTTAACAAGGTGACTCTGCCGGGGTCATCGTCCGTTCATTGACTATGTGAGGGCAAGAAACAAAATGGATGCCGTAACTAAAATGGATGCAATGACTTTACAACAGAATGCCCTATTTCTCAGTGAATTCATGCTAGTTGCGTAGCGAAAACACTGTCATGTATATAATGGATCATTTGCGGTTTATTGGTACCGAAATCGTGTCAGTACTACGATACCGAATTCACGGGTTCGGATCGCTACAGAACCTCAAGTGGGTACATGAGTGACTGTATGAGAGAGTGAGTGGGTGTAGCCTGATATGTGTGTGGAAGTGACTGTGTGCAGTTGTAGATGTATGTGTAAGTGTCTTAGTCTGTTACTGACTGTGTTGGTGAGTGAGTGGATGTGTGAGTGACTGAGTAGGAGACTAGCTAGATATATAAGTGGATTTATCATTATATATCTCTCTTTATCAGTCCCTCTATCAGACTTCAACTTGCTGTGTAGCTTGACAATGTTACTTTTAAGAACTACACAAAAATATGCAATTAGGAAATGACTTTACTCCAAAAGATGGTGTAATTGTTGTGAGTATTAAAACATAAAGAATCTAAGTATACGTTAGTATTACTATTTACACAATTCTGTGTTAAAGTTTTCATTTTGGCCATGGTTAAGTTCATATTTCAAACAAAACAGTAGACATTTCCTATACTTTAATTGTATTTCATATTCTAGTAATGGAATGTCTTTTCTCTTTTTTACTGTTTTCGGGTTTTGTACTTGTATACTATAATCGATGTACTGTATCAGTATTCATTTTTCAACAGTGGAGGAAAAACAATCACAAACATTGTTAAAGAATACCATGTTCACAATTCAGCACCTGTTCTTTTCTTTTGCATTTTAAATTTTTTTGCTTTGATTACCATTTGCAAATAAAAGGGCATCTAATGGCAGTGAGGATCAGTTGCCACAGCAAAGCAGCAATGAATTGCATAGGAGTTTTTCTCCATCCCCTCTTGGCAAACGAAACTGGTGGCAAAGCATATCAAGGCTCTTTATGCATGAAGTCACTTTCCATGAGAATGAGAAGAATAAAGGAGGAAGGTGCACCAGTCAAAAGGAGTCCAAGTCAAATCGATATCTTTAGGTATTCCCTTTATTTTCTTAAAAAGACTCAGCCAACGCGTTTCGTTCCACCCAGGAACTTCTTCAAGGCTGCAAACAATTGACATCAGAACATAGAAAAACATTTATAATATATAGACGATGAACATATATCGGGGTGCCGCTCGTAGGCGTTGATTGTGCTGAAACCATTTGGGACTCTGCTCTGTTTTCGCTCCACGGATACCAAGGACACTCTGCTGCTTTGGAGGGGAATTGCCTTTAACTTGAGCTGCGGTCTATTCCGGGACTGCGAGGACCAGGTTGCCCGGCGATAACTCAGCTGCCCCACCTGATTCCTCTTCCCGGCGCCTCCCCCACTGCTCATTACTATATCACGTGGCATATCCTATACGCGCCAGCGGGACGCGCGCGGGACTCACCCCGGGGCGAAGACCGGGCAAAGAGCGGGCCGTTTGAGGCTGTTAGAGGACGGGAGAGACTGGGCCTGGGCCAGTCCCCCTGACCCACTTTGGGACGGTATCTGGATTTAAAGGTTAATTTTTGCTGACGTACTTCAGAGATGACGACCAGGGAAACAAGGAGCAAAAGCGTATCGGCTGTTGCTGCTACAACAAAGGGAACATTGGATAATTACTTTGTGAAAGCTGGCTCCCTACTAATAGAGGACATTATGCTTCTCGAGAGGCGAATATCTCAGGAATTAGACCGGGTGAGGAGATCGTCAATGGGTCCTCTAGCTCAGGCAAAGTCTCCTGAGGTAAGCCCAGATCTCATTGTGTTGGATATGGGGGTAGAAGGCACAAATGACCCCTCCGGGACTCTGGACATTTTAAATTGTACTTCCCAGTTAAGCATGAAAGATCTTAGTGATTCTGTAGATCTTAGTATGCTAACCCTCCCGCCAGCCCAACCCCACCCCATACTTACTACCACCCTTAATTCTGACCCTGAAAAGGTTAATTCTACAGGCCCTAATGTGAATAAGCGGAAGGGGATTAGAGAAGGTGCAATTCCGAAAAAGAGAGGCGGGACCAAGAACAAGGGTGGTCGGAAGCTGAATATCTCTCCCCTGCACCCGCAAATAGTCCATGTTTAAACACAAGGGGAAGAACGCAAACTGCTAGAGCTCAGGCCTCGCCTTCAAATTTACCGGGGGAGAAAAGCACTCACCCCAATCAGAATTCTCCCGAGCCCACTGAGGAGGATATAAGAAACCTTTTAAGCCCCCTGGAAGATAGGCTAATCAAAATTGAGGCCAGGTTAATGGCCATAGAAAAGTCGACAGTGCAACTAGCTGATAGTTTTAAAGCAACTAGCAGTGGTGGGGCCAAGGTTTCCGCCAGAGAGACAAAAGAGGGACCTTCCCAGGCTACCAACCATTCCAAAAGTGTTATTTACACTGCGCAGCAGGCAAAATCTACCCTGCCCACAAGCACTAATATACTTCCTGAGGCTACTGTCCCTCAAAATCCGGCAGAACAGTATAATCACTTATCCCCTTCCCCAACTAGTGCTAAACAAACCAGGGATAATAACCCCGCCCCTACCAAACCACTGAATGCTGCCGAACAAATGGCTGAGGATGTTAATAAGAGGACGAAGCCTAGACTAGTACATCTTCCCCCAGAGGCAGCACCATATACTGTAGTTCTAGCAGGATACCAGAATTGAATATTTCCTCCAAAGAATCCACCGCTTCACTGAAGAACAAGGTGATAAATTGGGTATCTACACACAGACCACTCCCGGAAGGCATATCGAGCATAGTCCTCATGGTTCGAAGGGTGCCTTGGCTGGGTAGCTCAACTAAATCCATAAATGGTGATTGTGTTATAGTTAGTTTTAGAGATCATAGGACAGTCCAGCATATATGCGGATGGATATCAGAGGATGAGGGGAGCACCATTCAATCCTTCCCTCTTTCCTTTTTTTATCCCCATCAGGTTTATGATAGAGAGGATGAGATTTGGGGGCCTCGGATACAAACACTGGCTGGCTGGAAAGATAGGAATAGAAGGGGAGTTTTTTATCATCCCAGAAGCCAATATCAAGGATCCCCTGAAATCAATGCTCAGTGCACCAACATAGAGAGAGGGGGTGGGGGGCTGACAAGTGGATGGAGAGAATTCCCCAACTCCAGAAGACACCAGCAAACCCACTACACCACGAACATGGATAACGAGGGATGGGAAACATGCCATAGGAGGGGAGGCAACTGGGGCTCTAATGAGCAAGATTATAACCCCCGGAGATTTGCTGAGCCATTTTATCTCCCAATGCAGAACAGGTATAGCCAACTGGATATGGTAGACTGACTATACACACGTAGAAGCAGCCAGTGAAATTATATACCATCGGAGGGGGTGGTGGTGGGAAATAGATCAGAGATAGAGCTGGACGATGCCCAAGCACATTATGGCGATTTGGGTATTTTCACTGGTGAGTCACGAAACAATGTCGGGGAAGAAACAAGCTACCCCCTAGTACATACAGAGACCATGGCCAGTGACAAAGGGAATGATTCCATCCATACCACTATTGCAAACAACAGGCCTCTCCCATTAAAAATACTGTCATGGAATGTGGCAGGCCTGGGAAATAAGTCCAATTGCCAGGAATGGATTGAATATATCAACTTTAAAGATTTATGCATGTTCCAAGAAACTTGGGAGAGGGAGGAACACCCAAGGCAGGGTTTCGCAGTTTTCTCCATTCCTGCGAAATGGGGGGGCAGGGGTCGTCCGTCGGGAGGCCTTGAAATTTGGGTCACAGCCCATTTGGGATGCCAGGTAACGCGTTTCCCAG
Source organism: Triturus cristatus (assembly GCF_964204655.1). Lineage (NCBI taxonomy): Eukaryota > Metazoa > Chordata > Amphibia > Caudata > Salamandridae > Triturus > Triturus cristatus. The sequence goes on from NC_140589.1 coordinate 1,415,719,460, forward strand.
TGGTATCAGAGGACATACTTGTGGTTATACTGGAATGGTCCAACTGCTGCAGATTAGCAGTGGTAAATGTATATTCGAGGCCGGTTACTATCTCGCAGGAGTCCCCTACCATCGAAGAACTGTCGGATGTTCTGGGTGAACTCCCCAAGGGGACCCCTTTTGTAGTGGGTGGGGACTTGAACTCACACTTCGAGCCCCTAGCTGGTCTCTTGGATGGGGCTTCCCTAGAGGAAGATGCAAGATGGCGAGTACCACCGACAGTATCTATACCCCCCAAAGCTTGGACCCCTCTTGCACTCCAGATCACTGCCCTAACTCTGAAACATGGGGTGAGGGCCTGTAATGGGCGTGTTAAATCGGATATCCCGAGCAAACCCACGTTCAACCGGAAGGGAAGGGAGTCAAGATTAGATTACATTTTAGTACAATTATCCTCGTGGTCGCATGTCGTTGACTTTAGGGTAATAGACAGAGAAGATAGCGACCACAATGCTTTGGAATTGGACTTTCTCCTTCCTGGCCGGGACCGGGGAAGTAGAATTGCCGAAGATAAACCCGGACCTCGCCCTAGAAAGCAATAGGAGGAGAATCAATTGGGAGAAATTAGCTGCAAGCACAGTTAAGCTCCCTCGGTTCTACAATAATTTTATCCCTATATTGGAAAAAATGGGCAGCCTGAATGATGAACCTAGCTCAAGGGAGAAAAATAATCAAATCTGGTTGATGCATGAAGAAGTCGTTAAGACTCTGACTGCAGACTTATTCAATAATGGACCAAGGAGGGCGGGTGGCAAGACCCAGCGCTCATGGTATAATGCAGCGTGCCACAGGGCAAGGAGGGATCTTTTGTCGAGTATCAAGAATCGTAAAAGTAGGCCTGAGATTCAAGCTAGGAGACGTGAATACAAGAAGCTGGTCTTTAATGCCAAGATTGAGTGGGACCAGAACAAATGGGAAGAACTCGCTAGCTCCCTAGCCTCCATGGACTCACGGAGGTTTTGGAGAATTGTTAACACAGGTTCTGAGGAACTCGTCTCGGCAATAGAACTGAATATCTCCCCTAAGTCATGGCAGGAGCACTTCAAGTCTCTTTATACAGTGGAAGTAGGGCATGGAGACTGTAAAACCCCACTCGTATATAACTACCCGGAAGGGGACCCATTCACCGAAAAGGAGGTCCGGGCTGCCATATTAGGCCTGTCAACTGGCAAGGCACCCGGTCTGGATGGTCTCCCTGGTGACCTTTTCAAACAGGAGCCAGATATATGGGCCCCTTATCTCCTGGTATTGTTCAATGCGGTTCTAAAGGGGATGGAGGTGCCCTGTACTTGGCTGGGCGCAGAGGTGGTTCCGATTTTCAAGAAAGGCTCGCCTCTGCTCCCATCCAACTACAGGCCCATCAGCCTGATAGATGTGTCCCAAAAACTTTTCGGGAGACTCATTTTAGATCGTCTCCAGAATTGGATAGAGGAAACCGCCACCCTGAGCCCTTATCAGGCCGGGTTCAGAAAGGGGGTATCCACCATGGACCAAATTTTTCGCCTCAACCTTATCTATTGGAGGACGGCACTCGTCGAGGGGGGCAGCTTGTTCACGGTGTTCGTGGACTTGCGTGCCGCCTTCGACTTGGTGCCTAGATCCAAACTCTGGAATGTCCTTGAGGATCTGGGAGTCCCGCCAGATATCCAGGCCATCCTGATTAAACTACACCAGGACAATTACGCGCGGGTCAGGTGCGGCAGGATGGGGGGCTTAACAGAAAGATTCCCCGTTGACAGGGGGGTGAGGCAGGGATGCGTACTCGCACCTACCCTGTTCTGTCTCTTTGTCAACGGGGTAATTGCCCACCTGTCCAGGATAGAAGACATTGACGCCCCCAGATTGAATGGCAGCAGGGTGCCCGCCATAATGTTTGCGGATGACACCCTGCTGCTGTCTAAATCCCCTATGGGAATTCAACGGATAGTGGATGGGTTCTTGCAATTTTGTACTGAGAGGGGCCTTGAAATTAATGCCTCCAAGACAAAATATATGATTCTGAACCCTACCTCCTCAACACGTCCTAACCCATTGTTGGGTACAGTGCATTTGGAGAGGGTTTCCACTTTTGAATATTTGGGGGTAACCCTGAATGAGAAAATGACATGGGGGACACATATCATCAAGGCAAACAAGAAGCTTTCACAGAAAGTGGGTGGTATTCCCAGAATGGTGGGCAAATCTATATACCGCCCACTGGGCCCCATGGTACAGATTTATAAATCCCAAGCTCGGGGCTCAGTTACATACGGCGGCGAATTGTGGGGTCACACTCCTGCTAAAAACCTAACAAGCACAGAGAACAAATTTCTCAGGCAGTTGGTGGCTCTCCCTCCTAGCACGCCTTTGCTCCCTCTGAGATTGGACCTAGGACTCAGGCCCATCGCCGAGGAACTTGGCCTAAAACCATTATCTTTTTGGCAACGATTATGGAGTAGTGAGGATCTAAGCGATTACAGAAGCGAGCTACAGGAGTTCCTGGCCTTACCTAACATTAGTAATATCCCATGGCTAACTTACATAAAAAGATCTTGTGAAAGTTTAGGTCTAATGGAATTATGGACCGACCCCGCAAACTCAAGCACGAGTATCCCTCGAAAGGCACTTTCTAAACTTTACTATCAGTCGAAGTTGAACACCGCTTTAGACAACACACGGGTGGGCTCGCTGACTAATTTATTCATACAATCAAAAGATTCCTACCTAATGGAAAGTGTTTTGGATGGCATGGCACCTGTGTTGGCAAGAAAGCTCTACCTACAGTGGAGATATGGTTCTCTACCCTTGAGGGCTTTCAACACCACTTGGTCCCAACCTCCAACAAGTGAGCAATGCCCAGCCTGTACATATCCTCGGGAAAGCGATTTACATGTGGTCCTTTTCTGTAAAGCCTATCGAAGAGCGAGGAAGCATTGGCTCCTACCCATTCTTAAAAATATGGGGTTTAGGAAATTCTTCCCTGCGTTTAGAATATTAAAATCAGATTTGTCACCTCCGATTGTCTTTGCAGTGGCAACGTTTTTAATGGCCATGTGGTATGTCCGATCTAGTCTTTTAAAAAGGGGGGGGTCGTATAATGTTAAATGATTTTAGAACACCCTTTCTCATGTTTCTAAACGTCTGTTTTATGAAATTTTTGAAAGTCATTGTTTATATCTAAATGTTTAGAACATTGGAAACTTTTAAATTTTAATAATTGTCAAGTATTTATATCTTTGATGATCTAAATGATTGAAAATAAAGATTATTTGATTGATTGATTGATATATAACTTGAAACATACTGACAAGTTGCACATGTTGAGAAAATATCACAACTACAATGATTGGAACAGACATAAAAACCAGTCATAGATAATAAACATGTATATAGAGAATCCAGAACAAAATACAAATCAAACATAAATGACAAAAACATGCGTCGCCATGAGAATGTCAAGAAAATATTTCTGTGGCACTACAAGTATTCTGATCTAAAGATGTATCGATCCAAACACTGTTGTAAAAGAAAAAGAATAGAAATAGTCATTTGGGCTGACTAGGCCCTCAGATACCCCCCTTGCCTATGACCCTACTGCTTTAGGATATGGCTAGGTTTACTGGAGTGTGAAGCAGGTTTCTCAGGGGTGGGTTGGGATGTGGACGGGATAGGTTGGGGTTTGGGAGATGTTTTTGGGACTTTGTGAGGAGGCAGTTTGCACAGGTTAAACAACACATCTTCATGAGGAAACAAGTAGGATGTTCAGGATGGAGTTGGGTTTGGGAGATGAAAGGAGTGAAAGTGAGAGATGTGGGGTCTATTAACTGTGTGTTATGTCAATGTGTGTAGTGTGGATGACTGTGAGCATTTGCGTTTTTTGCTTGTGTGTCCTGTGGATGTGCTGGGTATTGTGATGGAGCTCATGGTTGTTGTTGTCTTGTCTGCATGTTTGCTGGGTATTGTGGAGGGATCTGTGGCTATTGCTGTAGTGTCTGTGTGTATTCAAGGTGTTGTCAATGCGTCTGTGGCTGTTGCTGTAGTGTTTCCACCTTATCACACTGGATACGAACCTTAACATGCAAAGTCATATCAACCTGTTGGCTAAAAACGCCCGGTTCCACCTAAGCAACCTCAGAAAAATGAAGCCATTTATCGCGAAATCAGACCTCAAAAATACATTTCAGTCCTTAGTCATCTCAAGGCTGGAATACAGATGCACAATCCTCTCAGGGCTTCCCAAAATCTCTACCGCCCCTATTAAAGCCTGTCTCAATACCGCAGCAAGACTCATAACAGGATTTAGGAAATATGACCACGTATCACCACACCTGAAGGCACTCAACTGGCTACCCTATGAAGCTTGAATCCACCTAAAGATGGCTTGCATCACTCACAAGTAAGGGTGGGCGTAGTGGGCGTAGTGGGGCTACGTGAAGCAGCGCGTAGTGTGCCCAAATCTATGCACACTACGTGCTCCGCGTAGCCACACTACGCACCACCCACCTCCCGCCCGCCCTCCTTTTAAAACATACTCTGGTTTCCAACTTCTTGAGAGAAATGCGCATGCACGGACGCCCGCGCATGCGCATTTCTTGCGAGAAATGCGCATGCGCGGGCGTCCGCGAATGCGCATTTGTCAGAAGAAGTTGGAAACCAGGAAGAGGGAGCCCCGGAGACGCCGCGCTTCAGGTAAGTGTCTTTACTTTTATTTATTATAAATTCAGGGTATGTTTTAAAAGGAGGGCGGACGGGAGGTGGGTGGTGGGCGGCAGGCAGCTACGCTTCGCCCTGGCGTGTGCGTAGCGCTGCCTGCTTTGCCTACTTCGAAAACTGCAAAGCAGGCAGCGCTACGTACACTACGTGGGCGAAGCGTAGTGTCACGCCCAGGGTTACTCACAAGGCGCTACACCATAACACCCCCCAGTACCTAGCCCAAAAACGTACCTTATCAGGAGGAAACAGACACTCTAGGAGCGCAGACAATCTACTTCTGAAACCCTCACGTTTCAAAAAGACTAAAACCTCCGACAGAGCATTTTCCGGAGCAGCGCCAAGAATATGGAACTCGCTTCCGCCACACATCAGAAAAAGCTCCTTGACGCCTCTCTTCAAAAGGGAAGCTAAATTATTCCTCATGAGCAAATTCCTACCTTAAATCTGCACAATTACGACCCCAGCTATACAACCTCCTAATTTCTTCTACTCTTGAGTCTACAAGACCGCAAATTCTCACTGCTACTATTCGCCCACACCATTTTCCTATATGCTGCTACTGTTCTGCTATGCTTTTGTATACAATGTGTTTCACTAATATGTTTTACACCTTGCTCTTTATGTAAAGCGCTCTGATACCCTACCTTGGGTCTGGTTTGCGCTATAGAAAACTCTAAAATAAATAAATAAATAATGTTGGGTGTTGTGGAGATGTCTGTGGGTACTCGTGTCATGTCTGGGGGAATGGGCGTGGTGGAGGAGTCTGTGGGTGTTGGAGTGGTGTGTGGAGGTATGGTTTTGGTGGGGTAGTGAGGGTTTAGAGGTATGTGTTTCTAGTGAATAGTTGCATGCCTGTTTTTTCTGTGGTTTCAGTTTGTGTGTGTGTGCTTGGGAATAGAGAATTTGGATGGGGAAAGAGCAGCAGGTGGGAGAGCTGCCATGAGGGAGGAGGCCAGAGCTTGAAAAGACCTCTGTGGGTCAGACATTGCACTGAGAATGCCGTTCAGGTAGGCCACCATCTGTGTCAGCTCGATGTCTTGCCCCTGAATGGTACACAGGAGGGCAGTCGGACCCAGAGAGATGGTCCTCAGGAGGTCAATTGACTTCTCACCCAGGGCAGAATGGGTAACAGAGGCAGGAGCCGAGGTGCCTGCAGCAAAGGAGATGGCACTCCTGTCATGGGAACAGGGCCAAACTGGTTGGGGTACAACTGGGTGGCAATGGAACTGGGGGTGGCAGACAAGGATGAAGGTGGTACTAATCCTGTGGGTCTGCCACCACAAGGGAGTGTCCATTGGAGGATGACTCTGATGATGATTAGGATGATGAGCTCCTTTCTTCCGTGGAACTACTCATGCCCTGCTGGTCACTGGGTCCCTCCGAGTCTGAGGTGTCATGTCCCGAACCACTGCGACCAGCTGTGTCCCCAACAACATTGGCCGATTCTCATTCACCTTCCCTGAATGAATCCAACATGACATGTAACATGGGTTTATTTTACCTGCTTTTACACTCCTGATCATCACAAAACATTTCTTTAGTGCACATATCACACCAGCTTCATGGTTCACTCCATAGGCTTCAAATTTAACATGAGCACATGCATGCCACATAACCTACAAACAGTTGGCTCTACTCATGTCAAAACTCCAGACAGCTCCAAATAAATTGAGGAACTTGTTTACTCCCCATCATTATTTCCATCCTAGGATAGTTGTTCATCTTGCATACTTGAGAGCACTTTTACGATACCATAGTAAAATGATATTACCAGATAGGATGGCTACAAGGTTAACATTTACACACGGTTCACGGAAGGCCCAGATTTCAACAGGTCTCACTTTACTATGATGCCATGAAGGACAACTTAAAGACCAATCTCCCATCAATGTGTTGTGGCAGAAATCATGTTGCATTCAAATACACATTGCACACTGATGAGACTTTTGACTCCAAACTTCAACATATGTCCACTACCTGAAAAGTCTAATGGACGCTGTACAGAATTAGTTCAGCTATGCATCACATGAACCTCAGACGAATGCCTTGAAACGTTGAGGTACACATTTTTGGGAGATAGATACTCCAAATTTACACTGCACAAAACTTCATATAGCCATAGGAACACTGACAATCCTGCTTGGTAAAGTTGATAATGCCATTCATAGATTGGATTGCTACACACCAATACACCATTGAAGGTTGTCAGGTGTCTGCAAATATCTATGACATGAAGATGTGGGATCACTAGAGTCCCAATGGGATGGTACATCACAGCACTCTTTGATATTGCAAATTCTGATTGACTTTTAAGAATGAGAGTAGACGTTCACATATGATCTCTACAGTTCTACATCGCACTCCCTGATAGATGTCACCAGTCATTAAATGACTTTTGGAACACTATTGAAGATGCATAAACAACAGACAATGTACATTGGGCAACATGTAAGCACTAATGCTGATGGCACCAGAGAAGTTTGCACAATCATTTCACTGTTAAGCTCTTGTATTAGAGGAAAAAGGAAAGACAGTTGATTTGCGAGAATAAAAGTGTGAAATCTTATGGCAGCAAAGATTGTTGTGCATGTGAATGCAATTGTTGGGGTTTCATAAACGACCTGGTTAATTCCTACCCAGTTTGAATAGTTGACCTTTCTCTTTTTTATTGTTTATATTTGATGGATGCAGGATGGTGATCTAGTTTCCAAGAACATTATACTCTGCCCGTATGGTTTATAGAGCTCTATAAAAATCCCTTAGGAGGGATTTCGATTCCAAGTATACTGATTTGAGGTTTTTAACCAAATCCTCCAATGGATGTTTAATCTGGGGACTTAGCATGCTGTCATCAAGAAAGCTAATTTTGTGTATGTTTTCTGATGCTTGGATACTTTAAGCACTGAAAAGAGTGATTATAGTGAGTACTTATCAAGGGAAATGGCTGTCTTGTAGTAGGATTATATTGTGTTGAAAGTTCCCCTGTATTTATTTTTTGCTACACACATCAGACCTTTGGTGTCCTCAACCCTCACAATTCATCGCTTGCTTACCGACCATCCCATAATTTATAAGACATTACCCTGATCCCCAGGTCAAAACAAAAATGTCATGACCTTACTACTCTCATTTACCACATTTCAAGTGAAAATTTCATTGGCACACTTTAGTTCCCTAGGATTTTCACCCCAAGCCATATTTCGTAGAAACCTGCAGCACTCTTCTGTTTCCTCAAGACTCAGTTTTGCACTTCCCTCCTCTGTAAGTGGAGGATCTTATGCTTTCATAAATCTGCAAAGGTCCTCAATACCTTCATCTCTCAACTCAAAACTCCACAATACAAGAAAAAGACCATAGGTGGTACATCTTTCTCTGTTCAAGCAGCCAAACTATAGAATTCATTACCCCCAAACATAAGATCCATAGATAACTACATTATCTTCGGAAGACTACACAAAGGTTGTCCCTTCCCTACATACCCACCACACTGAAACACTAATTACAGCATATGCTTGTGTATGTAAACATGTATACTTTGATTATATGTACGTATCTAGGTATGTGTATTTCTGTGTACAGGTAAACATAATACCTATGGTTTTTAAAATATATTGATATTCTTTAGGTATGCTTAACAAATGTATATATCACTTATGGTTAAATGCCTATGTATGTATGTGTGTATGTATATCTGTCTATATATGTATGTATGCGTGTATATGTGATAATATATCTGTATTATTCTATGTTCAACATGTTTATAAGCAACAGTTATTTGATTAGATGCTATTGGACTCTGTTTTATCTATCTATTACAATAAGTAAATATCATAACTTGTTTATCTACAAGTGCATCACTATTGAAACATTGAGGAAAAGATCAAATTAGAATAATGATAATAAAAAAATCTAAAAATACACAAATAAATTAGCTTCAAGTTCAGCAACACTTGTCTGTGTTTCTACAATACAATTTTAAATCTCAATATATTATGTTTCTTATTCAGGATTACCCTTTCTATGTATGTATGTATCCATGTATTTATTACTTTACTCCTACAATAGAATGAAAGGAAAAAACAACTTTGACTCTCTCCAAGGCACTACTCTATCTCACCCTATACCCCTCTCAACATATCCTTTATATCCATTCTCTGACTCATTCCAAAACTCATTTTAATACTATAATCTCCAAAATAATTTTTTCTAGACTTGTCCCTCCTCTAGCCTCCTTGGCTTATCGCACACCTCAGTTTGCTACTATGGTCTCCCAAACAATCCTTTCAAACTTCTTCCCTCATGTATCCCTCCTTTGGCTCATCTCAAACTGCCTTTAACTACTATGACCTTCCTAGTCACTTTAGAGAAACTCTTCACTCCTCCATCTCCATCTCTCCTTTTACTCATCACAAACCTGATCTTACAACTATAGACTCCTAACTAATACTTTCTAGACTCTTCAATCTTCTATCCTTTCATTCTCATATTCAATACACCTAACAGACTGGCATGTCCACCGCACAAATAAACACCTATTTCCCTATACTAATCTACCACTAAACCTTTTGGGTTCCAAAGTAGTGTGCCTTTCACCGAAAATGGCTATGACGCCTCGTCAGGGGTAGTAAGTGCTTTATAAACACAAATACAAAATTCCAGAAACATAATAGGACACATTGCTTATGCTGTAACAGTATGTCACAATATAGTAAAACATTTAATTTTCTCTTTTTTGCTGTTCTCAGCTTTCATACTTGTACACCATAAGCGATGTACTATATAAAGACTCATCCTTGAACAGTGGGGAAAAACTAATTGCATAGATTGTAGAAAAAGGAAATGCACAGTATATCACTATAAATAAGTAACACTATGCATTGTACTCACTACAATCTGTTAATCAGTTGTTTTGCCTACAGTTAGTACACTAATCTAAACAAAATTATATTAAACATATATTTTTTATTATTATACCTGGTACAATACTACTAATAAATATAAACCACAGTTGAATTTTGGAGATCCTTTTGAAGACATCTCCCTTGGTAGGCCACGTGATGTTTTAAACACTGATGATCCACATAGAAGATATACCGTGCACCTCTTTTTTAACAGTAAATCTCCGTAGAACTTTGCTTGAAGAAATAAAAGTTAAGAATTTTGCAGTTTGAAAGGCAGTTTTTATTTGAGTTTAAGGTTGCTGTCTTTGCATTCCATCTATCCACTTTCATTCTTGCAATAGACCAAGTATTGTCCATATATCACATTAAGTCCTTCTTGAAATTTTATAGCCATAGTAGTATACGTTCTTCCAGCAATTGATATTTATCCAGATTTGAAGTTTGAAATTTTGGTAGCCAAGTTAGATCCATGTGCTCTGCATTGTTGCAGCATTAGTATAAGGTTTTTTTCACTTCTTTGAAATTGCAACATAGACATAACATGAGATCTAAAATTTGGGCAGGTTATATTTTGGTTAGCCAATGTGATCAATTGGTCAAAAGGAACAATTTGAAATCCAGTAATGCTAAGTACATAAATCTCTCAGACTGTATTTGCGTGGTAGACGCAAATGAACAATTTTCACAGTCATGATTCCATGTGTAACTCAGTCCACATAATTCATTTTTGTTTATTTCTTCTTCTTCTAAAACTCCAAAGAGGATCATTATGAATTCCTGTGCATCTTGTTGGGTGTTATAAGTGAATAGTACTGAAACACTACATATATCTAACATAACCTCTTCAGTGGTTTCTGTTGAACTGCATTTATGGGATGTGGTAAATGAAACAGTACATTGAGAACAACATTTGCATAGCAGTTGACACCAGAATGCTTTGACAATTGGTAAACTACAATATCTACTTCAGTCTTCAGTTTTCCCTTCTTAACACCTCCCTTGTTCTCCTTCTTTTCCTTCATTTGAGCAGTTTCCATAGATCTTTATATAAGCGTCTGCTTTGTATAGATCATCCATTTTTCATAAATGGGATACGGTCTTTAATGAGAAGCATACACACTTGTTAACTGATTCTATCCTGTGACTCTACTTGCATCAGCACTAATGTTTCTGTTATAAAAATCAACCAAAAACAAACCAGGCAATGCTCTCACTTGAGACAATGCAACATATGCCATACCTTCTTTAAGCACAGTACTACCAATATTAATAAAAGCTGTATACACACTTAAACCTTGAGATTTAAAGATAGTTACAGCAAACACTAGAGACACCGGAAACTGTTGCTGTTGGACATATAGGACCACTACAAGCAAAAAACTTACAACAAACCAGTCAATCTGCGTCATGCCATCAATATGATCACATTTTATGTCTAAGTATTCAAACTCATCCCTAGTTGGAAAAATTATGAAATCAATACTTTTACTCACAGCACAATTTGCTAATCTTGCTTTAACATTTACATTTCTACGCAAAATTACTCAACAATTTTTGCATACAATGAAACACTTTTCTAATCCTGCAGTCCTGGATACAGATTTCTCCAATGAATTCAATTTTGCTTGCAGCATTCCACTTAGCAATAGTGTTACTCACTGGTGCTCCATTTTGCCAATAGCTGTAACTTCCAAAATGTAATCTCTGTCCAGTTATAGTAATTGTTCATTAAAACTGGAGCATTCTTGAAGTGTAGGCATTAAACAGATGATAGATTTACCTTCTTCAATTAAATTGAACATTAGCTGTGCTGCCGTGTTCTTAGGGGAGAAACGTTTGTTGATAAGTTGACTTTCTAAGATATGTTTCCCCTCATTTGTCAGAACTCCTACTCTAATGTCCCTCAGAATATTTCCGTATTCCATGACTGATGCTTGACACATATTCCTTGGTAGTTCCTTGTATTCAAAGTTTAGCCATATATGTACATTGCCAATACTTCCCAGAGAATTCTGAGTTTCATCTTGCAGAATTGTCTTGAAAACAAGCAGTCCTTTGACAGGTGTAAGTTGCAGTACGTTACCGAAGACAATTAAATGCTTTCCTCCAAAGAGCACATCATACTCCGTTTTTAAAATCCGTTGCATTCCTAAGTGTATGAAGAGAAGCATTAAGTTTCAGACCTTGTTTACCTCATCGATGATCTAAAGCTTCAGTTTCTTCAACACTCTTGATACCCCATGACAAACTTCACTGTAAAACTTTTGGTACTGCAATGTATTGTCGTGTTCAACAGGTAACTTTAGTAGATGATGTAGGGCATGGGTACTCACAAACTTTCTCACGGGGGCCAAATTTACAGTGTGGTTTGTGGCCGAGGGCCGCACCGTTGGGGGCGGGGTCAGAGGGGGAGGGGCGGGGCTAAAAAAAGAAATTTGACCATGAGGTTGAACACAGGTCCCTGCAGCAGACGCCTTCGTCCACTGACCCACCAGACCCGGCAAACACACATCTCTCTCTCTCTCTCTCCCCTCTCTCTCCCTCCATCTGTCTCCCTCTGTCTGTCTCCCTCCGTCTGCCTCCCTCTGTCACCCTCCCTGTTGCCCTCCTCCCTCTGTCTCCCTCTCTCTCTCCATCCCTCTGTCGCCGTCCCTCTGTCTCCCTCCCTCTGTCTCCCTCCTCCCTCTGTCTCCCTTCTCCCTCTGTCTCCCTCCTCCCTCTGTCGCCCTCCTCCCTCTGTCACCCTCCTCCCTCTCTCTCCCTCTCTCTCTGTCTCCCTCTCTCTCCGTCTCACTCTCTCTCTGTCTCCCTCTGTCTCCGTCTCCCTCGGTCTCTATCTCCCTCTCTCTCTATCTCCCTCTGTCTCCCTCCCTCTGTCTGTCTCTCTCTCCCTGTCTATCTCCCTCCCTGTCTATCTCCCTCCCTGTCCCACTCCCTCCCTCTCCCTCCCTCTCTCTCCCTCTGTCTCCCTCCATCTGTCTCCCTCCCTCCCTCTGTCTCCCTCCCTCCGTCTCCCTCCGTCTCCCTCCCTCCCTCTCTCTCCCTCCCTCTCCCTCCCTCTCTCTCCCTCCCTCTCACTCCCTCTCTGCCTCCCTCTCTGCCTCCCTCTCTCTGTCTCCCTCCTTTCCTCCTGCTGTCACCCTCTGTCTCCCTCCGTCTCCCTCCCTCCCTCCCTCTCTGCCCCCCTCTCTGCCTCCCTCTCTCTCTCTGTCTCCCTCTGTCTCCCTCCCTCCCTCTGTCACCCTCCCTCTGTCTCCCTCCCTCTGTCACCCTCCCTCTGTCTCCCTCCCTCTGTCTCCCTCTGTCTCCCTCTATCTCCCTCCCTCTCCCTCCCTCTGTCTCCCTCCCTCTGTCTCCCTCCCTCTATCTCCCTCCCTCTATCTCTCTCCCTCTGTCTCTCTCCCTCCCTCTGTCTCTCTCTGTCTGCCTTCCTCTCCATCCCTCTGTCACCCTCTGTCTCTCTCTGTCTCCCTCCATCTCCCTCCCTCTGTCTCCCTCCCTCTGTCTCCCTCTCTGTCTCCTTCTCCCTCTTCATCCCTCCATCTCTGCCTCCCTCTCTGCCTCCTTCTGTCTCTCTCTGTCTCCCTTCCTCTCCCTCCCTCTGCCTCCCTCCCTCTGTTACCCTCTGTCTCCCACCCTCCCTCTGTCACCCTCTGTCTCTCTCCCTCTCCCTCTGTCTCCCTCCCTCTGTCTCCCACAGACTGCCTCTCTGTCTCCCTCTCTCTGTCACCCTCTGTCAAACTCTGTCTCCCTCCCTCTCCCTCTGTCTCCCTCCCTCTGTCTCCCCCAGACTGCCTCTCTCCCTCTCCCTCCCTCTGTCCCCCTCTGTCATCACACCCCGTGTGTGTCAGCCGTCAGCCGGGCTGAGACAGCTTCCCAGCGCACACACACACAGCCGCACCCGAGTACTTCGCAGGTCTTTAAAAGACCATTTACATGTTAATAACGCTTTGTTGTATTTCACCTCTTAGCCCCCTGCATCTCCACTTTGACAATCACTGAAATCCCCCGGCCCCCACAGAGCAGAGTGTCAGAGGCCGGGCTGCTGCAACCGGCAGTGTTTGCTAACACTATTGAATTTTTTTTTTTAAAACACAGGTAGGATGTCTGCAAGGTCCGCGGGCCGCCAAGGGAGGCTTACGGGGACGCTGGTGGCCCACGGGCCTTACTATGAGTACCCGTGATGTAGAGTCATTCATTTAATGCTGTGTGCAACCAATCCAGTAGGTGCTGTTACTACACACAATAAATTTGATTCTGTAGTTCTCTGTAGGTAAGCGGTGAGAACTTTCATTACAAAGCTTTTTCAAGTGCCAGCTTGACCACGGATGTATAATTGTGCTGGCTTAAATGATGAACATGTACATTCATTCTTCTCATACAGGAGTCTTTGCTCTAGTTTCTGTTTTACCTCTGTATTCATTTCTTTCTGTTTATTGTTCAGTTGTCCAACTTACTGTTCAAAATAAACACTTTTCTGTCTCACTTGTTTCATTGCTGATTCCACCTCATCCACAGCTATTGCAGCTTTGTTTTCAATAACGGTTTGTCCAAGAGGTTCTTGAATCACTGCTTTGGTACGTTTCCTTAGTTACCTCAGCAGCAATAGATTCCTCCTGTTCAATCTCATCTTTTAAGATTTGCAAATAGTTTGTGAAAACTGAACACTGAATGCTGTCTTTCACAGCATTTAAAGAACCTTCATAGCAATCATAGTCTCCAAATAATACAGATTCAGCACGCCAAGGCTTAAAAAGTTGCAGAAGTGCCAAATAGTAAAACTCTCTTCTGTCAGGAGTTTTGCAAATATGTTTTCTGTGGTTAATTAGATTTCCTTCATCCAGTCTTTGTTCTTCCTGGCATCCTCCCTATCCTTTTCACAAATAAGTAAGGAGAACATATTAACGTACTCCCCAGCCCAAATCCTGCCCTTTACCTCTTGTGTGACATGCCTCCCCAAGTGCTCCCGCTCTGTGCGGGACTCCCCTACATCCAACATTGGCAATGTCTGTTGCTTACCTACTCAGGCGGCCACAGCTGACTCCGTCGGTTTTCATTTTGTCAGGCTGCTCCCCAATAATCCCTTGCTGGTTTCAATTGTGTTGACACCACCCGCTGGAATGACATGGAAATGTGCACCTGGGCCCTCAACTGTTTTCTCAACTGGTGCACCATAAAACTGAGCAACAATTTGCTTCACTTTTGCGAGTGCATCATTACTGATGTCTTTAGCCCCTACTGTTAATGACAGGATTCCTGCCTTCCCCAACCATGGAAGGATTGCTGCAAAATCGGACACTATATCTTGGGGGATCGCATTACCTCCCTCCGAAGGGACTATCGGGAGCTGTGGGCTGAAGGGCCGGGCTCCTCCCTGGACTGGTGGACAGGCACAGGGACCCCTGGTATAAACAGCGGGACACCCCCTACAGGTACCACCCCTGTGGGCACGGGATCCTCCCTGTGCTGGGGAGGTGGCACAGGAGCAACTGTAACAGGTGGGACTGGGGCAAGAGGCACAGGGGCAACTGGTGTAACAGGTGGGACTGGTACTGGGGCAGGTGGGACATCCCCCAGAGGTACAGGTCCCACAGGTGGGGCTTCCCCTAAAGGAACACAGGGCACGGGCATAACTGGTTCATTCTGCCCCCTCTTCTTTGCCCTAATCCTTTTGGGGAGTGGAGGAAATGCCACCCTGGGGGGCACCATGCTATGCCTAGCCCTCTCTTATGTCCCCTCCTGCCCATCTACCCTCTCCCTGAGATCAATGAGACCATGCCCTAACTTGTCACCTTCTATATCATTGCCTCCATCAGCTTCTCCATATGAGAGCGTTGATCACCCCTCTTCGCTTTCCCGGCCATTATTCTAAAAAAACCAACTGCAGGAGTTACTGTAATGTGTAGGCTATTACCCCAAGTACATACAAATGGCCTCTTACAACAAGCAAAACGCAAACCATGTGATAGCCTCACTTACGCACTCCCACATACTGCAATGACTTGGACCACAGTCCAGGCCCTTACCTTACCACGCTTGAGGTACACAAACCGGCCGTAAGCATCTGCGCAACCAGAGCCCACCACCAGCTAATCCAGTGGGTCGGGTGATTAAGCTCAAATTTGTGCGGCTCCCAGAAGCACTGGAATGCGGGCCTGTCTGTGTCCCCTTAAGTATCCTGTGCGCTGCACCGGTTGTCCCAAAACCAGATGAAGTCTTTGTGGGCCTCTCAGTGATCACTGATGTTGTTTGGGATCTATAACATGCAAAAGAAACAGATTAAGTGTGGCCCCCTCCTGGCAAGCACTACGATGTTACTCCCCCCTTACAATTGCACAACAATCTTAAATAAAAGCTGGCACCCCTCAATACATTTAATGAGACTGTCGGAACAAGGAAGCAAACACAACGCGACAAATGCAGTCTAACTGGCACTCGTGATGCCACATACAACCGACCTAACAGGTACTGATTGCCGCAATAACCCACTCAACCCTAGCTCGCTGCTCGCGCTCGCACAGAGCGAAAGAAATCAGCTGATTCAGCCCCTTAATTAGGTAATAGTCACCAAAGGAAGTCCGGCAATTTAAAAGTGCGTAGGTGCTGTAACAACTATTGACTATGTCTTCAATTGAAGAAGCAGATACACTGAAACACCAGGAATTGAACACTTAACCTTGAGAGTAACAGTCTAAGACCTTAAAGCTCCCGAGCTACCGGGCACAAAGCATCAGCTCCTTCCCGCAACAAACGAGCCGCTCGTGCTCCAGGTCCGCTAAACAAAACAGATCTAGAGCGACCTGCCCGGCACTTACCCAGGCAAGCGGGAACACGCGCACACTGCTGCTAACGGGGCTCGGTGAGCTGAAAGCCACCGCGCTCCTGACTGACCGTCTCTGTACCGCGCTTCTCCACCAAACACCTTCACGACAAGCGGTCTTTAGGCACCGCAGTACCGCTTCCCACTCCGATCGGTGCCTCGCTGGTCCAACAGCCAAAACACCCAGCCTGCAAGAAATAAGACAATCCACCACGAGTCCAACAGCACAGGTCACTCGTAAAACCCTCGACGAAGAGACACCTGCAAGAGAATAAAGAAGTCAAATTACAGCCTCCTATGGAGGCTGGTGTGGCAGGCTGTTTAGCGAGGAGCGAAGAGACAGACTCCTGCGCTCCCCAGCCTTTTATCATGGGTTTCCATGCCAGACCGGTTCTAACCGGCCTGGCGTTAGCCCATCGCGTGACCCAGAAGTGATTCCAATCACTTCTGGGTCACGCCCCGGGCCCGGGACCAATCATTGGGGAGGCGTGCCTGTCACATCACCAAGGTGCGCAACAGGCTTGCCTTCAGGTCAGGAGGGGGCCGGCACGACCGCCATAATTTTGGCGTGGCCGATGCCGGCCCCTCCATTCTCCTATTTTATGTTTTCTATTACATTCCTTTTTGTATCTGTAGTGTTGAAGTGCTTCATAAAGGCACATGTCTTCTAGATGTGGACTCCTCTTTCCAGTTTATATTTGCTAGGGCTAGGCTTACCCAAACCATTCCCCTTGACTTTGACTTTGAGAACAAACTGGCAGAGCTCAAACGGTCACAGGGGTCATAGTATCCCATCTCTCTATGGGAAAGCATTTTCAAGCTGAAACTGAACAAGTTCTTTGTTAGAGTCTTTTCTGCAGAAATCTGCTCCCACATCTCCTTTAGACTGTCTTCTCTGAATTTGTAATGTATGAAGTGATGTACCTAGCAACAGCAATTCTGCAACAAATTGTACATTCGTATTTACATTCCACATTTTGAGAATAACATCATTATAGTCATCAATATACTTGGAGGCCTCCGTTGTTCTCAGGTTGTACATTTCGTTTTGTAATTTCCGTGTCAAAGTTTGTCTGACTGAAGGCAAAAAGCTGTTCACTCTTCCTTGAGAAATGACAAGTCATGAGAATCCAAATCGACATCTTATGTAAAAGATTTCTTCGCATCTGTATTTTCAATGGTAGTACTTCCCACATCTATATGTTTCAAACCACAGAACTTGTTGTCTCATGCCTTTTTTGCAACTGTCTTTCGGGATGGCACACCACATACTATTCTATGAAAGAGAGTACAGACTCTTCACTGTCTGTTCCAAATTTTGATGTATCTCTTATCAATAACAGCATGTGAATATAAGGAGCTCCTCTTGCTTGGTATATTTGATGCTAAAAGAAATCAGCTACATCACCAAGAGGAAGAATTGTTTTGTTGCAGCTGAAAGAATTCATGCCATAAAACCTGTGGTTAAAACATCTTCAAACTAAGCTGGTTGATGGCCCTAGTGTACCCATCCAAGCGTCCAAGAAATTAGTGGTGTATTTTGCGATAGGACACCTGATCATCTTTCATTACCTTGCATAAGACCCTGAGTGCTACTGTTATCTCACCAAAGGGTTCATTTGTTACCCTGAAACCTTCTTGCACAGCTATTGTGAGATGCTTGATGCTGTCACTCATCTCCCCCATGTTGCTTGCAAGAGTTGAAAGTTGTGCCTGCATTGATCGCATGTGTTTGACTTGCAGGCGCTGTACCATTAACATTGCATTCTCAAGACCAGCGAAGGACGTTGAACTCTCACCTTCGTCAGCTCTCATCATTGCAGCTGTCCTGTGTCTGCTGATTCTGATGTTCCTACACTGCAGCTGTACACGTGGTCTTGATGTGGATGTATTCATAGGCTGTGCTATTGTAGGCTCAGGTTGTCCCTTATCCCCTGTTTCAAGAGCAGGCAATGGTGCCACTGTGATCCTTTGTCTTGTCAGAGCTGGTGTTGTGGGTGCTGGTAACACTGCATTGTCTTCTCCTGACTGAAACTCACTCTCCAGGGGTGTACGTCCTTCACTGTCCTCTGACCCCTGCTCAGTTGCATCTGTGATGTTGAGCCGTACATTATTACTTAGCATATTTGGACATGTTTTCACTTTTGTACATTCTATTGTGAACATTAGTAAGTCTACAGCGCTGCCTCTGTGTCATTGTTGTTTTAACCATTTTACGTTGCCTTGACAATACCCTATAGGAAAGTAATAAAATTGTGCTTAGCTTCAGTTCTGCTAGCATATTGAGTGGGACTGTGTGTACGGCATTAGGGGGTGTCTGGGGAAAGTGGGGGGCCACTTACTGTGCGCTTGGCTTGGGTGCTTGATTCTAGCCTGAGGGTTGCTCTCACCCTGTTCTGCCACAGCTGGTGCCGTTTGAGCGGAGGGCGTTGCAACGTACCCTCGGATCTCTAGCCTCACTTCCAGCCATCTCACTTCCAGCCATAGAGTGTGCTGTGCTGGTGGAGCAGTCTAGTGCTCCCAGCACACACACTATTTAATTCACATGCACAAGCGGGCGCACAGTGTGTGCATGCAGCAGGCACGCCATTTGCGCCAAAGGCAAGCCCCCTGCACCCGTCTGCGCCTGGACGGCTCCAGGGGCCAGGACACCTGGTTCTTTTGCAAGGGACACAGTTTGCCACCCCTCAGCAGAGATTCTAGCTCTCAGGAACACAGTTTAGAATTACTGCTTACATTCTATCGCGTGGTGGGTAGGCCTGGGACAAAATTCAGTTCCGTTCGCGGAAATTGGGATAATTTGACATTTTCGCGTTCCGCGAAAAAGCGCAAAAATGTCAAAATTTCCGCAATCGGCAGCTTAGCGATAATTTGTTTCTTGCTCGTTCTGGAAAAAAATACATTCTCGCGTGCGCGTGATCGCCTTAACCTGAATCCCCGCTTTCGCTGACAAGTTTTCCCGACCCGGTCGCGTTCTCCACGATATATCAGATTGTTGGTAGCCATTTTGCGCTGTCTTGCAACAGTTCGCACTCGCATTATTGTCACTGCGAGTATGACAAGATTGAGATCTCGAACACGTCATTATCCACCGCGAGCGAGAGCGTGTGGACACGGGCACGTCTAATCGAATGCAAAATAGAGAAAGAGACCCCGAACACGTCATATCCAACGCGACAGGGAGCGAGAGAACGCGATCAAGTCATTTTCGACACGCCATCGACATCTGGCGGAAGTAATGTGAAGCTCGAGAACTCGAACATGTAACATTTTCAATTTGGAGAAGAATATCACCTCTAGCAGCATGAGACCTTCTGCAAATGATGATTTTGAATGAAAACAACTCCTCAGATTGACATTTGACTGTCATTTTTTGTGCAAGGAGTCCTTTTTTAAAAAGGTGGGGAGAGGGAGGAAGTGACACAGAATCTCCAACTTCTTGTTCCTGTCCAGTAGGCTCCTCCCAGTGCTTTGTCCATCTCCTGCTCATTCTGCCTTTGGATTTTGAGCTGGAAAGATCACTCTTTTTGTCTGCTGCATCATTGCAATTGGATTTGAGGATTTTTTCATTTGGATACTTTACAAGTAAGTGGTTGTTGTGTCTGTTTGATTGTGGGCATTGCACTTGTTGTAACTACAATTTATTTTTGGTAACTATCATCATTCCTTTTTTTTAAAATGTTGTGGGTAGTAGTAGTCAGTAGTAGGCCCGAGCTAGTCATGGGCATGGCCTCATGGGTGTGTGCATGATGAAGCAACAGTTCCTTTGGTGTTTTTTTAATGTATTTCATTTTCAAGCATCATTTAGGGCATGGATGGCATTGGATTGAGTTGGGGAAGTGTGTTTTATTGGGGTGGGCTTTCTGATGTTGTTGGGCCTGACCATGTGGCTGATGGCCATTTTGAAGTCTATGCCTGTAAGCTTGCCTGGCCTTGTCTGCCAACAGGCCTGCTTTTTCATCCACTAGGATCAGAGCAGGTAGCCACAGTTTTATTAATCAAGTGTTTTCTGTGTGGTCTGTTGAATTTAGACATCATTTAGGGCATGGATGGCATTGGATTGAGTTGGGGAAGTGTGTTTTTTTGGGGTGGCCTTTCTGATGTAGTTGGGCCTGGCCATGTGGCTGGTGGCCATTTTGAAGCCTAGGCCTGCAAGCTTTCCTGGCCTTGTCTACGAACAGGCCTGCTTTTTCATCCACTAGGATCAGAGCAGGTAGCCACAGTTTTATTAATCAAGTGTTTTCGGTGTGGTCTGTTGAATTTAGACCTCATTTAGGGCATGGGTGGCATTGGATTGAGTTGGGGGAGTGTGTTTTTTTAGGGTGGGCTTTCTGATGTTGTTGGGCCTGGCCATGTGGCTGGTGGCCATTTAGAAGCCTAGGCCTGCAAGCTTGCCTGGCTTTGTCTGCCAACAGGCCTGCTTTTTCATCCACTAGGATCAGAGCAGGTAGCCACAGCTTTATTAATCAAGTGTTTTCTGTGTGGTCTGATGAAGTTAGACATCATTTAGGGCATGGATGGCATTGGATTGAGTTGGGGAAGTGTGTTTTTTTGGGGTGGCCTTTCTGATGTTGTTGGGCCTGGCCATGTGGCTGGTGGCCATTTTGAAGCCTAGGCCTGCAAGCTTGCCTGGCCTTGTCTTCCAACAGGCTGCTTTTTCATCCACTAGGATTAGAGCAGGTAGCCACAGCTTTATTAATCAAGTGTTTTCTGTGTGGTCTGTTGAATTTAGACATCGTTTAAGGCATGGATGGCATCGGATTGAGTTGGGGAAGTGTGTTTTTTTGGGGTGGCCTTTCTGATGTTGTTGGGCCTGGCCATGTGGCTGGTGGCCATTTTGAAGCCTAGGCCTGCAAGTTTGCCTGGCCTTGTCTGCCAACAGACCTGCTTTTTCATCCACTAGGATCAGAGCAGGTAGCCACAGTTATATTAATCAAGTGTTTTCTGTGTGGTCTATTGAATTTAAACATCATTTAGGGCATGGATGGCATTGGATTGAGTTGGGGAAGTGTGTTTTTTTGGGGTGGCCATTCTGATGTTGTTGGGCCTGGCCATGTGGCAGGTGGCCATTTTGAAGCCTAGGCCTGCAAGCTTGCCTGGCCTTGTCTGCCAACAGGCCTGCTTTTTCATCCACTAGGATCAGAGCAGGTAGTCACAGCTTTATTAATCAAGTGTTTTCTGTGTGGTCTGTTGAATTTAGACATCATTTAGGGAATGGATGGCATTGAATTGAGTTGGGGAATTGTGTTTTTTTGGGGTGGCCTTTCTGATGTTGTTGGGCCTGGCCATGTGGCCGGTGGCCATTTTGAAGCCTATGCCTGCAAGCTTGCCTGGCCTTGTCTTCCAACAGGCTGATTTTTCATCCACTAGGATCAGAGCAGGTAGCCACAGCTTTATTAATCAAGTGTTTTCTGTGTGGTCTGTTGAATTGAGACATCATTTAGGGCATGGATGGCATTGGATTGAGTTGGGGAAGTGTGTTTTTTTGGGGTGGCCTTTCTGATGTTGGTTGTCTTAAAGACATGCTTTTGTTGTATGTGTCTGGTGTGTTGGTGTGCAATGCATGCCCCCTGCAGACCTTTTTGGGGCCTGTGAATGTTCATATTTCCATTTTGTTGCATTAAAAAGGCAGAGCAGTGTGCTTTAGCATGCATCCTTTACCTGGCTGTTATAGGCCTTTTGTCAGCTCCTGGTGTTTCCCAGGCCCCCTGCTTGTTTTTGATTTGTGAGTTCCCATGTGGTTGGTGGCCTTTTTTTGTGTTTGGACTGTGAGTTATTAGTGTCCTGCTTTTGCCATAGGCCTGCATGGTTTTCCTATTGACTATTTGGCTTACTGTTTCCATCCATCCACCCCCTTTGCCAGCAGCAGCTCCATGGATGCTGAGATGCTCAAATAATTTAATGGCAAATAGGGTCCACCCAACTTCCATTACATTTTTATTTTGGTGGTTATTATTAACTTTCCTATCCTTCCTGAGAGTGTAGTGTGTGACTGTACACAGTAGTATAACATAGCCCTTGTTAAAAAAAAGTCATAAATGGCTAGACTATATCTTTTGTTTGCACTAGTACAGTACTAAGTAAATGAACCACAACAACAAATGCAACATTTCACTGATGTTCTTCTCCTGGCTTATTTGCTTTTAGGTGCACAAAAGACAGAGGAGGAGGTGTCATCAGCATCATCCGGCTACCCATTGTACTGCCAGCCAGACAGAAGTCCTGCTGCGCATCACGTCCACGTGTGACCAGAACTTGGTGTGCATCTGCATCCTGCCTGACATCTGAAGAAGATGGCCCCAAAGAAAGGTACCAGGTCCAGTACCAAGAAAGTTGCCGGTGAGAAGAAGGTACAGAAAAAGGAAGTGCCATTAACCACGACTGGTGGTGTGCCGGTCAATGTGTTTTTGGCACCAAAAAAGTTACGCCTGCTACAGCGTTGTCCGGGAACCAAGCTGGGAGCAGCACAGCTGTCCAACACCACCAACCTAGGCCCAAGGGCTTTAGTGTCGCAGAGGTAGCCAGTCTAGTAACGAGCAGCGATGTTGAAGAAATGTCATTACCGCAAAGTAGTACACAATCAAGTTCAACACAGGCGCAAACTCAGCAGATAAGTGTGCAGCAGCAGCCGCAACAAGAACAGCAGCAGCCGCAACAAGAATGGCAGCAGCCGCAACAAGTACAGCAGCAGCCACAACAAGAACAGCAGCAGCCTCAACAAGAACAGCAGCGGCCGCAACAAGAACAGCAGCGGCCGCAACAGCCCTCCATAGAAGTTGTTGCTCCTGACGTAGGGGCATTTCAGGAAATCAAGCTTCCTGCAGACAAAGTGGAGCAAAGTCAAGCCACTGTTTCAGAAGATCTATTGTCTTCCAGACCACCAGCAAGGAAAAGGAGGCTTAGTCCATCATCTCCTTCTTCAAGCCCCGCTTATGATGATCGTGATGCCACTTGGCATCCACCAGCTCAGTCTGAGAGTGATATACGCCACAAGACAATGCTTCTGAAAAGGAAGGTCCCTGAAAAACTTAGAGTTATGGAGGTAGATATAGAAGAGGGTGTGATGATGTTGATGAAGACGAGCCAGTCATCACGCACATTACTCCCGCCCCAAAGGGATTGGAGACCAACATTCTCACCCTATCCAGAAAGGCTGCTACTGAGTGGGATGTAGCACGGATATCACCTACACAGATTACACCACCACTACCACCAGCTGCCATATTTTCCAAGGCTCGGCAGGGACCTACATCCAGCTCAACCATCTCAGTAGGTAGTGGAAGTAAAAGTCACAGTCTAGGTGCACAGGGTCACATTTCAAGCACACTCTCCAGTTCATCTGGTATTGAAAGTGGCACATCCAGCTGTGCCAGAAAGTTCTCCTCCCCAGTTTGGGGCTTCTTTTCTGTTAGCGCCAAGGAGGAGAACGTTTCTATATGCTCAATTTGTCGGCAAGGTGTTCGGCGTGGTAAGCTTGGTACAAACTAAGTTGGTCAGGATGAATCAGGGAGCGATATTATTGTGGTGGAAGGTGAAGAAGAGGGAGGCATTTCTAGCCCTGTCCCCAGTAGTGCAGTGGTAACGCCCACATCCTCCTCAGTAACATCAGAGTGGCACCGCAGTAAGAGCCATACTCTGAGTCAGGCTGAGAGTGAGACACCAAGGCGACCGAGTACTGCAATGAGACAATCTGTGTCGTTGAGCCTTAGTGGGTTCATGAAAACAGCACCACAAATGAAAGTAATCCAGCCTACCATTGAGAGCATGTTTAGGTTGGAGGGGCAGTTCCAACGCAACCACCCAACGGCACGATTGTACAATGCGAAGCTGGCTAAAATGTTAGCGCTGGACCTTCTTCCTTTTTCATTTGTGGAAGGGGTGGGTTTCCTTGAATTTGTATCTGCCATCTGCCCTAAATGGAAGGTTCCCAGCCGGTCCCATTTCGCAAGAATTGCTGTTCCGGCACTACATCATGATGTGCTGGAATTGGTTGGACAAGCTTTGCAGCAGAGTGCTGTTCACAATATCCACCTGAAAACAGACATGTGGACCAGTTGCCAAGCCACAGATTACATGTGCATCACTGCACACTGGATCTCTTTTGTGGGGGTTAGAGATAAGCTATCTGCACGAGGTGCTGTTGACACAGCTACGATTTTTGAAGGTACTCGGAAACATGCAAATGTAGCCATGTTCGCCATGGAGAAATCTCATACGGCTGAAAACATTTTACACGAGTTTCGCAGCAAGGATTTGGAATGGCTGCGGCCAAGAGGGCTTGGTATTGGTTTTGTTGCCACAGGCAATGGCAGTAATGTACTTAAGGCCATGGAACTTGGTTCCTATTTCAGGGTTCCGTGTTTGGCACACTGCATAAACATTATAGTTCAAGACTTTCTGAAAAAAGAACCCATAGTCAGCAATTTACTGGCCATCTGCCGCAGAATATGCACTCATTTCAGGCATTCTTTTAAAGCTCGGAAGCAGCTGAGGATCATCCAACGTGAACATAGGATGCCAGTCAAGGCACTCACCCAGGAGGTGGCAACACGTTGGAACTCAACATATTACATGCTTGATCATCAGTATGAGCAGTACAGGTCACTCCATGAATATGTCTGGAACAGAAGAGGGGATGCTACTGTTAAAGGCATGAACCTTGACATGCAGCAATGGAGCCTAATTGTCTTTTTGAGGTCTTCACACGTGAAGTCAGCAAGGAGGACTGTACAATGGGCCAAGCTATCCATTATTGCAAATGCTAGAGCATCAGCTGAATAATGTGTCTGAATCATACAAAGGTGTAGAGGACAAAAGGCAAGCCCATGACTTGGTGGAGAGCTTATCCCATCATTTAGCTGAAAATGTAAGGATACAAAATAAAATGTTGTCACAAGAAGATTACCTTTGTGCCACAATTCTGGATCCACGTGCAAAACTTGGACTGAAGACATTCTTTGCTTTTTCCGAGATTGATGTTGCCCGCTACAAAACTTGTCTAGCTGAAGCAGCCAGTAAGTTGGAAAAAGAACGTCTGCTAATTAAAAGCCCGCAAGATCAACCCACAAGAATTACTGCAGCAGGCCATGCAGGATCAAGTGCAACTTCGTCGGCTGAGGGCAGTGCGTTTGGATCACAACACTCACCATCACTATCGACCACTGAAACAGTATCTGGATCATTAGGCCGAGTACAATTATTACACGATTGGTATGTAAAGTTAGGCATTAATAAGCACAGTGCTGATGCACAGAGAAAAGAGCACGAAAGCTTACCAGCAGCAATCTTGAACATTGAACGGATAGTCCAGGCCTATCTGAACAACCTAACAGAGGTGTACATTGATCAAAACCCATTGCAGTATTGGTATAGGAAAAGGTCTGAATGGCCACAGCTCAGCAGGCTGGCGATAAGCTATCTGGCTTGCCCTGTTGCAAGTGTCTCTCCCGAACGTGTTTTCAGTGCTGCTGGTTTCATTGTAACTAGGGGTGGGCGGAATTTGCGAAATTCACTTTCGCAAATTATCGCTAAAATGTTAAAAATCTTCGCAAACACGCGGAAATATTGCGAAGATGCGGAAGTTTTTTTCCTGCCCGTTTGTGGTATTTTCTGCTTGGTCGCGGCTCGCCAACTTACCCATGCGGTTGCTCGTGGGCGCGCCCATCTTGTTTTCACTTGTCTCATGGTGCATGATCGTGAGAAGAAAGACGTGATCGCGCGACGCATGACGTTACTGCGGGTGCGAACTGTCACGAGACAGCGCAAATGGCTACCAACAATCCAACATCTCGTGGAGAACGCGACCGGATCGGGAAAACTTGTCGGCAAACGCGGGGATTCAGGTAAGGCGATCGCGCACACGCGAGAATGTATTATTTTACAGCGCGAGCAAGAAACAAATTATCGCTAAGCTGCGGAATGCGGAAATGTTGACATTTTCGCGTTTTCCGCAGAACGCGAAAATGCCAAATTATCGCGATGTCCGCAAACGGAACAGAATTTTGGCCCAGGCCTAATTGTAACCTTGAGAAGGACCAGTCTCTCACCCAAAAACATGGAGAGGTTAACAATGATCAAAATGAATCAGCACTTCATACCACCGAATTACACAATACATGAAGCAATGGAGGAAGATGAGGACAGCGGCTCAGGTGACGAAAGTAGTGTGTCACATGATGATTACCTACTACTGGCTGACCCCCCAGAGTTTGAGGACGAGCTATACTTCCCTGACAATTAGGCTTGCACTTACTGTCTTCCTCCCTTTTTTCCCACCGTTATTTGTGTGTCTTTTGTTCCGGTTACAAATTTGTGAATCACAACAAATCTATTACCACCGTCTTCTACTCTTCTTATTTAATATACAATTTTCAGGTGTCTGCAACTTGACAGTACAGTCCTTCGAATCCAGCTCCTCCGCTCCATCATACTGAATCTTCCGCCCAAATCCATTGCCCTCATGAATGATGATTGGATGATGGTAAAATACTACAAGAAAAAATTCAAACTTTCCTAGTCCTGCCAAAAGAAGTGGAGCAAGAATCAGATGACTACTATAGCTATCCTCCTTTCAGAGCCGAGAGAGACTGGCCATTAACTGAAAATAAGATGGAACAGGCAATGATTGATGCCATGCATTGGACGCAGAGTCGCAGAATTAATGATTTTGTTGTGTTTGTTGTGCATGAATTTATGTAATTGTGCACTGCCACTAATCAAATTTCTACAGAACACACTAAACTTAACTCAAGGTGAATTCAATTTTCCCCTTCTTGCAAATAAGAAATGTGTACTTCTCCTGCAGCTTGGTGATACATTGCTTTTAATTCAATACAGGAAGGGGACTCACTCTATCTGCGCAATGAGTATGATTGACACAACAGCAATGTCCATCATGATGATGGCGAAATAGACGGCCCGTTACCTTAAGATGAGAAGGAACAGGTAATGACAATTAATGGCATGCATTGGACACCTGACTCTGAGCGATTGGTCTTTGTGTTTTCGTTGTTTGTTTGTTGTGCACAAAGTGAAGTGAAAGTGTACTAGTAATCTATCTTTCTGTACACACTAAAGACTGACTCAAGTCAAAAATATTTCTACTCTTGTTGTGTTATAACAATTTTACTTCTACTGCAGGCCGATCTTCACAGTCAGTAATAGTATCGGAGATGATGATGAAGTCAGGAGGACGTTTCATGAGTGGCATAAACTTAAAAGGCTAAAGGTAAACACGTCAACAACAACCACAGCAGACCCAAAATGTCTGTAGAAGTGGAATAGAGTGTAGCGGTGGGATGACTGCGGTGCATTGATTTACTAGCTTAAACTGTAAAATGCTATGTTTGGAATGGATAATGTGCTTTGCCTTTGTCCAACTCTTTAAAAAAAAAAAGTACTCTAAAGCCTTAACGTAGGATGTGCTACTGCTAAGAACTGTGGGCCTGCTCTCTCCTGTTATTACTGAAGGTCAATGCTGGAAACAGACTAGAGTAGAGATGATGCATACATGCCACCTCGGAAAGTGTTCTTGTTGCACTACACCATAACTTGTGCGTTTTTCAATATCCCCTTTAGTTTTCCATCTACAATTACAGGCCGGGCCTTGCCCTATACTTTGGAAAACATTACAATGCACACTTACCTTACCAATAAATCAACATTTTTTTTCCAGCCGGGCAGTGGCGAGTGGCGAGGCGACACACCCAAGATTGATGGACGAGAGGAGGACCAAGAGGAATGCCGAGATGCAAATCCAGTCCACATTATTTACCAGGATAACACAGTAACAATATCCACTTTTATCTTCTTTTAAATAATTTGATTAATATTTTGTATACAATCTTTACAACAGTGTGTTATTGGAGTTGTTATTATCATCATTAGGTATGCTCTCTGTTTACGATTCTTCCCTACCAATATTTAAAATTTCTATTTGCTGTCTGTAAAAGTATTAAGGCCGGAACAACAGAACAAGAACGAGAAGTGTATGTAATCCGGGTCTCATCATCATGCATGCATTTCCTTTTTCTCCCTTAACATATGGATATGGTAGTCTTCAATGATTGTCGTTTGTTTGTCCATGCATACTGTTTTTCTATGTCAAACCTTTCCCAAAAACACCCTTCCCATCCATTCAACAAACCCTAACCCTCTTTCCCCGGGCTGTGTGACTTATTGTCGAGGTGTGACTAAATTAAATGTACACCAATACTTAATCACACACTTGCTGGGGCGGATGTGGCGAAAGCAACAGTACTTCAATTTCAAGGCAGAGCGATGATCTTCTTCTGCTTGCCCACCCGTGAGTAGGATATTTTAGAGGTTATTTTTTTAACAAAGGAACATCTACCTCAGCATTAATTGCCGGCATTGATTGGATTTGTTTGTTGTCATTCCTCATATACAGCACTAACTGTTAGGCTGTAGGCCTAGTCAAGTGACTCGACTCAACTGTAGTTTGTAACTCTGTCTAGTAGGCTATCCCAACCACCATTATGTTTTGTTGTAAAATATTTTAGCATATTATTGTTGCTCGGTAAGTTCTGTACTGTACTTCATTCTACTACTCCTCTAACAGTCTCTCAAATGCGATTGACTGTCTCCTTTTCTTTTTTTGCAAATGCTGCCGCCCTGCCAGTGTCTACTACTACTACTATACTACCATCACCACCACCCCAATCATGGCATGTTAGAAAAAGGAAACCATCTTCACCATGCAGCCATTGCTGTGCCAAAGTTAAACATAAACATCAAGCACAGGTAAGAGATAAGTTTGGGGGAGGCAAAATTAATAATGGGCCTGTTGTCAATGATTTCAATTTCACACACCAGTCCAGATAAAGAATGCATAGACTAGAGGACAGACTGAAAGTACTAGAAGGACAAGTCAATCAGTGAGGTGTGTCGCATCTATCTGTTTGTGTCTTACACAGTCAGCCAATTATTTAAATCAAACACAGGCTATGGGCGGCCCTGCACCAGCAAGGAAACAGTGTGATGTAAAACAGTTACCCCCCCCTACACAACATTAACAACATTGCATGTAATATAGAAAAATATATTTAATTTACCCTAACAAAAATAAACTAAACCCACAAAAGCTGACCCACCCCCCTCCCTAACCCCAACCAATGTCCATCGGAAAGTCCAGGAGAAAAAGTCTGTAAAGCAAAAACCCAAACCCAACGCCCAAACCAGTTCCCACCCACCCAAACAAGAATTAAAAAAGGGGCAGAACTTGATGACAGGGACTAAGGTGTGGGGCGGGACTCAAGGAGGACACGCATCTGCTCGTCTAAACGGGCGACGCAGCGTGTGAGGGCGCGGCAGTTGCAGCCACAGTGGGGGGGGCACGAGAGCTGGCACTACAGTGGCGGCGGGCAGCAGCCAGACGGTGGCGCCGTACCACTGGAGGGCGGTGGCTTGGGCCCAGGGCACTGGAGGAGGCTTCAATTGCTGCTGCAGTCTCTTCCTCCTCCTCTGCTAGGACCACCAGCCGCCGGTATTCCCGCTGGATTGCCTCCAGCTTCCGGCGCCGTGCCTTGGCGGCCAGCTCCTTCCGGTTGAGTTTAGGAGTAGCTGTGTATCAAAAAGAAAAAAACAAGACAATTGTAAAATATACTCTTAGAAAAACAGTAAGACAAGTTAATCATTTACACACATAGTGGCATGGTAGAGTAGCACTATAAAGCACAGTAGTACATGACATTTTAAATCTCGCCAGTCCTTCTTCCTTCCACCCGTCTTTCCCTTTTTAGTTGAACAGTGCACCAGGTGCTCTTCTCCATAAAACTTTCAAAGCGGAGTTGAAATCAGATAGATGAGGCCATTGGTTACTCAATACTCCCGCTCCAAGGCCAATTAAAGGGATTCTAGTCTTCTAGTTCACTCTTCAAACGTTCCTAACAACTCATACTTACTTACGATTCCGGATGGCGGGCAGACTTTGTCCGCCCGCCATCCTCACGCTAAAAAGGGTGGGGGTCCCGTGGGGACAATTAATTAGGATGATGCGCCCGGCACAGTGGCAGGCGCATCCTGTTTTTTTTACATTCTGGTTGGCGGTGCCGAAAGCAATGCTAAAAATACATGTTGCACTGCTTTTCCAAGCACAACATGACGGGCCCCGCACAGAGCCTGTCAGGTTTTGCTTTGAAAGGCAGGGGGGTACCATAGCATAGGTAGGTAGTACTCTCCATGGGGGCCCCCAAGCATACTCTGCAATGTCTGCATGCCTTTCCGTGGCGGACGGCAATGCCGCCACGCAAAGGCATTCCAAAATGCAGATTATATGGCTGGTGTTGTGTTCAGAGAGACACCACCGCCATATTGAACCCTTTTCTGCCTGGTCGACATGTGGGGGTCTGACTCTTTTCTACAGGGATGGTGGGAGGTTTGCCCCTGCGGTGTCGGCGGGCCCTAAGTCTCAACAGTACAGTATACATATACATACAGTACACCCTTGCAGTGAGTGTACTGTCAAGTTCAACAATAGTTAAGGATTATGAATCTAACTTACCAAAGCCCGCCACTGGTGCTGCCACTCCCCCTACCGCTCCGTTGGTATCTGCTGCAACTGCCGCATCTTCTCCCTCCACGTCGCCTTCGCTGGCCCCGGCAATGGTGGTCGGTAGTGCGCCTAGAAAACATCACACATTTATTAGGCGTCATATACACCTCCCCCCTATTGATCAGTAGCAAGGTTGAAAAATGAGTTAATACTAACATACATCACTAGTACAAATGAGGTAGTAGTAGAGTAGACACTAATAGTTATATATGGTCATTCTAGCCTTTGCTTAGTTAGCCCGAGCCTTGAAACCATTTTACCTTTGTCTCTTTTATTTTTGCACATGTGACGTTACCTTGCAGCTTTGAGCCCACATGACCTGCCTCACACTGCTACTGTCTACGCGCTGAGTACAAGCGGTCAACAAAAACATTAACAAGCCACTTTTTTATGAAGTACTGGTGTACTGTTAGTCCATATTGCTTATCCATAAATGCTACACATTTTGGCACGGCTGAGAAATGCTTGCAAGTTGCAATATACTAACGCGCACCATTTCATTCTTCGCATTACAGACGGAAGATTCGCTTCTACGAACCAGAGCTTTGCAGAGCTTCTGAATGATGCAACAACTACCAGTACTAGGTTCTTCTAAGGTGAGGGGTCACTTCACTCACATCTTCATTTATACATTTATATAAACTAAATTCCTAGGGGATGGTGGTGCTGCCTTCCACCACTGTTCAGTTATCATGATTTAATTCCCAACTGTAAGTAAGTGTAACAATGTTTATTGTTCTTCGCGTATTTTTTGAGCGAGAGGCTCAATATAGAGATCAAATAGGAGGGGGGAAAGAGGACAACCCTGACGGGTCCCTCTGGAGATAACAAATGCATCAGAAAGACCTCCGTTAACAAGTACCCGAGCTGTTGGGCGATTATATAGCAAACGTACAGCCCTTCGAAAATTTCCTCCCAGACCAAACTTGGTCAAGGCCCCCGACAGGTATAACCAATTGACCCTGTCGAAGGCCTTAGTCGCGTCGAGTGTTAAAATGGCCAGTGGAGCTGCACTCAAAGTGGCCATGTCGATAGCCCCTATTAGGTCGTATGTTAGCTCGAAGAGCTGACGGCCTGCAATGAAACCCTTTTGGTTGGGATGTACTAATGTTGGAATGACTCGACCCAGCCTTCTTGCCAGCAGAGAGGCAACAATTTTATAATCAGCATTTAATATAGATATAGGGCGGTAAGAGCCACAGTCGGTAGGGGATTTGCCAGGTTTTAATATAAGGGTAATGGAAGCGTCATTCCAAGTTGCTGGTGGTGTAACCCCTCCTACTAAGATTTGATTAAACAATGATGTAAGAGAAGGAGAAATTTCTTCAACTAGGATCTTATATAGCTCTACTGGTAAACCATCCGGATCAGCAGCTTTCCCTGCCTTGGCAGCTCGCACAGCCTCCTCTACCTCTTCCCTGGTTACCTCCCTTTCCAGTATTTCAGATTGCAGATCCGATAATCTCGGAAGAGAGATACCCGCTAACCAACTCTCAATAGCTGATGAGTCTATGTTATTGTCCTCCTGATAGATGTTCTGGAAGAAGTTTTTAAAAGTGGTTCTAATCTCCAAATCCTAGAAGACAGTGCCCTGGGGAGATGTTACAGCGGTTATTATATTACGCGCCCTATCAGATTTGGTCTTCCAGGCCAACAGCTTGCCTGCTCCTTCTCCATATTCAAAATGCGATAATTTACTCGCTTCCCATTTTTGCAAAATACGTTCGTTTAATACAGATGCCAGATCAGCTTTAAGGGAAGCAAGTTTCTCATGGAGAGCAAGACATCTATCTGTAGAGTCTTGACTAGTAAAATTAATTTCCGCTTGCACTTGAAGAAGTGCAGCTTCAATGGATGATATCTTCTGCGTGTATTGCCTCCTTCGATATACTACCTTATTTTTAATTAATCCTCAAAGACAACACTTGAATGCGTCCCAAACGACCGGAGGGTCTGAGGATCCAAAATTGATACGCATAAACTCAAGAGTGTCAGCTCTAATAGACAGGACATCTTGGGGACAAGAGAGTAGAGATCTGTCAAATGACCAGGAAGTAGTAAAAGGTTTAATAACCCCGACTATCTCAAGAAGAACAGCAGAGTGATCTGAAAGGTGTGATGGATAGTAAGAAATATCTTTAACAGAATCAACCAAGGCATGACTTATCAGGAAGTAATCAATTCTAGATTGATGGTGGTACTTATAATTGTGAAATGAAAAACCTGGTTTTGTACCTGCTCTTGCCCGCCAAATGTCGGTGAACCCATATTGCTTCATGGAACTCAATAAAAAAGCTCTAGCTTTAGACGGGGTCAACTGTCTACTACGGGGGGTCTTATCTAACATTGGATCCAGCACTATATTAAAATCCCCTGTAAGAATTATGGGATCTGGAAAGTGCAACAGACTTGAAAAGAGAGACTCTAAGGGAGATGAATCGTCCAGGTTAGGGCCATAAAAACCTGCCAATGTTAGTTTTACCCCACCAATAACCACCAAGGTGATCGCCCACCTACCTCCCTGGTCGACCTGCTGAGTTAAAATTCTTGTATTGATGGATTTTTTGAACAAGATAGAAACACCCCTCGTATTAAGCGACTGGGAGGTGGATACCGAAAGATCGATCCACCTATTCCTTTTCACCAAATCGAGCATCTCCTCCTCAATGAGATGAGTCTCCTGGAGTACAATGATCTGCGCATCAATATCACAAAGATACTGTAAAATTCTATTAGCCCTTGGTTTGGTGCGCAGACCATTGACATTCCAAGAGAGAATCCTAAGATTACTCATGGGTCAAATTCACATTAGAGAGAGTAAGGTGAAATTTAAGCTCAAGAACCAGGAACCTAAACATGCTCCTAAAGTAATCGTCCTGTCTAACACAAAAAGAAAAAACGTGACTACATATAAATTTACACCACTGAATCTGAGACCAGACTGAAAATGAGGAAATTTTTCCAATAACACCAACCCACACCCTTAACCTATCCCCTACACCCCTGTGACCTAACCTCACCCCCCCACCCCCTGAGGAACCCTTGTAAGGACCAACCGGAGACCGGTTTGTGGTACCCCTTGCCCAACCCCACCCCCCGGAGTGAGTGCACAAAACGTGGTTCCATACGTGCGACTTGTGCTATATCTTTAATAGAGAAGAAACTTTTTTTTTTTTCTCCCCCCTCCATAAGTTTAAACCCTTTGTTTACCCGCTCTTTTTTTTTTTTAAATTTATCTCTTCTTTTCTCATTCCTTCCCTCTCCCTTTTTCTTTTCTCTCTCACCTCCCTTTTATTTTTTTTTTTTTTTTTTTTTTTTTTTATTTAACCTTCCATTTATCTCTTTTTATTATTTTCCTGGTACTGGGTTATATTATATTACGAATCACTTTTTACATTCACCAGCACCTTACTTGTAACTCCCTTTGTACTCATGTACTCATGTACCTAACCTATACATATGCAAAGATATATATAAATTGAGATTACCAAATGAAAGAGAGTAAATTGAGAAGGAGATCAACTCTAGATATGCGCTCAGGAAGGGCCACCCGTTGCGCCCCTGTCACTTTGGAGGGTAGATAACAATTCATCAGCAGCCTGCGCAGTGCGGATATTGTACATTTTGTTATTCAACATGACCTTCAATAGCGCAGGAAAACTTAGCTGAACGGTGGCACCATGTTTCCGAAATGCATCCATCCTTTTGCCCAACTCCCACTGCTTTTCAAGTGTCACTCTAGATAAGTCCATCATACCTTTCGCATGTAGGGGATGGGAGAAGAAGGTTGCGTTATATGCGGATGATCTCATGGTTATGACCCCTGACATCGATTCTGCCTTCCCGGCTGTCATTGGGCTGGCTGTGGAATTTGGAAATGTTTCTGGTTATGAGGTAAACGCAGCCAAAACAGAAACATTGGTGTGGAACGATGTCGGTAGCAGCTTTGGTAATGGCTCAAATAAGACTCTTCGTTATTTGGGCTTAAACATTACTAAGGATATCTCTCATATCGCCCCTACCAACTTTGCTAGAATTGCAAAAGAATGTCGCAAATTGATGAGAGCTTGGCTACACCTTCCCCTTACTGTAATTGGTAGAGTTAACCTGGTGAAAATGTCTATTCTCCCTAGGGTTTCTTTCTTGTTTAATACAATTCCTCTTTACTTTGAACCCGTTTTGTTGGCTAAACTCCAGAGCGAGATAAGCTCTTTTATTTGGTGTAATAAAAACCCAAGGATAGCCTGGAAAAAGATAAGGCGTCGGAGAGAGAAGGGGGGCTTGGCCGGGCCTGACCTACAGGTTTATCTCTGGGCATTCCAGCTTTCCCACTCACGTATGCTCTTAAAAACACCTTCTGGCGTCGGGATCGGCAATTTGTTTGCCACTCTGTTGAAGTGCGAAGGAGTTGGGCAGTCTGGTTTTCTGTTTAAATTCGGAGACCCCAAATTCTTCAAAAAGGTCAAGTTGAAGATCCTACAGGGTCTGGCAAGAACTTGGGCAAAAATAAAATCCTGTATTAACTTGGGGTATTATTCTAGCAGAGCTCCTCTATGGGACCTCCCTGAGGCGCCAACCTGGCTAAATGACGCACTGGCTTTACCACTCAGGGAATCTGGGTTGGTTGTTTGGGGGGATCTCTTTGTGGAAGGGACTTTGCTCCCCTGGGAGGACCTAGTTCGTAAAGTTGGGCCCAATCTTTCGAGATTTAAATATCTACAAATAGTAAGTTGGGCCCAAGCGGTAAGAATGCGACCTACACGTTCTATTAAGTTCATTCTAGGGGGAGGAAGTCAGTTGGAAACCCTCTTAGTTGATCAGCCTGCTGTAAAAAAAGAGGTCTCGCTATGGTACTCCTTAATAATGGATGAAATGGACGGCGATTTTCTTCTCCCGGAACAGCTGTGGAGTTCCCTGGTACCGACCCCCAATCTTGTAGATCTTTGGTTGTTTTCCTGTAAACTGCTGTGGGAATTAGTGAAACCAGCTAGGCTACTCAGGAATCACTACATTACATAGGGCTTACTACTCTCCACATAGACTTTCGAAATTCGCGGCTGGTGGTCTGGTGGCTTGTCCGAGATGTGGACTTATGGAGGCTACTGATGCTCACATGTTTTTTGAATGCCCTCACTTAACTCCATTTTGGGACGCAATTAGTAGCAAACTCTCGGCCTGGCTGGGTCGTCCGCTATTAATAGATCTGAAGCTAGTAATTTTTGGAACAGCAGATTGCACCCGATCAACGGCTGGTAATCTTCTATTCTACGCAATGTTGGTGGCTCGTAGAGAAATCTGTAAACGCTGGAAAGAGCCCACTGTACCATCTTTCTTTGAGTGGCGTAGATCCCTGCTTCAGTTCTCTATATTAGATATCGCCAGGGCTGGTAATCGTGACAGGAGAAACTTTTGGAGGTTGCTGGATGGCCTGGTTTGAATTTGTTGTGCTGGCTGGGGTTTTTTTTTCTTTCTTTCTTTTCCCCAGCTCCGATGATTATCCTGCCTTGGTACTATCTTGCTGTTCTTCTCTTTTTCCGATGGTCCAGGCTCGTAGGTCTCTACGGCAACAGCACATATAACCTTAAAGTTGGTTAACTTCTGTCTGTTGACTAGTAAGGGTTGGGCTGCTGGTGTGACCATGGCAGCTGTAGGGCTCCTGTATTTGACTTGTCACCTACTGCCCTTCCAGCATCAGCTGTGACAGCGCATTGGTACACTCGCAACTTTCGCCACCCATACAGTTGGCTCTCAGTAGTCTGGAACCATGGCAGTAAATGAGGAACAAAAGAAAAAAGAAAAAAAAAACAAAAAAAAAACAATGTTTATTGTTTTAATGTTATTGATTTTCCGGTTGGTGCTGCATTTTATAATAGAACAATGTACAGAGCTTCTCAATTCAGAATAAACATTTTGAACGTACATAGACTTGGTGGTATTTGGTGTGGAGTAACTTACACGAGTGAGAAAATTAAAGTAAGGGTGTGCATGTGCATTGCTTCCACGACTGAGAGGTTGGGTATGTTATGTTCTGGGTTGTGTACTTGTTGGGTATCTTGGAGGAGGGTTCGGAGACCTAATAGTTATGACAAGACAGTACTATAGTCGAGCAGGAGATTGTGGTGGGTTCTGAATTTCTGATTGAGGTGTGTGAGGAAGGTCCAAACTACCATCACCAACATCCTATTTTCTTGTGCAAAGGTCTGTGTATGTGCAAGTTCCCTACAACAGTAGTAGTATGTCCTATAGGCTATCCTATCAAAATAGTAAAAAATCTGGTTGGGCTTTTGTTGCTGTGAATTTTCAAAGCCTCGAGATTAACAAAGACTCAAGATCAATAAGACTAGAAGTAGTACAAGAGGACGACACAAAGGATTGGACTCAATGGCTAGAGCTACTGGTGAATATGAGTTTTATATTACAACCTTTCACATAAAGAGTGGCACTGGCTAACTGGGCAAGCTTAGCTACTACAGTACAGACAGACTGATAGTAGTAGTAGTACTGAGAGTCATCATAGCAGAGGCAGGGATAAGATTTTTGAAACCGTACAGATCGAAGGATAATTGTTGGTAAAAAAATAGCATTTGAAAACAAACAATAGTTCGTGAAAAATATGGTGCAGTAAAAGATATGGAGTAAGAAATATTATTAAAAACAAGAAGACTTACTGGGGCCAGCAGAGGAGCCCTCATTGGTGTCCTCCTGGTGGTGCTGTTCGGACTGTTGTCCCGCCGACTCCCCACTCACTGTCTGTCTGCCCCTGGGTGATGATGGACAGGAAAGATATAAGAAAGAGACAAACATTGATGGATGGTGTCAAACAAATACAATATTTTTCAACAACGGTCAAAAAACACTTATCCCTTGCTGATTTGAAGGTGCGTCTGACGGACCCTTGCTCCTGGACTCTTGGCCTTGGGCTGTTGTACTGTTTTTGAGCCCACTGTGCGCCGGACCCGCTTCGCGGGTCCCGCTTCATTGGAATTGCCGCTGGGGAATCTGTGGAGAGGCTGTGCAGTCTGTGTTGTGCTGGGGCTCTTGGGCAGGGCTGCGAGCGTTTCTGCAGGGACTCCGTCTCCCAGGAGTCCCTGCCTGGCCGATTGAGAACACCTGGCCTGCTCTCCCTGTCAGCCCCGGCCCCTGCGCGTCACGTCTGATCTATAACAGTGGAGCTTACTTCCGCGGCGCGGGAGCGTCCCGGGAGAAGCCCGGGACAAGGGTGGGACCGTCTGTGGCCGTCAGGGGCTGAAGGAGGCTGGGCTGGGCCCGCTCTCTGACATTGCGCCTTCTGACAACTTGTTACAGTACGTTCCCTGTATCTAGAGACCTCTGGTGTTTGTTTATATAGTATTGTTCTTTTTAAAGCTCGTTGGCTGCAAAGTATGTCTTCTCCTTCAAATACCACTGCCCAGATCTCTACTCAGGCTGAGGTGGGGTCAGCCACTTTGGGTCCTCTAGACAAATACTTTAGTCGGGTAACCCTAGATATTGACAAAGAGATCGCTTTGGCGGAGAGGCGTGCCGAGCGTAGGTTATCTATGGAACTCCTTAAAATTCCTTTGGAGAAACGGCCACCTCAGGGTTTCCCGGCATTGGTTCCTCCCCTGTCATCCCTAACCCTGCCAGCTGTACTGGAAACGCCTTACGCCTTTCCCCCTTCACCAGAGTTGTTGGCTGGCTCGTCTGTGGGTCCCGATGTGCCCATTTTGCCTTCTACCTCGTCCATTATACCAACTGGTTTACCTACAGGGCAGGTGACCACTGCCCAACCGAGTGTGTCAACTCACGTTGCTAAAACTAAACCAAGTAATAAAAGAAGTGCTGCACCGAAGAAGTGCTATCTTCCTAAACATCCGTAAAAAATAAGGAAGGTTGGAATATGTCTACGCCCTTCCTGCGAGTCTATTAGGGCTGGCTCTGGTGGGGTTAAGATTGTCAAAGATGGAGTTGTTCCGGCTAGTCCTGTATCTAACACGAATGACCCCTCAGCGATGGTGTTGACTGAGACCTTATCTTCTGCTCCACCCCTGCTCCACGAGTTGGAGAGGCTGATGAGGTCTCTTTTGACTCCTATTGAGGAACGAGTTCAAAAATTGGCTGATCAGTTAGATCATTTCGAGCAGGCTACTCTAGATAACTTTTTTTCCACCAAATCCCTAATCAAGTCCCACTCTAGGATGGGGGATAGTATCAATCTTCCGAAACCAAATGGTCTGGCAAATGGTGTGTCCATCGCTGAGCCTCCTCCCCCCGTAGTCAGCATTGCAAGTAGGCCTCAGTCGAAGGGACATATCCCCAAGACTAATTTAGATTTGTCGGACCGTCCAAGTAGTAATACCACTAAAAAAAACAAGCAGCCTGATACTGTGGCTATAGGTAATAAAGATAGCTCCAAAAGTGGCAATCCTGTATCTAATGGTTCCCAACCCTCACCAAGCATTTCAACACCTCGTCTTGGTGTTCCTGCTAGGGGTAACAATGACAGTTCCAAAACTAATAACACTGTATTGAATAGTTCCCAACTACCACCAAGTATTCCAACATCCGGTCCTGCTGCTCCTGCCATTATCCTGCCTAACACCCTCCCGATGAAGGCACCCCGTAGGATACCTCCTATGAATCTCACTCCAGATTCTTATCCTTTCGTGGCTGTCCTTACTAATGTACCACCTTTGTTGGCCGGGCAAAGAGAATCCTTCCAGATGCTAAAAAACAAGGTAATGCACTGGTTAAAGGTAAATAGACCACTGCCCGGGGAAGTGGACGGGCTGATTATTGGAGTGAGAAGGACAGACTGGATAGGTTGTACTCCTAAGCACTTGGGGGGGAGTGTATAGTTGTTAATTTTCAAGATCCTAGGGTGGCACGTCTGATCACGAAGCAAAATTGGGGCACAAGCAGTGGTGGAATTGGTGTTGTTGATCTTACATTCTTTTATCCAAGACCAACAGGTGTTCAATTTGGTATGACCAGTGAATTAGGTTGCTATAACAATCTCCCCTCCCCAGGGTTTGTTCCTTTCTCTGTACCCATACAACGGGGCAACTTTTATAATGGACCAACGTACAATCGTTTTGAAGTGATGAAAGATCCGGGGTGGGTTTATTGACCAAATTCCGATTATTCCACGAACAGTAGGGAAGGTATGACCCGTTGGGATATATGTGGGAAGCCTGTGTTAATTGTTTTGACTAAAAATGTGGAACCAAATGAAATGAGAGCTGGTTGGGAGACTGTGATTTTGGAGGAAATATGTGGGGAGTGTATTTCAATTTCTGGGGAATCTGAAAATGAGGAACTAATTACACTTAGCACTGTTGGCACCCAGGAGGTTGATCACAACACTGAGGATACCACCCGAGAGAGGGAGGGATATGACGGAATCTTAACACACGCCTTTGGGATGTCCTGTGTAGGAGCAGTACCCATAGACGGCCCCAGTCTAGGGAAGTTTTTTTCATGGAACATCGCGGGGCTGAGTAGCAAGTTGATGTCCCAAAACTGGATGGATTTCGTCAATGGCTCTGAAGTTTGTTTATTCCAGGAGACATGGGCTTGTGACCCTATATTTCTTCCTGGTTACTTACATTTTTCAATCCCGGCCAGTAGAGGCGCTAGGGGTCGACCGATGGGAGGCCTTACAATCTGGATAAGGCACTGTCTTCAAATAACAATTAAAGTGGTGGATTTGGGTTGTAAGGACATCCAAATGCTAAGAATAGCCTCAGAAAAGTGGGGAGGGATAGATATATACAACATCTATGCCAGGGGAAGTACCACTGGGAGTTCACCCATTCTAGAGGCTTTGTCCACTTTTTTGGAATCGCAGTCCCTGGGTAACAAAGTTGTAGTAGCTGGTGACCTAAATAGGACTTTCGAACCATTGGATAGTTTGGATGATCCCCTAGGGCAAGAGGAGGATACGCAATGGGGTGTTCCGACTTTAAATCTGGCTCCTGTTAAGCGGTGGACGAAAGATATATTACAACTGAATGCCATTTGCCTGGAACATGGGTTGAGAGCCCTAAATGGGAGGACGAAGGGCGATAGGGAAGGTGCCTGTACATTCGACAATGGTCATAACCAAAGTCGGATAGACTATGTCCTTTGCAGCCTCAATTTGTGGCAGTTGGTATGTGACATGAAAATCGAGGGTAGACTGGAAAGTGACCACAATCCCCTCTGTGTGACCCATAACTGGTGGATGGCCATATCAGGGAACCCTCAATTAAGTGACGGCCCAATGCCTATCATGGCTAATGACATGCGCAGACTTAACTGGCCGAGTGTATTGGCGAATGCAGAATCTATGGACTTTATAAGTTCCGAGGTGGATACTGCAATCGCTGCTATGGAGGCTGCAAACCCCGTAATCCCAGGTTCTAGGGAAATAACGGACATACACAATAAACTCTTTTCCCTTTTAAAACCGCATTTCTTGAGGTCCCGCAAGATAAATAGGAAATAACCACCCAAACCAGCTAGGTGGTTCAATCATCAGTGCAGGGAAGCCAGGCTAAGCTTGGGAAGAGCAATCAGGAATAGGGACAGGGCAGCGATTAGCGAGGCTAGGAAGCACTACAAGGTTAGCGTATCGCTAGCAAAAAAAACATGGGACGAAAAGTATTGGGTAGAACTAAAGGAGGCCTCGGGGGCTAAGGATTCCAGGTTATTTTGGAATATTGTCAAGTGGGGTAGAGGTGGAACTCTAAATAAACCCGACAATAATGTCGCTGAGGGTGCCTGGGTGGATTATTTCAAACCCCAATATGCTGAGATTACCGAGTTTAAGGATGTGGAAGTAATTTCAGCTGTATTCCCCACTGGGAATTTATTTTCCCTTAAAGAAACTGAAGTTGTAATATGCTCTGCCCAAGGGGGAAGGGCCCCGGGTCTAGATGGGATTAAGGGTGGGCGTAGTTCGCGAAGTAGCACTTCGCGAAGCTACGCAAAGTGAAGTTCGCACTACGCGAGCTACGCGTAGCACTTCGCAAACTGCGTAGTAACATGTTCGCACTGTGCAAGATGTTGTTTTCAATGATTGCACAGTGCGGACAAGCAACCGGCACTGTGCAATCATTGAAAATGGCATCTTGCACAGTGCGAGCTGTAGTTTTCTGCTGCTCGAGTAGATTTTTACTCGAGCTTCAGCTTTCTCAACGCGAACTGGTAGTTTCTCATCGTGAGCGGTCGCGAGCATACGCGACCACTCGCAATGAGAAACCTGACCTCCTCGCGTTGGGAATCTCGCCGGGAGGTTTATTTTCCATGCTCGCGATCGCCAACTTGCAGTTGTTGATCGCGAACAAGGAAAAAGTCTCGCCGTGATGTCATTTTGCTTGCACGCGGTCGCCAACTTGACGTTGAGGACCGCGAGCAAGCAAAAAATTACCGCAGCACTACACAACACTACGCTACGCGTGTTCGCACTGTGCTACGTGCAGTTCGCGTAGTGCGAAGTAGCGCGAACTTCGCAAACTACGCGAGCGTAGCGTAGTGCTTCGCCCAGGCCTAGATGGGATACCCTCTGATGTTTTTATAAACGATAAGGCGAGGTGGGCTTGGTATGTATTCCTTTTGGGAAATGCTATTGCGAAGGGAACGGCAGTCCCAGAGTTATGGAAGGGAGCAAATATTATACCCATATATAAAAAAGGGGATCGGTCCCTCCCGGCCAATTATAGGCCGATAAGTTTGATTGCCACTATCCAAAAAGTGGTAGGGAGAATGGTGGTAAATCGACTAATGGACTGGGTAGATGAGAACAACTCCCTGTCCCCTTATCAGGCTGGTTTTCGGCGGGCTACAAGCACAGTCGACCAGGTGTTTTGCTTTGCTCTGCTGCAGTGGGGGACGGTGGTGCTCGGCGAGGGCAGCCTGTATGTTGCCTTTGTCGACTTGCGGGCTGCCTTCGACCTGGTACCGAGGAGAAAGCTCTGGGCAGTTCTGAGCGAAATAGGCCTTCCGGCTGAGTTACTCACTCTGATAATGAGGCTGCATGAGTGTAATTTCGCCAAAGTTCAGTGGGGTATGAATGGTGAATCATCTGCCGACTTTCCGATTGAACGCGGAGTACGACAGGGGTGTGCTATGGCCCCCCTGCTATTTTCCCTATTTATTAACGGAATTGTGGCTCGGATGCTGGATGCCAGTGTCGATGCACCCTCGTTGGCGGGCCTCAGCGTTCCGATCCTGATGTTCGCCGACGATACGCTGATTTTGTCAAAAACACCGGCTGGCTTGCAGCGAGCTTTAAACATCTTCGATCTTTTCTGTGGGGAACATGGCCTGGAGGTTAACGTGGGCAAGACCAAGCTGATGGCCTTCTCACCAAAACGTAGACCCCGGCCTAAAATACTTCTGAACAACTGTGAGCTTGAGGTGGTTACTGTATTTACCTACCTTGGGGTGCAGATAGCAAACAATCTAAAATGGTCTCAACATATAGAAAAGGCGGTCCTGAGGCATCAACAGATTTCGGGGGCACTTCGGGTGGAACACAAAAAGTCTAAATCAAAGCCTATTAAACCAGTCCTGGCAGTATATGATGCCAAGGCTATTGGGTCTGCCCTATATGGGGCTGAGCTGTGGGGTTTCGAGAGGCTTCTCCCCTTGCAAATATCGGAGAATAGGTTCCTTAGGGGAATCACGGGTCTCCCTCAGAGTACACCATTAATCCCGCTTGGTCTTGATTTAGGGAGAAGATCAGTTAGTGACCGAGCGCGATTGCGCCCGATTCTCTATTGGAGACGCCTCTGGACTATCCCAGAGATATGGCATTATGCAGAGGGGTTCCTTGCCATAATTAAAGCTGACACCTTTCATAAAATAGTCTGGTTAAAAAATCTTAGGACTGCTCTAGGTGACCTCGGCCTCTCCAATCTATGGTATAATCCATCTGGGGAACCCTTTCCAAGTAAA
This sequence comes from Triturus cristatus, assembly GCF_964204655.1. Lineage (NCBI taxonomy): Eukaryota > Metazoa > Chordata > Amphibia > Caudata > Salamandridae > Triturus > Triturus cristatus. The sequence continues at coordinate 1,415,763,405 of NC_140589.1, forward strand.
AACATAATCAAAAGCGTATATTGGGACTGGATAGATGGCAGACTCTGGAGTAGAACGAGATTAGACACAATGGCGGGGCGTTTCTTAGAAATCAAACTGTGTCCTGTATTGGAACTATACTGGGACAGTATTACTAACCCAGGGGATAGGAAGCTTTTCTTCCAGTTAAGATCAGGTGCCCTTCCTCTGAGATCACTGACGGGTAGGTGGAGGAGTTCAACCACCTCGTGCTGCCCGGTTTGTGGTGCAACTGAGGAAAATATAGGTCACTTTCTATTCCTGTGTAAAGCTTATGCCACCCCGAGAAGAGTTTGGTTAGCTCCTGTTTGTAGAAATCTAGGGACAACCAGGGGTGTTGAGGCGCTACGAATTATTTGCACCACCACTGATATGCCTATTGTTCTGGGTACAGCAAAGTATCTGGGGTGGGCATGGTCCATTAGACGGAGGGCAATTTCTATTAATGTAATATAACTGGGGTAACAAGTAATCTCTGTGTAAATGTACACCAAAGATTTTTATTGTTTATGTATGCACAACTGTTTTAACAGTATGTATAAATAGGAACATTTTTAATGTGATGTATTTTAAATGTATGTTTGTGCTTTTATGAGTATATTCCTCGAATAAAGCTTTGAATACGGTTACGGTAATACTTATGTAAACAACAATTGCAATAATTAAATTGACCAATCTCATCTGGTCAACAAGTAGTATCGGGGGATTTGCGGATCGACTACTTAAGTTACTATTTATCAACAGTAATCCAGTCTTCCATTCTGATTCCAGAATACTAAGTTACAAGCAACTAAGTCTAAGTGCGACATACCACCCAACCTAGCCCACCTATTCCAGGCATGCCAATTGTACATTAAGTATGAATTTCCACTTCTTTTATTCCTCAACAATTCCTATGGTCAAATGAAGGACACATGACTGCATTTTTTGTATACACCAAATTTTGGATTGATTGAATGATGCTGATGTTCTGCTAGTGCTAATGCTAAGCCAATTACCACCACTCATTGAAAAAACTAGAAAACGTTCTAATAAAGACTGCCGTACTAGCAGCATGTCACGTAACTGAGGGGGCATCACGCATACCACTAACAAATTAGAAACTCATACAAAGTACCTAAACCTAAGTATCAATCCACCCCTATCTCTTAGTGACAGGACAAAATAAGGAGTGGACTAGAGTCACTGTAGCATTACGTAACTTAATTTCTCTAAAATAAACTCGTACATAATGAATCACGCTAAGCGAGCGCAAATGCAAAGTTGCAAACAAGTAAGATTAGTAGTAGCACAGAAGAGCACCTGTGTCATAATCACAGAAGACTTTTAAACGTAATTAACCTGGAATATAAGCAGCAACCTTCTAGCTGGTTGGAAGAAAAAAAAGATATTCTCAATATATAACACACCTGCTGCAAGGCTGCCCGGAGGCGCAACCACGGCCCCAAGATGCCTGCCACGATGGAACCCATGCAGCTTAGATGCATCCTGATCAACACCCGCTATGCACACAAACACGCCGTCGAACTCTGGGATCTACTCGACACTGCATCACTGGACGTCGCCTTCCTAAACGAGACCTGGATGAACGAAACCTCCTCGCCAGACATCGCCATCGCCATAGCCATCCCAGACGGGTACAAGATCACCCTCAGAGACCGCACCAACAGGGCCGGAGGAGGAATCGCCATTGTCCACAAAAACACTATCAGGGTCTCAACAAACACCAACGACACCCTCAGCACCGCCGAACACATGCACTTTGTCCACACAAACCCCAAGACCACCCTAAGAGGCACCCTCGTCTACAGACCGCAAGGACCCCGGCCTCAATTCTGCGACTCCATCGCCAACCTCATTAGCACGCACGCGCTGACCTCCACCGACTACATCCTCCTCAGAGACCTGAACTATCACCTAGAGAACAACAACGACAGCAACTCCTCCACCCTGATCGACAACCTCACCAACCTCGGACTGAAACAGCTCGTCACGACGCCACCCACATTGCCGGCCACATGCTAGATGCCATCTTCTCCTCAAGCCCACACGTCACCTTCAGCCACGGCTCCGAACTCACCTGGACAGACCACCGCTGCACCCACTTCTCCTTCCAAAAACCCCTCACACACCACCGCACACTACCGACCCCACCTGCTGGGGCAAAATCACCCAAGAACAACTACAGGCAAGCCTCGTACTCAACCTTCCGACGAACCCCACCAACCCCGATGAGGGTGCACTCACCCTCAAACGCTGGATGAACGACTGCGCCAACACCGTCGCCCCGCTGAAAATTCCCACCAGCAGAGACACCAGCAGAAGAGTCAGCTGGTTCACCCCGGAACTCCTCGACTCAAAACGCAACTGCCGGAAACTGGAGAACATATGGCACAGCGACAAGACGCCAGACAGCCGCACTGCCCACAAAGACTCCATCCGCAACCACCACCACCTCATCAGGACCACCAAAAGGACCTCCTTCACAGACCACCTTGACAACAACACACACAACAGCAAGGAGCTCTTCACCATTGTGAAGGAACTCTCCAACCCCAGCTCCAACGCCAACAACATCCCACCATCGCAAGCCCTGTGCGACTCCCTCGCCGCCTTCTTTCACTGGAAAATCACCGACATCCATAACAGCTTCAGACCCCAGACGACCCCTGCCGACCGCACCGCACCAAACCCACTGCACCCCTCCGCCCACGACACCCTGACAGCCTGGGCCAACGTGAGCATCGAGGACACAATCAAGACCATGGGAACAATCCACTCCGGATCACCGTCCGACCCTCTCCCGCACCACATCTTCAACAAAGCCAACACTTCCATCGCACCCCACCTGCACAAAATCATCAACCTCTCCTTCGAGACCACCACCTTCCCTGAGAACTGGAAGCACGCAGAGATCAACGCCCTACTGAAAAAACCCAAGGCGGATCCGAGCGACCTCAAGAACTTCTGACCCATCTCCCTGCTTCCTTTCCCAGCAAAGGTCATCGAGAAGATAGTAAACACCCAGCTCACCCGTCACCTTGAAGACAACAACATCCTGGACCCGTCCCAATCAGGATTCCGCAGCAACCACAGCACCAAGACCGCCCTATTCACCACCACAGACGACAGCAGGATCCTACTAGTCAATGGCGAGACAGCGGTCCTCATCCTCCTGGACCTCTCCGCCACCTTCGACACCGTCTGCCACTGCACACTACGCACGCGCCTCCACGATGCAGGGATCCGAGACAAGGCCCTGGACTGGACCACCTCCTTCCTCTCTGGCAGAACTCAGAGAGTCCGCCTCCCCCCGTTCCGATCCGAGGCCTCCGAGATCATCTGCGGCGTCCCTCAAGGAACTTCCCTCAGCCTGACGCTATTCAACGTCTACAGGGCACCACTAGCATGCATCGTCCGACAGCACGACCTCAACATAATCTCCTATGCCGACGACACTCAGCTGATCCTCTCCCTCACTAAGGACCCCCTCATCGCCAAATCTAACCTCCACCAGGGTATGGATGGAGGACAGCCGCCTCAAACTGAACACAGACAAGACGGAAATCCTCATCCTCGGGTCCAACCCCTCTGCATGGGACTACTCTTGGTGGCCCACATCACTGGGGTCCCCCCGGCCCCCACCGATCACGCACGCAACCCGGGAGTCATCCTCGACTCGAAACTCTCCATGACCAAACAAGTCAATGCAGTCTCCTCCACCTGTTTCAACACCCTCCGCATGCTCCGCAAGATCTACAGATGGATCCCGACAAACACGAGGAAAACAGTCCCCCAGGCACTAGTCAGCAGCAGACTCGACTATGGAAACGCCCTCTACGCCGGAGCCTCGTTCAAGCTCATCAACAGACTACAGAGAATCCAGAACGCCTCTGCACGCCTGATCCTCGACGTCCCACACCGCAACCACATCACCCCCCACCTGAGGAACCTGCACTGGCACCCCGTCAACAAAAGAATCTCCTTCAAGCTCCTGATCCACGCACACAAGGCACTCCACAAAACCGGCCCAGCCTATCTCAACAGTCGACTCTCCTTCTACGTACCCATCAGGAAACTCCGCTCTGCTGACCACGCCCTGGCCACGGTCCCACGCATCCGGAGAACTACTTCCGGAGGCAGATCCTTCTCCCATCGCGCCACCAGGACCTGGAACACCCTCCCCCTCTACCTGCGACAAACCAAAGACCTGCTGACCTTCAGGAGACAACTCAAGACCTGCCTCTTCGACCAATAGCAGCAGCACCCTCCCCCAGCGCCTTGAAACCATCACGGGTATGTAGTGTGCTTTACAAATGATGTGATTGATTGATTGATTTCAACTGCATGCGCTAATGTATTCTCTTGCAAGTAGATTTCTTCGTTAAAGACAGGCTCAAAACTGGAAGTATGATTCCATTCACCTCTGAAAATTTTACAAAAATTATTAGCAAGTCTTTTTTTTAGCTCCTTTTCTTCATACACAACACTGTTATGTCCAGTGTTCTTGTCCTGTTCAGTATCAAAATGAATAGCCTTCTCTTAACAGAAAATCCCTTATCAACTACAGACTCAATATGTTGTTTTTGTTTCAAAGCTTCTCTTCTCCTTTTACAGAGCATCATAGTTCATGATAAATTCTTTATTGCTCTATTATGAAAAATTCTGACTTTGAGTTCATTAAATTGCCTTTCTATTCTTGTCAAAGTATCTGCTTTCTTATAACATGTATTACTCTTAATATTACTTAGTTTTTCTCTTTTTTATTAGATGCTATAAAAACCTTGCTTTTTACTTCAATGGTTTTCCTTGCTTTGCATTTTTTTCACTTACGATTTTAAGAAGCTTGTTTGTTTTCTTACCACCATCTCCTCTCTCCACATTTTGTCCCTAATATTTCTGTATTGTAAGGAGACAGTTCTATTTCCTCAGTTTTTTTCTTATGTGTGTTTTTTTTTTATTTGCCACTTTAAGTGTCTGGTTTTAAGTAGAAGTAGAACTGTGCAAACAAAATACAAATTAGTGTGTTTAGCTTTTCATTGTATATTATAAAATTACATAATTTAAGCATTTAATGTCCTATATAAACAGTTATAACACTACGTTATAGCCGCAGGAATTCTGTTACTTTTCATATCTAAGTCAATGTATGTCTGTCTGCATCACTGTACGCATAAGTGTGTATCTGTATGTGTTATTGTAGGCATCAGTGTGTATCTTGGTAGGTATGTGACTCTCAGTGAGGTTGAGAAACTAGATGTGTAAGTGGGAGTATGGGACTTAAGTGCACGTGTAAGTCAGTGAAACTTAAAACCATATGCCTTACCTTTTAAGCACATCGCTCCCTGACGTATGGCCTACCTACAGCCTACATTAGGGGTGACTTTATATGTAGGCTGTAAAAAAGTGTAAGGCTTACCCAGTGGTTTTCAATGTCAAGACAGCCTGGCAGTAAAACTACCTTTTTGAGACATATTGATTTATACCACAACTGATGACTTGAAAACTGAACACTACTAAAAACCGATGGCAAAAAATTCCCTGTTGGGATATACCAGATTTCTTCCCAAATCGTTGAGGGAAAACTTACCTTTTGGTCAATTTTTATGCCTTAGGCGTAATTGCACAAACTTGGAGAAGTTTAAAGACCATGCACTGAACCTAGAACATCAGCTCTCAGAGCGTCATTACCCATGGACTACCATTGAGAAATGACTGAAACGCGCTAGAAATAGCAACCGTGAAGCCCTTCTTGAAGAATATCCGCCGAGGGACTCCATTGATCGCTTGAGTGTGTGAGTACATTCAGTAATAGATCAAGCCTTATACAGAAATATATTCCTAAAATTTGGAATATCTTAAGTAAAGGTACACATTGACTTCCGAAACCCATGTTTGCCTTTAAACATAGCATGAACATTAGAGATACATTGGTACACATTAGACCATGCGCTAAACCTGTGACTATTCACACCACCATTTGGTGTGCCCAACCATGCGGTTCATGTGACGTCTGTGCACAAACTACACACACTACAGCTATTCATACAGGGAGAGATAGGCCGTGGACATTACAATACCATATGAATTGCAATTTGGATAATTTGATCAACCTTATTACCTGTCCCAGTGGTCTGAGATACGTAACGATGATGACCAGGAAGATCAAGACACGTATCTCAGAACACAAAAGCACAATCAGGTATAAGAAGACAATTAGTAAATGGACGACACATTTTCTTGACATGGGACATTCTCTTGATGATTTCATTTGGAAAGTCCTAGACAAACCAGACATTTTGAAGCCCATTGTGAACATGGCACAATTTATGTTTAAGAAGGAGCAACGCTGGGTCTTTTTTTACTTAAAAGTGATAGTTGAGTACTCAACGACGACGATAATATTTAACTATCGTGCGCAAACAAAATCTGCAAAATACATTAACAAGCAATATAATATAATTTAATGCAAGGAGTTTTTTGTAGTTACAGTCTCTCCAATGGCTTTTTGACGGTTAATGGCCTCCTCGCCTGTTTACAATAGAAACAATTTATTTCTCGCTCTTCTTTTCCTTTTTGGTAGTCGTTTTAACACTAACATTCAAGGTATACGCTAGTTGACTACATTTCCCAGCATTCTGGTTACAAGCAAGCCTGTTGTAACATGTTACCAACCTCAGAGACGTGGCACTTTTCACATGATCAATCGGGAATCTGTGGCTGTGGGTGGGCTTAGTTGGACCGCGTTTTCCATTTTAAACAGGTATGAATTGAATACCGTGGCTTATGTCTGAGAGGCCGGTCCACCTCTCGGATTTTACATTATGAAACCAAGCGTACACCTCTCGGAGCATGGCTGAAGTAATTATTTTGCCTTTGTTTCCTTATCTTACATCATTATTGCTATGTGAAGTGTCTGCTCTGTTTTGATATGACGGAGTCTACTGTTCGTACTCCCAAGCATGTTGCGTTGTTCAAACTGCCCAGAGCATAGTTGTAGTGACTTGGTTTTCCATTTCTTGAATTCATATCAGCACAGCCATGTCAAAGGGTGATGTTCCTCAGGGCTAGCGCGATGCTAGAAGGGGTACACCTCCATATACCTAGTCAGGAAGTAGACAAAAGGTTAGTGAAAATAATCACCTGTATTTTTCTTTTAGCCAAGCATTGTGTTGAGAGTGGTAAAGCTACCAATAGAACACAAACAGGGGTTACAAATGGTACACTGTAAACAACCTAAGGTGAATATATATATAAATTAACTACAGGTGACAGTTATGCCCACCTATGTTTTCTACCACTGAGTCTGTCTCTTCATACAGATTTTAGCGCTGTCCTTGAATGCTGTTCTTAATGCTGATAAATATGAGGAACTGCGGGGCCTCCCACGCAACTTTGTACAAAATGTAATCCAAACTGTTAGCTGAATTGTCCAAAAATTGTCCTAAACGAGATCTAGAGATTTCGTAGGGCAAAGGCCAATGAAAGCAATAAGATTTCACTGTTTTCAAGATCGGAACAAGATCGTAAGTATTCTTTTAAAAAATTATTCAAAACGTGTTCATGCCAAGTTACAAGGAGAACTGGAGCGCTCTTACCCGAATCCGTGGGAAGAATCGCTCTCACTCTATGGTATTCTCTGAAGTTTGTATTGCTGCCAGCTGACTGCCTCCACACTCCAATGAAAGGAGACGTTTTGATTGTAATAACTGGATAATGGGTGCTACTGTTTGTGAGAACTGATTGATAAATCGTCTATAAAAGTTTGCGAAGCCCAAAAAGCTGTGAACATCACGTACATTCTTTTGACTCAGCCAGTTCAGTACTGCTTGGATTTTTCTTTGCGTCATCTGAAAACCTCCTGGAGTCAGTATAATACCAAGGAATTCAACCTGAGTAACGTGGAAATCAAATTTGCTCAATTTGCAATATAGGCTATTTTTGTGTAATTGTTCTAGGAGTGTCGAAACATGTTGCTCATGCTTTATCTGTGACGTGGAGTAAAGTAAAATTTCATCGATATAGACAACAACAAATTTGTCTAGATATTCCTGTAAAATATCGTTAAGTAAAAATTGAAAAGCCGTCGGGGCATTGCAAAGACCAAACGGCATCACAGTATATTCAAAGAGACTATACCTGATTTTAAATGCCATTTTCCACTCATCTCCTGCTCTCATTCTGACCAAATGGTATGCCCCCTTTAGATCTAGTTTAGTGTAAATTACTGCTGATTTTACTTGATCCAGGAGGACTGGGATGAGTGGGAGTGGATATTTTTTCTGCACTACGATCTTGTTCAGTGCTCTATAGTCGATGCACGTGCAAAGTTCGCCGTTGGCCTTTGGCACAAAAAAAAGTGGGGAGGCTGCTGGGGACTTGGATGGTCTAGTAAAACCATTGGCCAGGTATTTATCTAGGTACTCCATAAGATGTTGTTTTTCCTTTTCGGCCAGATCATAAATATGACTATTTGGTCCACAGCACCAGGGATTAAGTCTATTTGGCAGTCATATGCCCGATGAGGGGGTAAAGTGTCCGCTTGTTTTTCATTAAAGACATCTCTGAAAAGTTCATATTGAGGAGGCTAAACCGTTTCTTTTCCCTCGGCTGTAGCTACAACGTGACTTTGTTCTGTTTGATCAAATGAAGTCACCTCACAGTTTTTAATGCAGGAGTCTGAGAAACCAGTAATTTTTCTTTTAACCCAATCTATTAGTGGGTTATGAGCTTGCAACCGTGGCATACCAAGAATTAATCCATGCTGAGGCGCATTGATGGGATTGAATGAGATTTTTCTAAGTTTTGCATGGTAGATACGACAAATTCTAGTTGCATGATTTTCGTTTGTTGTGTAATGGGTCCTGAGGATGATACTCGTCCATCTACTGTTTGCATAATTTATGCCCTTTTCTTTAGCACGCACGGCAACAATAGTGTTTGTGCTATGGAGGAATCAACAAAATTACCTGTTGCCCCTGAATCAAGAAGTAATGAGATGGAATATTTGTTTTCTGGTGAAACTGTTAAAATCATATTCAAAGTTAAATGAGCTACATGCTTATTAGTAGGAGAACGTATGGAGGGTATTTGCCAAGCGCTCAAAGGATCCCCCTTCTCATCCTTTGAGGCAACTAGTTTTCCATCGGAGTTGTGGTTGTATTTGCTGTTTTTGCTGGTGGGATATTTCTATTTCATGGTTTTGTTGGACATTCTCTAATGAAATGGCTGTTCTTACCGCAATACAGACATAATCCATTTTTGCGACGTGACTCCTTTTCATCTTTGGTTAAGGCCGATCAGACTGATCCAGTCTCCATGGGTTCGCTGTGATTCTTCTGGGATGAACTACTGCTGATTGTTTTAGGGCGTTCAAAGCAGTATCCACCATGGTCTGTACGACGTTCCTTCTGTTCTGCCAATCTATGATCGATGCGTAATGTTAGGTTGATTAATTCTGTGCGGCCTTTGGGTTGGGGATCTATTTGTGCTAAAACGTCCTTCAACTCGTCACGTAACCCTTGATAATATATTGCGGCTCTTTTTTCTTCTGGCCATTTAGTTTCAGATATTAGGTGATTGAAATGCGTTAAATATGTTGCCAAGTCTAGGTTGCCTTGTCGCAATTCTAACAATTCCTTATCAGCTGAAAGAGTTGCTGCTCTTCTGTCAAATACTTTCTCAAATTCTCTGACAAATGCCTTCCAATTATATTGGATAGTATTATCTTCTTGGACTAGGGGGACTGCCCAGGATGCTGCATCACCAATCAAATAGAAGATTAGTAATGCTACCTTAGATTGGGCATCAGGAAATTACTTGGGTCTACACATGAAATGTAACTCAATTTGGGTGAGAAAAATCTGAATTTTTGTGGGGTTACCAGAGAAACGCTCGGGAGCTGCCAAAGGTATTTGGGGGGGAACCGTGACTGATATGGAAGTAGGGGTTACATCCCCACTAGAAGCACTGTGTCCCATTGTATGTACTACACTCGGGAATTTAACTAGGGGAACATCAAAAGTGTTCCTTTCAGCTTTTTCTCTGACTTCTCTCTTTTGCTGTAGTATAGCAGTGTTATCTGCCAAGGCTGCAGTATGCGCCTTAGAGTCTGCTACTCTTGTTGCACCTGCCCTAATGCCTTAAGAATATCGTCAAGAGTAGCCATTCGAGAATCGGGCAAGCCAGGAGGGAAATAATTAGTGGGCTTGTTATTCTGTCAAAGGGTGAGGTTCCTCAGGGCCTGCGCGATGCTAGAAGGGGTCCACCTCCAGGCAGCTCCAAATCTGAATGTTGTTATGACACAGATGACTAGAGTGGCCAAGTGGGGTAAAGGGTGTTGGTTAGGGAACAGCTGGGAAGGAGATCTGCAATACGAGTATCAAATACTTTATTTAAATGCTACCTAATCAGGAAGTACACAATGTATTTACGGTTAGTGAAAATAATCACCTGTATTTTTCTTTTAGCCAAGCATTGTGTTGAGAGTGGTAAAGCTACAAATAGAACACACACAGGGGTTACAAACCTTACACTGTAAACAACCTAAGCTGAATATATATAAATTAACTAAAGGTGATACCCACCTACGTTTTCTACCACTGAGTCTGTCTCTTTATACAGATTTTAGCGCTGTCCTTGAATGCTGTTCTTAATGCTGATGAATATGAGGAACGGCGGGGCTTGCCATGCAACTTTGCACAAAGTTTAATCCAAACTGTTAGCTGAATTGTCAAAAAATTGTCCTAAACGAGTTCTAGTGACTTCGTAAGGTAAAGGTCAATGAAAGCAATTAGATTTCACTGTTTTCAGGATCGAAACAAGATCGTAAGTATTCAAAACGCGTTCATGCCAAGTTACATGGAGAACTGGAGTGCTCTTAACCGAATCCGTGGGAAGAATCACTCTCACTCTACGGTATTCTCTGGAGTTTGTATTGCTGCCAGCTGACTGCCTCCACACTCTCGGGAGCCGCCGTGGTGATCGCAAAGCCGCTCAACAACACCCGCTTCCGATGATCAAAGGAGCGAGGGAATAACAAGCGCGTGCGTCCGGCCGTGGTTTCATTTTATAGGAGGGACCACCCCATGAGAAGAGTAATGCTGTAAAGATGTGCGGGAGGGCGTGGCCATATCTCAGCTGTCAGGAGTACGGCTGTAGGGAAAATACTTGGCACCATTTATTCCAATGAAATGAAGCAACAAATAAACATATTAATAAACAAAAGACAAAAAGAGTCTGCTCATGTTCTTAGGTTAGTTCATGGGATTCTCTTCATGGTACTAATTGTAGCATGAGGTCTTGGCCATTTTTGTACATTCTTTATGACATTTCCACCAGTAACAAGGTAGAGGGATGGCACAGTGTATCTTGCCACAGACCTTGTGTGAAGATGAGCAAGCGCGCCACGTGCATCTGTCACAACCAGGAGACAGGTTACCAGGTGTGACAGCACCCCTAGAGCCGCACCCCTTAACTATGATAGCTCTGTTCTCAGAGCTTTTAGTTGTTTATAGTTTAATTGACGCAATGTAAATTCTAAGCAGTCATGTACACTGTTTTTTTCCAGTTTCTTGTGTTTGATTTGTGTGAGAACTACCACAGCCATTGTATACACTGTGCGAGAATAAATGCTGACTAAAATCTAGTCATTGTTTATCACCACATTGTACATTTTTACAGGAATTGGATGCCGCCTGCAGTTGTTTGCACCGAGATTAAGGTATTCCATACATTCACCGAATGATGCGGGTAAGATGCCACAGGCTAATCTTGTAATCAAATGTTAATTCTGTGCACTGAAGTTTCAACTTTGCATAATAGAGGTTGTGTGTTTGCTTGCTAAAAGTCACTTTTTTTGTTTTCCTTTCTAGGGAATTTGTTGACCAGTATGCCTAAAGCTTGAGTGGCTCATCACTTCATCTACTAGTGTGGTATACAAGTTTTGGTACCATTGTCTCTAGAGTACATAAGTGGCTTCTGGTACTCTATGCTCTGCACTTCTTTGGTCCTGATGAAAGCTGCAGCATCCTTACTGGAGCCTTAGGCTGAAACATGTTGATCTTTGTTCACTTAATTTTGACAGATTGAATCCTCCTCTGTCACAGCTATCCCTTTAATCCCAGCTGGCGTATGCATTATTACAATTGGTTTGCCTACATTGAGCTAGTTCTAATCACTTTCATACTTTTCACTTATCCCCCTCCGCACAACTTGTTCTTCTAGAGGTTTAGTCTCCCTCACTCTTTCTCTTAAAACATCCCTGAGCTCTTCCCTCTCAGTGAGGGGGTTGTAGTCTGCACTGCAACTAGGTTCTTAGGGTGAGGAGATCCCCTATGATGAAGCATGTCACCCTCAGCTGGGTGAGGGGAATTGTCCTGAGAAAGGGATACCCCTATACTTTGTTGATCGATTAGACCAAGTGACCCATTATTGTATTTTCTAGTGAAACTACACTCACACATTCTTCAGTAGTAGTCCTGAGACATGTTTAAAGGGCAGTTTCAATTCTTCAGTGCAAATCTGAGTGAGTGCTTCCATGGGTGTGTCATTGGATATGAAAGTTACAATGTCAGCATATAACTGGCTCTCCAAGTAACTCTATAGGTCTGTAAACATGAATGTAAGTTGCTGTATGAATTACTTACTGGCTTTGTTAATGATCATTGGGCTATGCAATTGTGTGTACAACTGCCTGCATTACTGCAGTATACTTAAGTGCTGTGTTTGTGTGTGAATGAATGTCTAAGTCCCTCTGTCGCTCTCTGACTGGGTGTATGAGTGTCTCTGTGCATTTGTAAATACATATGTGAGTCGCAGTGTGGGTGAGAGACTGGATGTATAGCTTAGCATATGTGTTTGCAACTGTGCTTGTAACTAACTGAAACTTCAAACTTTATGCTTTAACCTTTGAGCACAAAGCGCCCTGTGTTATGCCTATCTATGGCCTACCTTAAGGATGACTTATATGTAGTAGAAGAATAGTTTAAGGCCTGACAAAGGATTTTAACTGCCAAGTCTAAATGGCAGTAAAACTGCACACACAGGCTCTGCAGTAGTAGGCCCGATACACCTGTAAATGGCTATTTGTTTGGATGATTGACTTGGTGGTGTCAGTACTTCAATACATATATATGAGTGAATGCATCAATCCCTGTATGGGCATGCTAGTGTTTGTCAACGTATGTATTAGTATAAGAGTGCCTCTCCTACTGACTCTATTGGTATGTAAATCTGTATGTAAGTGGCTGTATGGATAGGTTACTGGCTGTGTTGGTTATGTAGTATGAACTGTGTGTGCAACTAGCTCTGGTACTGCTGGATAAATAAGTTTTGTGTGAGTGTGTCAATGAATGTTTAAGTGCCTCTGTCACTTTTTGACTCAATGTGTGAATGTCTCTACACTTTTGTAAATACATATGTGAGATGCATTATGGATGGGAGACTGGATGTATAACTGTGCATGAGTCTGTAAGTGTACGTGTAACTCACTGAAACCTTCACCTATATGTATAACTTCTAAGCACATAGCACCCTGTCCTGTGCCTACCTACAGCCTTCCTTAAGGTCTACTTATATGTAGTAGAAGAATACTGTAAGGCCTCACAAAGAGTTTTAAATGTCAACTCGACATAGCATTAAAATTGTATGCACAGGCTCTGCAGTAGCAGGCCTGAGACACGTTTAAACAGCTACTTGTCTGGTTGTGTCAGTATCTGAGCACATATCTGACTGAGTGTATCAGTTCCTTTGTCGGTATGTGCATGTTTGTGTAAGTAAGTATGTCAGTATAAGAGTGGTCTCTAAGATACCTTATGGGTATGTAAATATGTATGCAAGTGGCTGTATGGATAGCTTAGTGTCTGAGTTAGTGTTGGGATATGTAACTATGTGTGCAACTAGCTCTGGTAATGCTGGATACATAAGTGCTGAGTCAGTGTGTGAGTGAATGTTTTACTTCCCCTGTCATTATCAGACTGGATGTGTGAGTATATGTATGTTTTTTTAAATACATATGGCAGTTGCCTTATGGGTAAGAAACTGGATGTATAACTGAGCACATGTGTCTGGAAGTGTGCTAATAACTTACTGAAATTTCAAACTCTTACTGAAATTTCAAACTATGTGTCTTACCTTTAAAGCACTTAGCACCCTGCCTTATGCCCGTGTACGGTCACATTAAGGGTGACCTATATGTAGTACAAGAACAGCTTAATGCCTGACAAAGGCTTTTAAATGCCAAGTCGACACGGCAGTACAACTGCACAAAAAGGCTCTGTAGTACCAGACCCAGGACACCTGTAAACAGCTACTTGTCTGGATGGGTGAGTTGATTGACTCAGCATTTGAGTACATATATGAGTGAGTATATCAGTCCCTGTATCAGTGTGTGAGTGTTTGGGTATGTAACTATATCACAATGAGTGACGCTCTTAGTAACTATATGTGTATGGAAATCTATACACTACTGTTTGTATGAAAAGCTTAGCGACGGTGTTAGTTACGGCATATGACTGTGTGTGCAACTAGCTCTGGTACTGTTGGATGCATAAGTGCTGTGTGAGTGAATATCTAACTCCATCTGTTGCTGTCTGATAGGGTGATTGATTGTCTCTATGCTTTTGAAAATACATAGGTGAGTTGCAGTAAGGGTGAGAGGCTGAATGTATAACTGGGCATGTGTCCCTGTAAGGGTGTAACTCAATGACACTTCAAAATATATGTCTTGCCTTTTAAGCACATACAACCCTGTCCTATGACCTACCTTAAGGGTGACTTATAAGTAGTAGAAAAGGTGTTTAAGGCCTGTCAAATGGTTTTAGATGCCAATTTGGCATGGTAGTAAAACTGTACACATAATCTCTGCAGTAGCAGGCCTGAGACATGTTTAAAGTCCTACTTGTCTGGATAGGTGTCTTAGTTGTGTCAGGATTTGAGTACATATCTGAGTGAGTGTATCAGTCCCAATATAAGTGTGAGTATTTGTCTAAGTTACTATATCAGTATAATAGTTGCTCTCTTAGTAAATGTATGGGTATATACATCTATATGCTACTGGCTGTATTAGTGAGCATTGGAGTATGTAACTGGGTGTTCAACTGACTCGCTTAGCGCTGCATACATAACTTCTGCCTAGGTGTATGACTGAATGTGTAGGAGCCTCTGTCGCTATGGGTGTGTGAGTAACTGAATGGTTTTTTAAATAGGTATCTCAGTGAGTACATATATAGAGAGTGATTGTATAATTGAATATATTGGTATCTAAGTGTGTTTCTAATTCTTTAAATCTTCATATCTATACGTTTTCTCTTTTACATGCATACCTTCCTGCCCTATTGCCCATATACAGCTTACCATATGGGTTATTTATATGTAATGAAACAAAAGCTTAACACTTAGCAACTTGGTTAAACTCTAATTTCTACATACCAGTATACACTACAACTCAGATTCTGTAGTATTGCATGTAACACATATTTGAAGATCTACTTGCCTGGATTTCACAATTAGGTGTTCGATACATCTACCACAACTTAATATAATGCAACCACATCTAGAGGACAAAAACATTTACTTCACCAATATCTATCCCTAATAAAGTTTTCAGACACCAAGAATTCCAGCGGAATCACTCACTATAGATCTATGTTTGTTAGTGAATGGTTCATAATCCAAATGCCTATATAACAGGCTGGATACATGCATATATCAGTTACTGCTCAAATGATTGGCTCAGATGGATGGCTATTTCTGTCAGCACCTATGTCATTGAGTATATCTGTGTCTAATCGGGTATTAAACAGGATATGCAACTAATATTTATACTGTATTTAATTTAACACTGTTGGTAGCAAAGACCCAGTAATTGCAATCGTTCCCACTCTTTTTCCAGTGATACTGAAATACTTAGCAACTCATAAGGTTTCCTTCATTCTTTATTTTATTACTCCACTTCAGAATGGTCGGTTGTTTCAACCCTTTCATAGTCTCCTGATAAGAAGCCCAATCTGGTATTGTCTGTGAGTGGATTTGCATCTCCGTCATGATGCTCAGTGCATCCCCCATGTAACTTTGCAATGGAGTTGTAAATCACATGGGAGTCCATTAATGCATTTCACTACTATCATTTCTCATCTATATTTCATATTCTGTGACAGTACAAAATTAGAACATTTCCTAATTTGAAGTACTATATTTAAACTTCTCTTCCTTTCAAGTTTGACAGTACAGTGCATTTGAACCCTTCCCCCACACTGTTTTAGCTCAGTTGCCATAGAAACCTCCTTTGCCACACTCTACTGTACAAGTAGGTCATAAATGCTTCCTGTCAGAAGAATACTAGCTTGAATTTCAACTGTACAAGGAGAGGTTGAGTGATTGAAAATCTTAGCCTATTCAAAATAAGATAATTTATGTTTCCTTTATGCAGAGCCAATCACAGATCTACTAAACCAGGCCATGTCCTCTATTTTAACTACCTTGCATTTTGAACACTGCCTCATTTATCCCCAGCCATTGTTCTACTTCTCCTTGCCTTCAAAATGGTTAGAGTGTGTATTGTGGGTCATAGATATGTGTTTTAAACCAGAGAGTGTGCTCTAAAGGGTGGCATTGGCAGGGACATGGGTGTGTCTGATGTGGACATCACTTGGATTGGCCCAAGAGTTTTTAATTGGCATCAACTGCTTCAATTTGTTGAAAGCATTGTGGTTTGTCAACCTTCAGACCTCTTAATTATACACTGTATCGGCAATGACCTAGGCACACTTAATAGGGTAGGACTAGAAGTTCTCATAAATGATACCTTTAGTCAATTAAATCACACTTTTCCCTCACACTGCTTTGGTGTACTTTAACATTTGCCAAAGACATAAATGGAAGTAATTAAATTAATTCTGTCCACCAAAAGACAAAGCAAGAAAACATGCTATTAAAACAGTTTCTGCATTCCTCAGAGACCACAACATAGGCTCCATCTCCAACAACAATTTACACTTTGACATGGAACATATAGATAGAAGTGACAGACAACATTTCTTCGCAAAAGGCAACATGCTATTATTTGACAACTAGAAAGAATGTGACCAGTTTAACATGTAGTTATAATCTACACACCATCAACACAAAGGTTCTTTTATGAGTCACCCTTTTCTAAAACACTAGCTAATGTTTTACTAAAATCAGTTTTTTAGGGAGTCATGAATCAGTCACAGACATAGATATGTCACCTACTAGCAGTCTACACCATTAGGTAGTTATAGTTAGGACCAATTTTCCAAAGGAACATCGTTTTTTGACTTGCTTATATCTTTGGTGTTGTTTGGTGAATCTTCACGGTATTAAAAAGAGTGCACAGGTGATTCTTGTTGTGCATGGAAAGTTTCAAGGCACTCAATGGGGGGGGGGCTGAAAAAAAGGGAAGGGTTAAAAAGTGTGTTTCCCATGTTAATTTCCATACACGATTACAACCTGAACTGCTTAACGGAATTACACCAAATTTGGCAGGAAGGTATTTATTAGTGTACATCCAGTAATCCATTACGTGGGTGGTGCAAGCCAAAGGGGGATACCACTACGCCCTTTTAAACTTCACAGCAATTTTCTCCCAATCAAAGAGAAAAGGCTGCACTCAGAAACATGAGCATTTTTCATTTATTTGAAGACAGTGCTGGCCACAGGAACGTGTTACGGCTGTTCTGTCAACCTTAAAGAGACTCATTATCTCCAATCATCAAATACTTTCACATGTGTGCAGGTAAGCAAACATAAACAAAATACTTACTGTTTCAAGCAATAAATAAAGTCTTTATTTCTTTTATATCCACTGTTTTACCTTCACATGTTAAAAAGAAATTAAAATCATTGAAAGTGCTCAACTACAGTTCTTGCAGCTTCAAAAGGCAATGATAAAATGCAATGATAAAAATATATGCTTGATAACTCCCTATTTAATTTTCCAGTGCTTAAAACAGATGAGACTTTCACTTTCATTTTAAATCCTTGCTCTTTTTCAGGCGCCATAAAAAGGGTTATCCCAGTTCAGGAGCGTTATTGTTTCTTAGCACAGTCACAAAAATAATTTTCTATAAACTTTCCAGAAAACATCCTTTGTGTTGCTTGTCACCAGTTATCCACAGCAAACTGATAGAACACAGAAAATCACTAACAATCACTGCCACCTACAACAAAGTCTCTTGCTCTCACTGCTCAGCTAATAGCCCCCAGCAGTGCTCAGATCTGAGCAGCCTCTATGTTCCAGAATGTATGGGCTTACTGCAGAACATTAGCCCCCGCCAAGGGCAGCCCTTGTGACATTCAGCACCGAACATATGCTGATGCATTCTTCCCATTCCTCCTCCGTTTTCCCAAAGTGGTGCTCTGGGGTATACCAACTTTTCACATTCACTCCTGGGTTTGTGGCTTGCTAGCGTGCATCCAGATCGCTGGGGGTTCAAGCCAAAGGGCGATACCACTCCTCCCTTTTAGACTTCACTTCTCCCAATCAAAGAGAAAAGACTGCACTCAGAGACATGAGCATTTTTCATTCATTCAGAGACAGTGCTTGCCACAGGAATACACTTCGGCTGTTTACTAAGCCTTTGTCAACCTTAAAGAGTATCATTATCTCCTTTTACTAAATACTTTCACATGTTTACAGGCAAGTAAACATAAACAAGATACTTTCTGTTTCAATCAATAAATAAAGGGGTTATTTATTTTGTATCCACTGTTTTACCTTCACATGTTAAAAAGAAATTAAAATCATTGAATGTGCTCAATAACAGTTCTTGCATCTTCAAAATGTAACGATAAAATGCTCAATGATAAAACATATACTTGATAACTCCCTTTTCAATCTTTCGGTGTTTACAACAGATAATACTGTCACTTTCATTTTAAATTATTGCTCTTTTTGAGGTTCCATAAAACGTTTTATCCCAGTTTAGGAGCATCATTATTTATTTGCACAGAATTCTTAAGTTTTTTTCTTTTAACTTACCAGAAAACATCCTTTGTGTTGCTTTTTACCAGTTATCCACGCCAAACTGCTAGAATGCTGCAACTCACTAACAAGCACTGCCACTGATAACAAAGTATCTTGCTCTCACTGTCTAATAGCCTTCAGCAGTGCCTGGCTCCGGGCAGTCTCACTGTTCAAGAATTGTATGGGCTTACCGCAGAGCATTAGTCTCTGCCAAGGGTAGCCCTAGTGAATACCAGCGCAGCACATACACTGCTATATGTATGTGTATGCACACATGCACACAAACACATACATATATACAACTGATAAAGACTGCGGGGCAGTAGAAACGTGTAATGAGACAATGATGAATTAAATTTGCTTTTGATGCAACTTTTACTGTTACCTGAGAGTGTGTTCATGCTTTGCTTAGGTTACACGTGTGTATATATATATATATATAACCTACTGGGGGTCACCACTAGATAGCTATAGTTAGGACCTAGTTCCCATAGGAAAAGCATTTTTTTACTTGCCTATAACTTTGGCATCATTTGACCAATCTGCCTATCATTTTCCCAAAAAAGTGCCACAGTGGGTTCTACTGTTATAGAAAGTTTGGGGGTGATCTGTGCAGTAGGCACTGAGAATTTAGGGTGGTTAATAAGGTTCAGTTTGTAATGTTAATTCCCAGAGGAACATTTAGCCACTCCTACCACCTGAATCGCTGAACGGACTTACACCAAATTTGGCAGGGAGGTCGATGTTGATTCAAGGAAGTGCTTTTTTAACTTTGGTGTAAATCCATTCAGTAGTTCTTGAGAAATGTAAGTATCAAATTATAGTGAAATCTCTGGCCGCTGATTTTTCGCTGTGGTTTTATGATGAATCACAAATGCACGTGCCAAACGGGAATGATCAGATTGGCTGGAAGCAATCTGAATAGAAAGAGGCTGCTACCATTTTATCTATCAGGAATGGTTTCCGAAGCTGAAACTTTGTGTGAAACCCACATAAGTGGTCAGGGTGGAGACACTCTGACCCGATGGTTGAGAAATGGGGGTGTTAGTGACCCAAGTTATGTTTGTAAAATAGATTTTTCAAATCACGCGTGATATTCGCAATGATGCCGCGACCGCCAGTATGATTCCCTGTGTCCCATTGCGGGGACGTCACAACTATCAAGGCGGTCGTGAATATTGGTGGAAATATAAAAAAATATATAATTGGATCCTGAATAGGCATTGTTATAGAGATATTGAGATATTGATAACGTTTTTATAGAGTTATTTGAATAGTGAGATATCTGCTGTGATGGTTTGAATTAATTATATAGTTGTAATTTTTTTATGTGGTGGTGGCTATTGAATTCCTGCTTTTGCTTTCTTCTTGTTCGACGTACCTGCAGGGATCACAGTTACCGATGTCATTGCCATCGCCGACCTCACAGCGAAAATGGAAAATATGTTTTAGAGGTGGATGTTCTAGAGATACACTAGAAAATCATGAGTTTGAAGTGTACTGTAATAACTCCTAGTGTGTAAAACACTGTAATATATGTGCATAAATGTGTTTTCACTTTATGGAAAAGGCGCAATAGTCGCGGTTAACAATGTCATTATGACATCCCGAATATCCGAGAAAACTGAAAATAGATCTGAAAGATGATTTTTAAAGAAACTTAGTAGAAAAATATAAGTTTAAACATGTATGAAAGAAGTATGTAAATAGTAATATGTGTAGGACAATGTTCAGAATGGATTACTTTACATATTATGTTTAGATGTGTTGGGGACCATTGAATGTCTGCTTTTGTTTTCCATTTTCGAACCGTGTCCGGAGGGATCGCAATTACCGATATCATCACGATGTCCAGCATCACAGCGAAAAGATTAAATAGATTTTAGAGATGGTTATTATAGAAATGCTCCAGAAAAACGTGACTTTAGAGAATAATGTGAGAAACCCCTAGTTTGTAACATACTGTAATTTGTGTTTTACACTTTATGGAAAATGCGTAATTGTTGCGGTTAACACGTCATTGCGATGTCACGAATAGCCGCAAAAAGGGTAAATAGGCCTGAAGGTGTTTTTTAAAGATGCTTTGAAATAAGTATGTGTATAGTAATAGGTGTAGTGCAATGTCCAGAATGAATTTTTTTGCATATTATTTTTGGGTATGTTGGTGGTCATTGAATGTCTGCTTTTGTTTTCCGTTTTCACAATGTGTTCACGGGGAACACAACGTTGTCGCGATAATTGGCCAAAACTAAAGAAAAAAATACCTTTTATTTAGAAATGTCACAATAGTTGAGGTGCTAGGGTTGCTACGACAAGAGCCATTGTGTTGCTTCTGTGTATTTGGCTGCTATACATAAGACCGGGTGCAGAGTTTCAGGTTACTTAGAAAAACCCTGTTGCCTTCATCTGTAAAGTGCACTCCATCCTTTCTATAAACTCCATGCATGTCAAAACACAAATGTTTGTTATAAATACAGCCCGTGCAATGGTCTCTGAGTAATGCAGAAATAGTTTTATTAACATGTTTCCTGGCTTTGTCAATCATTGGACAGAATTGATTTCACCATTTCCATTTCTGTCTTTGGTATATATGCACCAAGACAGTGTGATGGAAAAGGGTCACAACTTTCGGCAAAGCCATCCTTCTTTAGGATTTTCAGCCCTACCCCAGTAAATGTGCCTAAGTCATTGCCACCACAGTGTACAATCCTGGGGTGAGGAGCTTGGGAATCCTCAATGGATTTAACCAAAGCCAGCAACTGATGAAACCTTAACCCTCCCTGGCCAAACCAAGTAATCTGCACATTTGGGAAACCCAATTCTCTGTCAATAGTTCTCTTTTTTGCTGCCTCTTTAGCACAATAGATATAGCTGTGGCCCACAATCCATATTCTAAGCATTTTTATATGAAGAAGCATTAGTAGTCAGGAGAAGGCTGGCGCTCAATGAGGTAGTTTTCCCATGGAAAATCAGTTCAAATAGAGGTAATTTCTTTAAAGATATATTTCATTGGATGCTGTCAGCATGAAAGTGTATAAAAATATTTAGTGTGTTGGATGCCTCAGCAAGAAGTCTTATAACTGGATATTGTTTAAGAAAGGCAGACATGGATATCCTTTTGAAACTGTGGAAATAAGTACACCTGATGTATCTTGTTTGGAAGCAGCATTTTCCATCGAGAATGCGCTGTGAACTTGTGACCTACACTGTTGTGTAGTATTTACTTTTCAGAAAAATTAAGATTTAGGTTTAAACTCCCGAGTATTTTATTTCAATTTCTCCATAATGATCATGAAAATATTGTGAAAAAGAACCTACAGGAACCTTGTTTTAAAAGAGAGGGAAAGGTTTAACAGATGCTAACCATTCACAAGTGAAAATGCAGTAGTCTAACATGAAAGACATAATTTCATTTGCTACTTTTCTCATGATTATAGAGTGGAAAGCTAAAGAGATTGCCATTTTAGGGCTGCTTTGTATGAGAGTGGTATACCATTCTTGGGCTTAGTTTGTACACATTTTAACAGTGTCAAAACTATCCAGAAACAGCAAAAACAACAATATAATCTATAAACTCAATTCACTCGTTACCTGTATAACTTTGTAATTTTCTTTAAGGGTGGGTGAAGTTGGCGGATTACCACTATGCGGAATTCTGCCGAGTTGAACAAAACCTCAGTGAAACTCCACTCCAGAACTCCGTTCTGTCTCACCCCAATTAATACAACAGAAACCTCACATACCTTTGATAAAACAACAAGTAACTCTATCTTTACATGCTAAAATGCATTTAGTCATCTCACGAAAGTGAAAATGAAAATATAGCAAGCAGTGAGAGAGGTGATGAATTTGGGGTCCTCCCTAACCTAGTGAGAGAACCAAGCAGGTGCCTTAAACACAAAC
Source organism: Triturus cristatus (assembly GCF_964204655.1). Classification (NCBI taxonomy): domain Eukaryota; kingdom Metazoa; phylum Chordata; class Amphibia; order Caudata; family Salamandridae; genus Triturus; species Triturus cristatus. The sequence continues at coordinate 1,415,786,311 of NC_140589.1, forward strand.
GATTCAGTGGTGGTCCCATCCTCCTAGGACCACCCCATGCAAAGCATTGGGCAAAAATATAGTCCCAACCAAAGGCCCTGCAGTGAATATTATAGTATCCAATATCAAAACATTCCTCAAGCGGCAGCCCTCTCCCGGCTCAGCTGAGACGTAATACTATAATATTCACTGCACACTAGATTCTCGCCCCATAATGCTTTGCAGAGGCCTACCCCAGGTGAAGACAGGGCCTCGTGGGGCAGCAATATCAAGGTGAGCCCAGTTGAATAAGCGATGAGTTCAGGCACCACTAGGAGGACATACAACTCTGGCTTCTCCGCAAGTACATTAGGCCTATGGAGCCACACTACTCGCTACCAGTGCTCACTGCTCTCCAAGCTCTGCCCCAGTGCTCCATAACATGCCACAGCTGAAAGCACAACCAGTATCTACGGCAGGCCACAGGGCATCCAGAGATAGTGGCAGGCAGAACCAGAGGTATCTCAACCCTGCTTTGCACTACCCAGATTCGCCGCAGTTCCTCAACTCACTTCTGGTTTCCTTTCTCAGGGGGCCTCCGGATGCAGCTCAGCAGTCCACCAGTATGCCCCACAGTACCCAAGGCGCTCACCCAGCCCGGGTTCAGTTGGCCGCTGATGCACGCAGTGGGAAGGGAGTAGCAACAGATATGGCAGCAGACTGAGGTCTTTCTCCTCCAGTGGGCACAAGGTACCACATGGCCTACCAGGCAAGTCTAATATTCCTTCATCAGTTAGCAGCAGCTTCGAAAATAAACACTCCTGGGCAGGTGTAGTTGTTAATTTTCAGCGACTTTTACAGCATTACAGGGTCCATCCATGCAATCAATCAAGGCCAGGTCACTCCGTCCCCCTAGGCCGTCCTGTGGTTAAGACACCCCCATACCATACACATGCCGCACCCATAGGTCGAAGGAACGTTACGCTGGGAGATACTCCTGTAAGGGGATCCTGCCAGCACTCCTGAATCTTCACGGTGTCCCGCAGTTTGAAAAGCACCCCATCACGGGAGGCCAGCATTCACTCTCGCCTGCAGCCAGGTGCTGGTGCCGATAACCACCATGTGCGCACAGAGGGCCTTACATCGTCATTCCTTGTGTCCGTGTGCAGGGCGCACCAATTGTCTGTTTGCTGGACTCATACGAAAGCCTGTCCTCCCTTTTAGCAGCAGCGGCAGTTTTCGAGTGCTGGGTGGACCAGGAATGCCAGGATAATTAACGGATCGTTCCAATGGCTAGCGGAGTGCACTTAATCGGCGGCCATCTTTAAGCCATGCGAGCTCCACCCCCAAAAGGGACGTTATAGTTAAGCTCAGATTTCACACCCACAAAACCAAAGAAATTCAGCAGTTATAGTTAGCTTACCTAACTACAACTCACCCCACCACAATGCACTGTGAGTGATTAGGTGCCTCAGTGAATGTATGGGTGAATGACTTGTTGTGTGAATCTCTGTATCGGTCTGTCAGTTGTTGTCTAAGTGCTTGTATAGGTGTGCGAGTGGGTACATGAGTTTCTGTATGGGCGAGTGATTGGTTATCTGAGTATGTGTATGGGTGTCTCAATGCCTGTGTGGGTGGGTGAGGGGTTGTATAACTGCCTGTATGGATGAGTGAGTGGGTAAATCAGTGGATCTTTGGGTTACTGAGTATGTGTGTAGGGAGCTGTATACGTGAGTGAGTATGTGTATGGCTGTGTCAGTGAGAGAATTGATGTGTCAGTGGTAATTGAGTGAGTAACTGCATATGTGAAAGGCAATAAAGGTGAGTATTGGAGTATATGAGTGAGTGTATGGGTGACTGAGTGATTACAATAGTGGCCGTATGGGTGAGTGTGTGCTTTTGTCAGTGACTCTACAGTTTCATGAAAATGTGTTAGTATCTATATGGAAGAATGAGTGTGTGTGTGTATAACGGTATAGGTGAGTAAATGCCTGTGTGATTGACTCTATAGATGAGTGAGTAGGTGTGTGAATAGCTCTATGAGTGACTGACTGTGTGTGAGTGGCTGTATGGGTGTATGAGTGGATATATCAGTGGCTGCATTTGTGAGTGAGTTGGTGTATGTCCCAGTACTCATGGGAGCAAAATGATGGTTGAACCCAATGCCCCTCCTGAAATCCCTCCGACTTCTTATTCAGATTTACAGAGAGAGTCAAAGGGGCTCCAAGGGAAAAGGGAATTGGTTAAAAAAACAGGAAGAGACTGCCACACCATTTTCTTGGGTTACTACTGACTTCCTATTTGGCTCCTAGTGGAACAATCTTCTTGGAAGGATTAATACACTTTAAAAACAACAGGAAACATTAGAACTTCCCTAGCCCTGATGTCAAATACATGTCTCTAATATTTTCTTCTTAAATCTTAAAACATACCCCTTACTAAACTGGCCTTAGCTTCTCTGGTATACCTAGAATGTTTGTTCACCCTCTTTGCTGTTGATTATCTTTTTAAGAGATTTTCTATTCTTTTGAAAGAGCATGAGTAAATGTATGATCTTCTTCTAATGCAAACAAATATTTATAAAATGTGTTTCTATTATCACTGGACTGTACTATTATTCTGGCAACAAGTCTTTGAGTTAAACATTTTATAGCCTTTGTCTTTTTCTCTTTAGGGTACTTGCGTGACTGGGACAGCTGGAAACGCTGTGGAGCTGGTTCACCTCACAACTGAATTTGGTAAGTATACTCTGCCGTAGATAGGCTAGATTTAGGAACAACTTCTGACAGGAAAAAAACTTTGACTGGAACTGGAAAGAGAAAAGTTCACCAGCAAGCTATCTCTCTCGTGGAAGGTACACAACTGCAGATGACCATGAATTCCTAACACTATCTGTCTAACATGCGCAATGGAAGGGCTTCTCCTAACACTACTCTACCGTCGAATGCATCTGATCCAAACAAAAGCTTCTACTCTGTTAAAGAACTTTAGTGAAGTGTACCTCTAGAGTGCTTGAACATGCGCTTCACACTATTCCACTGCTCTTGAGCGCCAAGTTTGAAAACAACTAGAGAGCTAACCCTGAAATCCAAGGTTGAAGCCATCTTGAGAAATCGTCTTCTCAACAAAGATCTCCAAGATGATTTCTTGGACTTGTTTTTGATCTGATTAGTCCTTGGACTTACAGCTATGTCCCTCTTTAGTACCACACTTGGTACTTGGTGTTCATTGTTTGGATTTCTACTGTAATATATGACAGTGGGTACATCAGAGATTCTGTGGATGATGTCATCAGTTTAATTTGAGATGTCATGAGTGATGTCATCAGTGATGTCACTGACCATGTAATGAGTGATGTAATATGTGAGCTCATCAGAAGTGCATTGCGGGGGCGCAAGTTATAGTTTGTTCAGTTAACTATAACTGCTGAATTTCTCTTATTTTGTGCGTGTGAAATCTAAGCCTAATTATAACGACCTTGTAACAATTTATTTTTTTACTGTGTATATATATGTATATATATATATATATCACTTAAAAAACCATAGGTTTCACACATATTATAGTTAGGTGGATATTTCACTCGTAAAAAAACAATGAAATTCCACCGTTATAGTTAGTTCAGATAACTATAACTCGCGCGCCCGCAATCCTCTGCTCATGACGTCACATATTACATCACTCATGACATGGTCAGTGGCATCACTCTTGACATCACTGATGACATCATGCTTGTGATAGAGTGGCGTTCGCGCGAGTTATAGTTATCTGAACTAACTATAACGGTGGAATTTCATTGGTTTTTTACGAGTGAAATATCCACCTAACTATAACATGTGTGAAACCTATGGTTTTTTAAGTGAATTTGCAAGGTTTTTTAAATGCTAATTCCTAACGATAACGTGTGTGAAACCTATGGTTTTTTCAGTGAATTTGTACGTTTTTTTAAATGCTAAGTTATGTATGTATTATTATTTTTTATATATATATATTTTTTTTAATGGTTTTTCACCGTGCGCGCACCCCCGTGATTTTAAAAAAAATGTAAATGTTTTTTTCTGCCTTCGTGGTCCTTCAGGGACCCCCTGACAAAGGCTACGGGGGTCAGGAACTCTCTACCCTGCCCCCTTTTCACGTTCGCCACCTTCCTTTTCTACTCTCGCACTGAAAACAAACAAAATGGCGGCCGACACTTCCTGATTTCGACCGATTCGAACGTTGACTGACATGGAACAACCAATCAGAATTACGCTCGCGCACGTTAGGGTGCGTGCACGGTGCGCGCACGGTGCGCGGCTATAGATATGTATGTGCTTTTAACTGCAATTTTCTCAGGAACTACTGAACAGATTGACTCCATATATGCAAAAGCAACATCCCTGACCTGAGAACTACCTCTTTGACAAATTTCAAGTAATTCTGTTCAGCCGTTCGGGCTGTACCTTCGACTAAAGGTCCTATGGGAAAATGCATGGGGAAAACGTGTTTTGGGACCCCCCTTTTTTCTCGGCCCCCGCTTGACGAATCCCCCCGAGACTTTCAGGGTAGGAGCCGAGCAGAGCGCCCCATTAGTTATTCAAAATAGAATTTTGAGATTTCCTATGGAAACACGGTCCTAACTATAACTAGAGCTGCGTTGCAGAGAGGTGTAAAAAGGGGCACGGCTTGGACCACCTCTCTCCAACACAGCACAATGGCGCTTATTGGAAGCACCTGGTGGGCTAGTTGGCCCCCAGGGGCTCTCAGGATTGAAGGGGAATTATTTCGCCACAGAGCTACATTGCAGAGAGGTGTAAAAATGGGCGTGGCCTCTGAACACCTCTCTGCAGCGCAGCTCCCTGGTGCATGCTGGAGGTACCTGGTGGGCTAGTTGGCAGAGAGGTGTAAAAAGGGACGTGGCCTCAGAACACCTCTCTGCAACGCAGCCCCCTGGCACATACTGGAGATTCCTGGTGGGCTAGTTGGCCCCCAAGGACCCCCAGTATTCAAGGGGAATTCGTTCTCCATCTGCAAACGCACCAGGGGTTGCGTTTGCAGAGTGCTAAAAGGAGGGGGCGTGGCCTCTTGAGCGATGCCAGTATTTCCTTTTTTTTTTAAGAAGGGGGGCTGCATAGCCCCCCTTCTTTTTCTCATTTTTTGGCCCCGGGGACCCCATCCCCCAGGGCGTGCCCACTAATTTATTAATTTAGTCTGCCCCGGGGACCCCATGCCCCAGGGCATGGCCTTTTTTTATTTATTTATTTTTTTGGGGAGAGGGGCTGTGTTGCCCCCATCCTCTGCCCACTTAAGGCCCCGGGGGGCGGCCTTTCTAATTTATGTATATATATATATTTTGTTATTTTTGGGGAGGGGACCGCGTGGCCCCCCTCCTGGACCACTTGTAGCCCCGGGGACCCCATCCCCTGGGCTGGCCCTCTCCATTGGGGACCATGGGGGGCTCCCCGCGTCCTTCGGGAGCCGGCATTGCTTTTCCACATGAGGAGCTGCTAACATGCAGCTCCCCATGTGAGAAAGCAATTTGGTTTGAATTTTGAAAGAGAGAGCAGGTTTCCTGCTCTCTCTTTCAAAACTCAAACCAGGTTTGCTATGGCAGGGCGGAAGCAAACTACAGAGTCCCCGGGTGGGCACCCCAGGATACTGCAGGAGTCGGTCCTGGGGGATGGCGGTCCCCAGGGCCATCATTGGCTCCAGGGGGGGCCGCGCGGGCCCCCTCCCACCATTTTCCAAAGCCCCTGGGGGGGTGGTGGTCTCCGGGCCTGGGGGGTCCATCACGGACCCCCCAATTTACATATTTAGAGCCCCGGGGAGGTGGCGTTCCCCGGGGCATGTGGGGGGGTTTGATCCCCCCCACACAGGGTATTTTTTCATTAAAAAAGCCCCGGGTGGCGGTCCTCGGGGCTGCGGGGGGGCAGTTTGCCCCCCGCAATTATTCATACTTTGCCCCAAGGGTGGTGGTCCCCGGGGCAGTGTGGGGGTATTGGGCCCCCCCAAACTTTATTTTTAACATGCCCCCGGGATTTGGCCCCCACTGGGGCTAATTAGCATCGAAGCGTGGAAGCCCGCGCTTGGTTTTTTTTCTTCTATCGGCAGGATCCACGCACTCAGTGCGTATTTTGCCGATTTTTAAAAATACATTTTTGGGGGGCCCTTGGGGGTCCTGACTCCTGAGCAGGCCTAGGGGGTCAGGGTGTTTCTACCCTGCCCCCTTTTTATGTTCTGCGTGTTTTTTCTTCTGTTTTCTTGTGCCTCGGTTCTACCAAGGCACAAGATGGCTGCCAACACTTCCTGGTTTGGAGTGTTGACAGCCAATTAGCATACAGCTCGTGCTTGGCAGGGTGTGCGGATCCAACGCGCCCATAAATATATCTATGATTTTACTTTTGATTTTCTCAGGAACTACTGAACGGATTTACACCAAAAGGCATGACTCTGAAGCAAGGGCTACCTTTTTGCCAAATTTGGTGTAATTCCGTTCAGCAGTTCGGGCTGTAGCTGCGATTAACGGTACCTATGGAAAATTGCATGGGGAAAACACGTTCTGGGACGCCCCTTTTTCTCGGTCCCCGCTTTACGAATTACCCTGAGACTTTCGGGATAGGAGTGGACCGGAGCACCCCACCAGTTTTGAAAGTTTCGCGAAGATTCGTCAACCGTCGCCAAAGTTATTCCAAATATAATGTTGCGGATTTCCTATGGATAATAGGTCCTAACTATATTTCTGGGAAGATAGATTAACAAATAGAAAGATTCGGTCTTAGATTGATTTCTTCTTTTAAAATATTTTAAAAAATGTCCTACCATTTTATATGCTGAGACGCCGCACTCGTAAAGATACTACTTACAAATCCCTTTGTAAATACTACACTATTGGAAACTTAACCCCTTCGGTGCTCATGACGGAACGGTTCCGTCATGAGCCACGGTTGAGCTGTGCTCATGACGGAACCGTTCCGTCATGACCACGCCCGCGCAAGATTCCGTCAGCACAGCGGCGGAATTTGCGCAGCATGGAAGGGGTTAAACAAAAGTGGAAGTTTACTTTTGTGAATCAGGCCCTGAATTCTGCTATTTCCTAGCTAACATCCTGAATAAAGGAGGGAACCATGCATGGAGTCAGTAACCTGGGATGAATAAAAGAGATACTAGACAAAGTCAGTATGTATCACTTTTTGCAAATGTGGTGCATCATGAATAGATGAAACAGGTCATTGAAGAGGCAGCAACCAGGTGCAAAGGTTTCCGAAACCAAGTAATCAATAGGCCAGAATTTAATTTAGTCAAAAGGAAGGGGTAGAGAAGTATGCCTAATAATCAGTCTTTTTTGAATTTCATATAAATCAAGTTATAGAAACAGGCATATAATTGAAATTCTGTGACCCAAATGCTGACATGGCACTTATATTATCAGACTAATCTGCCTTTGAATTTTAGGAATTGGCATGAAAGATAGATAAGAGCAATCTGTAATACATTCAGTGTCAGTACGTATGTGTAATAGAGGAAGGCCCTACATTACGTGGTGTGTTTATAGACAATCTCGAAAGTGGCCACATATGGGCAGCATTGAACAGAGGCCTAAAATGAATGTCTGCCACACAGGCCGATAAAAAAGGCAATGAAAAGCAACCAAGGATACTGTCCACCCAAAGTCTGAGAATAATGGCACTAAAATATTTTCTTCTTCAGCTATTTGTTTAAAAAAAAAAAAAAACGGCAATAGATTGTTGTTAATATACAGGGATTCCTACCACACTATTGCTGTTTCAATTTGCTGTATATAGGAGGTTTTACTTTTACATTATTTATTGGTTCTCAGTTTATGTATACTATAAGAAAGGCGGATATTATTGAGCTCTGAAAGTAACTGCTACAATCATATGCGATGATATGTCCTCTAAATGCTGACCAGTTCAAACTAGATCTGCCATGGACCTTCCTGTTGGCCTCTGATGGAGTGAGTCGTGACCACCAAGTGCAGTTCCTGAGATCTTAGAACCCTTAGCTGTGTTGGGCTGATTTTTCCACTAATTTCTGAAAACCTGAGACTAGAAACGTTTCCAACATCAAGATTTCCAGAGGACTGAGACAAACCTGCCAAGCTGAGCTTAGCTGCCCTAGGTGCATTGCTGTTGGGCTGAAGATTCTGGCTCCTCCCTCTCAGAGCTTTTCTGCAGTAGCAAATTAAGTTCAGCAAGATATTGCACAGAGGCTGTCTAGCCTCATAAAGACCTATTTTGCTACAGCCTGCAATATTGCTCATCTGAAGTATTCTGAATTCCAAAATAGTGATTAAATGTAGAAGAAATCTGTGCCGGGTGAAATCTCCAAAAGTGTGTGACCACTGAGAAGACTCCCCTTGGCATGAAATTCAAATGTTGACACTCTTAGCTTATCATGCCTAAACCAATGACTTCACTGGGACACCGTCGCACAGATGTCCGAACTTGTCAACACCCCTGATGCTACAGATTTTTTACTCCCATTTTTGATACTAGGTGCCAAGGTTTAACCTCCAACCTGCCTGAACCTGGCTTCTGTATCCAAGCTGAGCCCCATTGCGGTCTGCCTTAAATTGCTCCTGGGTCCTGGCCTACCCAGACGAGTTGCCTTTAAAAATCACTGCTTCCTCTTATTATATTCTTGTTGTGTTGGTGGCATTTTATTTCTTATTATTTATTCTATTTTTCTAGTTCGTTTTTTTTTTTTTTATGTTGTTACTATATTGGTACTTCATAAATACTTTACACATTGTACTAAGTTAGGTCTATCTGCTCTATGCCATAGCTGCCAGGGGGTTGTGCCCAGGTTAATTTAGCGGTTTTAAGGATTTACCCTGACAAGGATTGTGTTCTGGCTTGAGGAAGTAGTCACCCTCTCAATAAATAACCCAATTTCTTATAAATGGTTTACCAATACCGTCATTCATTATACTAAGCCATACTTAATGTTTGAAAAAAATATGCTGCTTCATAATAAGTATCTTTTCAGCTTCAGAATATTATATCTGTAACTGTACTCTCATTAACCCTGCAGGAAAACAATCCATGAAATAACAATTCTTGCATTTCCATAATATCCAGGTTATACATGTATAGTTCCTCTTTTATTTCTTGTCCCAGCACCACACATTAGCAAATAATTGAGTGCAGGGTATTAGTAAACATGTAATATTCGTATTTTGGTCTTATTGTTCCTGACAATTGTCCCCCCTGACTGGCATACCCAGTGAAGACAGAAACATATTGACTCTTTAGATGAAATGAGTAAGGTCTCTTCCAAGCGTTTGCCTTCTAGCTTTCATTCTAGCATGAGATGGATAATAGAAAAAACAAGGGTTATCAATCGCCATATGATTTTAACAATCTACGCCTGAATATGTGGTCAATGCACACACCTATAGCAGATAGTATCATCCACACAGTAAAATTAGGATCCCAGCACAACAAAGCGCTAAAAAAAGAGCTCATGGTGAGCAAAATACCTCCATCAAATGTTACTCCCTGCTTCCTAAGCAAAATATTGGACGGCATAGTTCTCTGCCCTCCTCAAGAATACATGAAGAAGAAGAACATTCACCCTAATCTGAAATCAGGGTTCAGAAGAGCTGAATCTGCCTTAACCAACTTCAGTTAGGATGTGCCCCTGTTTCCTAATGCTGGTGGACTAGAAATCCTGATCATCCTCGATATACGAATTAACTGACGCAACATTTCTCATCTTTAAGAAGGGACTGGGTCACTCATACAATCACACAACAGAATCCTCATAATCTTTTTTTAAAGAGCATCAAGTTGTCTATCAATGTAAAAATTGCTTGAACAGAGACATCAACTGAGCCATACAAATATGACAAAATGGTCACTGATTCACACAGTTAGCTTGCATTTTGTGGAATTGCAGGGAGATGAGCAAAAATCCTCTGCTAGTAAAGCTCTCTCCATCTTCCATAAGCACTTAAGTTCAAGGGCTTGACCGATCCTCCTATACATCAGCCTTTTGGGTGGAGGGACAGATGCCTACAGACATTAGCTTGCCTTTTCTCCTCCATCTTCATGGGGGATATTAGCACATGCTACAGAATAGACCTGGAATGGCCCATCTCCTAAAATTCATTTTTCAATGAGCATCGAATTTGAGAGTTGTTAATGAAAACAAATGACTTTGCTCATGTACCACATCGGCATAACCATACGCAGCTCAACAATCAAGACCAGGGTATAATGAGGTCCTGCCTGACTTGCTCAATCCACAGCACATGGCACGTGCCTGCTCAGTCCAAGAATATGGAAATGAAGGACATACAGCTCTACCTCTGTGAGTTCATCAGTTTGTGATTTAGGTCCCACCTACCAACCAATATCTTTAGTTTGCATAATGTAGCCTTGCACCAGGCCCACCTCCAGGATTTTTGATCTAGGAGGTCCAGGCAGACCACATTGGGCTTTAGTGGGACTTGCGTAGACTGACTATACGATACACGTAATGATGTTCACATATCGCGCAATGGAATGGCCGTGCTGGTGTGAAATGGAGTAAATGCTAGTCACGAACATTTTCACGGCGAGTCTATCTCTCATGTCCCATTCCAAAATGGCGCCCCTTTTTCATTATATCGAGCTCTTTGACAGCGTAGACCAATCACGTGGTACACGCCATGACGCTTTTAAACCGCGCCATGGAACGGCCGTGTTGTTCCTGGGCTGAGTAAACGCCAGTTACGAACATTTTCACGGTGAGTGTTGACAGATAGCGTTAACTTGGGGAATCGGACTCGAAAAAGGTCAAGGAGATGAGATTTAGATACATCGAGGTCGGAACGGGAGTCGAGGAACTGTGTAAAGGGCTCATCACTTTGGGGGTAACATTATCTTAATGGGACGCTAAAAATGAGGCACTTATTAATGAAATCCCTAGATGCAGGGGCACCACCTGAGACGGGAGGGAGACACACCCGCACTAACCATGAATGAGACATTAAACGTTATCAAGCATGCAATGCTCACTATGTATTATACATTACAGACTCACGTTTGGAGTGGAATAAGTGGAGCCTTGAACGCGCATACAGAGCCGCAAGGACTCACGGGTAAAGGTATGCCCATGGTGGGCTACATCCTGGTAAATATATGTTATAGGGGGTTCCGAAATACTATACATAGGACATTTGTCCTACAATAACAGGTTACCAACCCAGTCTGTCCTGTGTTGTTATGTTTGTGTATATTTTCTTTTGTCTCCTACAGAATTGTTTTTAACTGACAAATAGAGGTGCAGGGTGAAACGAACAGACCCCACGCCCTGAAGAAGTTGCTGTGAGTGTTATCCAATGGTAACGAAACATGTCGGCATTTTAACATATGAGCTATCACGCAGCTTAGAATAAAGTATGCAAGCCAGTGTGATTTGGCTCAGTTTTTGATATTAGTATATATCACTTAGGGGTTCGTGACGGTGCACACATTATAGCACAGTTCTTTGTTTCTTCTTTCTTTCTTTAACTACACACCCTAGCACCTGTACAGTTAATCACTGGCATCACACACAATTTTCTTGCTTTTGGAGTGTTGGTAGCTGATGATGAGAATTTGAGGTAGCAGGCGAGTACCATCCTGCTTAACCCTCCTTGGTGGCGCTACCGTGAGGCACCAACACTCCTTTTCACTCCTTTTCACTCCCTTTCTCACAACATTTGGGTGGCGGAGACATAAGGTTATTACACATTGATAGTCAGTTTGACTTACCTCGTACGCAAAATTTCTTTTTCTTCTTTCCTTTTAGTGAACTACACCGTTGAATAGCTTAGACGATAGAATCGCAAGCTGTAAAGAGTGTCCAATGTCTATGACAACCGATACGGATGTATGAAATAATTGTTCACAGTGTGAACAGGTCTTTGTTGTATACAGGAAGCATGGGTGGACCATAAAGACAAATAGCTAAAAAATACAAAAAAAGTCTTGGCCATCTAATATTTCAGCTGCCCACATTTGTACAGTTTTTGCATTTTTAACATAATAAACACCCCACAAAGAGCTACATACTTTGTGTTCCCTGTTGCAGAAGGAGTGCAGCATGCTCATGGTCCTTTACAACAGTATTAATAATAATAATATTTATTATTATTAAATACAACTGTAGAAGTGTTCCTACTGCCACTCAGGACCCTTTTTCTTGCTTTTCACTTAAAAAAAATACTTTGGCAGCTTAGCAAGCACTGCAATTTAAAAATGGGATGCTTTAAGCCCTGAAATTATTTTGCACACTTCGATCTAATATCATAATGCAAAGTTTACTATTATTTTTCTTATTTTCTACGCATATGTTCACTGGAAAAAAAACCTGATATGGTTCTGGCTCAAATGCAGAAGACCACTAAAATTTATCAGTTATGGTTAGTAACACACACATACACCATAACTCGCATCACCTGTCATGTTCAAAATACCGATAACAAAAATAAAGAAAAGAACTTTCGAGAGAACAGCTTGGCAGACAGCACGAGATGTGTGTTGTGTTGTTGTTAACCATCAATGGTGAATATCAGCGATTTTCAGCATTTGAGCCAGAAATATAACTCAGTGCCTTTTTCAGAGAATATAGAGGGCCTTCAAAATATATTTTAGGCTAATCTTTTGAAACATTTGAATAAAGTTTACCAAATCTAGGATACCATCTTGTCCTGGTTATGGGATTACACAAACGAAGTTAAGTGAACCTTGATTAAGGATTTAATGGTTTAGAGGATATGGAGAATCAAAAAAAAAAAATGTTTTATATTTTTTATTTTTTTATGTTTATTTAAACAATTACTAACTTTTTGTGACATAACTGCAAAGGCAAATATGGAGTCTGCAAAATGTACATGTTTGCAGTTATAACCAAATATGTGATTAATGAAGGCAAAATGTCATGATAATCCACCTGTACCATTATGCATGTTTTCATCTGCATAATATTTGTTACAGGGCAGTTTTTGAGTTCTTGTAATGAGTAATCACTTTGTTAGTGGCTGTGTGGTACATTGATACCTTTTCTCCTTGACTTGATATCACGCAACCAGAGTGACGGACTACAGAGCGCAAGGTTCATGGTTCGATCGCCAGCAGCAGCTCATCTCAGCATCATGTGACTCTGGGCAATAGCTAACTTAATCTCCCTGATGGACACCAGTGCCTTAATCCCTTAAGAGGGAGATACAATTGTATTTTATAAATAGGAATTATTAGTCAGTCAGTCAGTCAAAAAGTCTTTATTCGATTGACATCATAAAAGACATACTATACATATTTAAAAAAGATTCATATAGAGTACAATATCATATAGCAATACAGAATAAAAATATTAAGATCATGTAGAATATTTCATAGTAGTCAAATTCTTAAAACATGATGACTAAACATTGTAAAAATTAGTAAAACACACACCAATCTAACCTAAAAACCATAGCGATAACACTAATTTAAAAACAACTAAATCCAAGTGGGACACATATCAAGGATTGAGTTTCCGTAACCTAAGAATCCACGCCCAACTAATAAATTTGGCAACACCTATTACAACAGGTTTAGATGTGTCCATTTTCAAAATTCTACTGGCAACCTGTGCAGAACAGGTACTCATCAATCTGCATATGGGACAAAGCCATATACGGCGAGGAAGAAGGTAAGTTGGACAACAAAAAAGAAACTGATCCATAGATTCGATCATATCCACACAAAAGGGGCACTTATCACTACCAAGAGGGCTCCAGCTTTTAGTGAGCCCTCGCAGTGGTAGGGCGCCCACTCTAAACTGATGATACAGTTTACGATCAAGATGTTTCATAATGGTGTCCCAAGCGTAAGCAGACTCGTCCTTAAGAGCAAAAAATGTAGCTGTCATGGAGCTACCCGAAAGGGAGGCAAATCTCCTGTTCTTAATCATACACCAATAGGCGTCCCTTAGAACAATTTCCGTCGGGAACACAGCAGTGTCTGGGTTGGCCCAAAGGTCACCCATCCCAAGATCAAACAGCAGGGTTTTAACACCAGACAACCATGATATCCTGTGTGAACCCTCGAGCCCTTTAACTTCCAAGAGGGCTTTAGCATAAATAGATAATTCGGGTGTGGTCCACAGGCGTCGCCAAAACGCCAGGGGTCTATACCCTGCCATATCCTCTAGAGGCTGGATTCCCAAGCCATATAATAATGGAATGCGCGGTGTTGATTGTGGAAGCCCTATAGCTGACCTGAGAAATTTGTTCTGGGCAGTCATCAGTTTGGACAAATTACTAAAGCCCCAAATTTCGGCACCATATAAAATGGCAGGAAGAATCTTGGAGCCATAAATCTTCATTACGGGAGCTATTGGTTTTGTTAAGGAATGATTATGCTCTTTCAACAGAGCTCCACCTAATTTGGCGTGTTTAAGAGCGAGAAGGTCCAGCTGATGTGACCAGCTACAGGTCTCGCTAAAGGTAACCCCTAAATAAGTAAACACAGCCGTTTGATCCAAACGGACGCCACCCAAACATACCCGCGCATTAATGCGCCTAGAGCCTCGAAAAACCATAAACTTCGTCTTTCCAACGTTTATTTCCAACTCATGTTCGCGACAAAATAACTCAAAACGAGACAGGGCTAGCTGCAAGCCCATTCTTGTCTTTGAAATCAAAAGAGTATCGTCTGCGAACATGAGTAGGGGAATCTTCATTCCAGCCAAGGAGGGTGCATCAGTCAAGTAGTTGGAAAAATAGCTTATGACCCTGTTGATAAATAGTGAAAACAGGGTGGGGGCAAGCACACACCCTTGGCGAACACCTTTGGATACTTCAAATCTGTCCGTCACCTCCCCTGGTTTGCCCCAACGAACACGGGCATACGTATTGTCGTGAATAGTAACCAGGAAAAACACCAATTCTTTGGGCATGCCCATCTCCAGAAGTGCTTCCCATAACTTTGCCCTCGGCACGAGGTCAAACGCGGACCGTAGGTCCACAAAGGCCGCATAGAGCTTACCACCCCCCAAAAAAACCTCCTTCCAGTATAGGAGTACAACCCTAAAAGCTTGATCCAGGGTCCCAATATGTGAACGAAACCCCGCCTGGAGAGGGGTCAGCACATTAGAATCAATCATCCAGTTTTGTATACGTCCCAGTACAAGTCGGGCTATAATTTTTTGTACTGCGTCAATAAGACAAATCGGTCGATAATTGGCCGGGGCAGAGCGATCGCTTTTTTATAGATAGGCAGTGTCTCTGCCCCAAGCCACGAGTCAGGGACAGCAGCACCACCCGCAAGGCCATTTACTAGCATAGTCAGATACGGGACCTATACATCTTGCTCTTGGATGAATAAATCAGCAGGGATACAGTCGGGACCCGGGGCTTTGCCACTCCTAATACTTTTTAAAACAGACTTGACCTCACAGGGGGAGAATTCCAAGGGGGTTTCAGTATCAGATAGAGGAATATTAAAGACCGCCTTATCACTAACCATAAACTGCTCCTCAAAATACGCAACCCACTGCTGTGGCTCAACATAGGTAGTGGGCCGAATATCCGAGGGGCAGTTGCCCCATTTAAGAAGATGCCAAAATTGGACCATATTACGGTCATGACAAGCCTGATACATCTCCCTCCAGCGGTCCTCATCCCAGTTTTGCTTAGCCTTTAGTTGGGCGGATTTGTATGCAGCCCTACATTTTTGGATGGTGGTAGGTGAACTAGATTTAATGGCCTGTATCAGGGCACTTTGGGCCAGTCTGCAGTCCTTGTTAAACCATGTACAAGTTCTCAACTCTTTACCTTTACCGATAGGGGATGAAGTTCTAACAAAAAATGATTTAAGTTCGGTAAAGAGCACATTATGAATTTCCCGTATATTATCCTTAATCAAGTCTTGGGACTTCAGCCGGTTGAGTGTTACCATGGTATTACTGACCAGATTCCTGATAGCCACCCGAGAAGCCTCGCTAGTGGCGATTTTCGGCCATCTCACCCTTCTTTGATCGTTAGTGAGAATAACATCCACAGAGGCACAGGCATCAAGAATAGTAAGAGGGCCAGTAAAGCTATTATCATTGATAGAGAGGACAAGTGGGTTATGGTCACTCTCTACTCTGCTTGTTACCACCATGTCATCAATAAGCGACCACAGCTCCAAATTGACTAAAATATAGTCAATTCGACTCCCAGTTCTACCATTGTCAAAGGTCATCCTCCCTGACCTATCAGATTTGGTTCGCTCATTAACGGCTCTCATTCCCTGATTTAAACATAAACCCTTCCTGAACAGGGCCGCTTGTGTCCATTTCCTTACAGGATCCAACTCCAGCTGGGGAACACCCCAGAGAGAGTCTTCAACCTCTGTAAGGTCCCCGCTGTCAACACCCATGGGCTCAAAACAAATATTGAAGTCACCAGCCACTATCTTATTAATGGACTTCAATTCGAACCCTAAAAAGTTCTCCAAAAGGAGACAAGTGGGTGAACATTTGCCACCTGGGAGGCCCCTCACATAAATGTTTATAATAAGGAGATTAAGGCCATTAAGAGATTGAACCCTAATAATTAGAATGTCTGGACTATCGATTGGGACCTCTACCACAGAAACACCCTCACATTGACGAACCCACGTGGTTAGACCGCCCATCGGTCTACCCCTATGGCCCTTAACAGCAGGTTTAAAAAAGTTCAAAAAACCTATACGAAAAAGGGGGACCGTTGCCCAGGTCTCTTGAAACGTCCATATCTCAAAGTCGTCAATAAAAGTGGCCCAATCGTCAAGCCTGGATCCCAAGCCTGCAATATTCCATGAACCAAACTTCAAGGGCGGGCTTACAGGGCCGGTTTCCACCACCTGAACTGGCACAACCAAAGGGTCATCCAAACTAACAAAAGAGGACTGTATAGAAACAGAGGGGTTAGGCATGCAAGAAGTAACTCTAGGAAGCGATAACATGGCAATATCTGGGCTCAGATGGCATGAGGGAGCCAAGACCCCAGGTTCTATCGGTAGAAGACAAGCAGAACTAGCCCTACGTCAATCATTATCCTCCAGTGTTGAAAGGATATCAAAGCGATTAGAGGTCAAAATGGGCTGGTTAGACCTTGCTGGAAAACTCGAGAAAGCACGACTATCCCCCTTAGATTGAATACACCCTGGCTTATAAAAAAAGCCTAGTGGGAGAATTTTAATCGAATTGAATGCTAAAGGTTGGTGGGAGGCAACATCTAATATGTATTCGACCAGTGACGGGGACCTAAAGCTCAACACCACACAGTCACCTGGTAGGGTCTTGTAAGACTGGCCAATCCAGTTAATACGCTTAACCATTTTAAAATCATCGAACAAGGCCTTGCTATTCCCTACTTTAGTACCCAAATAATGCAGGGATTTGTTCTTGAGGTTTGACCAATGTTCATAAGACCCGTCTATAAGAGGTGGGACATTAGCCAAGACTATGGAGTAGGGGGTGGCTTGGGGTGGGAGGTGGAAATTGGGAAGAGTATTTAAAACCCTAGCTCCCACCTCCTCATTACCAGCCCTATTACCCATAAGAGGGCAACTTTGCTCGTCGCGATAATTGGTAGCCCTAACTGTAACCACTTCCAAACCAGGGTTATGATCCTTCGCTTCCCCTATAGGAGGGATAACTGGCAAGACCCCCAAAGGCTTGGACGGTCTAACATTACAGACCTCATTGGTCAGACCGACGGACATCACCCCATTTGGCTGTAAGGAAGGCCCTATGGCAGAAATCTTGTCACCAATAAGTCTAGCTTCTAACGTATCCAACCTTCCGGCCACTAAATCCAATCTATGTAAGACAGGTTCTAAAAGGCCAGCTAAATGGTCCTTAAGACTAACAATTAAGGAATCCAAAAGAGGCTGGATCGTAGCCTGAGTCAAAGAATTGGTCTTAAGATCAAGACTCTTCCCTTTTGCGGATGTCCCACTAGGCTCAGGTTGGAGCATCACGACAGATTGCTTACTAATACCTTGGCCTCTCCTATTTTTGCTAAGAACCTCTTTCTTTTTTCCTTTATGGGCCAACCTCCCTCTTGTTGTAACCCTGGGAGAGCTCAGGATACCATCACAACCTTGGGGTGTATCCAACGTCCCCGAAACAGGAGAAATAAGCATGAGGGGGTAGTAGTGCTAACAACAGTAAAAGGATTGCTAGAAAGGAGTGGGTCTTCCTGTATCTGGGCACAGGGTAATGAAGAAGCGGGCTCTAAAGAGAGTCTACGTTCCACAGCTTGGATCTCAAGATTCAATGCCGACTCTGCCCTGATTAAATAATCATCTAGTGTCCCCCCCACCTTATCGACAGCCCTCCTCTTAGTCATGTTATAGCAAATCCAAGCCCACCCCAACAAATACAGCCCACCTTCCCCAAATGCCAACTCAACAACCTATAACGATGAACAACAAACAATTACAACGATAAAAAGTAAAAAATGAGCTCATCAAAGGTGCATTTACTACACCGCCTACCTTATCATAAAACACAACCCTCAGCCACACCCGACAGCTTAGCGGACAGGCCCTGCCCTGCCTCTTCCTGGCACTGACGGGCAAGGATGGGCCCGCCCTTGGCCCGGGCTTTGCCCGGGCGCCACCTGTTCGCCTCCCGCGCAGCGGGGCAAGTGAGAGCCTTAAGTAAAGCCCAGGCGCTGCCTAGTGACGTCTACGGCAGGCGCTGGGCGCTATGGGTGCTGGGGGATGAAGTTTTTCCCGGAGGCCGTTCCCCTCACAGCGACAGTATCGACGCTGAAAGTTCTGCTCAGGTAAGGACCTGGAAATGCCCCCAACGCTGGCCGTTCCTGTCACAGCAGGCTCAAGAGATAAAGGAGGTAGCTGATAGGCTTTGAGAGCGTCCCGCGCAGCGGGGCAAGTGAGAGCCTTAAGTGAAGCCCAGGCGCTGCCTAGTGACGTCTACGGCAGGCGCCGGGCGCTATGGGTGCTGGGGGATGAAGTTTTTCCCGGAGGCCAATCCCCTCACGGCGGCAGTATCGACGGTGAAAGTTCTGCTCAGGTAAGGACCTGGAAATGCCCCCAACGCTGGCCGTTCCCCTCACGGCAGGCTCAAGAGATAAAGGAGGTAGCTGATAGGGTTTGAGGCTAGGAATTATTATGTTTACTTATATAAGTCGATTAAGTTCCTCTCAGATCCTCCAAGATCTTTCTATAAATAACTTTAGACAACCCCTCCTTTACATTCCACCTTGTCCGCTGCCATGCACCAGTTCATGTTTCAGGTCCATTCCTCAGGAACTGGTGGCAGTGGGCTGGCCCACCATAGTGCAATATATTTCCTTGTTAGGGGAACCCCAGTGTGGCCTCCAGCTTCCTACAAACTTACTCCCAGTATTTCTCTATGACCAAGCCACTTCACAATGTGTAGATAAATGTAGCCTCTTGGCCATAGCCTCATTAGCACATATCAGTATTAGTTAACCCAAATATCCACGGCTCAACTGTTGTTTATTACACTGTATGGAGACTTTTCAATTAGACCACGCGGAAACCATATATTGCTGATAACTACCAGGGTCTATGCACATGACTCCTACTAAAACCCATTTTCTATATGGGGTATGTCTTTGTCCATCTGGCTTTAAGGATATCCAGTTTTGTTGTGTGAGGACAATTAACATTGTAACTATCAGCAATATTATTGTTATACCCATTCTAGCCTCTAATAACCTTACTTCTTGATGTGGCACTTCTAGCATTCCCATCAGCCCTTTAATGGAAGAAGTAACAGTATACTTGAGCTGCTAGAGTTTAGATTTATGGGTGTTTTGTAATCAGAATTTGGTTTGCAATTGTGTTATTGGGATTTAACTTTTACCAACTGAACTCGGCATAAACAATGCTTTAGTCATTCAGGAAAAATATATTACAGTCACCTATATTGAACATACATAGAAATCATACTGTGCACTGATAAGCTCTGCTTAGTCACATATTTAAAATACAGATTTCAACAATTTACGAGGGTGCAATTGGTGCACACTATGAGCTGTAAAACATACATCATAACTGTATTGAAATATGTCAGTTAACGTGCTTCTGAAAAAATGCTACTATAAAAAAATGCATATCTAACTGTGAATGATTATCACTAATAGAATATACACCTTCCAACATATTTTGGGCATGATTATGGTATTTTGTATAGTGTTGTCAATTACTTTCTTTTTTTTTAAACTGTTGTGTTTCAGTAGTTTTTAGACTTATGTATTGCAGCCTGCTTCATTTGTAACTTCAACATCTATTGAAATCTCTGTCTCTTATCTTAAAATAATTATCTAATCCCTTGTTTTTAGCTCTTGCCTGAGACAGTGCAAGCGCTAGCGCATGCATTCTCACTTGCAAGGCATTTCGTATACTAAAAGGGGTTTGAAATGGGCCCATTGCTTACCATTCATTGGTTTCATTGTCACTCTAATTTGTTGCCTTCTAATTGGCTGCCACTTGCTGATTTCACTTTCTTTTATTTCGTTTGCAGCATGGACCAAGTACTTCTTTCCCCGTTTGCTTCTTCCCATGCTGCTTCTTCCTACCCACCTCCTACCGTCCCATTGTCTGTGTTGCTTCATCTCTCCACCCTCCTGTTGACCGTGTCACTTCTTCCCTACCACCACTCATTTTCTTTCTTTGCCCTGTGTTGCTTCTTTATTCTTCTCCTTATTGCCTCTTCCCTCCCGCCTCACATTTTCATTCCTCTTCCTTAGTGTAGCTTTTTTTTTCTTTCCTCATAATGTTTCTTTCCATGTTGCGTCTTTCCTCCCACTTTCCACCATTCTGTTGTCTGTGTTGTTTCTTCACCTTGTTGTTCGTGTTGTTTCTTCCCTCCCACCCATTGTCTGTATTGCCCTACTTCCCATGCTGCACATTGGTTACATACACCATTATTTATTTCATGCCATACGGTTCCTGCAAGCAATCACAACTGACAGAAATTGCTATTTGTGTCCGTAGTCTCAGGTGAGAGACCAAGAATTGAATAGGTTGCAGCCTATTGACTCACACCATGTGAACCGGTTAATATGCGCAACTGCGAGTACTGGAAGGATTCACCTACAGTAGGAAGCAGTCTGTATGTACAGTATAAACAAAGAACCAAATGCTTGTCCCTTAGACGATAGAGCATCTATCCAATTCAAATGCTTTTGTTTTATCTACCTCACAAGGATGAGCATCTGCCCGGCTAGTATTTGAGCCTGAGAACTGGTACAGGTTGCACAAAGATTGCTGCTGCAGGTACTTAATTAGCTAGGCTAATCTACATGCCAGAAGAGGATCAGGGCTGCACTTGTTCTTGGTCACATGTGCACCAAGATCACAAAAACAATATGTCAGAGCCAAATCCATGCATTAGTTCATAGAGCAGAGTATACAAAACTCTTCCCTAAATGAACCCTCCACAGACTGGCACATATAACTTAGTAAAAGTGGGCTAATGTGTCTACTTTCAACATCTAGTTAATCTGAAGTCTACGTGGATGAATCTTTGGGGCCAACTCAAAATACCATCCTTGCGAGGTCGATTACAAAAACAAGTATCGCTTAAGTATACATATGCCTGCTAATGGATCCTGTACACACCTTTTAGGAGTGGTCACCTGGAAATACCAGTGGTGTTAAGAAGCTAGAAGCCGATTGACCAAGTGGGAAACCGTATCTCGGCAGACTGTCAGACAGTCTACTGACACTGCCCAAGGAATCACTACCTTTCAGTGGACCGAAGGCCAATCACCTCCACATCCAGTGCCATTACAGCTCCATTCTACAAACAAGGTGAACACTTTTAAGAAGAGCCAAGCTGCCCACCAGGTTGGCCATGTCGGTTTCCTACAATATGGACATTTTATAATTTTCCACCACACGTCTCCGTACTAGCACAATTAGAGCAACAAACACCGGCAAAGCAAATATGTCTTGCTTTTGCAAGATCTTTTGGCTCTCAAAATGTTTTTTAACCATATGGCACAGCAGTGTGGCTGTGCAGAATGGCTAAACATTGGAAAAAAGAGGAAAGACGCCATAACCTTTAGTCATGCTGCTCCTAGTGCTTTTTTTAACTTTTTGTCATGCTACACAGCTATGCCGCTGTAGAACATAGTATAGATGAGACCCATTGGCTTTGCCAGTGTTTGTTGCTCTAATTGTGCAAATAAGGAGACTTGTGGTGGAAAACTAGAAAATATCCATCTTGTAGGAAACCGACATGGCCAACCTGGTGGGCAGCTTGGCTCTTCACTGGCTTTGGCCATTTGCCATTTTGTAGCACTCAGGCAACACGTGTTCCTATTAGTTGACCAAGTGACACCAATTTTATCTGACTCACAAACACAATGATGAAATCTTGACATGGCCCTGTAGAGAATCAAACAGGTTTCCTGTGGGTTTACCATAGGTCCCTCCACAAAGCAGCATTCCATTACCGCTAGTGTTGCAACTTAGGAATGGTCTCACAGCAGGCAATTTTAGGAAAGACAAAATCATTTTCAGAGCATTTCTGCATAACACTGATTTCGACTCCAAAGTTTCTTGGATTGGGAGCTGCAGTCTCTTTTATTATAGTAAAAGTGTTCATTCATGCATGAGAAAAGTTACCATCTCAGCTGAATTCAAACTTGCCTTCAAACCTGTCCCCAGAACTGAAAGTAGTCCACATTAATGGCACAAGTAATTAAGTTAACAACTAGTCAGAGCCTGGGGAGCTGCAGGCCACTGTGTAACATTAGTGAAAAAAGAAAAAAAAATGCTTTTTTTAAAGTTTTGCGCGGCTTTGGGCCTGCATTGCACGTATGCTCAACATAAGTTACACACGCACAAGCGACATGTGTGAATTGAAAAAGTGTGTTTTGTTGTCCTTCTGTGGGCAAAAAGCACATAAAAGTTGGAAAATACATTTGTAAATTAGGCAATTAACTTTATCTAATGCCCCCTCTGGTCTGGCTTTAGTGCACGTTTCGCCAAGTGAGACAGTCTTTTTTTGCGTCCCCACCCCACTGACCTCCAAGAATTCCCTCCCTACCACTCTCCAACAGTGCTCCTCATCTCTGCATAGCTTCTCCCTGACATACATTTCATTTTTATTGTGCAACTCATAGTTCACTCACACTCAGTTCTGTGATCTGCATGGTTTACGTAATATGCAGCAGGCACATTAATCCTCTGTGCTACTTGGGGATGAGTAAAAACTGGCATTAGACAAAATTCCGATCTCTCACCAGTAGGAACATTAATCACCAGAGTTATCATGACATTTTAATTGTTGCCTGAAAACTGCTGGGTGCTTTTAAAGACATAAGTCATATGTTTAACACAGCGACCCCACCAAAGTCGGCGCCATGTGCAGCTGCACAAGCCACGCCGCCCTAAAGCCAGCCCTGGCCCCCTACTACTGATCAAATCTCCCTTGTTCAACTAATACTACTTCATTTTTTACTTCAACACCATTCGTCCTATTACAATGTGATGTTCTCTTTTACATCCTACATATGTTGATGGTATAGAACTCTTATGAATGCAATTAAATATAAACTACATTACAACTTCAGACCCTTGAACACATCCTTATCTTGATCTAACTGGACAGTATGGAAGATATCACTGGATGGAATGTACAGGCATTGCCTACCTACAGAGAATTAGTATAGGCACTAGAATATAGTTTTTGGTTAATAATTGTAATATGTAATATTATTAGTGTAAACCAGACTGTCAGCATCAGCGCGCTGTCCAAATCCAAAAGAGAGAAAATAAAAGGCAAGCTCCATTATTTCATGTACCACCCCTCTCACTTTGCAATTATAAGGCAACACTGTCTGATGATGTCACATTCTTTTACGCTTATCAAAGATGGCAGAACTCCATTCTCTTGAGGAATGATCGAAGGTACTTAACAATCTGATACACATTTCAACGCTCTGAAAAGGACTACCGTGTTACATACAGAGGTGTTCTTATTGCTGAAGACCCAAGGGCTTCCTTGACACATATATTAAACAATCTGGTGTCTTTCTATTTCAAATTATCGAGGTACGAATTCCTATAATCAATAAAACGGTGCCT
This sequence comes from Triturus cristatus, assembly GCF_964204655.1. Classification (NCBI taxonomy): domain Eukaryota; kingdom Metazoa; phylum Chordata; class Amphibia; order Caudata; family Salamandridae; genus Triturus; species Triturus cristatus. Next base: position 1,415,810,346 of record NC_140589.1, read on the forward strand.
GCTATATATATTATAGATAAGTTTGACTGTTATGTTGTTATCTTCTACGTGTTAAGGCAATATGTGCTGCCTTACTTTTCATTTACTAGAAACAACAACAGGGGTATACCCAAATAACCCTTAAATACCTGGGTAAGGATACATATATAGAAAGAAAAAGGTATCAAGGAACCAATACTATACAGTTGTATGGATCGAGCACATTTAATTACCCTCTCCAGAATAATTCATATTACACTGAATATATCTAACTCAATTTGCAACACACATGGGCAAACGCCTATTTAAAGAGCAAGTACATATATCACATTACAAATTCCATAACATAGACAACATCACATATATACATCAAAACCAATAACCCTCAAATAATTTGTTCGTTATAGTGTCCCCCTAGGAAAGGCGATCCACTTAGAGGTAGTCATAACGTGAAACACTGTAGGGCTAAAAATTAACCTAACTAATAGTGTGTCATGCTAAATATTCAAGAATCACTAGTAATCCTGTGACTCCTTCTTCGAAGTGTCTGTCGACGTGACCACGTTTCAGCCTTATCTTCGTTAGCCTCTTCAGGACAGGGGTTATACATAACTAAAAATAAATACAATAACGCACCATTATTCTCATCCACAAAGCAGTGAAGAGTACATCGGTGACACTGGTCGACTGCCCAATGACCCCTCAATACCTATACACCACAGTGCCACCAAAAACCTACCAAAATGAGTATCATTCCACCATGTGCCATGAAATTGTTTAACAAACCACCGCTACCATTAATAACCATAAACATGTATCATATGCCAACCATAAATCGTTGCCCTACATGCAGATCCCTGCAAGTTAAGTGATACCCATCATCTTCATAATAAAAATAATAATAATTTGCCAAAACCCCGATCACCAACGTCTGACATTGTGATGACACACAGTCTATTGTGTAAAGAATTCTACTTACATCTCTGTACAAATGAGAACGCGTAACCTCCCACACGTTGAACGTATATACTGTGACCAGGGGGCCCGGCCTATAAGGATATAACTAAATATAGCAAAAACCAAAGGAAATGATGGACGGAGTGTTGAACACTGCAAGCACTCACCCCCAGTCAACTGATCTGGGTTTAATCCATCACCGTTCTTTAGCCCACTCTGCCACCCCAGTTCAGACATGTCCATATGCAAATCAGTCTGACCCTGTGCCTCATGGGACAGTCCAGCCCGAACTGCCAAGCCATGTCTTCCCTGGACCGGAAACAAGCTTCCTAGGACCGGTTTCTGGCATTTCAGCCGTCTTCAGCCAGGCTTGCTTGAATCCAGTGGCAAAGTAAGCAAGGGACTCACGTCTGAGCATACCCTGCCAACTTATGGCGAACAAAGCAAAAACCAAAGGAAATGATGGACGGAGTGTTGAACACTGCAAGCACTCACCCCCAGTCAACTGATCTGGGTTTAATCCATCACCGTTGTTTAGCCCACTCTACCACCCCAGTTCAGACATGTCCATATGCAAATCAGTCTGACCCCGTGCCTCTTGGGACAGTCCAGCCCGAACTGCCAAGCCATGTCTTCCCTGGACCGGAAACAAGCTTCCTAGGACCGGTTTCTGGCATTTCAGCCGTCTTCAGCCAGGCTTGCTTGAATCCAGTGGCAAAGTGAGCAAGGGACTCACGTCTGAGCATACCCTGCCAACTTATGGCGAACAAAGCAAAAACCAAAGGAAATGATGGACGGAGTGTTGAACACTGCAAGCACTCACCCCCAGTCAACTGATCTGGGTTTAATCCATCACCGTTCTTTAGCCCACTCTGCCACCCCAGTGAAGACATGTCCATATGCGAATCAGTCTGACCCTGTGCCTCATTGGACAGTCCAGCCCGAACTGCCAAGCCATGTCTTCCCTGGACCAGAAACAAGCTTCCTAGGACCGGTTTCTGGCATTTCAGCTGTCTTCAGCCAGGCTTGCTTGAATCCAGTGGCAAAGTGAGCAAGGGACTCACGTCTGAGCATACCCTGCCAACTTATGGCGAACAAAGCAAAAACCAAAGGAAATGATGGACGGAGTGTTGAACACTGCAAGCACTCACCCCCAGTCAACTGATCTGGGTTTAATCCATCACCGTTCTTTAGCACACTCTGCCACCCCAGTTCAGACATGTCCATATGCAAATCAGTCTGACCCTGTGCCTCATGGGACAGTCCAGCCCGAACTGCCAAGCCATGTCTTCCCTGGACCGGAAACAAGCTTCCTAGGACCGGTTTCTGGCATTTCAGCCGTCTTCAGCCAGGCTTGCTTGAATCCAGTGGCAAAGTGAGCAAGGGACTCACGTCTGAGCATACCCTGCCAACTTATGGCGAACAAAGCAAAAACCAAAGGAAATGATGGACGGAGTGTTGAACACTGCAAGCACTCACCCCCAGTCAACTGATCTGGGTTAAATCCATCACCGTTCTTTAGCCCAATCTGCCACCCCAGTTCAGACATGTCCATATGCAAATCAGTCTGACCCTGTGCCTCATGGGACAGTCCAGCCCGAACTGCCAAGCCATGTCTTCCCTGGACCGGAAACAAGCTTCCTAGGACCGGTTTCTGGCATTTCAGCCGTCTTCAGCCAGGCTTGCTTGAATCCATTGGCAAAGTGAGCAAGGGACTCACGTCTGAGCATACCCTGCCAACTTATGGCGAACAAAGCAAAAACTAAAGGAAATGATGGACGGAGTGTTGAACACTGCAAGCGCTCACCCCCAGTCAACTGATCTGGGTTTAATCCATCACCGTTCTTTAGCCCACTCTGCCACCCCAGTGAAGACATGTTCATATGCGAATCAGTCTGACCCTGTGCCTCATGGGACAGTCCAGCCCGAACTGCCAAGCCATGTCTTCCCTGCACCAGAAACAAGCTTCCTAGGACCGGTTTCTGGCATTTCAGCTGTCTTCAGCCAGGCTTGCTTGAATCCAGTGGCAAAGTGAGCAAGGGACTCACGTCTGAGCATACCCTGCCAACTTATGGCGAACAAAGCAAAAACCAAAGGAAATGATGGACGGAGTGTTGAACACTGCAAGCACTCACCCCCAGTCAACTGATCTGGGTTTAATCCATCACCGTTCTTTAGCCCACTCTGCCACCCCAGTTCAGACATGTCCATATGCAAATCAGTCTGACCCTGTGCCTCATGGGACAGTCCAGCTCGAACTGCCAAGCCATGTCTTCCCTGGACCGGAAACAAGCTTCCTAGGTCCGGTTTCTGGCATTTCAGCCGTCTTCAGCCAGGCTTGCTTGAATCCAGTGGCAAAGTGAGCAAGGGACTCACGTCTGAGCATACCCTGCCAACTTATGGCGAACAAAGCAAAAACCAAAGGAAATGATGGACGGAGTGTTGAACACTGCAAGCACTCACCCCCAGTCAACTGATCTGGGTTAAATCCATCACCGTTCTTTAGCCCACTCTGCCACCCCAGTTCAGATATGTCCATATGCAAATCAGTCTGACCCTGAATGAATACATGAATGGGAAGCATTTCAAAACTAATCTAAATCTGGCCATAACCTGTCTCTATGGCCATATAGAGGGGGGCGCTTTCCTTCCCGTTAATATGTAGGGCACACCCTCTGCACCGGTCTCTGAGATAAATACAGGATTTCTCACAGCTGGTTATCTCACAACCTGCAATGGTCAGACAAGCCTGTAAGTGATCCTAACTCAAACGAAGTGAATCAACGTGTAGTCATATTCAAAATATTCATCCAGGGAGTTACTTACGATTAATCACCTTTCTAAATAAATCCAGGATCCTTCGCTAGATAGCTTCACTCGCAAAGCCCGACTCAATCCAAAACGCGCAAACACTGGCGTGTATGGGAACACGGAAGTACTCTTACTTGTGCCTAACGTCCCACCCATCTAAAGGAGGGACATAGAAATGGGACTACGCACGTAGCGTTGTACACCCTGCAGGTCGAGTGTATGTTATCACTCATTCCTACCAGCCCAAATGTCTCGTATTTTATCAAACAGCTCCACAGGATACAATCTGTACATTAAAACAAATACTGGCCAAGCAAAAAGCGCCCGGAACAGCGATTAAGTAAACAAACAGCAAATCGCCTACACAAGGTCTAGGACAAAAACTATACTGAAAAAAACAAGTTATCCCACCGTGCCAAAACTAATAGTGATGTCAAATTGGACAGTCGACCCGTTATCACCCAATGAACTCCAACACTCAAAGGGAGGAGCAATCTTTCTTTACAAACAAAAAATACATATAAAATATAAAATATATACATATATGTACACAGTATCATTCACACAGTAGCCGAACCTATATACATACAGGTGAGTCTGAGCGTGTTAAATAGATTCCTATAACCATGAGGACCTGTACCAGTTCCTGGTGCCTGACACCCAATTACAGAGTTCATACACTTGGTCCCCACATTTCACATATAGTCATCTGATATCAATTGTGAATCAACGCCCACACCTCATCTCGATCATTCAGTCCTATATTGGATGTCTGATATCTTTCTATCAGACGTGCTTCAAGGATATTTAAACTCCTTTGAAGGGCAGTTTTATTAGGTGTCTTCACTACAGCCAAGATAGACCATGCCAATTCATTCTCACCATGTCCCATATCCATGTAGTGCTGGACCATAGGAGCCCCTACGGTCCTGCATCGTATACGGGATTTGTGCTGTAATAGCCGCATTTTGCCGGCTTGTGTCATTTGTCCGATATATGTTTTATCACATGGACATGTCACACAGTATATTACATTTCTTGTGTTACAATTTGAGAAACACAGTTGTTGATGTTGTCTCTTGTGAATCATCACAGATTTAGAATATTCCATATATTGGCATGCGGCGCAACTATTACACCTGTAGTGTCCTATTACTGCTGGTACCCCAAAAGACCTCTCATATCTGTTGGGGTAGGTTTCTGACGGATTGTTTTTACTTGGTATTTTCTCAAGTTTTTTCCTCTTCAAAACGCGAATAGAGGCTTCGGGATGTTCAAATGATCTATTAACCTTAAATTCCTTAGGATAATCTGTTTTAATTTGTACGCCTTAGGATTAAAGGTAAGTACACAGACCAATTGTTAATTTTCCTGTTTACTTTTGGAGTGAGTAAGTTTTCCCGCGTGGTGTACCACGCTCTTTTAAGTGCCCCTCTAACTAAACGTTTGGGGTACCCTCTGGTAATAAGTTTCTCTTGTAAGATCTTAGCATTTTTGAAGTAATCATTTTTATCAGTACAGTTACGTCGTACTCTCAGAAACTGCCCATAGGGCAAATTGTCTCTGAGGTTTCGTGGATGCCCTGATGTATAGTCAAGGAGGGTATTACGGTCAGTGGGCTTGGTGTACAGATCTACCTCCAGTCTACCGTCCCTATCAACAATCCAAACATCTAGGAAATTAATCTGTGTATTGCTAGCTGTTTTAGTAAATTTAAGATCTGTAGTCCGGGTATTCAGCCATACATGAAAGTCTTCCAGTTCTTCTTTTCTGCCTTTCCATATCATGAACACATCATCGATGAAGCGCACCCACTCAAGGATATAACCCCTGAATGGGTTCGCTTCATGGAAGATGTGTCTCATTTCAAAATGGTCCATCACCAAATTCGCAATTTCCGGAGCGAAACAGCAACCCATCCCTACTCCTTTGACCTGTAAAAATAAATCTGACTTGAAAGCAAAAAAATTATTTTTCAAACAGATCCCGGCCAAAGCGAGCAAAAATTCAGTAGGGACAGGATGGGGTCTGCGTCTTTTTTCCAACACCATGCACATCACCATCAGTGCCTCATCCTGAGGTATATTAGTATATAGACTCTCGATGTCGAAGGAGAACAGCAACTGTTGGTCTCCATCGAACACCGAGAGTTCTATTTTAGAGATGAGATCCATAGTATCTCTGACATAGGCTTTCGTTTGTGCCACAAATGGCTTTAAAAATACATTAATGTATTTAGCTAAGGGCTCCAAAATTGAGCCACAGGAGGCAATGATCAGCCTCCCTGGTGGATGTAATACATCTTTATGTACCTATGGTAGTACATAGATATGTGGTATCTTTTGATCAGTGAAGTTCAAATATTCATACTCTTTTTGACACAAGTATCCACACTCCATAGTTTCTGTCGTGAGATGTAGTATCTGTGCTTTTAGTCTGGCCGTAGGGTTCTCAATAATAGGTCGATAGTGGTCTCTATTACTTAATTGTCGCATAATTTCTTCATCATATTTTTTATTATCCCAAAGCACTATTTTTCATTTACATCCTTTGTGCTTTGTTATATTTTTGTTTTCTTTAAAAAAAAAAACGGATCACCCACAGCGATGTTCAATGTTTTTCATATTACAAAACACGATGTCAAAATATATAAAGCCAACTGGCTGAAACATAACTTGGAAAATTAGTATAATTTTTCAAGGGAACTGAAAAAGGTTGGTATATTTTGCTGATGAAATAGTCTATATTAAGTATTCTAGAAAAAATATTGTTTTATGGTGTACCGTGACAATAATATATGGTAACTTAAAATACTCAGGGGCTTATTTACAAGCCTCTTTTGCCGCCGGCGTGTCACTTTTAATATGTGAAAAAAGTGATGTACCGGCGGTGCAAGGGTCTTGTAAATAAGCCCCTCAATGTGTTCAAAGCAAAAAGTTATTTTCAAATAAAGAAAAAAGAAAAACTTCAAAAAACAAATAATGGTTTTATAATTATGTCGTCTAAAATACAGTACACAACTTTGAGCAAATTTTCACTTAGACTATTTAACAAGGAATTTGAAGTAATGCCCATATATGCTAATTATTTAAACAACTGCAACAAGATGACAAAAGGGAATACCTTTTGAGTTCATAAAGAGACAGCGAGAAACCCATAGTCAGTACATTTATCCTCTTTTTTTTTATTGAGCAGAGCATTAAGTACATAAAATACATATTATGATTAAAATAGTTATTAAAACCATTTTATACAAAAAATATACGATAGCTTCTTCTTTCCATGACAAAATGTAAGAAAAAATATGGCTGTAGCAGCTAATACCATCATCAACCAGAAATAGCAATGTGCAAAACATATAGTAAAGTGCAACGGCAAAGAAAGTGCTAGTGCTTCTATAGTGCAATAGCAAAGAGAGTGCTAGTGCTTTTCTATCACAATAATTACTGCAACTTCAACATCAGTATCGAGTGTTAATATCCTTCCTTTAGCTTTTCTAAATTACTAAAAAACTTACAATTTCTTTCAAATTTTCTAGTGGCTCCCATTCATCTTGTGTAAGCTTCTTCAAAATTTTGTGTCCTTTTCATTTTATTAAACCACTTCAAATGAGAGGGAACGTCACTAGATTTCCAATTCTGAAGAATTAAAGAACGGGCTACAGTACAAGAAATAAATAGAGAAACTTTTTCTGCCTCTGTGAACATCATTCTGTCTCTATACAATCCAAACAGAGCAGCCTCTGCATCGAGCAGAACTTTCTTACCAATTACCAGCTCTATATCTACAAAAATTGCCTCCCAAAAGAGCCTCAAGCGTGGACTTACAAAACAAATATGGTGCCATCCACCTTCCCCATCAGCCTGGCAGCGAAAACACTTATTTTCAACTCCCGAGAATCTTTTTTCCAAAGCTGCCGGAGTTAAATAGGAGAGCCAACGCGATAAGAAGGCCTTTTAAAATTCACTGCGCATAGGGATTTGCTTCCTAGGTGGCTTAAGGCTTCCCACTCATTAAGGGAAAAAATACATTGTATCTTGCGAACTATATTAGCCAAATGGCTTTCTATAAAGGGTACTTGACCCTGGCGATGTAATAACTGGTACCAATTCCCTACACCACTCACTTTGGCCCTGTAGAGAGCTACCACAAGTTCATTTGGAACATTAAAAATGGCACTAGTATTTTTAAAAAAATGAACAACTTGTAGATATTCAAAAAAGGCAGGTTTCCTAAGGCCCCCAGCCCTTGCCATTACCTCTTGCCAAGAGATCACCATATTTTGAATAATAAAATGTCTTAGCTCCCGTAGCCCACAGCCTTCCCAATTGTTTATATGGCTTACTCGAAACTGGAGGCCAAGACTAGCACATTCTCCCAATCTTAAATATTGCAGACCAGAGGAGCCAGTCTTTTTAAAAAAAGACTGAAGTCTAAAGGAATAATCCTTTACATTTATCCTCGTCCAGTTATTGAGGCACAAAGAACCTGACAATGATGAGACCCACCACCATTGTCAACAACTGCTGACTTCCCCTATTGTCATTTTTGTACAGTAATCAACGTTTAGACAAAGCTTCCACAAATAACACTTTAGATTCTTGAGGATGATCCCACACAGTATGAGAAAAATTACTTGCAAAACCTAATTATGATGGGGACCAAAATGAATTTTCCCAGTCTCATTTTTCACAGTGGTTCATCTTCTTTCTCGTGATTCACATATGACTTGAAGATTCCATCAGTTTCTCAGTGATTTTGGCCCTAAAATATAAATTCATGACTGCCTTAGACTCTTTTGCCGTTATACTAAAGTCTTTATTTTACTTCCTTATCCAAGATTCTCTCACGTTTGTTCATTTGGTAAGAACTGGAATTTAAGAATCTATAATCCCCGTGATACAATAGTCTGCAAAAAATCTGGTTACGAACACATAGATATTTTTGGTCATACATCTATAGGATTTCTCATTAAAGACTTTTAAAAAAAATCCATTTGGCTATCCACCTGTCATCATTGGACTAATTTACAAACACTAACTCAAGCAGAGGTTTTTAGTGCTAAAGCAAACTCAATACTGTAATATGGCCCTTTACCCTGTGGAGGTGAATGTAATACATCCTCAAATCAAATTCAGATGAAAATATTGAAGCATTTGGTTAGGAACAGAACTAATGCAAGTGTGATTCCTGTCGAAATTGGGAACATTACTGATAAACCTGTAAGATAATTGTTTAATCAATGTTTCCTGTATAGGCAAGCTAGTATGAAAATATATACTTTTGTTTTTTTAATTTTTAGTCCGAGCAGAATAAAAACCGTTTCTAAGCCTTAGCGTGCTTCCAAGTTCAAGTAATTATTTTTACTTTTGATATTCATGAAGCTTATATAAGCAGCCAAGGTAAACTAGTAACCAATGTGCATTTCACTGAGGGATTGACAAGAGTATGCAGCATATGCAAGGGGAGAGCATGTACCAGCATGCGAAAGAGGAATTGGGCATCATGAAGGGGACTACAAGTGTCGTACTTTAATCTCTGTGACCGCGTGGGGGACAGGGCCCCACCCCTGTCTATCCTGGTATTGGCGAACCGCAAATGGTTAATGCGGTATGTACAAGTGCTTTGTATACCGTTCTAGCTATGAATGCACTGTGTACACGTTATTCTGCATCACTACGCGGGTTCCATTTTGGAAGCAGTGGCCATCTTGTGATTGCCCTCACATAGGCTATAATGAAGCAAATACGGGCCTCACAGCACATTTGCCTTTCCATGACTCTTCTGTGACCTGGACAGCTTGGCTCTGCTGCCCCAGGTCAAACTGTTTTCACGAGCTCCCCTTCCTCCGGCCACCTGTGATTAGCATCAGGGCTTGACACGCCATAAAGTCCTTTCATCCCACACAAGCCTCTGGCTAATCTCTTTCACACCTGACTGTTCCTGCTTTATGACTTGTTTCTATCAACAGGAGCTGCCCGTGTTTTATTGGGGCCTATCGATATCTGATGTGGGATCTGAACCTTGCTGTGTAAATAATTGTGGGCTGGCTTAGCTGGAATGTGGGATGGTCATCATGACTCTGCCTTTTCGTTTGTAATGTACACGTGTATATGGCCGTATCATAAACCTAGGAATGTATGCCTGAGGCAGGAAAAACTGTACTTAAGGAGAAGTCCGTTTCTATGATTTTTAGCAGTCTCCTGAGAACATACACGCTGTTGTACTTCTAGGATACCTGTAATTGGTCTGCAGCCAATAAATGAATCTTTGACTTCACCCAGAAGACTCTGTGTTTCTGTAGGTCTGGAACAGGGAGAACCCAGAAGTCATAGGGTGTGTGCCCCTGCACCGCTGGGCTTAAAATACCCAGTACATCAGTTTGGCGCCCAACTCGGGACGATTTCAGCGGTACCAGTCCAAGCCAGAGGTTTGTGAGGAGCTTTGTGTGGAAATTCCGGAGGAAGGCCGCCACTTCATCGACCCCTGCATGTCGACGTGGTCCGAAAGTCTTTTCTGCGAGGTTCTCCGCGTCCCGACGGCTACGAAGGACTGCTGCCCTGATTAATCGACCTGTTTTGGACCCTTGACGAGTTTTGATAGAGCGAAACAATCGAGAGAGTCTTCTGGTGACGCCATTGATCATCAATATTCAGTTAAGTATAAGTGGAGCGTCTCCCATTTGTTTGGTATCCCTCGGGATCGTTTTGTTTTGGAAATTTGGAGTTTGCAAACGCCAAAGCCAGAGGACTCGTGTATTCACGAGACTATCGTAATCGATAATCCTTTGACGTTTTGGGTCTAGACTAGTGAGCGAAGATGCCTGGTTCTAGAATATTTGGTAAATTGTTTTGTTTGGGTTGTGGAAGAGATTTCCATCTGGAGGAATCATGTCCGGTTCCTCCGGTTGGAACTCCAACTTATGAGCTCTATGTAAAACATGGCGTAGGTCCCATTGCATATAACGAAGTATGGATCCACTACACCAGAAAAGACGGTGTCTTAAAATGGCCCCAAAGTGGTAGTTTCGATACCGATATTTTAGATAATTTGGAAATTAAATTGTTTAAAAAGAAAGCCCGGCCGGCGATGTTTGATTCTTTCCGCTTATGGCGGAAGGAAGCCAAACAGAAGGAAATTAAGCTAGCGAAAAAGAATAAGAGAGAGAAAGGTATGACAGTAATGCAAGCAGCTGTACAATTCAAAGACAATGAGGAGGAGCAGATGAGTGAGCAATTGCACAGACAGCGTAAGTTAGGGATAGACAAATGTTACCCAGCTTTGCCGCACTCTAAGCAGAATGAGTCCGAAGAAAAGGAGAAAGATCCCCTAATGTCGCATTTGTTGAGTTCGCCACCCCCGTATGCTCAAAATGCCACGGCGCCTCCCCAGCTTGTGAATATGCCACCTCCAGTTAATATTCTGCAAGCTTTGCCGCTACCGCCAGCTGCTTCGCAGCCGGCTCCTATCCCTATAGCGCAGCCCTCTCAAGGGCCGCCAGTTGTGTTTCCAACTGCCCCCGCGCTTCCTGCGACTTTGTCTGCATCCTCTTTTATCCCCTCTGTTTATCCCCCTGTTTTCGCCTCGACTTCTCCTTCAGCGCGACAGCGTTTGGCTAATGTGGTTACTACGTTAATGTCACCTCTCTTTGAGTCATCTGGTGCGACTCCTGGCTTACAGCGTAAGCAATTGCGCAGTCAATTGCCTAACCCTGATGAGAAAAAGGTAATAGATCGCATGGCGCGTAGATGGATTGTTTTCCCTTCACTATATGATGTGGAATCAGTTGTCAACGTTTTCCATCAATGGGATGCCCCAAAACAGAGGTATGTCTTTGAGAAAATGTGCGAAATTCTCTGTGAGGAATTGGATGATAGTGGTAAAGACCCAAGCCCGCAGGAGTTGTGTCGAGTGAGATTTGATTTTGGAACTGGTACCATTGTGGATCGCGATGTAGATAAAGCAGTTGCGGTTGTATTATCCTTCAGGAATGATGATTGTCAACAGTCGTTGTTTGAACCTGATGTCCCTGTGGGAAAAAGGGTAAAAGCACGCCAATATCCGATGCGTGAGGTTCCCCCGGTTTGGAGACCTGCTGAACCAAATGCTAATCCACCTGTCTTAGCACATTTTCAACGTATTTGGGTACATGTTCCATGGAAAAGATCTGAGGTGTTAGCACTTAAGCAGACATTGCCTGATCCCCGTAAAAACCCTACCGGTTATTATAAGGAGTTGTCACAAACTGCAGAATCCTGTGTAATGAATCTGGCTGATATAGATATGCTGTTTGGGAATGTGGTTCCACAGCCTTTGTGGGGATCCATTCATAATATGGATCATGCTGCAGAACTAGGGGACACATGGGCTAACATCATCGCTGCTGACGCTAGACAGATTGGTGGCGCGAAACCAGAGCCTTTAATAGCAGAACTCCCTGGTAGAATCATCACGTATATGAAGACAATAATGCCCGCGATGCGTGTAAATTGGGACAAGCTATCTGCATGCAAGCAGAAGAAAGATGAGACAGTGTCAGACTTCTTTACCAGGTTTGAAGAAACGTTTATTGACCACAGTGGGCAAGATATGAGTACTGAGGGTGGCCAACGGTTATTTGTGGATAAATTTGTGCAGAATTTACTTCCTGACCTGTGTAAAAAGTTAAAAGATTCAGAAAGTTCTTGGGCTGTTTCTTCTTCAGCGCAAATACTGGCTACTGCACAGTATTATGAAAACAGAGATAAAGACGAGAAAGATAGAACAGAAAAGAAAACGAAAGAGCTAAAAACGAAGGTCCTTTTACAACAGGCCTATCCGCCACGTGGAGGTCAGAATAATTATAGGCAACCCCAAGGTGTCTATCACCAACCCCAACAATTTCAGAACAATCAGCAAATGAATGGGTATTATCAACCACATGTCCCTGTAGGTCCCAACCAATGTTCATACTGCAAAGAGGAAGGTCATTTTAAATATAGTTGCCCTAAATTGATGCAGCGTAACGGCAATATGTATGGCGCAAGAGGGAGGGGTGGTCAGCAAGCTCCTAGAGGCAGAGGGCGTGGAAATGTTCCCCAGAACGCGCGTCCTCTTCCGCCTCAAAATACCATCAATAGCTTTGATCAGCAAGCCAACGCGACTAGTAATACAGCTCAGTACTACAATAATGATTATTATGCAGAGGACGGCGATGCAGAAAATAATGATTACTAGGACAGCCGTAGACAGAGAGAGGGAGTTGTTTCAGTGCCAGTGGATCAGAGCGGACCGTATGTTGAGGTGACTACAGCAAATGTAACGGAGCCCTTTCTGCTAGACACTGGTGCTGCAAAGAGTTCAATCATGCATTCAAAACTCCCTGGCGCACCTTTGTCTGGCGATATAAATGTTTCAGTAGGTTTTTCTGGCGCCCCAGTTAGGAACCCGATTTCTAGTCCCATGCCTCTTTCTGTTGGACCTTGCGAGCTAAAAGCATCTCTCATCCTAACAACAGGTTGTGGTGAGAATTTGCTAGGATTAGATTTGTTAAAAAGATTGCATGCTACACTGTATTGTTCACCGTCAGGAGTACAACTTACATTAGGCAGGAAAGTGATTTCCCCGATGTACTTGTCTAAAAATACAATGCCTCCTGAATTGTCATCCCTTCTGGATGTCCTTTGGGCTACTGGTCCCAATGATGTGGGCCTCTTGGAGATACCGCCTTATGTGGTAACTTTAAAGGCTAATGTCAGACTGCCACGCATTCCCCAGTACAAGATCTCTAATGAAGGCCAGAAAGCATTGTTAGAGATTGTCAGCGACTTGATTAATAAGGGTGTAATTGAAGAGACAAGAGGCAACGTTTGCAATAGTCCTATTTTACCTGTCTTAAAACGAACGGACCCTTCACAGCCACCTGTTTACAGATTTGTGATTGATCTTAGAGAGGTTAATAAGATTGTTGTGCCACAGTTTCCAGATGTCCCTGATATAACTGCCTTGTTAACGATGATTCCAGCCTCTGCTGCATGGTTTTCAGTGATCGATTTAAAGAATGCTTTCTTTAGCATCCCAATTGCAGAGGAGAGCAGAGACATTTTTGGCTTCAGTCTGGGAGGCCGAAGCTTTCGCTTCAAATGCGCTCCCCAGGGCTACTGTGAAAGTCCATCAATATACAGCCAAGCTTTGAAAGCGCAGCTTGATGCACTTGTTTTACCTAGTGGCGCTATCCTGATTCAGTACGTTGACGATTTACTAATTGCCGCGGATACTGAGAAGATCTGCAAGGAAGCCACATTATCATTGTTACGTCATTTATCTGCTTTCCATCACAAAGTGTCTCTCTCAAAGCTGCAATATTGTCGACAAGAAGTGACCTACTTAGGTCATCTCTTATCGAAGGAGGGAAGGAAACTGACCCCAGAAAGAATTCAAGCCATTGCACAGTTGAGTGTGCCAAGAACACAGAGAGAAGTGCGTGCTTTCTTGGGCATTACCTCATACTGTAGGCACTGGATCCCAAATTTTTCCCTGTTGGCAAAACCTTTGTTAGCATTAACATGCAAAGACACACCGAATCCTATCCCATGGTCTGAAGAGTGCCAGAAAAGTTTTGTGGAATTGCGCAGTGCATTATGTTCAGCTCCTGTGTTGGGTACCCCTGATTACAGCAAGCCTTTTACATTGTATGTTCACGAGAAAGATGGTTGTGCATTATCAGTGTTAACACAGCCTTTTGGTGACAGACCGCGCCCATGCGCATATTTTTCATCAACCTTGGACCCTGTAGCGAGGGCATTGCCAAGCTGTCTGAGAGCGACAGCTGCTTCAGCTATGTCTATCCGACAATCTGCTGGTTTGGTAATGGACAACACATTGATCGTTATGGTTCCACATGCTGTAGACACATTATTAAACAGAACCAAGACACAACACTTGACTAGTGCGCGATTATCAGGCTATGAGCTCACACTGTTAGCAAACCACATACACATAAAGAGATGCAACACGCTGAATCCAGCTACGTTATTGCCAAATCCAGCAGACCTAGATGAGAATGAGCAACATGACTGTCTGTTCAGAACAGAAGAAGAGACGAAAGGGAGAATAGATCTAAAAGATACTCCCCTGACTGAGTGTGATGGTACTTTATGGGTGGATGGTTCGTGTTTCAAGCTCCCTAATGGTGACACGACTGCTGCATATGCTATCACGACTTTACACACGGTTGTGGAAACTGCACGAGTGCCACATAATTCGGCCCAAGCAGCAGAATTAATGGCCCTCACAAGAGCATGCGTGTTGTCTGAAGGAATGAGAGTGAATATATACACCGATAGCCAGTACGCCTTTGGCGTGGCTCATAGTTTTGGGCGATTGTGGAAAGAACGTGGGTTCCTGACGTCGCATGGAGCTAAAATTCAGAATGGCAAGTTGGTGAATGATCTCCTTGAGTCACTGACCCTACCGTTGCAAGTTGCAATTATGAAATGCAGTGCGCACAGGAAAATCACAGATGATGTTGGACGTGGGAATGCGTTTGCTGATGAGATCGCGAAAGAAACAGGACAGAATGTAAAGACTAGAATGTATGTTGCAGGCCCCGCAAGATGGGTTGATGATGTTGGAATGTGTGAAAACACGATAGAGAGTGTGAAGTCGCTTCAAGCTGAAGCTACAGAGAAAGAATTAAGCAAGTGGAGAGAAAGTGTGGGTAAGTTGGATGAGAATGGTTGTTGGATTGATCTGACAGAACATAGGCGATGGTTGTTGCCTGATGCATATGTGCTTCCAGTAGTTACAATGGCACATGGAATGGCACATATCAGTACGAAAGGAATTTGTAAGTTGTTGGCTCCAGTATGGCAGAATGCTGGAATTCCCAAGTGTGCAGAGAATGTGGTCAAGAATTGTATGGTATGTTTGAAATATAACCCTGGTAGGGGAACCCCAACTCCAGCTGGTCATTTTGCACCCCCATCATACCCATTTGAAGTTTTGCAGCTGGACTTTATCCACATGGAAAGGTGCAACAACCTGAAATATGTATTGGTGGTTGTCTGCGCTTTTTCAAAATGGGTAGAGGCCTATCCTCTAAAGGATAACACTGCCCTATCCACAGCCAAAGCCCTTGTGAAAGAGTTCTTCCCTAGGTTTGGAATGCCAAGAATGATGTGGTGTGATAATGGAAGTGAGTTTGTGGGTAAAGTGATGAAGAATGTGTGTGAGGGACTAGGTATTAGGCAGAAGTTCCACGCTGCAAATCACCCCCAATCAGCTGGATTAGTAGAGCGCTACAACGGCGCTCTAAAACTTAAACTGGCCAAAATCCAGGCGAGCACCGGTCTTAAATGGCCTGATGCTCTGCCTTTAGCACTCCTGTCCACCAGAATGACCGTACACTCACGAGTGGGACTTAGTCCTTACGAAGTGGTTTTTGGCCGCCCGGCCAACGTATGGGGTGTACCAAGGCCTACGAAATTCAGTGAGATCGAGCATCCAGTACTACTCGATTACTTGTATGATTTGACTGCTAAACTACGTGTTTTACATCAACAGGTGCATGATACTCTTCCCCAAGCTTCTGAAACTCCTGGACACCCTATCGACCCTGGCACATGGGTGCTGATTAGACATTTCCAGCGCAAAAGCAACGACGAGCCTCGTTGGATCGGCCCCCACCTGGTACTTCTGTCAATGAGATCAGCGGTCCGGGTGAAAGGGAGAAAGAATTGGGTCCATGGCACCCACTGCAAGGTAGTCCCCTTGCCCCTGCCATATGACCAGTGGGTCCAGGAGGGTATCGCTGACTCTGAAACAGACACTGTACCTCGTTTTGTACCATTCAGTGATGCGTGCATAAAAGGCACAGTTTCAGACCAAGAGAGTAACGATATTTTGCAAGAAGCTGTGCCACCATCAAGTCGATTGGACACCACAGAGCCTGAACTTTTGTTCCAGGATCAAACAGCACCTGGCCGTCTCCGCTATAATCTGAGACCAAGGCCTATGGACAAATAAAGATTTCCTTACTATCTTTTTCTTTTTGACATTATAAGCTCTCCCATCTGAAGAACTTTCTTGATTTTTGTTTTTCGAACCACCATCCGGGTTCAGCCGCAGGGTCGCGGTGCCAAGACTTTGGGGTACAGGCCGAAGACGTTAGGTCAACGGTTCTGGTTGGTCTAGGGCGTTTCCCTGGACTGACAGGCGTACTCCTTAGCAGAAGAAACTCATCCGCCGCGAGCGGCCCGATTAGAGGATGGAGTTTTTTAAGATGGAGAGACCCGTTGAGGAAATGAACTTTAAAGCAAGGATGTGTAAAATTATAAAGAGTAAATGTTTTGTATTTTTGTGCCTATTTATACTATGTAGTATAATATTGTTCATCGTTGGATTTGTATTTTTCTCCTCTCAAGAGCCCATTGCACCCACCGTACAGCCTATACCTCTTTCTACTGCCTCCTCACACTCTTTTCACCCTCTTCCTGAACATGAACAAACCAGACGATCGGAGTTTGTAAATAACTTGTTTATTCAGCTCTTGCACCAACACCAACTAGTAATGAATACAACCAATTGCTGGGTGTGTGGTTTAATGCCACATACCATTAATAAGGGTATTCCCTATTTGGTGCTGCCGTACAGTTACAATGGATCGTCATGGGCATTCCAGACCATGTTTCTTTATGCTCTAGATACATACTCCCCTCGACAGCCGCGTTCCATCAGACCTATCACCAATAATAAGGCTTTGATGAAAGGAGTTGCCGATATGAGCAGAGATATCGATGCATACTCGTCCATACCCAAGGAAGAATTGAGACCTTATGTAGGATGGAACGCAACGGGGTATAGTATTAGTCTGGGTGAAAGACAGCGAAAAATCTCATCCCCAATCTGGGTCGTACCCCACATAGGTCGGTTCTGCTTACAGGGTAATGGTCAGAATCCTAGAGCTCAACTAGGGAGAAGTGACTGTACTGAAACGTACACTTTCCCATCACAGTTTTCTCCTGCGTTTTTGGCTGCCAAAGGCACATATTTCATCTGCAATGACCGAGCATATACATGGTTGCCCCCTGATTTCTCGGGCACATGTTATATTGCGAACTTGCTACCGCCAACATTTACTGCTGCCTCTGACTATCACAAGACCAGAGTTGTGAGGGGCGTAATTAGTAAGGAGGATACTGCCGGTCAGGAAGCAGGAGACTTCTTCTTGGGTTTCCTGCCGTTTTGGGGTCCTATGGTAAATAGTAGGAACCTGAGACAACTGACTCGTGTGGTTGAATCCACTGTCAATGTAACGGCTGGTGCCCTCGGTAATTTGACAGCTGAGCTCCAAGCGGATCGCCTCATGACTTTGCAGAACCGCATGGTTCTAGACGTTATTCTTGCAGACCGCGGTGGGGTATGTAAGGTTATCCAATCCAGTTGTTACATTTTCATACCAGATAACGCTCCAACAGTCTATCAAGCCATCTCCAGACGCCATAAAATATCTGAGTCCATACACGTGGATAAAGGAGATTGGTCACTGGTGGGGTGGTTCTGGGAACTGATATCTGCCTGGGGTTGGAAAGTTCTGATGGTCATTGGAATGATCTTAGCCTTTCTTTCCCTGTTCTGTCTGTGCATACAGTGTGCTCCTGCGATATGTGGCCTCTGTGCTACCTTATGTGTAAGGAAACCTGTATCAAGGGATGAGCTAAGTAATAGGATGATGCTACAGCAACATCTCCATGACTTTGTGAACATTGACCTAGACTCGGATTAAGATGAGTATAGTGATTGCCTATGTAAGGGCAAAAGGAGGGTCTGTCGTACTTTAATCTCTGTGACCGCGTAGGGGACAGGGCCCCACCCCTGTCTATCCTGGTATTGGCGAACCGCAAATGGTTAATGCGGTATGTACAAGTGCTTTGTATACCGTTCTAGCTATGAATGCACTGTGTACACGTTATTCTGCATCACTACGCGGGTTCCATTTTGGAAGCAGTGGCCATCTTGTGATTGCCCTCACATAGGCTATAATGAAGCAAATACGGGCCTCACAGCACATTTGCCTTTCCATGACTCTTCTGTGACCTGGGCAGCTTGGCTCTGCTGCCCCAGGTCAAACTGGTTTCACGAGCTCCCCTTCCTCCGGCCACCTGTGATTAGCATCAGGGCTTGACACGCCATAAAGTCCTTTCATCCCACACAAGCCTCGGGCTAATCTCTTTCACACCTGACTGTTCCTGCTTTATGACTTGTTTCTATCAACAGGAGCTGCCCGTGTTTTATTGGGGCCTATCGATATCTGATGTGGGATCTGAACCTTGCTGTGTAAATAATTGTGGGCTGGCTTAGCTGGAATGTGGGATGGTCATCATGACTCTGCCTTTTCGTTTGTAATGTACACGTGTATATGGCCGTATCATAAACCTAGGAATGTATGCCTGAGGCAGGAAAAACTGTACTTAAGGAGAAGTCCGTTTCTATGATTTTTAGCAGTCTCCTGAGAACATACACGCTGTTGTACTTCTAGGATACCTGTAATTGGTCTGCAGCCAATAAATGAATCTTTGACTTCACCCAGAAGACTCTGTGTTTCTGTAGGTCTGGAACAGGGAGAACCCAGAAGTCATAGGGTGTGTGCCCCTGCACCGCTGGGCTTAAAATACCCAGTACTTCACAAGGTAGAGGAGGGGCAGGTATAAGCATGATACAGATGTTAAGGAATATTATTGTCTAGATGAGTGAGTACCAGCATGAAGGCAGAGAGTTAGTATCAAGTAACTCACAGTTGTTACCTATCCTTTCTTTCCTTCGGATGACTCCATCCATAACTTCCATCCTCTCCCTACCTCCTTCACTGAGTATAGCATACTCAAGTTGCATGTCTGTCTGTCTTAATCTCTAAACCTTGTTCACACCTAATTTTAGACTTCAACCTCTCCTACATTTAAACCATAACCCTGTAACCTAACAATGCCTAATCTCCTCTGAAATATCTTTTCATCCCTCCAACTGTTTTCATGAACCCACATATCCACAACTAATAATTTCACCTAACTCACATTAATTTAGAGAAACCGAAGTAAATGCAAGAAAAGATTCCTTGAAGAGCGCAAGACTAAATCCCAGTAACTAGCAATAACCAATACCCACTGGATTAACCAGTAACCATGGAATTATTTCCTGGAAAGAACAAGACCAATCCCAGTAGCCAACACTAACCAATAATTACTGGGTTAAACATTAACCATTGAATGATTTTCTGGAGAGCACAAACCTAATCCCAGTAACCAACAATAACAAATTAATAACCTTGGATTGCGGAGGGCATGACACTCACCATAAAGAGAGTCATTCCTCATCCAAAGGAGAGGCATTAGATAAATGCAATTACAATACAGTTCAAGAACACCCTTCAAGATGAATAGGGACCAATTTTGTTTTATTTTCTGTATTTTAGCCCCTTTTCTTTTTTTGTAGTAAATCATCATTATAAACGTTTCTGTTTTGATTTTGCGAAGTTGTATCTTGAGGTAGTATAAAAGTGTGTTTCCCATTGCTAATGAAATCTGTGTAATGCTCACTGAATGCCTCAGTGAAAGTACATTATTATTTGAAGCACATTTACATTTATATCAAGGCACTTTTTCTCCAAGATCTCAATAGTTCTCATGAACCCTTGCCTCCAAGGTATTTTGTTGGACAGGCTGATTTTAACGCAACTTCCTGTACACAGATTGTCACATCAAAATTTGGGTTTAGCACCACAAACAATCTCTGTAGTGAGGCATCACATCAGAATGTAGGTTTAGTGATGTTAACAATATTTGCAGTGAGGTATAGCATCGGAATTTGAGTTTAGTATAGACTACATACTCTTCTATGTCAACATGGACTTGAAAAGGGGTTATGTATGCAATAGGCTAATGTATATATTGATTGTATAGTAACAAACGTAATATCATCCAACACACTAGCCCCCATTTGGCAATTATAGTAATTTCGATAGTGGGCAAAACACAACATTGCTCTAAAGTAAATTGTTTTGAATGACAGGTCATAGTGGTGCAGGAAGGAATTCCTTACTGTATCAAAGTTTCATGCAAGGTATTGTAGCAGACCATGTTCCTGTGTATAGAAAGAGATTTCTGTTCAGCAACATATCAAGGAGTAGAGAAACAGGGGCCTATTTCCAAAAGGCATTTTGTGGTATGTATGGTAGTAGTACTACAATAGTACTACAAACATACTAAGAAAAGTCCTTCACTCACCTACGTGTGTAGATTTACCCTTCTGCATTGCCCATCTTTTATGTGGGGAGATCTGTGCGCTGACGATGGAGACCTCCACACATATAGATATACATTTTAGTAGTAAATGTGAGAGCGATGGGGGAGTGGCCGGAAATTGGGGAGTACTTATGACTAAAGGTATGGGTTAAGGCTGGAGTAAGGAAAGGTTAAGGAAGGGTTTTAGGGCGCGACATACAACCACCCTGAGAGAGTAAACCTATTTCTATATCACAAACTGCACTGGTATAGTTACCATAGCCAGGAAGGAGCCACCGCAGAGATGTGGTAAGTCCAGCACAACCCATAGTCACTCACAAGTACTGGAACACCCTGCAATGGAAAAGAATAGCGGTAGGGATATAAAATAAAGCCTTTTAGCAAATACTGTGAAAACAAAGGAACTCGGGCTTGATCACGCACGTTGGGTGACAGGACGCAGCCTTGAGGAGCTTACCACAGACCCCATAGATATCCTGGACAATCCTGCCATGATTTTCTTGTTTCTAAAGGGTACCTGGGGTAGACGCTTTGGGGGACCCATTCTGTCCCCCCTCTGAGAAGCCAGATCCTGGTGGCAGATCCTGATAGTGGAGCATTTGAGAGTTGGGCAGGGCCTATCTTGGTTGATCATGCAGCAGGCCCGAGTTGAGATCTCCCAAGATGGGATGAATATGGGGTAGATTGCTTAACACCATGGATACTATAACTGATGCCCTTAATTACCATTCAGGTAAACTGAATATACAAGTGGATTTGCTCATTACCCTTGCACATTATGCAGCTGGGATCTGTTCTAAGTTATTTAATTTGACAGGCCTAGTAGTAAGTATGCAATCTGATAGAGATAATCAAATGATTACCTGCACCTGCACCCATATCATAGATAAAAGTGCAATTTTCCGAACATAGTTGGGTCCCTGGTAGACAAAGTCAGACTTATGTCTGTGGAGGAAAATAAGCAGTTAGCAAATAAAATAGATCATAGACACTGCCAATGCCATTACGTTAAAGAACCAACAGACCAACCACCCAGACAAGTCATGACTAAAAAATATTAAATGACCGGTATAGGAGTAAATCATAATTAATATGTCTGAAGAGTATAAAGACCATCAGCAAATCATGACACAATCTATCAAGCAAGCTGAAAGTGATAACATCCTCACAGTAAGACAAAGAATAATCTCATGCAGTATACAGGACTCGTTGGAGAATATATAAAAGAGAATGAGGTGACATAAATATTATCAGCAGAAGATGGTGAAGATAACCAAGCAATAAACAACACAAATGTATCTTCTACTTCAAAAATAATTGGGCAAACTAAAAGCAAGAAAAAGGCAAAGAAAAGACCATAATAGAACAAATAAAATGAAAAAAATTAGTCAAGACAGTTATGGCCGACAGACCAAAAGAAAGTTATCCAATCTTCAAATCAACCGTAACACCTATGCAACAAGCTAAAGTAGTGGATAAAGGGCTGACTGCAACATTAAGTAAACGGGTTAATCACTTCTGAAGCTGCCTTCAACCAGTCATCTATAATTCACTGCAGTGAAGCTTCAACTAGCAATACTCTTGGACAAGATAATAATCAAGGGCATCCACACGTTATCAGAGACTCGCAATTATCTGTGTTAAATAGGGAAAAAGAAAGGCAATACCCCAGGGACAAATTGCGCTCTTAGCTCATTTTCTTCAGCAGCAGACCCTCCAAAGTGTTTGATGTCACAAAGTTCAATAACATGTTCTAATCACCTTACTACTAAGAATACAACATTAATTTTGGATAAGTGTCCCTCTTCCTCAGCAAAACTTGTATTTATTCCATGATATGTTTCAAGGAGCCCACATGATATATTAAATCATAGTAATATATTATAATTATTAGCCTCAATCCCAGCGCTAGTCATCTACCATCAGATGCATCAGACTCGGTCTATTTAAACAGAATCTTTCAATTTCCCCCCAATAAATAAACTGTATTGTATGGCATAGTGTGGAGATCATCAATAAAATCCAGGAAAACAGTCCACACTTTGAAAAATGGGGAATTGAGACCAGGAAATATAATGATAGTCACTATCCAACCTTACTAATTCCTATGCCAGATATGAAGCGAAGCATTCAGACAAATCCTATAACAATTAGAAAGTATGGAGGGTATATTAACGTTTTAAAAGGAGCAATTGGCCTGCTATTTAATCCAGCATTATCCTCTGGTATTAAAATTAAAAGCTGTTACTGGAGCCCACATATTTGTGCAGAAATACTGAAAAATCTGGCTCTAATTGATGATTGGGATTGGCTAGAGAAAATTCTAACTAAAGGGAAATCTTTAGAGAATGACTGATGGTCGAACTGTTGGGTTAGCTCGAAAAAATACATAAATATTTGATCCTGGAATGTCCTTGGCTCTCCAGACTGTTGGAAGATCAAGATACCATAACTTTAATACAGAATTTTAAAAATTATATATTTCAGGAAACCTGGAAAATGTGTATTGAAGCCATTATTGGTTACCAAGAGTACGCTAACTTTGCAACCTGCTCATCTTCACAGGGCTGAGCGAAAGAGGGGGCTCTCTATTTATGTTTCATTGGAACCGGAAACCTAGCCTCATGAAATTGATCTCCAACTAACTTGGCTACTGTGCACTAAAATAGACCTACAAACTCCAGTCATTTTTTTAATGTATGTTTGAGCACAAAAAGACCGGCTTACTATCCTATGGGAAATAATTAAACATCTGCCTTATCAATATCCTACTACTAATTTAATTATTTTGGGTGATTCTCAGATAAATCAAGTAGATCTTCAACTTAGTACCGTAAGTGTTCCAACATTTAAAAATTCATGGCAAAATTCTATAATTGACTACACCATCACTTCAAAGGATTTAGCAACTGGAATTGTTGGGTACCAAGTTGTTCCCAAAGTGGAAAGCGACCACAACCCTCAAACTATAACACTGTCTCTAACAGCTGACTATCTTGCAAAGTCAAGAAACCTCGAATGTGTGCTGATTGCTTCTAAATTGAGAAGTTTGATATGGCACCCATCGAAACAATCGAAGATTCTGGCCTTTTTAGAACTTAAAATAGAATCAGAACTCTGTGAGTTTTGATGTGGAAAAACTATGTTTATGTTCCTCATTAATAGATCACTTTTTAGTTAAAACAACAGTCGGGGTAAACTCAATAGGCCAACAAACAACAGGTGATGCTCACATAGGTTATATCTCCAAAAGAAGGCACTTAATAAGGCATCAAGGGCTATTTATAGACAACCAAATCATGCTTTAAAATGTTCCAAATTGTGCTCATTGAAATGCTTTAGAAGAATATGTAAAAATGAGATTTGGAAGGCAAAAAGGGCCCATCATGAAGAAATATGGACAAAGTTGCCTTACGCGTGTAAAACCAATAATTTGAATGCCTTCTGGAAAACAATCAATGACTCAGAATATGGCAGCAGGAGAGCAAACAGTGCCAATATTTTTGAATCTGACTGGGCTTCATTCATCTCCAAACTGTATGGGGCTTCCCAGTAAATGATATAGGAAATAACATTCAACAGCATATGTCTGCTTCCCCTGCCAATATAAGCGGTGGGTACAAGGGAAATGGAAATTCTCATGAAGAACATCCATTATTAATTAAATCTATACAGGAGGAAATGGTAAAAACTACTATAAGTGGGATTAGATCAAACGGTGCCCCTGGCCCTAAAGGTATTCCTAATGCCTCTTGTAAAGCTAAAATAGATTAGTGGACAGGAATTTTAACACCACTATGTACAGATTTTGTAACATCCAAATTGGTTCCAGAATCGTGTCAGGGGAGTATAATACAGCCCATTTATAAGAGCGGTCCACTAGATAACAAGGCAAGCTATCAGATAATAGCCTTAACTAACGAGGAGGCTAACATTTTTGCACCATGTCTACTTGAGGACTTGGAAGAGTGGCCTCAACAACAAACCAAATACCAATTTTCTAAACCGTATTCCGAAGAGGACAGTCAACGATCACAAATCTACAGTACTGTACAATGCTAGCGGAGATGGCAATATATAAAAAACTAAAGTTATACATCTGTTTTGTTGACTCGAAAGCTGCTTTTGACTCTGTTCCCCGCAATTTACTCAGGGCAAAGATAGCAGCATGGGGTGTACCAAACCATTATTAGATATGATCAGACTGTTATACTCAAATACATGGGTACAGGTGAAATTGGGGGATGGCAGCCACACTACTCGCCGTTTTGAAACCCATAGCGGTCTGAAACAGAGATATGTACTATCCCATTTCTTTTTAATCTTTTTATGGCTGATTTACCTCTCCATTTGCAGAATGTTAATGCCCATTCCCCAAACTTTTCAGCTTATAATATTATTTACTTGCAGTATGCGAATGACACTATATTGCTTAGTCACACAGCAATAGGTCTACAGAGATCGATGGATTTGTTTAACAATTATATTTTAACTATAAGTTTACAAATGAATATAAAAAAACAAAAGTCATGACAATCGGATTATTTAAACCTGATATGAGATTATGGAAAAGTAATGGGCTAATATTTGAATCAGTAACATTGTATAAGGACCTAGGAATCACATTAGATGATAGAATGTATTTTTAACATAATTTTACCAATCTAAAGGCAAAAGCCACAGTACTTTCATTTGCTTTTAGAACACTGTGAGATAAGCTTTTAAGTCCTATCCATGCACACTTAGTTAAAGTAATTAAGGCAAAATTGATCCCTTCTTTAGCCTATGGGTCAGTCATTTTTGTTTTCGAGGTAAATATTCCAAAATCATTGACAATTTACAAATGAAAGTTTTTTAATCTATTTTCAAGATTCTGAAGAACACCGGACTTGCCAATGTCCGACTGGAATTTGGCCTGACTAGCCAAATCCTAGTGGGATAATTAGCATTTAAAAAATGTTTATATTCATTATTTCTATCTGACCCAGACACTCTTGCAAATCTGTGCTGGCAGGAAGTGATATGATTATGTAAGTTTCTGTAGATCTTAGGTAACTGAGAGTTTACATACCTCTAACTCCCAGCCTTTTGATCATTTGGATAGAAATAAAACTGTTTTCAAGCAGATATTAAATGTATTCTTATTATTGGATAAGGCGGCCATTGCAGTAAAAAAGCATGACTGGTCGGTCATTAATTCATTTAATAAAATAGAGCCCCAGCCATACTTACTCTCCTACTTACAACCATTTATAAGGGACACATTTCTTAAGCTAAGATTTGGTCAATACCCAACAAAGGATGGAACTCCAAGATGGATACAAAATTGGTCAACGTGCAGTTGTTGATTATGTGGTCATCTCAATATAACGCTACTGCATATTGTAATTGTCCCCGATTACGACAGGAGCGGCAAGCATTGTTACAATCTATCTTCAAGGAAAATGGGGTGAGTACTTGTTGCCAAGCTATTATACTTTACCTCTCTGGGAGATCTTATCGCTTAACAAGTCATTTCACTAAGTTTATACTTATAGCAGATAAAATGATAAATTCAGACCCAAAATGGAAGGTAGCAATGACTTGCAGAAACAATTATCTATCCATTCATTTATCGACAGCGATAATGGAGTTTTGAGATGTAAGTATGGTGATATTTTAATTTGTATTAATTTAGATTAAAAAATTCCCACTAAATATATGTTGAAGGTAGTAATGGCTCGTATGCATGGAAACACTTTATTGAACCATCACCTTCCCTTAGATCCACAATGTACATCACTCTATTTGACTGATGACATGTGATTTTAACAATATATTATTTTATTGATATGAAAGTATGGATGCACTTCATTGATCTAGATGGACTTTATGGATTTTAATTGATTCCATTTCCATTAAAGCACTTATTGAATCATATCATTTTAATTTAACTACAGAGTTTATAGTTTTATCTGACTTATGAAATGTGACCTTAACAAATGTAATTTAGTACAAGCATGGAGACACTTTATAGATCTGGACCGATAAATTCTATTAACTGTTGTGGTGAGTCGTACTGATCCGTCGGCATGGAACACATCTACTTGTTCATAGAATAGCAATTTCCTAGTTCTATTTGATAGTGAAATCTAACTCTAAGATTGTCTCATTACAACACACAATAAGCAGAATGAAAGGCTACTTCAACGATGTGTTTAGGGATATCAATTATTTAGTATGGCATGCTATCACCAAATCATCACCATTTTTATAGTATAACTATTTTGAATTTTGTGACTTATGGAATGTGACTTAATCAAATGTAGTTTAGTTTGGTGAAGCAAGCACAGAGGCAGTTTATAAAAATTGACCGATTTTAACAATTGGAGTTTAGTTTGGAGAAGCAAGCATATAGCCACCTTATAGATCTGCACCGATAAATACTACCAACTGTTGTGGAAACACGTAATGTCTGTCTGCATGAAATACATCTAAATGTTCTAAGAATAATAGTGTCCTAGGTCTATTTAATAATGAAATGGAATTTTAAGGTTGTTCCAGTACAATAATTAATTAGCAGAATGTAATGCTACTTTAAGGTTCTGTTTACGTGATATCAATGATCCAGTGCGGCATGTTATCCCTAAATCATCACAATATTTGAAGTATAACTGTTTTGAATTTTATTAACCTTTTAATTGGCTCTGCTTTTATAGTTACTCTTTAACTCATTCTTTAAGAAATTAATGTGGATACGCTTTTATATTTTCCTTGATAATAATGAATTTTTTTGATCAGACACTAAAGATTTTCAGTCAATTTAGACTCTTCAACTGCAAATTGTTTCTAGTATATTATGGCAGCACTGACAGAAGACTTGCGCTTTTCAATGCCTCCCTTAAGAGGGGTGTTTCCCATCAACTTTGAAGCTGGCAGAGGTTTTGATATCATAAAAGGCTAAACTCTTTGTAAAGAATGCTCAAAATTATAGATCAATATCTACTCCGCCAAACTTATAGAAACATATATGACTGATCAATTGCAATGATACCAAGAGGAAATTCCACCTCAATCAGACCCCGCTTGACATTGGTCCTTTGAGGAGGATTGTAAATGCTGTGAAGTTTGACAGTGGCAATACAATGAATGAGTTACAGGTGAAAGGAAGTATGCAGACCTAGACCTATAACAGATAAATACAGATAAATACAAGCATTAGTAATAATAACTTCAGTGTGTACATAATATATGCAAGCATACAGAAAAACATCATAAACCAACAAACCATCACATCATGAGGAAATAATTATTAAAACCATGTCATGATACTACCATATTGGAGGCAATATTTAAAGGTCATAAACAGTCAAGTATTATATATTGTTTTATTTACCAAAAAAATGCCTAATAAAAATCATTTGAACTTAAAGGTCATAAACCATAAGTAGAAGGTGTGATTCACAACAAAATGTTTCAAATAAACAATTATGGCTGAAGAATGCCACATAGCAACACCAAGTGTAATCTGTCTTTGATGACTGGGTAAATGAGAAGTTACTGACACAGAAGATACATAAGTAATTGGTAAAAGCCTTCCTGTCACACCAGCCACTAGCTGAACACTGTTCTGACACAGAACTAGAGATAACCAGGCCATAATACCCAGAACATAGAATCATAGGGGGACTCAGCATTGGGTCTGAGATAGAAAACCAAGAATCACATATCGAGGAATGCTATAGGGTTGAGATATTTACAAGCCCATACTAATTGTCAGTAATTATTCAACATAACATTCAGGATAATTCACACAGGCATCCACAACCACCTCATGACCTGCCCCCGTGCCAGGAAGCAGACCTCCTACATGAATTTTCAATTTGGATAACAACTGTATCCTGGATGTCAGAATTACTAGTGGGAGAGCTCTTCTGACAAGCAGATACATTTTGATCTCACCAGTTTAGGATGAGGGAAACTTGGAAATTGCCGTTTCTTCAAATACAAATCCACTAGGCTGACTGATATTGAGTTTGATATTGATAGTTTGTAAAGCACTTGATTGCCGAGGGCATCTTGGTGCTAGAGTCCAAAATGATGTAAGTAAAAACAAGTCAGTATAGATGATAGAGAGGATGTACTCGAGGGGCAGGGCCTGCAAAAGAGCCAGGTTTTCAGTTGTTTCCTGAACGGCAGAACAGTGCATTGAACCTGAAGATACAAAGGCAACGTATTACACAATTTAATGGTGGCAACAGAAGGACTTCTTCCTCCCCAGGAAGCTTTCCTGATTTTTAGGCATAGCCATCAATTTAGTGGATCCAGAATGAAGAGGTATTCTGGGGCTATTCCAGCGAAAAGTCTGTGTCAGATAGTGTGGGCCAGAATCGTGAAGGGCCTTGTGCATCCAGCGGAGGTCCTTAAAAGCTACTCTTTTTCTGACTGAGAACCAATGTAGCATCTCGATGGTTTCAGAGACTGATTAATATTTTGGGGTCTTTATAAGCAGGCGAGCTGCCACATTTTGAATTATTTGCAATTTATTTATCTGCCCTATTTGTATGTCCATATAAAGGGCATTACAGTAGTCAATCCTGGAGAGAACTAATGTTGTGATTACTGTTTTCTGTAAATCAAAATGGATGAATGGGAGGTTCTTTTTCAGTGTTCTTAAAAGGTAAAAACAGGATGATGTAATTTGAGTAATCTGTTCTGAAAACATGAGATTGTTTTTAAAAAACACCCCCAAATATCTGACCTTATTGACTGGAATGGAAAGAGGGCCCAACTCTTGAGACCACCATGTAGGATTCAAAAAAGTGTTTTCCTTTCCAAATAGAAGGATCTCTGTCTTCTCAGAATTTAGCTTGAGACAATTGTGTCCCATCCAGCCAATTACCTTTTGCATATTGATGAAATATTTGGCAACCTCCGTGTATTCCCCTGAGATAGAAACTACAGTTTGTGTGTCTTCTGCATAAGGGACAGAAGAAAAGCCAAGGGTTCTATTCAAGTTGGCCAGTGGTGCCAGATATATATTTAAAAGGGCCAGGCTCAGGGAAGATCCCTGCAGGACACCACGTAGTATAGTGAAAGATACAGATGTGAGGTCTCCAAAAGCTACAGTTTGTTCTCTTTTTAAGAGAAATTATGTCAAAAGCTCAAGAGCAGTCCCTCTGACACCTATGCTTTCAAGCCTTTAGATAAGCACTAAGTGAGAGACGGTATTGAATGCAGCGGACCAGTAGAATCAATGCCGCTTTCCCTCCGCTGTCCATAATCATTCTGATTTCATCAGATGCTGCAGCCAGCGCTGACTCAGTACTGTGGTTTTTTCTAAAACAATACTGTGCATCAACTAAAATCTCATGTTTGTCAAGAAATGATGAGAGTTCAGAATTGGGGTGTTTTTCCAGTATCTTTACTGTTAAGGGAAGCCAGAAAAGGGTCAATAATTTTTAACCACATGTGGTTCAAGGGAAGAATAGAGCCTTTCTTTCGTCGGCAAGATTCCAGCATGAATTGGTATCAAGATTGTACTGTTTTCTGACTGCAGAATTATTGGTGAATATGAATCTGGGGGGACCCTGATTAGGTGGAATCAGTAAGCATCCTAACTCCCTCTTCATTCAACAGAAGGAAATCCTGCAGGGTAGCATATCAAATTGGTGAGCTATCCAAACTATTTCCCATTGCGTTTGTATTCTGGCATGGATTGAATTTACAGTATATTTCTTGTGCCTTTTCTTGGAAGAAAGTTGTTATTTTGTTGCACATAGTTTGGTAGGGCACCAGAGTGTTTGGAGTATTAAGACTGGAAAATGTTTTGACTTTTTTAAATAGTTCCTTAGCTGGGTTTTTGGCCAGACAGATTAATTTTATCTCTGAAATATTTTAATGTATTTTCTATAACCAGTCTGGTGTATTCTAAGATGTTTTGATTAAATGTGGTTCTTTTTGCCTCAGAGTAGTTCTTGCTCCACACACTTTCTTGACACCTGCATTTTTATTTAGAGAGTTTAAGGTCTGCTGAGAACCAGAGGGCCACAGGCTTGTTTCTGAGTTTTCTAAAAGGATTTAGAGGGACTGTTTGAGACACTGCTGCATTAATCCAGCTGTGCATTTGTGAGACGGCTACATTAAGGTCCTTTGCTAGCATGGGCTGAGGATCAGCCAGAGTATCATTGACTCTACTTTAATAGTCTGCAGGGCAGTATTGATTGATTTTACTTTGGTTGAAGTTTATAATGCAAACACTATGGCTTTGGGATCGCTCCAGGTTAGTGGTATAAAATACCTAAGCCTTTTTTATCAAAAGAGGGGGACTCTAGGATCTATTCAAAAGGTTCGGTGACCCATGCTCCCGAAGGTAAACTTATACCAAAAGGGAGTCACCATTCCTAAGTAGGGAGAGAAAGAAGGGAAGTAAGAGGTACTCTCGTTGTGTGCTACTCTAATTGTGGGGGGCAGTGTGTCCTCATCTTGATGCCCTCACACACCCCGAAGGATGTCATGCTTCATCATTGAGCTTTAGCTCTTTGTCGGGCCGGCCCTGCAATGCCCTACGGGTCCCCTGAAGGGTCTCTTTTTCGGAGATCTTTTGATGAAGCTGTATGGGTGCGTGGGTGAAAGTGGCAGCGAAGTCCTAGAAGGTGTATTAAAAAAATGGCTGGAGGGAGAGTGATTAATTTTTATTGTGGTGATCCCTCTGTCAATATTTAAACAAAGTGTATGGTGCTGCTTTAAGTGGTATTATGTCCCTTGGTAACTGGGTAACTATATGTCCCTAGTGGGCATCTGTTGTGGTCAACATGTTTTGCGCTTTAGTGGTCTCAGGGGGAGATCCAGGGTGCTTCGTCAGGACCGAGTAAGAAAGTTGTATCTACAGTGGCTCGAATATTTCGGCACCCCCGGATAAACGAAGGGAGTGGAACTTCCCTTAGTAGGTAGGGTAAGATCCCATGAGCTCAGTGAGGGTCACTTGAGAGGGTTCTCTCGGTGTAGCTGGGCTGTGTCACCTGTGTGCCTCTCGCTGCCTCCGCCAGACTCCCTTTAGACGGTGACTGCCTTTTGGCATAAGTATAAAACACTTAACCTTTAACTCCTTATTGTTAGAAAAGATAACAACTAGTGTATGGTCTGCTGCATGAGTGGCTTGATTGACCAATTGATCGTGGTTCAAACATCGTAAAGTTTCAAGTCATATTTCAGTTTCTGAATTATTTAGTTCCTCCATATGAAAATTAAAATCACCTAGCATCGTAAAATTGGAATACTGCATCCATGTAATGAATTCATTAAGTGTGAGTAGAAATTTGGAGTTGGGGCCCGGCGGTCGATAGATAAGTAGATTACTAAAATCTTCCTTATTGCATTTAAAACAAGACATTTCTAAGTGGTTGCAATTTCCTCGACGGTCTAATCTGAATAAGGTGAATACCTTGGGTACTGCGACCACCAGGTTAGGGCCACAGGTCTGATCCACCAATGTTTCAGTAATGAACATTATAGCAGGTGATTGGCTTTCCAAGAAATCATTAAAATCATAACAATGTTCAATGAGTGAATGGGCATTTATCAGGACACATAACAATTTGTCGGCACCTTCAAAACGTACACTTGTTCTTACTCGGGGTGGAGCAAGTAGGTTTGCTAGATGAAATTGATAAGTGTACTAGGTCAGTTTTGCACTCAAAATTGTCAGTGTTTGCAATCTAAACATAGGAGGCCTGATTCACAAAGGACCTCCGCACTCATGGCAATGGCCCTGCAGTTGTGGGGGAGTCTCGGCGGAATAATCTTCACAAGAGAATTCTCATTGCAGAGATTCTACCCCGAGTGCAGATACTCCCACACAAGTGCGGAGTCTCCGTCAAAAGTGAGCAGGCCCTTTATGAATCAGACCCAGGATATCACTCTCCAAACTAAGGATGTTGCAGGAGTCATTCTTGCAAATTATGTTAAGCAATATATTAGCAGGGGGGAAAGGCCAGGTGTTCGGGCACCTTGCGCTGTCCAGACGCTGACAAGCACAGACTGGCTTGCCTTTGGCAAGCCTTCGGCGTGTTTGCACTGGCATTTGCCTACTATAGGTGTTGTCAATTTCCAAAACTAAACAGCCAACATCTAAAATGGTGGTGCAGTATGTGACTGCAACCAACCAGGAAATTAGGCAGCACAAATGAAAGCCTTTTCCACGCAAACAGTACAAGCTGCGGTGGACCAAAAGTCAATGAGCGTTATGCAGCGCAAACAAAAGCAAAAGCAAAGGTAAGTGTTTTCACCCCCAATCAGAGTTACAAGAATATATATACATATTTTTTTTTAAAACAGTGTTTTTGTAAACCACGGATGCAGCAAGCCTTATTGGGCTGTGCATTCGCGCTGGCATTCACCTAATATAGGTGTTGTCAATTCCTAAAAACTAGACAGCCAGCCTCCAGAATGGCAGTGTGGTATCTGACTGCAATTACACAGGAAGTAAGTGAGGCAGCACAAGTGAAAGCCCTTTCCACGCAACCAGCACAAGCTGCGCGGGACCAAATGGCAGTGAGTGATATACGTTGGAAATAAAAGCAAAGACAAAGGTAAGTGTCCTCCCTTTCAAACTAAGTCCCATTACAAGTTGTTTTTAATTTCAGGAGTATTTTATTGAGCATTTTTCATAAACAATAAAGAATAAAGAGCAAACAAAATAAAAGAGAGTCTAATACTACAAGGGACCAATCTGAGATATACATTTCTGTAGCGTACAGACTGGATGGTTGGTAACAGTTGATGAGCGCAAGAAAAGCAACATATAATGTCTCGAAGAGCCCTTAAGTGGAATAGTCTGACAAATGCTGATGGACAACAGAGAAACAGCGGCCCTCATCCTCCTAGACCTCTCCGCGGCATTCGACACTGTCTGCCACCGCACCCTAGTGCAGCGCCTCAGCAACGTCGGAATCCAGGAGAAGGCACTGGAATGGATCATCTCCTTCCTCGACGGAAGAACACAGAGAGTCCGCCTACCACCGTACAAGTCTGAGGCCACCGGAGTCATCTGCGGTGTCCCTCAAGGATCCTCGCTGAGCCCCACCCTCTTCAATGTCTACATGAGCCCCCTCGCGGCCATCGCACGCCAACACAACCTCAACATAATCTCCTACGCCGACGACACCCAGCTGATCCTCTCCCTGACCAACGACCCCGCCGCCGCCAGAGCCAACCTGCACGAAGGGATGAAAGATGTAGCCGAGTGGATGACGACCAGCCGCCTGAAACTGAACTCAGACAAGACGGAGGTCCTCATCCTGGGCCCCTCGCCCTCCGCCTGGGACGACTCCTGGTGGCCCCCCGCCCTGGGCACCGCACCCAAACCGAAGGACCACGCACGCAACCTGGGCTTCATCCTGGACTCCTCCCTCTCCATGACCAGACAAGTCAACGCCGTCTCCTCGTCGTGCTTCAACACCCTGCGCATGCTACGGAAGATCTTCTGGTGGATCCCCACCGAGACCAGGAAAACTGTCACCCAGGCCCTCGTCACCAGCCGACTGGACTATGGCAACGCCCTCTACGCCGGAACCACCGCCAAGCTCCAGAAGAGACTCCAGCGGATCCAGAACGCCTCAGCCAGACTCATCCTCGACATCCCACGAAACAGCCACATCTCCGGACATCTGAGAGACCTGCATTGGCTCCCCGTCAACAAAAGAATCACCTTCCGTCTCCTCACCCACGCACACAAAGCCCTACACGATCAATGCCCGAGCTACCTCAACAACCGAATCAACTTCTACGCTCCCAAACGCCACCTCCGATCAGCCAGCCACGCCCTCGCCGCCGTTCCCCGCATCCGAAGAGCGACAACAGGAGGAAGGTCCTTCTCCTACCTGGCCGCCAAGACCTGGAACTCCCTCCCTCCCGACCTGTGCCTGACCCAAGACCACCTCTCCTTCAGGAAGAAGCTCAAGACCTGGCTGTTCGAGCAGTAACGGCTGTTCGAGCAGTAACTGCACCCCCCCCCCCCCAAGCGCCTTGAGACCCTACGGGTAAGTAGTGTGCTCTATAAATGTCTTTAATTGATTGATTGATTGACAAATAATAAATGATAGAGATAGATAAAGAGAGAAGGAAGGGATACTAGTAGGTTTAGAATCGGCCCCGCTCTGTCTGTGGGTAACATCTACGAGGATCACAGAGCCATTAGTTTCAAGTGGAGTTCAGGTTATGTGCTCCGATCCATCTAAGGAGTCATCGCCGGGTTTAGGAGGGCAACGTTGTCAGGTCTAGTTACTCTCATGTTTGTAAGCGTGCGAGAAGGGGAGATATATCGGTATGTAGAGGCGGATCTCCTGGTAGGTTTTCACGGTGGTTTAAAGGCGGCAAAATAACTGTCAAGAGAGTTCCAGATAGGTGTGCTGCGTTTTTAAAACAGAGCGGTGTTTTTACAAACCATAGACGCAGTGAGTCCATGTTAGAGCATCTGCCACTTCCCATCTCTAAATGTGGTGGGCCCAAGGTAAATGCGGGATGAATCCATTGTTGCATTCCCCCACAATCACAACAGGTTCTACGGTTCCTACACTCTGCCACGGTCTCCACTATTCATCTGTAGCCACCACTTTTCTATACTTCATACTCAAAGCAGCCGACTGCTTTGCCAACCATTGCTTTTGAGGCTGAAAGTCAGTGTCTGTATGTTTTATCTAAGTCGGGATTGTTTCGAGCAGCTCGACACAAGGCCCCATTTGTTGTCTCTTGTTGACAGTCCTCTTTCAACCATACCTTCCTGCAAGCTTCATTCACCAGACAACCGCCTAGCAAGTCAATCTTCTAATGTGACAGTCGAAATTACAGCTATAAAAGGTTTGCTTCATAAAATTGATCTATATTATAAAAACAGTCATCTCTTGAGCATGAAATGAAAGGAACACGACAAGATAAAAAAGACCTTATACACAATCACTTAGATTGATTAAAAAGATAAAAGTGAGCGAACGCCTTTTTAATTAGCATTGTATTGTAGCCTTGTAAAATCAATTTAACTGATAGATGCGAGTAACTGATGTGGAAGAACAATGTAAAGCTAAATTCACCCGCCTCTTCAGCTGTGAGCTTTGTGTGCAAGATGGTTTCTTATTCTCTTTGACTCTAAGTGGAAAGAGAAACAATGTGTTCTCTTAGTCAGCAGATGCAGTGTGAGACATTTAACATTCACACAGCACAGGGCGGCAAAATGGGGGTCCCTTCTCACTATCCGGTTCTGGTATGGATTAGTCGGGTTTTTCCCTGTGCAGATCATACAGATCTCGGACAGCACGTCATAACGCTGCTCCCTCCATCTTTGTTTGCATAAGTATGCCCCTCACTGGCTTACAGAACATGAAATGAGCCCTCTAATAGAAAGGTGCCACACATTATGAATTGAGCTCTTTTGAGACATGAGATATTTCCTTCCAGTAATCCATCTTGTTATTCTAATATAGAACTGTTTGCAAAGGTTGGCAGTCACACTTATCAAGTTACGGTTTGAAATACTTTCACAAATGCTAGGATGATAATATGTGGGAGTTTTGTGGGGTTTCGTCACTGACAGTCAGCTACAGATAAAACAAAATGCAGGAATCATGTAGTAAATGGTTCCGACCTTTATTGCTGGTTTTATACGCAGTCAGAACAATTGAGAATGATACATTGTCCGTCTGAATTATAAGGGAATCACACTGACTTCCTGACAAGACAGTTTATCGTGAAAATATTCTACTTTAACATGAGCGCCTTCTGTAAAGCGACTGACTCCGCTTAATCATTAAAGGACAATGATTTTCCCCAGCACCCAATCAGTCATTCTCTACACACAGCACAGGGCAAGCCAGCCTTAGAAAATACCTCAGAAATATGGGAAGTACACTCTTATTCTAAAGAATATAACCTGTTAAAGAAAATGATCCAACATATATTTTCACAGGCATGGGCTCTAACGTGTTAGGGCCAGTTTAATGACTGATAGAGGTATAAAACTATAATTTTAACTCATGTTTTATTAATCTCAGTATACTCTGAGTTACAGTATTGGTAAAATAGATGAGAAATTAATTGGGGCAGATTCACAAGCCCCTTGCGCCTCATTTGTGCCGCCGTTGCAATCACTTCTGTGACGCAGCGGCGGAGTAAACCTTGCACCACGTTGCGGTCTATTTACAATGTGACGCATCTAGGAAGATGCATCACGTTGTAAAGCCCTGCACCACATGAAACCTGCGTCAGGTTTCATCTGGGCGTTACAACGCAGGGTGGGCGTTCCCTCGCAGGTACGACTCGTAAACGTGACGCAGTGAAATCGACAAGATTTCACTGAGTCACTTTTACGGCCATGCAGCATCAAAATCCTGCGCCTGCTTGAAGCAGGCGCAAGGAGTGACGCAGCATGTTAGGCATAGGGCTCCCCCGAGCTTTGCTGGAGCCGCGTCTCAAGAGCGACGCGACTCCAGCAATGTGCCGCCTTTCTGATGGGGATACGACACGCATCTGCCCATCCGTGCTCCATGGCACGCCGCATTGTAAATGCGGCGCGTCAGTGGTGGCGCACGGGTGGTTTTGCCTGTCGCAAGTGTTCTGGTGCATCCCTGCTGATTTGCAGAGATGCGCCAGACCTTGTAAATATGCCCCTTCATCCTTAATTACATTTTAGATCACTACCTATTAGAGACATTTCAGTAGATAGAGAAGGGCACTCAGATCAGCCCTTTCCTCATGATTGGATAGCTTTCTTGTTTGTCTCATTTCCCAGTTCATCAGTGGATATTTGTCTAACCTACTGTGTTCACTCCACCTAACTAGCATTTCGTTCTCACAGTGCCTTGGTAGAATAGCATCTATCCTTCCACTGCTTACCTTAGTATTAATGTGCATATGAAAAAGTGCAGTCTCCACTCTCTCTTTGCTTCTCCTCCTCCCCTGACCCTCTACTTTTTTAAATCCTCCTGTTAAGACGACTGCTACCCCACCAGTCCCCTTGCACTATCAAGGCATCTGCTGTGATATTGACTCGAGGCCATCTTAAAATGTTTTTTTGACCATTAAAATATGGTTGCCACAGAAGCACATCAGCGTTGAACATCATTGGATGGACTTTCTTAAAATACAACTAAATATACTCAAAGATGGCTGTTGCAGTTGCAGGCACACTTGTGGAGGCCATGTTTTGATATTTCTTCCCTACAGCATGAGAAATCACATTAAAGCATGTCAGCCAAAGTTGTGAGCACAATCACAGTGGTCATCAGGGGGAGAACAAGCATTGGCAAAGCTAAAATGTTGGACATGTGAGACCTTGTGGCTTTGTCGACTCTATTTTCTCATGGTTTATCATCTGATTACCATAAGCTCATTACTCCACTAACTGACAGAACATTCACCTATATTTCATGGCGCTCTATCATTTTTTAAACATTTGCAATTCTGGATGTTTAACAAGCAGGCTCAGCTTCACTGTTCTAAAATTGTATTTTTTTATTTTTAGACTCTGCTACTGCGGGCCTGCCATATGCTTAGAAACAGTAAGAAATCCTGGACCGTCACCATGTTCAGATTGCGCTCATCCAGGAGACACACCTAACTAAGTGGACAGAAGGCACAGTGGGTTCATGATGGGCTGCTGTCCGGCTGGCCTCCTCCTACTCAACGTACTCTAGAGAAGTACTGACAGTAATGAAAAAGTGTCAGATTTACTGCTACTCATATGGCTACGGATGATCAGAGAAGATATGCAATACTACAAGGCAATTTGTGTGGTTCATTGGTCACACTAGTGAAAGTGTATTGACCAAATATTGATGACCCTGAATTTCACGTTAACATCTGGAACACACTACGTCACTTACCGGCATCTGAAATAATATGAGGAGAAAACTTGAACACGCACCATGACCCGTTAATAGATAGTTTGGCACAGTATGGAGGACAGAGTAGATAATCAGCCCGAGTCATAAGGGAAAGAATGGAAGTATTTGATGTATTGGACATGTGGAGAGTAAGGAACCCAGAAAGATATGAGGGCACTTCTATATCTGTTCATGTCTCTTGGTCTTGCTTAGACTACAGGCTGGGAACTGTGGGGGTGTGCACCTGTACAACAGAAGTGAAACATCTGGCTAGAACCCAATCTGACCACAAACCAGTCCCACTGGATATTGTGGGGCCATCACATATACCAACGCAATTCACATGGCAGTTCAGGGCTGAAGCTCTATTAGATCTGGTGTATAAGAACATATTCATCAGGCCATTGTAAACTATTTTGACATAAATAAAGGTTCTGTCGATGAGGCGGGCACTTCATAGGAGGTCTTTAAGCCTAAGGTATGGGTTATTTGTATACACAGGAGCGGAGGGATACTCAAAAATATCAATGCACAACTAGAAAACATAGAACGTACCCTACAACAGTTAGAAAGAGACTATGAGACCAGACCCTGCGCAACCACCCTGGCTGATAAAGAGGAACATGTCAAGGAATGTAAAGATACGGCGCAGAGAGAAGTGCAGTATATATCCCTTCACTATAATGCGAGAGCATATGGGGAGGAGGGAGACTGGGCCATACTCTGGTCACTAGATTGGCACCAGGCAAGGGACAAACGTCTGTGATAAAGATCACAAATAGAGACGGGATGGACCATTATGGCCCATCTGAAATCCTGTCAATCTTTTCATAATTTTATGAGGAACTATATGCTTCTCGTGGATTGTCCACAGAGGAAGGGATAGACACCTACCTGTCCAATATAGCACTTCCATGGTTATTGATTGGGCAAAGGGAAAATCTTACCCAACAGAAAGAGGAGATAGAGGTGCGAGGGGCCATATGCTCTCGGCCAATTGGTAAAGCGACTTTGGACTAACTAAAAAATTCCACAAGGAGTTTGTGGACCTGTTGACGCCGCATCTTCTTGAGATTACACAGAGGCATACACAAAGAGAACCCTCCCAAACTTCCTGAGGCCCTTATAATCACCTTATTAAGATCCGACGAACAACCAAACCAGTGCGAGTAATACCAGCCCGGCCCCTCATTAACACAAATGCCAAGATTTAGCCACTAGGTTTCAACCCTTACTGACGACCATGATTCTCCTGGACCAGTCAGGGTTTATACAGACTTGATCCACCACATGCAATTTGTTTTATTGCACCAATTGAATCCGGACCTTAAAGCTGCAGCCGTGTTGTTAGATGCTGCTAAGACATTGACTCCATAGAATGAAGTTACATGTTCAGTATACTGCAAAAAATGGGGATCCTCAAATACTTCCAAAGATCTATAGGACTACTGTATATATCCCGAATGGCAAGGGTTCACATAAATGGGCACACATTGGTGCCTCTGTCTAAACATAGGGGTACCAGTCAATGTTGCCCCTTAACCCCAATCTTGTGCACATTCATCTTGGGTTCGTTGGCATGAATTATCAGAAGGAGACATGCAGAGTCCGCATTGTGTTTCCGTCAGGGACCAATAAGTATTTCACTATATACAGACGACATGGTCCTCTATTTCCGTGATCCTGAAGAACACCTTACACCACTCCTTCAGGAGTATGTTTGCTTTGAGCAATACTCGGGACTCAGTATTAACTGGACAAAAGCAGTGATAATCCGACTGACATTGTGCACTTCACCACACATATTGGAATACCACCTAGAATGGACTACGGAACCGATTAAATATCTGGGGATATGGATGCACAGAGATACAGACCTAGTGATATGGGAAATCTATGGCAGAGCAATGCGGAAACTAGAGGATCAGGTATCGAGATGGATCAGGATGTCACTCTCCTTGGCAGAGAGGATAGTCATTATTAAAATGATAGCATTGCAGTGCTTCCTTTACCTATTTAATAATACACCTATAGTGCTACCCAGAACCGTATTCCATACAATACATACTAACCTGAGAAAGCTGGTGTGGGCAGGGAAACTGCCTTGCATAAGCTGGGATGTTATGGCTCTATCATATAAACAAGGAGGCTTTGGTGAGGCAGACATGTATTTATACTATCTCTGTGCACTGGCACAATTTGTGCATTTCTGGTACCACCCACACATGTACACACCTAATTTGGCAGTGGAGGAGGGAGATGCTCATTCCATCTTACTCTGATATATTTTACTGCACAAGTTTACAGGTATACTGCACACCAAGACAAATATAATCCACTGCACAACCTTTGCATGGCAGGCCTCAGGCACCAGATCTAGTAAGCTTCTGTTATATGACCCATCACTTCTCATTTGGCACCACCCAGCTCCATCAGTAAAGCAGGCGAGAATAAAGATGATGAGTGATGTGTACCCAGAAGGGAAATTGCTAACTTCAGAAGACTTAAGCTATATACAAGAAATAACACCACTCTTCACATTCATATATTACTACCTCCGATCAGCCATGCAGGAAATATATCCTTAATTTCCGGACAAGTACCCTACACTCTGCACTTTACAAACACTGCTTTCCAGCCCAATGCGCTGTCACTGTGTCACTAAATGATATAATATGGCCCTAGAGGATAGACAACAGGCACGTAATAAAGTGCTTGCACGATGAAACACTCATTAGAACCTTAATTAACACCAGAGGATTGGGAATTTTGTTGTAATCTGACAGGGATATTGACATCAAATTGGAATCTACGCATCATTTCAGCAAATATATACAACAAATGTATTACACACCTGCTAGTCTAAATAGATAATGGGCTGAGAGATGGTGACAATTGTTAAGAGATGCGGGAGAGAGGGCCCAGGATTTGTACATCTATGGTGGGACTGTAGGTGGGTCAGGAATTCTGGACAACTGTGGTGTGAGACTTGAGGTCCCTGACATGAGAGGCAGTGTCCTTCACTCCACATATGTGCTTGTTGGGAATGGTTCAGAAGCTGAAGCCAGGAGTGCACAAGTTCATAGCAGCAGTGCTACTGCTCACCAAACGCAGGGTAACAAGACACTGAGAAAAAAGATTGTCACCTAATCATGCAAACTGGATACAAGACATGGTATATTGTAAAACTAACTGGAAAATCTATGCTGAAGAACTTCTAACATCCTCACGCTCAAAGGATATATGGGGCCC
This sequence comes from Triturus cristatus, assembly GCF_964204655.1. Taxonomy (NCBI): domain Eukaryota; kingdom Metazoa; phylum Chordata; class Amphibia; order Caudata; family Salamandridae; genus Triturus; species Triturus cristatus. The sequence goes on from NC_140589.1 coordinate 1,415,852,473, forward strand.
ACTGGAAGAACATTTAAGAGAGTCTGGAATTTAAGACAAGGACACTACGTAATCAGAATTGCCAACTGGAAAGGATTGGAACTGTACTAGTAGAGAACATGATGATCATGAAGGGGATACAATGTGTGTGCTGCAATAATGGTAACTGCTGTTTGCAAGCTATTCTTGTTAATATTGCAAGCTGAAAAAAACCCGTAAGAAATCACTGCAGGATATTAAAATAAAAACACCCTGTAAGTCAGCCTCATTATAGTTGCCCCATCCTGCTTCAGATGTCAATAATGATGGCTTGGCTTTAAAATGTTTCATTCCAGCAGCCTCTTCCTTTCCTGCACTGAGAGTTTTTGGTTGTAGCAGGTTCTAACCCTTAACCCCCTAGCTCATTTTACTTAGAGTTCTGTTTTGGGATCTCTGCTGTGGATGAAACACCCTAAAGGAGTGTTGCACATTATAGTGCTACCTTTTGATATAGGTTCTGCTGCTACAATGTTTACTTATGAATATATGCTCATATGGATGTGCAGATGGGCAGACTGAGCAAGGAAGATTGTTGGCTGACTCAAACTGGCACTTCCAGACAATTAGTTTTGTTAGATGAGACCGAGACTAAAATTGTGGTGGCCTGCTAAAACCTTATAATTGAACTGCCAGCCTTAAAACAATGCCCATTTTCTATTTGGCTATGCTGTAAATTTGCTGTTTTAAACTGGTTTACACGTTGGGCAAAGAGGGTCTAAAATGTAACAATGAATTGGCAGGAGGAAGAAAGGTCAATGACATATCCTTTCCTAGCGATTCCTGTCTCTTGGTCTCATATTAAAATTTCTTTTACTCTATATATGTCGTTTCATTTATTTATATATTAAACATATTGCCCTGAGCCAACTTTATTGGAATGTATGCTCTGGGTTGACCTCCAGGGAGAGTTAGTTATTCTGGTGATCAACTGGCAGTTCAGTGCGTTGCCCTGAAACAATAGACCGATTCTAGGAGATTAGATTTCTGCTGACAGAGGAAAGGGGCGCAGAGAAATATCAATAAGCTGATTAGCAGCACTTTCTTGCCAAGTAGGCAATCTGTGCTTCTGATTCCTACCCATTGTGAGTCTGCACTCCATCTATTTTTGTATGGGGCACTCTTCACCTGTCCGCTACTGGCATACACACCACTTCACTCTCATGACAGCTGTCCCCTTGGGTTGCCAGTGTGTGTGCCTCCCCATCAGTTCATTGGTTACACTATGCTTTGCGGTGCTGATCTGTGCACAGGACAGTGTGCCACTCAGGACAGTTGACCAATTGGTTAAATGTGATTTTCTTGTATTGTTTTGCAGACATGTTTGTGTTGCACAGTCCTCTAGTCATGTAGTTGTCACCTGGGAGTCCCAGACTTGTGCATATATGGGTGTTGGGTTAGTTCTATGTGTGTTTGCTGTGGTACTGCTTCACTTCCTGAGTGGGATGTTGTGTTTGTGCTTTGCTGATTAGTGTTCTGTGGGTTCATGTTGTGTCACTCATATCTGTGTGGGACTAGTATGTTTGGTGTGCACACACTGCTTGTTCTACATGCAGTGCTGTGAGTGTATGTTGCCTTGTCCATGCCTGGGGTGCACCCCCTGATGTCCTGCTGTGTTTGCAATGTGATCTATTGGCATGTGCATCTGTTGTGTGCTTGATGTGGATGTGTGCAGTGTTTGGACTGTGTTGTCTCTTGCAGCTGACAGATGCTCTGTGTGTGATATTCTATTTGCATGTCAGTGTGTGTGTTTTGTTAGCGTGTTGTGATTCATTCAGATTTGTGTTTCCAGTGTGGTGTGCATTACTTGAGTGTCTGTCACATGCACTTAGGGCTATTCTTGTTTCTGTGCTTGTTTTGGGTGTATCCTTGAGGTTTTCTCCTCTCATGTGTGAGTTGTCATTTGTCAGGATTGTTTTGAAACAGCGGGGGTAGTGGAGTTGCACACTACGTTAGCTAAACAGCTTTTCTATCTAATTTGAAATTTAGGAGGGTAGACAGGAAGAGTCTCGAGAGAGGTGCATCTCAAACACTTGTGTGTCTGTGGAGTTGATCTGTTTCCTTTCGGTTCTAAGTATTTGACAGGATTGTGCATGTGCATGCATGTGGTACACTATGACACCATGTTGACTTGATGGGTGGTGTGGTATGTCTGTCTGTGTTTCATTTTAGGTCCTTTGGTCCCAGTTTATGTCCATGATTGTTTTGAGATGATGCACTCCTTGTCTGGGTTGGGGTATGTTGTCTGTGCATTGTTGCTGCGTGATGATGTTGTGTTCTCCTGTTCTGTCTGTGCTCCCATTGCCTTTCTACAGTTTTGCTGCACAGGTCAGGTCGGGTCTTGTTGTACTCCTGTGTATGTTGGTATTGAGTTTGGTGTTTGGCTGTTATTTTGGTGCCAGCATTGGTTCAGGCATCCTTGAGTGTGTGTGTGACATTTGTGTATGCCCCCCCAGGGAGTGTGATTGTTTGTCAATGTGTTTACTGGACATTATTAGCACCCTTCTGTGTGTTTGACACTGGTGTTGTGTGCTGCAGGTGTGAGTTGGGGGGCTATGTGTGAAGGATCCTACTTGTGTTTGACAGTTGTGGAGTTTGACAATGAGCCCTGTGTGTTGTGCTGCTGACACACACCTGTCAAGTAGTTGGATGCGGATGTGTGGCTGTTCACTGTTTGACTTCAGAGACTTTCTGTCATTCCTGGGCCTATGCATGGTTTGCCTTGCTGTCTCCCTGAGTTGTTGCACAGGGGTGACTGTGGTTTAATTTCACTTACTGTGCCAGCCATGTGTGATTTGATGGGCTAAGGGTTTTGTCATATGTTCCTTATCTTGCATGTGATGTTTACATGCTTAGTGGTTGTCTCCTTGACCTTCCATTGGTGTGCACCTCACTTTAGCTTTCCTATTTGTTGTCCTCCATTGCTGCTGACATCTGGTCTGTGTATGTGGCTGTGTGTCAGTGTGGGGTATGTCTGTGTGACTTGACAGGCTGTGTGTCCAGTTGTGTGAGTGTTCCAATTCTGTATGAGTGTTCAATTTGTGCTTGGACTCAATTTTCTTGCCATGAGTGTAGTGTAGGTGTGGTGTGAGGGTTGCCCTGGCCCTATGTTTCTGTGCTGTGTGTTCCGCTGCAGCCCCACATGCTGAGGCTGTCTCCCTAATTGTTTGGTGTGTGGTGCAGGCTGTGCGTTTACCTGGGTGGTGGTTGTACATGGGGTAGCACAGGAGAGGCACATGGCATGTCCCTTCAGGAGGGGGGGGCTAGTGTGTGGAGGGTGGAGTTGTTGCCCTATGAACTTTGTGCACTGCCCATGCCTGGTGCTGGCCCTGCCTTCTGCATTGTGCGCATGTTTTCCCACGTCTTCACCACTGCAGTGACAAGACCGGGACATTGCATCAATATCATGGTAGGTGGGTGACCTAGATGCAGGGGTTAATTTAGTGAAAGGTAGGACATGTGTGGGTACACTTGTGGATGTGTTCCTGTCCCCACCAGGGTGTCTGCTGTGGACAGGAACCCTATATCAGCCCTGGAGTTGTGTGTTGTGTTTGTGAGCGGAGTTTTGTGTTTGCATACCTGCTGCGTCACCTCGATGGTCCATAACCTTCTGGTAGTGTAGCACGTACAGCACCGGGAAAACGTGTAGAGCTGGATCCATTGCAGTCGGGACCGGGTGGAAGGGACCAGGAATCTGGTTGCGCTCGCTCCGCTGTTGTGCTTCCGCCGTCTCTGGTTGTGCGGTTTCTTGACTGCGGTGCGGCTGTCTGTTTGGAGCATCCTTATTTGTACAGCGGACGGGACGTCATTCCACATGGCGGTAAGTCTCCATTGGCTCACACCGCCTCAGTGGCGGGTGCTTTTTGATGGCGGTTCGCGTCACACCGCGGCGGACAGGAAATGTGCTATGTTTGACCATACTGATATGGCAGGCGTGAGGACCGCTGCTGGTGTGCCGCCACCGACAGCACTGCGGTGGTGCCTCCGACTGCTATCCTCATAGACCCCTATGTCCCTTTCTACCTTGGCATGGATGGCACTGTGCTAATCCCACGTGTAAAGATTTCGATGGAAAAGCAGACATTTGAGGTGCCCTATACAGGAGCTGATTTCTACCTAAACTTGAGAACTACCCAGAGTTCTCTGCTTTTTCTTGCATATATATGTATTATCTACTGGCGGTCGCCAGTAGATAGTTATAGTTAGGATCGTGTTTCCATAGGAAATCTCAAAATTCTATTTTGAATAACTTTGGCGCCGGTTGATGAATCCTCGCGAAATTTTCAAAACGAATGGGGCGCTCCGCTCAGCTCCTACCCTGAAAGTCTCAGGGTGATTCGTCAAGCGGGGGCCGAGAAAAAAGGGGGGTCCCAATACGCGTTTTCCCCATGCATTTTTCCATAGGACCTTTAGACACAGCTACAGCCCGAATGGCTGAACAGAAATACTTGAAATTTGGCAGAGAGGTAGCCATAAGGTCAAGGAAGTGCCTTTTGCAGGTCTGGTGTAAATCTGTTCAGTAATTCCTGAGAAAATAGCATTTAAAAGCATATCAATATCAATAAGCGCGCAGGGTGCGCGCACTGTGCAAGCCCTGTGCGCGCACCCTGCCGTGCGCGAGCGTAATTCTGATTGGTTGTTACATGTCAGTAAACATTCGAATCGGTCGAAATCAGGAAGTGTCAGCCGCCATTTTGTCTGTCGCACTGAAAATGAAAGGTGGAGAATGTGAATAGGGGGCACGATAGGGAGTTCTTGACCCCCTAGCCATTGTCAGGGGGCCACAGTAGGACCACGAAGGGCCCAAAAAAAGATTTTACTTTTTAAAAAAAATATCGCGAGATACGCGCACTCTACGCGCACCCGAAAAAACAACCTGAAAAAAAAATAGAAATAAAAAACATGTTTAAGTGTTTAGATATTAGGTGGCTCTAAAAAGAGCCCTTGTGTTTATTGAGTGTTTTTCGGTACCTACAAGTAAGTACCGATGCAGAGTCTAAAGATCAAGAGGTAGACTCTGTTCCCTTCATCATTGAAATGTACACCGTCTCCTCTATAAATGTCTTGCACGTTGTAACGCAAGTTGTTGTGGTATATAGAACCCATACCATAGTCTCTGAGGAAAGCAGAAATAGATTTGTTGACGTGCTTTCTTGCTTTGTCAATCTGTGGACAAAATTGGTTGGACCAGTTCCACTTGTGCCTTTGGCATATATTAGAATATACAAAGGCAGTTTGTGGAAAAAGCGCCATCAATTGCACAAAGGTGTCCTTCATAAGCATTTCCAGACCTACCCCAGTTAAAGTGCGTAGGTCATTTCCACCACAGTGCACAATAATAAGGTTAGGCTGTGGGAGATGTAGAAAGGTTTTCACCAAAGGCATTAATTGGTGCCACTTTAACCCTCTCTGACCAATCCATTTAATGTCTACATTTGGCAAAGCAAGATCTCTCACCATACCTCTTTTTTCTGCATACTTTTCACTCCAGAAGACATAGCTGTGACCTACAATCCACACTGTGAACATCTTTCAAGGAGATGTGGATGCACTCAGGAGGTGTATTTCAGTAGAATGGCAATATGAAATGAAAGACAGTTGTAAAATGGAGGCATACATTTTTTTTTTTAATAAAAAGAACTCATTGGCTGTTTCAAATCATTTTACAGTTAAAACTAGGCTGTATGTGTACATTTTTAGAAGCATGTTTTGTATTGGTGAAGAAAAATGTGTTCCCACAGAACATTACTTTGGATTTGCTGTTAGGTTCGAAAAGTCAAGCACTCTTGCTCTTTGGATTTGAAACATTGTGTGGTGAACTACTGACCTCTCTGCTCACACCAGTGTTCCATGACCTGTTGCTATGGTAGCAGGCAGAAGTCATGTTGGGGGAAGGGATGATTTGGAAAAGGGGTTGAAAGTTGCAACCAATAGAAATGTGTGATTCCATTTGAAAAAATGTGGGAAGGACTGTGATTTGAAATGAACATGTATATGTGTGAAAAAAGAGAGGGAAACATTGCCATTTACTGGTTCAGCTGAGAGGAGAGAGGTGTACAGCTCTCAGATTCTGGCTCTGATAATCTGCTGTTTGAGTGCCACATGTATTTCTGAACTAACTACTTTTAAAGGTGAGTTATGAATTTGAGAGGGGATGTATGTTGTGATTTTTTATATAAATATTAGAATTGTCATTTTTCTTTTAAAGTTGAGTTTTACATTTTGTGGTTTAGGAGATATTTAACTGTTTTGAACGTGTAAGATATTATGGAGTGTGTCTTCACTGTAAGTTAAGGTGTAGTGGTATCAGTGAGGAATATTGTTTTGTGCCTAGAATCACATCATGAGTCTGTCTGCACACAGGATTTGTTGTCAGAGATTTAATTTGTGTTGCTTTTGTTCTGTTAGCCTTGCACTCGCAGAAAAGGGGTAGTTTGTTAACATAAAGTGTGATGGTTAGCATTCAGCAGAAATCAGATACTCACAAATGAGAGGCAAATGCAAACACATTTGAAAATAGTATGGTACATTTTCCTACTACTTTAAAAGTTGTGTTTTTCATTTTATGTTAAGGAAGATATTTAAGTGGCTTGAACATGTTATATATTATGGAGTATGTCTTCACTATAAGTTAAGGTGTACTGGTATTACCCAGGAATACTGTTTTCTACCTAGAATTACACCATGAGACAGTGAGCACACAGGAAATGTTATCAGAGATTTAATTTGTGTTGGTCTTGCTCTATTACCCTTGCACTCGCAGGAAAGGGGCAGCTTGTTTTTTGTAACACATGGTCATGGCCTCAAGGAGCCGTTAGGACATGTGCTCCTTTCCGTCTGTGTAAACTATAAGAAAAATGTGTCAGGCTGTCACAGTAATTATCACTTGCTCTACCACAGTACTAAATGTGCTTTCAAATTGCCAAAGGAAGTATCGCTTTCTGCCTAGAATCTCACCTTGACTTTGTGTGCACACAGGAATTGTTGTCAGCATTCCAATTTGTGTTGCTGTTGTTCTGTAAAACTTGCATATTCAGGAAATAGCCAGCTTGTTTTCTTCAAATGTGTTGATTAGCACTCAGCAGAAATCAGTATCTCAAAAATGTGAGTCAAATGCAAACACATTTGAAAATAGCATGGTAGATTTTTCATCAATTCTTGCAATGGCTGAAGTGGTTCCTACATGTTGAAAAGTCTAATTAACCCTTACCACACATGTAGTCTTATACACATGTCTGCACTCTTCATGCAGTTGTGGAAGTCTCCATGCAGATCACTCTTGCAGCTGACAATACACAGTCTCCAGAAACACACTCTTTGCACACATGCAGCAGCTTCTCCTACACACCCATGCGTAATACTCAGCACTGTGTGGTGTTTCAGATAGCAGTGTGTAACGCAAACACATTCAACGTCATCAAGGCTCATTTCCTTTGCTGTAGTCTAATCACTCACCCTGTAACACATGGTCATGGTCTCAAGGAGCTGTTAGGACATGTGCTCCTTTCTGTCTGTGTAAACTATAAGAAAAATGTGTCAGGCTGTCACAGTAATTATCACTTGCTCTACCACAGTAATAAATGTGCTTTCAAATTGCCAAAGGAAATATCACTTTCTGCCTAGAATCTCACCTTGACTTTGTGTGCACACAGGAATTGTTGTCAGCGTTCCAATTTGTGTTGCTGTTGTTCTGTAAAACTTGCATATTCAGGAAAGGGCCAGCTTGTTTTCTTCAAATGTGTTGATTAGCACTCAGCAGAAATCAGTATCTCAAAAATGTGAGGCAAATGCAAACACATTTGAAAATAGCATGGTAGATTTTTCATCAATTCTTGCAATGGCTGAGGTGGTTCCTACATGTTGAAAAGTCTAATTAACCCTTACCACACATGTAGTCTTATACACATGTTTGCACTCTTCATGCAGTTGTGGAAGTCTCCATGCAGATCACTCTTGCAGATGACAATACACAGTCTCCAGGAACACACTCTTTGCACACATGCAGCAGCTTCTCTTACACACCCATGCGTAATACTCAGCACTGTGTGGTGTTTCAGATAGCAGTGTGTAACGCAAACACATTCAACGTCATCAAGGCTCATTTCCTTTGCTGTAGTCTAATCACTCACCCTGTAACACATGGTCATGGTCTCAAGGAGCTGTTAGGACATGTGCTCCTTTCTGTCTGTGTAAACTATAAGAAAAATGTGTCAGGCTGTCACAGTAATTATCACTTGCTCTACCACAGTACTAAATGTGCTTTCAAATTGCCAAAGGAAATATCGCTTTCTGCCTAGAATCACACCATGACTCTGCGTGCACACAGGAATTGTTGTCAGCGTTCCAATTTGTGTTGCTGTTGTTCTGTAAAACTTGCATATTCAGGAAAGGGCCAGCTTGTTTTCTTCAAATATGTTGATTAGCACCCAGCAGAAATCAGTATCTCAAAAATGTGAGGCAAATGCAAACACATTTGAAAATAGCATGGTAGATTTTACATCAATTCTTGCAATGGCTGAGGTGGTTCCTACATGTTGAAAAGTCTAATTAACCCTTACCACCAATGTTCTCTTATACACATGTCTGCACTATTCATGCAGTTGTGGAAGTCACCATGCAGATCACTCTTGCAGATGACAATACACAGTCTCCAGGAACACACTCTTTGCACACATGCAGCAGCTTCTCTTACACACCCATGCGTAATACTCAGCACTGTGTGGTGTTTCAGATAGCAGTGTGTAACGCAAACACATTCAACGTCATCAAGGCTCATTTCCTTTGCTGTAGTCTAATCACTCACCCTGTAACACATGGTCATGGTCTCAAGGAGCTGTTAGGACATGTGCTCCTTTCTGTCTGTGTAAACTATAAGAAAAATGTGTCAGGCTGTCACAGTAATTATCACTTGCTCTACCACAGTACTAAATGTGCTTTCAAATTGCCAAAGGAAATATCGCTTTCTGCCTAGAATCACACCATGACTCTGCGTGCACACAGGAATTGTTGTCAGCGTTCCAATTTGTGTTGCTGTTGTTCTGTAAAACTTGCATATTCAGGAAAGGGCCAGCTTGTTTTCTTCAAATATGTTGATTAGCACCCAGCAGAAATCAGTATCTCAAAAATGTGAGGCAAATGCAAACACATTTGAAAATAGCATGGTAGATTTTACATCAATTCTTGCAATGGCTGAGGTGGTTCCTACATGTTGAAAAGTCTAATTAACCCTTACCACACATGTACTCTTATACACATGTCTGCACTCTTCATGCAGTTGTGGAAGTCACCATGCAGATCACTCTTGCAGCTGACAATACACAGTCTCCAGAAACATACTCTTTGCACACATGCAGCAGCTTCTCCTACACACCCATGCGTAATACTCAGCACTGTGTGGTGTTTCAGATAGCAGTGTGTAACGCAAACAGATTCAACGTCACCAAGGCTCATTTCCTTTGCTCTAGTCTAATCACTCACCCTGTAACACATGGTCATGGTCTCAAGGAGCTGTTAGAACATGTGCTCCTTTCTGTCTGTGTAAACTATAAGAAAAATGTGTCAGGCTGTCACAGTAATTATCACTTGCTCTACCACAGTACTAAATGTGCTTTCAAATTGCCAAAGGAAATATCGCTTTCTGCCTAGAATCACACCATGACTCTGTGTGCACACAGGAATTGTTGTCAGAGTTCCAATTTGTGTTGCTGTTGTTCTGTAAAATTTGCATATTCAGGAAAGGGCCAGCTTGTTTTCTTCAAATGTGTTGATTAGCACTCAGCAGAAATCAGTATCTCAAAAATGTGAGGCAAATGCAAACACATTTGAAAATAGCATGGTAGATTTTACATCAATTCTTGCAATGGCTGAGGTGGTTCCTACATGTTGAAAAGTCTAATTAACCCTTACCACCAATGTTCTCTTATACACATGTCTGCACTATTCATGCAGTTGTGGAAGTCACCATGCAGATCACTCTTGCAGCTGACAATACACAGTCTCCAGAAACACACTCTTTGCACACATGCAGCAGCTTCTCCTACACACCCATGCGTAATACTCAGCACTGTGTGGTGTTTCAGATAGCAGTGGGTAACGCAAACAGATTCAACGTCACCAAGGCTCATTTCCTTTGCTCTAGTCTAATCACTCACCCTGTAACACATGGTCATGGTCTCAAGGAGCTGTTAGAACATGTGCTCCTTTCTGTCTGTGTAAACAATAAGAAAAATGTGTGAGGCTGTTACAGTAATTATCACTTGCTCTACCACAGTACTAAATGTGCTTTCAAATTGCCAAAGGAAATATCGCTTTCTGCCCAGAATCACACCATGACTCTGTGTGCACACAGGAATTGTTGTCAGCGTTCCAATTTGTGTTGCTGTTGTTCTGTAAAACTTGCATATTCAGGAAAGGGCCAGCTTGTTTTCTTCAAATGTGTTGATTAGCACTCAGCAGAAATCAGTATCTCAAAAATGTGAGGCAAATGCAAACACATTTGAAAATAGCATGGTAGATTTTTCATCAATTCTTGCAATGGCTGAGGTGGTTCCTACATGTTAAAAAGTCTAATTAACCCTTACCACACATGTAGTCTTATACACATGTCTGCACTCTTCATGCAGTTGTGGAAGTCTCCATGCAGATCACTCTTGCAGCTGACAATACACAGTCTCCAGAAACACACTCTTTGCACACATGCAGCAGCTTCTCTTATACACCCATGCGTAATACTCAGCACTGTGTGGTGTTTCAGATAGCAGTGTGTAACGCAAACACATTCAACGTCATCAAGGCTCATTTCCTTTGCTGTAGTCTAATCACTCACCCTGTAACACATGGTCATGGTCTCAAGGAGCTGTTAGGACATGTGCTCCTTTCTGTCTGTGTAAACTATAAGAAAAATGTGTCAGGCTGTCACAGTAATTATCACTTGCTCTACCACAGTACTAAATGTGCTTTCAAATTGCCAAAGGAAATACCTCTTTCTGCCTAGAAACACACCATGACTCTGCGTGCACACAGGAATTGTTGTCAGCGTTCCAATTTGTGTTGCTGTTGTTCTGTAAAACTTGCATATTCAGGAAAGGGCCAGCTTGTTTTCTTCAAATATGTTGATTAGCACTCAGCAGAAATCAGTATCTCAAAAAAGTGAGGCAAATGCAAACACATTTGAAAATAGCATGGTAGATTTTACATCAATTCTTGCAATGGCTGAGGTGGTTCCTACATGTTGAAAAGTCTAATTAACCCTTACCACACATGTACTCTTATACACATGTCTGCACTCTTCATGCAGTTGTGGAAGTCACCATGCAGATCACTCTTGCAGCTGACAATACACAGTCTCCAGAAACACACTCTTTGCACACATGCAGCAGCTTCTCCTACACACCCATGCGTAATACTCAGCACTGTGTGGTGTTTCAGATAGCAGTGTGTAACGCAAACAGATTCAACGTCACCAAGGCTCATTTCCTTTGCTCTAGTCTAATCACTCACCCTGTAACACATGGTCATGGTCTCAAGGAGCTGTTAGAACATGTGCTCCTTTCTGTCTGTGTAAACTATAAGAAAAATGTGTCAGGCTGTCACAGTAATTATTACTTGCTCTACCACAGTACTAAATGTGCTTTCAAATTGCCAAAGGAAATATCGCTTTCTGCCTAGAATCACACCATGACTCTGTGTGCACACAGGAATTGTTGTCAGCGTTCCAATTTGTGTTGCTGTTGTTCTGTAAAACTTGCATATTCAGGAAAGGGCTAGCTTGTTTTCTTCAAATGTGTTGATTAGCACTCAGCAGAAATCAGTATCTCAAAAATGTGAGGCAAATGCAAACACATTTGAAAATAGCATGGTAGATTTTACATCAATTCTTGCAATGGCTAAGGTGGTTCCTACATGTTGAAAAGTCTAATTAACCCTTACCACCAATGTACTCTTATACACATGTCTGCACTATTCATGCAGTTGTGGAAGTCACCATGCAGATCACTCTTGCAGCTGACAATACACAGTCTCCAGAAACACACGCTTTGCACACATGCAGCAGCTTCTCCTACACACCCATGCGTAATACTCAGCACTGTGTGGTGTTTCAGATAGCAGTGTGTAACGCAAACAGATTCAACGTCACCAAGGCTCATTTCCTTTGCTCTAGTCTAATCACTCACCCTGTAACACATGGTCATGGTCTCAAGGAGCTGTTAGAACATGTGCTCCTTTCTGTCTGTGTAAACTATAAGAAAAATGTGTCAGGCTGTCACAGTAATTATCACTTGCTCTACCACAGTACTAAATGTGCTTTCAAATTGCCAAAGGAAATATCGCTTTCTGCCCAGAATCACACCATGACTCTGTGTGCACACAGGAATTGTTGTCAGCGTTCCAATTTTTGTTGCTGTTGTTCTGTAAAACTTGCATATTCAGGAAAGGGCCAGCTTGTTTTCTTCAAATGTGTTGATTAGCACTCAGCAGAAATCAGTATCTCAAAAATGTGAGGCAAATGCAAACACATTTGAAAATAGCATGGTAGATTTTTCATCAATTCTTGCAATGGCTGAGGTGGTTACTACATGTTGAAAAGTCTAATTAACCCTTACCACACATGTAGTCTTATACACATGTTTGCACTCTTCATGCAGTTGTGGAAGTCTCCATGCAGATCACTCTTGCAGCTGACAATACACAGTCTCCAGAAACACACTCTTTGCACACATGCAGCAGCTTCTCCTACACACCCATGCGTAATACTCAGCAATGTGTGGTGTTTCAGATAGCAGTGTGTAACGCAAACAGATTCAACGTCACCAAGGCTCATTTCCTTTGCTCTAGTCTAATCACTCACCCTGTAACACATGGTCATGGTCTCAAGGAGCTGTTAGGACATGTGCTCCTTTCTGTCTGTGTAAACTATAAGAAAAATGTGTCAGGCTGTCACAGTAATTATCACTTGCTTTACCACAGTACTAAATGTGCTTTCAAATTGCCAAAGGAAATATCGCTTTCTTCCTAGAATCACACCATGACTCTGTGTGCACACAGGAATTGTTGTCAGCGTTCCAATTTGTGTTGCTGTTGTTCTGTACAACTTGCATATTCAGGAAAGGGCCAGCTTGTTTTCTTCAAATGTGTTGATTAGCACTCAGCAGAAATCAGTATCTCAAAAATGTGAGGCAAATGCAAACACATTTGAAAATAGCATGGTAGATATTTCATCAATTCTTGCAATGGCTGAGGTGGTTCCTACATGTTGAAAAGTCTAATTAACCCTTACCACACATGTAGTCTTATAAACATGTCTGCACTCTTCATGCAGTTGTGGAAGTCTCCATGCAGATCACTCTTGCAGCTGACAATACACAGTCTCCAGAAACACACTCTTTGCACACATGCAGCAGCTTCTCTTACACACCCATGCGTAATACTCAGCACTGTGTGGTGTTTCAGATAGCAGTGTGTAACGCAAACACATTCAACGTCATCAAGGCTCATTTCCTTTGCTGTAGTCTAATCACTCACCCTGTAACACATGGTCATGGTCTCAAGGAGCTGTTAGGACATGTGCTCCTTTCTGTCTGTGTAAACTATAAGAAAAATGTGTCAGGCTGTCACAGTAATTATCACTTGCTCTACCACAGTACTAAATGTGCTTTCAAATTGCCAAAGGAAATACCGCTTTCTGCCTAGAATCACACCATGACTCTGCGTGCACACAGGAATTGTTGTCAGCGTTCCAATTTGTGTTGCTGTTGTTCTGTAAAACTTGCATATTCAGGAAAGGGCCAGCTTGTTTTCCTCAAATATGTTGATTAGCACTCAGCAGAAATCAGTATCTCAAAAAAGTGAGGCAAATGCAAACACATTTGAAAATAGCATGGTAGATTTTACATCAATTCTTGCAATGGCTGAGGTGGTTCCTACATGTTGAAAAGTCTAATTAACCCTTACCACACATGTACTCTTATACACATGTCTGCACTCTTCATGCAGTTGTGGAAGTCACCATGCAGATCACTCTTGCAGCTGACAATACATAGTCTCCAGAAACACACTCTTTGCACACATGCAGCAGCTTCTCCTACACACCCATGCGTAATACTCAGCACTGTGTGGTGTTTCAGATAGCAGTGTGTAACGCAAACAGATTCAACGTCACCAAGGCTCATTTCCTTTGCTCTAGTCTTATCACTCACCCTGTAACACATGGTCATGGTCTCAAGGAGCTGTTAGAACATGTGCTCCTTTCTGTCTGTGTAAACTATAAGAAAAATGTGTCAGGCTGTCACAGTAATTATTACTTGCTCTACCACAGTACTAAATGTGCTTTCAAATTGCCAAAGGAAATATCGCTTTCTGCCTAGAATCACACCATGACTCTGTGTGCACACAGGAATTGTTGTCAGCGTTCCAATTTGTGTTGCTGTTGTTCTGTAAAACTTGCATATTCAGGAAAGGGCTAGCTTGTTTTCTTCAAATGTGTTGATTAGCACTCAGCAGAAATCAGTATCTCAAAAATGTGAGGCAAATGCAAACACATTTGAAAATAGCATGGTAGATTTTACATCAATTCTTGCAATGGCTGAGGTGGTTCCTACATGTTGAAAAGTCTAATTAACCCTTACCACCAATGTACTCTTATACACATGTCTGCACTATTCATGCAGTTGTGGAAGTCACCATGCAGATCACTCTTGCAGCTGACAATACACAGTCTCCAGAAACACACGCTTTGCACACATGCAGCAGCTTCTCCTACACACCCATGCGTAATACTCAGCAATGTGTGGTGTTTCAGATAGCAGTGTGTAACGCAAACAGATTCAACGTCACCAAGGCTCATTTCCTTTGCTCTAGTCTAATCACTCACCCTGTAACACATGGTCATGGTCTCAAGGAGCTGTTAGGACATGTGCTCCTTTCTGTCTGTGTAAACTATAAGAAAAATGTGTCAGGCTGTCACAGTAATTATCACTTGCTCTACCACAGTACTAAATGTGCTTTCAAATTGCCAAAGGAAATATCGCTTTTTGCCTAGAATCACACCATGACTCTGTGTGCACACAGGAATTGTTGTCAGCGTTCCAATTTGTGTTGCTGTTGTTCTGTAAAACTTGCATATTCAGGAAAGGGCCAGCTTGTTTTCTTCAAATGTGTTGATTAGCACTCAGCAGAAATCAGTATCTCAAAAATGTGAGTCAAATGCAAACACATTTGAAAATAGCATGGTAGATTTTTCATCAATTCTTGCAATGGCTGAGGTGGTTCCTACATGTTAAAAAGTCTAATTAACCCTTACCACACATGTAGTCTTATACACATGTCTGCACTCTTCATGCAGTTGTGGAAGTCTCCATTCAGATCTGTCTTGCAGCTGACAATACACAGTTTTCAGAAACACACTCTTTGCACACACGCAGCAGCTTCTCGTACACTGCCATGTATAATAGTCAGCACTGTGTGGTGTTTCAGATAGCAGTGTGTAACGCAAACACATTCAACGTCATCAAGGCTCATTTCCTTTGCTCTAGTCTAATCACTCACCCTGTAACACATGATCATGGTGTCAAATAGCTGTAAGGACATGTGCTCTTTTCTACTTCTCTAAAATATAAGAAAAATGTGTCAGGCTGTCACAGTAATTATCATTTGCTCCTAATTAGAAGTACATGTGCTTTCAAATTGCCAATCAAATATCATTTTCTGCCTAGAATCACACCATGAGTCTGTGTGCACACAGGAATTATTGTCAGAGATTTAATTCATGTTTCTCCTATTTTGTAAGACTTGGACTCGTAGGAAAGGATCATCTCATGTGATAGGATTTGAAAAGTTGAAAAAAAAAATTAAACTGAATTAAAATTACATAAAGGTATTTTTTTTTAGTTTTTTGCAGGTATTGCTGAGCAACAGTGAAAAAATATAAAGATGCCTATAAAGTCAAGAAAAAGAAAAGAAAAGAAACAACAAGTATATTTGAAGACGACTTGTAAAAAAAAATAGGAGGCGAAGCGTTTGTTGGAAAACAGAAAAAGTCTTCTGGTAAGCAAACTAAAGAATTTTTAAAGAATATCTTCCAAAAAAAAAAATGATCGAAAGATAAATTCAAACAGTGTTTCAAGTACAAAACAGCAAAAACAAAATGCTAATATAGACTCAGAAGATAGGAAGAGTGACTTAACACGGAAAATAGATTTTAAAAACATTCGTCGAAAAATGTTTCAGAGAAGAGTGATGTTAAATTTGCTGAAGGATGTGAAAAAATATAAGAAAAAAAGCAAATTTTATAAGAAAAAGAAATTAATTGAAAGTATTGTTACCAAGGCATTTGAAATAAAAAAAAACTATTCATTTTAATTTTGAACAGGATGCGTAGATTAGATAAATTAGTCAATGCAATGAAGTCACAAAGCAAAAGGAAAAGAGAAGTAAAAAAAAAAACTTTTGTAAAGTGTTCTTAGGAGAATGGAAGCATAGTTCAAGTACTGAACCATTTTTTAATGAAGAGAGTTATCGTCAAAGTAATAGTTTGTTGCATGCAGTTGACACCAATGGTAGAGCATATGAAGTTAAGGATGGTTGTTTAATGGAAAAGGAGAAAATGGTTCCAAGAAATGAGGAATAAGTGATGGCTGATGAGGTTATGGGGAGACATCCTAAAGCCCCAGTGTACACTTGGAATTGTAGTAGTATTTGTACTGTGCGTCAGGAATCTATTTATAAATTACGTGACTTTCTAAGAGAATATAGTAAAAAGAGTGTTAAACAGAAGATTAAGGTGCTTCAAAGACTAGATCCATGCAGAGTGAGAGAGAATACTGGTTTGCAAGGACATTCTCTGGCTTGTCTATCTAGGAAAGTGTGTCAAAGTGTTTTTCACCATTTTAGGATGCTGGCTGTTCATCATACTGAAATGAGAAAGTTTGTGAGAACATTGTATTTAGCTAAAAGTCCAGCACTAAAGTTAAATGAGTTGAATAATGCTCTGTTCCGTGGATCTGTATCAGATGTAGTGAAGGTTACTGATGAAATTCAGTTTTGTTACTTTGGTCCAGAGCAAGAAAGTGTAGAAAATGACACAGTGATTGATGAAAATGTGGAAGAGAATGTAGAACTCACTGTTAGTAAAAATTTTGAAGATGAAATGACAAAATTTACTATTATCTCTAATGAAAGACCAAATATTACTTGTATTTGTTGCCGGAGAAGCCATTATAAAATTCAAACAAGGAATGTTGATCTGTATAAAAAAAGTGAAAATGAAGATAATTATAAGTGGAAAGATTTTGCAACATATATATTTCTGGAAAATTGTTTTGATTTGGGTGAAGATCAGCGTATTTGTAAATACTGTTATAACAAGTTAGAAGAAAATAGAATGCCAGCTAGAGCTGTACATAATAATTTAGAATTGGTTGATATTCCTCCAGAACTTTCTGATTTAAATACGTATGAGTCTATACTCATTCAATGTGTCCATCCATTTCAGACCATAGTGCGTATGGAGCCAAAAACTGGTAAATTACCTCCTTTGGATTTACAAAGAGGTTTAAAAGGAAGAGTTGTCTATTTCCCCTTGGATTTGAAAAAAAATATGGAAACAATTGATTCAGATACTTTGGAAACTGAACCATTAGTTATTCTGGTTAATGGTGTACCTATAAAGAATAAGAAAATTTGGCAGGAGCTGGTGGATGTACGAAAAGTACAAAGAGCAAATTTGTATTTGGAAAAAAATAATAAATGGTATGAAGCCATTTATATGGATGAAGATGAAGAAGAAATACTAGAAGACACAGGAATACCAATTGGGCAACTTGAAAAAGTGGATAAGTCAAAAGAAGAAGAAATTTATGAACATTTCAGCATACATCCTCTTCATTCTAAAGAAGTTATGGGAAACGCTATTGATCTGTTTCAGATGAAGAAAGCACAAGGAACTCCCGCGAGTTTATGGGAAGAGAGCTTGGAAGCTCGTTGTTTTCCACAGCTGTTTCCTACAGGAGAAGGAGGACGATATGATGAACGTCCAGTACAGATTCCTGCTTCGGAGTATCGGACTACAAGATTATATGCAGAAGATCCTAGATTTCGTCAAAGTATTCCTTATTTGTTCCATCTTTTATTTGAAAGTGACTTGTCAGCACTATCTTATGCAGTAAATCACATTTTGAAAACTGGAGTACATCTACGTAATGTGACTGCAAAGGATTTTACGAACAAAGTGCAACAGCGAGATGATCATTTGGAATCTCAATTGGTCAATCTGATGGCTTGTCAGCGTGGAACTAATGAATATTGGTACCGACGCCATGGAGAATTGAAGTGTATGTTACGGAATTTAGGAACTCCTACATGGTTCCTTACCCTGAGCTGTGCTGAGTACGCTTGGGATGATCTTCTGGATTTTCTTCGAGAGGCAAATTCAAATATTGAAAACATCCAATACAAGACAGCAGGAGAATTGTGCTCATTGGATCCGGTTAATGTTTGCAGATATTTCAATCATAGATTGGAGGCTATGATGTCCTTCATCTGCAATAAAAAAAATCCACCTCTTGGAGAAGTTGTGTATTTCTTTTGGAGAAAAGAGTACCAAGCCAGAGGTGCTCCTCATATTCATATGCTGTTGTGGATCAAGGATGCCCCAAAATTTGGAACAGATTCTGATGATGCAGTTTTAAGTTTCATCGAAGGATATGCAACATGTGCTATACCTAAAAGCACAGAAGAGAAAAATGTAAAAGAGCAAGTTTTACGTTTCCAAAGTCATCGGTGTGGAAAATACTGTTGACGAAAGTATAAGAGTAAAGAGAAATTCTACACAAAATGTCGATTTGGATTTCCACGACCTATTCTTTCAAAAGGAAGAGTAAACAGTTTTATGTCAGCTGTGCGACATACTATTACAAGAAAATCACCTAAAAATACCTACAATCTAAGAAGAAAAGAAGAGTCAAAATATATAAATGACTACAACCCAGTCATTTTATCCATGTGGAATGCTAACATGGATATACAGTATGTGGCTGCCAATTCTATTGCTGTTGCTCGCTATGTCACATCTTACATCACTAAATCTGAGAAAATGGAATTGAAGGAAATGTGGGAAGAGATTTCTCACGAGAAGACTGTCAGTAAGAAGCTATACAGTTTCAGTTTAAAGATGTTATCGCATCGAGAAATTGGATCCTACGAATGATCAGATAGGTTATCATCTGCAAGTCTGTACTTAAAATCCAGAAGAATAATTTGGGCAAGTTTAGGTCTTGCAGGAATGCGAAATCGCGTACTGAAATCTATTCGAGAATTTGAATATTTAGCAGAGTTCGAACCAGAAAGTACAGACATTTTAAGAACAAACATGTTGGACACATATTATCCACAAAGAAGTCATCACCTTGAGAACATGTGTCTCTATGAAGTGCTGCAGAACTTTATTTTTAAACGGAATGCCACAGAAGATATCAACAATGGAAAATATAAAGTCATTGGTGAGGAAGGATGTTTGGCGAAGCAAACAAAAGGAAGTTTGATAAATCACCGGAAGCTGAGTTGCGACACTCCTGATAAAAAGGAATTTTACTACTTGGCACTTTTGCAGCTGTTTAAACCATGGCGTTCAGAGGACGAACTACTTGGAGAATTCCAGAGTTATGAAGATTCCTTCAATGCTAGCAAAGACAGCATAGAATGCAGTACTTTAACAACTTATGTTCAAATGTTAAATGAAGAAATTGAACAAGAAGCAACAATTGCAGCTGAAGTAGCTAGAGACAGTTCTAAAGACAGTCAAAGTTCTGGGACATTTAGTCAAGATCCTCTAGGACAACCGATCGTCGAAAATGAATCAGCTATAGCTATGAACGAAGTGGAAACAGCTATGAATCAAGCTCAGGAAGATTTAGTAGACTTAACATATTTGGAGGAGCAACTGAATGAAGAACAAAAACAAATTTATGAAGAAGTCAGACAAAAAATTGATCACGGATTACTACATGAAAATAAAGAGTGCTCATGCACATCTTTTGAACCAATGAGAATGTATGTAAGTGGACAAGCAGGAACTGGAAAAAGTTTCTTAATTAATGTAATTAGAAGCTACCTACAGAAGAAAATGGAATCCATTTTGTCTTGTGTTGTTACTGCTCCAACTGGGTTATCAGCGTATAACATCAAAGGAGTTACCTTACATCGTTTGCTAATGTTACCAGTAGAGCATGAGAACAAAATACAGTACCACAAACTAGCAGGAGAAGCATGTTTGGAAGTTTCAAGAGTATTGAAGAAAATGAAAGTACTCATTATTGATGAGGTTAGCATGGTATCAAACTTAATGCTTGCCTTTGTGCATTAAAGAATGCAGCAAATTCTGAAG
The DNA here is from genome assembly GCF_964204655.1 of Triturus cristatus. Lineage (NCBI taxonomy): Eukaryota > Metazoa > Chordata > Amphibia > Caudata > Salamandridae > Triturus > Triturus cristatus. The sequence goes on from NC_140589.1 coordinate 1,415,872,865, forward strand.
ACAGACTTTGACTTGTTATTTGGAGGAAAACACGTCATAGTTTTTGGAGATCTTTTGCTACTTACTCCAGTTAAAGGACAACCGGTATTCCATACACTTACACATGAAGACACAAAAAAGTCATTAGGAAGTATAGGCAATGTAAATATTTGGACATATTTTGAGTATAAGGAACTCATTACCAATATGAGGCAAGCCAATGATGAGGACTATGCACGTATTCTGAAAGATATAAGAATTGGACTACTCACAGAACATGGCAGAAAAGCATCACAGAGTCGATTGCTATGTAATTTGTTTCCAACAGAACAAATAGTTCCAGAGAAAATATACAAGAAAATTGCGGAAAAAAATACTGTAATCTGCTTAATGCCAACACTACATGAATGCTCTGTATTCAATCAAGAACTTTTGAAATTGGAAAATGAAGAGATCATAAAACTGGAAGCTGTGGATAAAATAGAACATGAACGAATAACTATTATATTGACAGGCAAATTGGGTTCTAAATTGGATTCTCTGGAGAAAAACATTTCAAAAACAGCTGGTTTGGAAAAGAATCTTTATGTGTGTATGAACTGTAGAGTAATTTTAAGACGTAATTTGGATGTAGAGAAAGGTTTAGTGAATGCAGCTATGGGAAGAGTTGTGGGTTTTGTTAATTACCAGAAAAAAGTTGGAATTGAATGTTTAAAAATAAAATTTGATCAGATTCAAGAGGTTAAAGACATTTGTCGTTGTTCAGTTCGTTTTTTGCTTGTGAAAGACTTATATGTACGTAGGAAGCAGTTTCCGTTTTCTCTAGCATATGCTGTAACTATTCACAAATCTCAAGGATTAACTGTTGATAGTGCTTTTGTAAACATTGGATCTACTGTGTTTAAAGAAGGTATGGCATATGTTGCTTTGTCACGCGTGAAAAAAATATCTGGGTTATTCATGATAGATTTTGATGACTCAAAAGTTAGTGCTGATGCAAACTGTGTAAAGGAGTATAATAGATTAAGAAGAAGCTATGCTCCTCATTTGGGTCAGTATCCTGTGTTTGAAAAACGTGTTGTTTGTCGGAAAAGGAGATTTGAGAATATTTGTAATGAAGATGTACAGAAGAAAAAACAAAAAGAAAGTGATGTGACTGCAAGCAAAAAGAAAAAGGACAGTGTGGAAGAGGTTGTTGGTTGTCATTTTGAAAATAGCTCTGGTGTCAACTGCTACGCAAATGTAGTGCTGAATGTTGTATTTTATCTTGATTTTTTGCAAGAGCAGATAATAATAAATCATGAAAAAAGATTCTGTTCTTTGCTGAGTCTCCTTTATGAGAAGCTGAGTAATGATAAAACTAAAATAGAAAGTCCTTCTGATGTTAGAAATCTTTTAGATGTATGTTCTGGACGTACACAGTTTACACAAAATGTCCAGCAAGATGCACAGGAATTCTTGATGTATATCCTGATGGTACTGGAAGATGAAGGGGTAGAAGTAGAAAATTTATTTGGTGTCTCTTATAAATGGGAACATTGTTGTGATAACTGTATGAACACAAGCAGTACTAATGTTGATTCTGAAAGGTTCATATATTTACCATTACCAGAGAGTAAAACAGTGACTTTTAGTAAATTAGTTAAAGATGCTAATCACAACATGGAATGTTCTAAATGTAAATGTGAAATGTTGTCAACGTTATTTTTAAAGAAATATGGACAGCATGTAATTTTAATGGTACAACGTTGTAGAGCTGATGGAACAAAATTGGAAACTTTACTAAAGAAGTTTGTTGGCAAGCAAGTATCTATATCTGGAAAAACTTTTGTAGCAGTTGCAATAATTTTTCATGATGGTCCTTCTATAACTTCTGGTCATTACACAGTTTATCTTAAATGTGAAAAAGGATGGACACTGTGTAATGATTCTCAATTGATTTTCAAGCAACGTTTGCCTTATGATTTACCAAATTCTTACTTAATTTTTCTGAAACCCAAATTTTAAATACTAAATTCAGCATCTGAAGAAAGCATTATTTAAATTTAAAAGGATTAAATTTGGATATTTCACTGAAAAACGATTTTAAAATTACCATTTGGCCTCAAGGAATGGTAAAACAAACAATTGTGGACTTCTTTGACAGATATTTTTTGGGAAAATGTTCTTTTGCAACAAGGTTTACAGACGTTATTTCTTGTAAATTGTTATTGTTCTTAAAAGGTATTTTTGACATTTCTATTAAGGTATGTTTTAGTGAGGATACATTTGGGGCTTTTTTAAACAATCTTTCAGATTGTTTTTTTTTTTGCCCGCTGTTAAATGATGAATGCAATTGATTTCACTATTTTCAGTGAAAATCAAAACATTCTGAAAACAGCAAAAAAAGGGCAAAAAATTGCTTTGCTAAATATGAAAAAACATGTACTGTTTAATAAAGTGTATTGTTGAATATTAATACTTTTTTTCTTTTTTTCAGAACTAGAAAGAAAATTTAGAAGATGGAATTCAGTTATCTTTCAATTAAATAAAAACATTTAATTCTAAATTATTTATTTTGATGGTCAGGTAAGTTTAACATATCTGTATGTGTCACTGGTTTCGTTTCATGCTTCCTTTTCTTCACCTCTCCTTACTCTACTTTTCTCATTTCTCTTCTCACTCTCTCTTCCTCCTTTACTACTCTTTTGTAACTCCCTCACTCCTTCTCTACTACTCCCCTACCTTTACTACCTCCATCACTAATTTTTCATCCATGTTTCTTTTTCTGTATCCATATGTCTTAGTCTTTTTAACTGCCTTACTCCTTCTCAGTTGTTTGCTCTCTGTGTCTGTATCTGTCACTCTTGGTTTGTCTGTTTTACCCTTAATTTCCTTAACATCTCTGGGGCACATTTACAAGCCACCTGCGCCACCACTACGTCAATTTTCTTGACGAACTAGTGGCGCAGGGTGCTTTTCCATATTTACAAGGAGAGGATAAGCCTCTTTGTGTGTCTTTTCCTCTCCTTGTAAATACAGGCAATTCTAATGCAGCACTAAAATGAGCTATTATCTTTTTTGGGTACCTATACATAAATACTGATGCAGAGTTTAAAGTTTAATAGGAAGACTCTCTTCCCTTCACCTGTGAAATGTACACCATCTCTTTTTTAATAACTTTGCCACTCCCCTCTCTTTGTCAGGGAGTCCCTGAAGGTTTACTAAAGGTGAAAAAAATGATTTTTTTTTTTTAAAAACCCATTGGGTGCGCGCTGAGTGCGCGCACCCTAAAAAAAAAAAGAGAAATAGATTCTAAAAAACAAGTTTTTGTGTTTTGATTTTAGGTGGTTCTAAAAAGAGCCCTTGAGTTAATGTAGGGACAGAGGAAAAGAAAAAAAAAAAATAACAAAATTATGGCCTTTCGCAAGGATGCTCGTCAAATTTTCTTTGAATGAGATCAATACTGCTCTCACCCAAAGAAATAAGAAGACCACGATCCATGCAGTGTGTACTCATCCTCCCAAAACAAGGACGAATATCCAGAGGTGTGGAAGAAGGTGAAGGCACCATCGCAGAAGAAGTGCTCGCCTGAGCTGCCGAAGATGTGCTAGGCTGAGCTGCTGCAGATGTCGTCGGCTGAGTAGGTGGAGGGTTTGCTCCAGAAGCTCGACGAAAAGTCACTGGATGCATTGCCTCAACGTGCCTCATCATAGTATGAATACTAAAAGAGTACTTCTTGTTAGCATTCCCACGTGACAAGACGCGCTGACACAGTTTGCAGGTGACCTTTGGTGCATTCACCTTCTTTTGTCCCTCTGGAAAAGTGAAAAACTGCCACATGAAGGAGTCTTTCTGCTTCCTCTGCCTCTGTCTCTCAAGAGTGTCCTGTTCACTCTCAGAAGATGGCTGCTGCTCTGCAATTGTATCTCAAAAACAGATTAGCTCCTTCTCCTAGGGAATCAGAACTAACAATGAGGGGGGTGGGTGTGATTTTGGAAGAACCTGGAACTAAAAGTACTTTGAACCAATGAAAAGTGATGTTTCTTGATCACATGACTTGCCATGAGGGGATTGGGTGTGGTGTTGAAACAATCTGAAACTGAAAGTAATGAAAACCAATTAAAAGTGTTGTTTTATTATTCACATAACCCGAGATGCGCGCACTGAGCAAGCTCCGAGCGCACACGGTGCAATTACGCATGCGCGAACGCGTACGCGCGCATGCGCATACGTACTATGCGCGTACGTAACGCGCATACGCAGCGCGCGCGTATGCGCAAACGTCAGCGCGTGTACTCTACGCATATACGGAAGTGTACCGCGTGGAGCACGTACGACGCACGCACGCATGCGTACGTACACATGCGTACTGGGTGCGCGCTCCGAGCGCGCACTAAAACGTTTGTATGCGTACGGAAATAACGTACGCCGGAATTCATGAAAAACGTACACAAACGTACTAGGTGCGCGCTCTGAGCGCGCACCCTAAGAATTTATATAAAAAAGAAAAAGTGGACATAACTTAATAGAAGATATTAACTATGCTGTTCAACTTTATCCTAATTGAAAGTTAAAAAAATAAATGAGCCACACCAAATTAAAGGATACAGATAATATATAAATGTATACATAGGACATTTTTTGAAAAATAAATATTTAAAAAATATAATTAAAAAATTCAAAAATTAGCATTTAAAAAACCTTTGAAATTCAATGAAAAAACCATAGGTTTCACACACGTTATAGTTAGGAATTAGCATTTAAAAAACCTTGCAAATTCACTGAAAAAACCATAGGTTTCACACACGTTTATAGTTAGGAATTAGCATTTAAAAAACCTTGCAAATTCACTGCAAAAACCAGAGGTTTCACACACGTTATAGTTAGCTGGTCATTTTACTCGTAAAAAACCAATGAAATTCCCCCGTTATAGTTAGTTCAGCTGTGTCATTTGAGATGTCATCAGTGATATCATCAATGATGTCACTGACCATGTCATGAGTGATGTAATATGTGACGTCATCAGCAGTGGATTGTGGGCGCGCGAGTTATAGTTAGCTGAGTGGGGGAATTTCATTGGTTTTTTACGAGTAAAATGACCAGCTAACTATATGTGTGAAACCTCTGGTTTTTTCAGTGAATATATATATATATATATATATATATATATATATATATATATATATATATATATGAAGCAGATAACTATATATTTATATATGTATATATATATATACATATCAACGCTACAAGGTGCCCCACGGGTGAGGAGCACTCTGCATCAGCACAATTCAATTCCAGGTACGAACACCGTCTGGCTTGCCGATGGATTGAACAGCTGTCCCGTTGTTAACGCCGACGCGTTTCGATGTGTGACTTCTTCTTCAAAGGCTTCAACGGAAAAGGTGTGCATTTCCAGTCACTAATACGCCCTCATTTATACTTGATTGCACGCCCACAAATGGGCCGTCCTCTGTGCAGTGTGTCCTGGGAGTGGTAGTGCCGGAAAAACTCTTTCCACAAATGGTGCACTAATATACTGTTAACATTAAAAGTTCTCAGATGAACCTCAGCAGGCCGTGGATGTTCTTATCCTGTGCCGGTGCCCCATTACGTGGCTCTTTGTATAATGAACCACGTGGCCCCCGTGTTAAGCGGGGTGGTGCTCCTCGGCGGCTGGGACCGCCGCCTAACATCAACGCTACAAGGTGCCCCACGGGTGAGGAGCACTCTGCATCAGCACAATTCAATTCCAGGTACGAACACCGTCTGGCTTGCCGATGGATTGAACAGCTGTCCCGTTGTTAACGCCGACGCGTTTCGAAGTGTGACTTCTTCTTCAAAGGCTTCAACGGTAAAGGTGTGCATTTCCAGTCACTAATACGCCCTCATTTATACTTGATTGCACGCCCACAAATGGGCCGTCCTCTGTGCAGTGTGTCCTGGGAGTGGTAGTGCCGGAAAAACTCTTTCCACAAATGGTGCACTAATATACTGTTAACATTAAAAGTTCTCAGATGAACCTCAGCAGGCCGTGGATGTTCTTATCCTGTGCCGGTGCCCCATTACGTGGCTCTTTGTATAATGAACCACGTGGCCCCCGTGTTAAGCGGGGTGGTGCTCCTCGGCGGCTGGGACCGCCGCCTAACATCAACGCTACAAGGTGCCCCACGGGTGAGGAGCACTCTGCATCAGCACAATTCAATTGCAGGTACGAACACCGTCTGGCTTGCCGATGGATTGAACAGCTGTCCCGTTGTTAACGCCGACGCGTTTCGAAGTGTGACTTCTTCTTCAAAGGCTTCAACGGTAAAGGTGTGCATTTCCAGTCACTAATACGCCCTCATTTATACTTGATTGCACGCCCACAAATGGGCCGTCCTCTGTGCAGTGTGTCCTGGGAGTGGTAGTGCCGGAAAAACTCTTTCCACAAATGGTGCACTAATATACTGTTAACATTAAAAGTTCTCAGATGAACCTCAGCAGGCCGTGGATGTTCTTATCCTGTGCCGGTGCCCCATTACGTGGCTCTTTGTATAATGAACCACGTGGCACCCGTGGGGCACCTTGTAGCGTTGATATATATACATATATATATATATTATCTACTGGCGGTCGCCAGTAGATAGTTATAGTTAGGATCTATTTTCCATAGGAAATCCGCAACATTCTATTCCCAATAAGTCTGGGGCCGATTAACGAATCTTCGCGAAATTTTCCAAACTTTTGGCCAGCTCCGCTCCTACCCTGAAAGTTTCGCAGTGACTCGTCAAGCGGGGGCTGAGAAAAAAGGTGGGTCCCAAAACGCGTTTTCCCCATGCAATTTCCCATAGGATCTGTTGTCGCAGCTACATCCCGAGCTGCTGAACGGAATTACACCAAATTTGGCAAAGAGGTAGTCCTCAGTTCAGACTCGCGCCTTTTGCTTAAATGGTGTAAATCCGTTCAGTGGTTCCTGAGAAAATTACAGTTAAAAGTACATATATATCTATGGCCAGGGAGGATCCGCGGACCCTCCCCGCACCCAGCGCGCACCCTGCCGTGCACGAGCTGAATGCTAATTGGCTGTCAACACTCCACAAGGACCCCCAAGGCCAACAAAAATATATATTTTTTTAAAAATAAAATCACGGGATGCACGTAGGGTCCTCACATCCCGCTGAGGAAAAAATAGGAAGCGCCGGCTCCCGTGCTTCGTTTACAATTAGCCCCCGGGGGGGCCAACTCCCAGAGGCAATTTTTCATAGTTATGGGGGGCCCCTGGGCCCCCCAGCCCCGGGGACCACCACCCCCGGGGCTTATCTTAATGTATGCAGGGGGGCTCATGGCCCCCCTGAAGCCCCGGGGACCGCCACCCCCTGGGGCTTGTTTTTAAAAAAAACCAAAAAAAACCTGTGTGGGGGGCTCGAGCCACACCACACGCCCCGGGGACGGCCACCTCCCCGGGGCACTACATATTTAGAGTAGGGGGTCCGATATGGACCCCCAAGCCCCTGGTACCACCACCCCCCGGGGCTTTAACTTAAGTGGGTGGGGGGCCGCGCAGCCCCCCTCCTGGAGCCTTGTCGTGGCCCTGGGGACCGCCACACCCCAGGGCCGGCTCCTGCAGTGTCCCAGGGTGCCCACCCCCGAGACACTGCTTTTTGCAATGGCAGGGCGGGAGCCTCGCGGCTCCCACCCTGCCATTGGAAACTGCTTAGCTATTTGGAAGAGAGAGCAGGGAAACCTGCTCTCTCTTCCAAATAGCAAAGCAGATTGCTTTTCCACATGGGGAGCATGCTGCTCCCCATGTGGAAAAGCAATGCCGGCTCCCGCAGGAGGAGGGGAGCCGGCGGGGCTGTGGGGGGATTGGGGACCCCCCCACAGTCTCCAACAAAGGCCAGGCCCCTGGGGTGGGGTCCCTGGGGCCCCCTCCCCAAAATAAAAAGAATAAAAATTAAAAAAACGGCCACGGGGGATGGGGTCCCCGGGGCAAATTAAGGCCTCGGGAGGGGGGCCCCTCGGCCCCCCTCCACAGTTTAAAAAATATAAATAAACTAGGGGGCAGGCCCTGTGGGATGGGGTCCCCAGGGCCAATAAACTAAGAAAAAGAAGGGAAACTACACAGCCCCCTTCTTAAAAAGACAAAAAAAACAAAAAAAACGGGATTTGGAGGAGGCCACACCCCCTCCTTTCATCCCTCTGCAAACGCGCCCCCTGGCACGTTTGCAGAGGGGGAACGAATTCCCCTTCAATCCTGGGGGTCCCTGGGAGCCAACTAGCCCACCAGGAACCTCCAGTATGCGCCAGTATGCGCCTGTATGTGCCAGGGGGCAGCCCCCTGGCACATACAGGAGGTACCTGGTGGGCTAGTTGGCCCCCAGGGGACCTCAGGATTGAAGAGGAATTAATTCCCCAACTTAAAACGTGCCACAGGGCGTGTTTGCACACATATCACCTCAGGCCCCGCTCCCTTCCTTCACCATTGTACAAATATTCCTCTAAAATCAGCCGAACTACGAATTCCGATTTACTCACCTGTAATCAGGAGAGAACCTTGGGCTGCATCTTTTAGCCCAGCACTGACCCTGAAAAGTAATTCTAAGCGTAACTTACCAGTAACTTGTATTTCCTTCCATAGGAATCCATTGTGTGGTTTTCAGCAGAAAATGTTCTAAGTGTCCATTTTTGAAATGTACAAATATTCCTCTAAAATCAGCCAAACTACGAATTCCGATTTACTCACCTGTTATCAGGAGAGAACCCACTGCTGCATCTTTTAGCCCAGCACTGACCCTGAAAAGTAAATCTAAGCGTATTTACCAGTAACTTGTATTTCCGTCCATAGGAATCCATTGAGTGGTTTTCAGGAGAAAAGTTTCTAAGTGTCCATTTTTTAAACGTACAAATATTACTCTAAAATCAGCCGAACTACGAATTCCGATTTACTCACCTGTTATCAGGAGAGAAACCAGTGCTGCATCTTTTAGCCCAGCACTGACCCTGAAAAGTAATTCTAAGCATACTTAACAGTAACCTGTATTTCCTTCCATAGGAATCCATTGTGTGGTTTTCAGCAGAAAAGTTTTTAAGTGTCTATTTTCACAAACAAAAAATATTCCTAAAAAATCGTCTGTATGACTTAAACACATTCTTTCAACTGTTTACAGGAGGTTGGCCAGTGCTGGATCCAGGATCCACCACTGAGTAAGAAAAAGTAACGATAACACTACTTACCTGCTAACTGAATTTTCTGCCATAGGATAACATTGGTGATTCTATGTGAAAAAAGTAATCCATAAAGTAACTAATTGCATTTAACTAGAAATTCACATTGAGCTCAATGTTGCTTTGTGTTTGAAATTGGGTTGGCCATTGCAAAAACTGTAACTACTGTACTTAAAAGTCTGTTGCCTATTTGCAAGTATTTAAACTAAAGTAATTCATTCTGAGAAAGTATATTTTGTATTATAATGTATAATGTAATTATAATGTAATTAAAAAAAATATCTAAAAATAAATAGTTTAAAAAATGTAGTAAATCAGTATCAAAAAAATCAGTATAACAATTAATACATTAAAAATTGTCATTTACAAAACCTATTAAATTCACTGAAAAAAACATAGGTTTCAGGCCTGATATAGTTAGGAATTAGCATTTAAAAAACCTTTGAAATTCACTGAAAAAAACATTGGTTTCAGGCCTGAGATAGTTAGGAATTAGCATTTAAAAAACCTTTGAAATTCACTGAAAAAAACAAGGTTTCAGGGGCGTTATATTTAGGAATTGGCATTTAAAAAACCTTAGAAATTCACTGAAAAAACCATAGGTTTCAGGGGTGTTATAGTTAGCTGGACATTTCCCTTGTACAAAACCCTAGAAATTCCCCTGTTATAGTTAGTTCAGCTAGCTATAACTCGCTCCCCCGCAATGCACTGCTTATGATGTCACATATTACATCACTCATGACATGGTCAGTGACATCACTCATGAGATCACTGATGACATCTCAAATTACATCACTGATGACATCACTGATGATGTCATCCAGTGACTGTGTGTTTCTGTAAAGTTTAAATATATTTTATATATTTATAGTGAAAGGCCTGTGGAAGAATGAGTGGGTGTACAAGTGTGTGGATGGATGATTTTCTAGGTGCGTAACTGACTCTATAAGTGAGTCATTAAATGTATCTCCCTGCGGACTAGTGACTAAACTGTGTGAATGTCTGTATGTGTCTGTGTGTAGGTGTATAAGTGGCTGCATGGTTTTGTGAATAGCTATATGAGTGTCTATATGGGTTATTGATTGGTTGTCTGAGTATCTGTATGGGTGCCTGAGTGTTTGTGTAGGTAGGGTATGTGTGACTCTATGCATAGATGTGTGAGTGGGTGATTCTATGGGTGCATGGTTTTAAGAGTGCATCTGTGTTCAACTGTATGGTTGGGTGAGTGTATGTATGGGTGTGTTAGGGATTGAATGTATATCTCAGTGGTACATGTGTGACTAACTACATATGTGAAAGGCAGTATATATGCGTGTAAGAGTATATAAGTGGGTATATGTGAGAGTGTGTGATTGTGAGAGTGGCTGTATGGATGAGTGTGTGCTTGTATCAATGATTGTATAAGAGCGTAAGAATGTGGTACTATTTTCATGAGAAAGTGAACTTGAGTGTGTTTAACTGTATAGGTGAGTAAATTGGACTGTTTTTAATTACTTGCACGACTGACTAGGTGTGTCAGTACCTCAATGGATGATTAGCGGTCTGTGAGTGTCTATATAGGTGTATAAATGCATTTGATAGTCTTGTACGGAGTGACTGTAAGTATGAATGACTGTACAGGTGAGGGAGTGGAGGTGTATGTAGACCTAAGAGTTAATGAGTGGGTATGTGGCTATTGGTATTGGAGTATCTATGGTTTTGAGAATGGACGTCTGAAATTTTGAGTTGGTGTATCAAAGGTTAAATTAGGGTGTAAGAAGATGCAGTAATTTATCACATGGATGACTTCAACAGTGATGTCATCAGTGATGTCATTTGAGATGTCATCAGTGATGTCAACAGTGATGTCACTGACCATGTCATGAGTGATGTAATATGTGACGTCATCAGCAGTGCATTGCGGGGGCGCAAGTTATAGTTAGCTGAACTAACTATAGCAGGGGAATTTCTAGGGTTTTGTATGAGGGAAATGTCCAGCTAACTATAACACCCATGCCACCTATGGTTTTTTCAGTGAATATATATATATGTACCAGTAGGTAGGTATAGTTAGGACCTATTTTCCATAGGAAATCCGCAGCATTCTATTTGGAATAACTTTGGCACCCGTTGACGAATCTTCGCAAAATTTTCAAAACTTTTGGCCAGCTCCGGTCTGATCCTATCCGGAAAGTCTCAGGATGATTCATGTAGCGGGGCTGAGAAAAAAGGGGGGTCCCAAAACGTGTTTTCCCCATGCAATTTCCCATAGGACCTTTAGCCGCAGCTACTGCCTGAACTGCTGAACGGAATTACACCAAATTTGGCAGAAAGGTAGACCTTGGTTCAGAGTCATGCCTTTTGATTAAATGGAGTAAATCCGTTGAGTAGTTCCTGAGAAAATCAAAATCACATATATATCTGGGCGGAGCCTAACCACACATCTCCTCGTGAGATCTGATTGGCTGTCAGTACATCATCCAAGAAGTGTTGGCAGCCATCTTGGGACCAATATACATGATAGCACCTCATTAAAAAGCATTGCAGTTAATAGAAGGTTTTAAGACTTTAGTTACATTATAAATCATTTGTTGATGGTACCAAACTCATTTTAGGAATGAATTGTGGTGTGTTCTAAGGTGATTTTATCATGTGAAAAAGCCTTCTGCTGTGATATCATGAATCATGTTTGAGAGAAAATAATTTTCTCATGCTTTTCCCACAGAGGTTTGGAAGGTGATCTATAAGCTAAACTGACAGCATATTTTCTGTAAATTCACATTATCTTTCTCAGTCATGTGAGAATAAAGTCTGACATTCTCAGTAAAACATGTACATCCAACAAGGGCAGAGACTGTCAGTTGATTTCTTTGTGTTCTACTGCAGCTTCCCAGAGTGTTCTAAAGAACAACTAGAGCGCTAACAGTCCTACTTATGACAACCGTATTGCACACCTGAAGCCATCTTGATTGGAATAAACTGGTAACCCATAATACATTTAATTTAAAAAGGAACACAATGAGGGGGTTCATTTTGCCATAGAAATTATGATTAGTGCTGAAGAAAGAATGAGGGCACATTTTGAGTGACTTCTCAAATCCTCTTCTATTTCATAAAAAAATTCTGACATGCAGACTGAAACATGCACTTTTAATACCAGCAGCAGACTTCTGTGGTGAGCAGTAGCTTTACTACAGTGATCTAATGAGCATCTAGAGTGCTAACATTCAGAATTTATGGCAAATGTGTGACATATCTGCATACCTTCTTTATGGAATCTAAGTAAAAAACTGAAAGCATTTCCTACTGAGGAGACTGCAGTAAATGAGGAAATTAGGAAACTTCTTAACAAATAAATCTCCCAAGATGGCCACCAGAGACAAAAGAGCCCAAATGCAGTACAAATATCACCCAGATGTAGCCCACATGTAGCCCAATGACAAAAGTGTGCAAAACACTTATTTTTTGTGTTTTTGCAGTTTCATATAGTGCAGACTTGTCAGGTATTGGAGTCCTTTACACAAGCATTGGTTACATCACAAAAGAACAAATTCATTTTGGTTGTAGACATGGGGAGATTAAGTGATTTGACCAGAATCACAGAATGTTGAGCTAAAGCAGAAACTTCAACCTGGTTCCCCAGTTACAAAGTCTGCAGCTCTGGAAGTAACACCACATCCTGTCCCCTGACTGCAACATTTAATCGAGTGGTCAACTGGATAAAAAAACATAAAGATAACAAATAATTTAAAAGTGCTTTGTCGCTATTTGAAAACTCAGAAAATATGTCCTCATTTTATTTTTTTAGAGCACTAACTAATTTTGATGCAAATAAGACCCTCTCATATATGTAATTTCTAAAGGAAATGCTCTAGGTATTACAGTTTTGATTACATCAAGATGACGCCAGGCGTTCCACACTTTTTTAATAAATATAGAATGTTAGCAATCTAGTTGTAATTAGGATACTGTTGAGAGGTAGAGGCCAGGGGCACGGACTCTGAAAATTGAAGGTAGGTAGGAGGGTGCAGAGGCAACAATTTGACAATACTGGGCAGGCAGCAAGGGCAGTGGCAGCACAACAGACTATGGAGGGCAGTGAAAAGGGGGGCAGGGGCAACAAACCAACAATACAGGACTGGCAAGAGAGGCTGTCGCAATATAATAGACCAATGTGGGCAGAAGGAAGATGCAGTGGTAGTACAACCATACATGCCAACAGACCCGATTCAGCCATGAAAATTCCAATGCTTTTAAGCTCAAATGGGCTTTATTTGATCTGTCTCATGTCTACAATCTCCTCTTTTTCAATGTAACTCAAAGGGGAAAATCAATACCCCAGTTTTTTTTTCAAAATCTCCCTCTTACCAAGTTCAAAATGTTCGCAAGTATGGTACATTGGATCATGGAAGGCAGGAGGAATTGGGGTAGGGACATGGACTCAGATAACAGAGGACAGAAGGGACATGGAGAGGTGCACCAAACTGACCCTACAGGGCAGGCATCAGGGTCTGCAGCAGCACAATACACCACCCAGGGCATGCGGGACGGGAGTGTAGCACAACAATCCATAGAAAGCAATAGGGAGGGGACAGGGCCATGCACATGGACAACAGAGAACAGAGGGGAAAGAGGGAATGGTAGCTAGTTGACCATAATGGACAGACAGGAGAGAAAGCTGCAGTATAGCTGACCTTAAAGGGCAGGAGGGATGGATCAGGGGCATTAAAATGGAACAGACAAGCCAGGAGGGAGGGAATAGGGGTCTGCACATGGATACAGAGGGCTGGGGGCAAGGGGGCAGGACAGGAGCAGCAAGATGCCATGGAGGTCAGGCAGGATGGGCACTAGAAACAAGACACACCATGAAGAGCAACAGTGAGACTATGATGGCATACACCCAGACCATGGAGGGAAGGTGGGAGGGGGTCAGGGGCAGCTAGCTGACAACACAGGGAAGGTGGGAGGGGCAGTGGCAGCACAGAAGACCATGCATGGCAAGCCAGAGGGTTAGTGGCAGCACAATGGCTATGATGGGCAAGAAGGAGGGTGCAGGAGAATGCACAAAGACCATGGAAGATAGAAGGGAGTGTCAGGACCTGGGCACAGACAAGAGAGGTCAGGGGAAACGGCCTCACAAGAGCCCGCGCGGGGCAGGCAGGAGGAGCAGTTACAGCACAACAGACCAGGGAGGGCAGAAGGGTGTGGCAGTAAAATTGACCATGGAGGACAGGAGGAAGGGGATAGGGGCATGGCATGTTGACAGGCAGGCTGGTGGTGGCAGGGACAGGTTACAGTCATCTGACAATGCTAGGCTGGTGGGAGTGGAGTGGCAGCTCAACAGAACACTCAGAGTAGATAGGAGTGGCAGGACCACGGAACATGTTGGGCAAAAAGGATGGAGCAGGGGCATGCACAAAGACAGGAGGAAAAGGGGAAAGAGAATAGGGGCAGCAAGTTAAGTACAGAGGCTAAGCAGGAGGTCAATGATGGGGCATAGAATTGGGCAATGGTGGGCAGGAGGAGTGGACTGGTACATCATGCTAAATGGAGGTTAGTGGCAGCACATCAGACCATGCATGGCAGGAGGGAGGAGGCTAGTCAATGGATTCAGACAACAGAGGATAGGGAGGAGGTGGATAGGGCAGCAAGCTAACTGTTCAGAGAAGGTGGGTATTAGGAACTTTATTGTTTTTAAAATGTGTGTCTGTGCGAACTACTTAAAATATGAACAAGTATGCAGCATAATCTCACTTTTCTTCAGGAAGAAGAGGATGTTTGTGACTGTGACACCGGCCTTACTTGGCATAAACACCCCCTGACAACGGGGCAATATAACCCGCGTGAAGGCAAGTGTGGCATAACATATTCATGGGGTGGTGTTACAGTGCACATGGGCTAGAGAGTGTCATAGCATACGCACTAGCTGGTGGAATAAAACACAGAGGTGTGTGGCACTCGGTGGGCACTGGTGGGTGTAACACAGTATTGGGCTCAGCCAGGAGCACGCTGTGAGTCTCAAGTGAGGTTTGTCTCCTTTCCAGAGAGTAAAATAAAAAGTAGTGAACATCCGGCAGTGGATGTGTGTTTTATTAAACGTGAGGGGGGTTTCTTGCATAGTTTTGGCTGAATTTTTGTCAAATCCCCTTTGAATGGCTTGGTGTGCGTGTGTTTTAAATGTGCCCATCAATAGCTACCCACCGACGGGGGCGCTGGGATTAGGCACGGTAGGGCATCAGACACATCAGAGCTTCACTAGTGGTGTAAATACATTCCACGTGGATTCATTGTATGCATAGTGACCTTTTAATGAATATCACGCAAATCGTCATGATGATAGGTACATACGGTTTGTCCAGCATGTCCTAGGTGTTTCTATAAATACATATTTTTTTTAAATAATAAAAAACAAAGGCCGGCCCCGGGGGATGGGGTCCCCGGGGCCATAAGTGGCCTGAGGAGGGGGGCAACGCAGCACCCCTCCTAAAGATTTTTTTAAAAAAGGCCATGGCCCGGTGGTTGGGGTCCCTGGGGCCGATTAAGGCCTTGGGAGAGGGGCCACATGGCCCCCGTCCAAATTATTTAAAAAATAAATAAATAAATAAATTAGGGGGCAGGCCCTGGGGGATGGGGTCCCCGGAGCCAATATATTAGAAAAAGAAGGGGGGCCACACAGCCCTCCTTCTTAAAAAAATAAAATAAATAATAGACCGGCATCTCGCCAGAGGCCACGCCCCTTCCTTGCAGCACTCTGCAAACTCGCCCCCTGGCCAGTTGTAAGTTGGGGAATTAATTCCCCTTCAATACTGAGGGTCCCCGAGGGCCAACTAGCCCAACAGGTATCTCCAGTATGCGCCAGGGAGCTGTGTTGCAGGCAGGTGTTCCGAGGCCATGACCTTTTTTACACCTCTCTGCAACGCAGCTCTGTGGTGCTTACTGAAAGTACCTAGTGGGCTAGTTTGACCCTAGGGACCCTTAGGATTCAAGGGGACTTAATCTCTCAACTTAGAACGGCACCAGGGCTTATTTACACAGTGGTGAAGGGAGGGGACGGGGCCTGAGGTGACGTGTGCAAACCCCCCCTTGGCGCATTTTAAGTTGAGGAAATAATTCCCTATCAATCCTAAGGGAACCTGGGGGCCAACTAGCCCACCAGGTGCTTCCAGTAAGCGTCACTGCTCTGCGTTGCAGAGAGGTGGTGCAGGCCGTGCCCCTTTTTACACCTCTCTGCAACACAGCTCTGTGGCGCTTACTGGAGGTACCTAGTGGGCTAGTTGGACCCTAGGGAACCTCAGGATTCAAATGAACTTAATCTCCCAACTAAAACTGGCCAAAGGGGGTGTTTACACAGTGGTGAAGGGAGGGGACGGGGCCTGAGTTAACGTGTGCAAACACACCGTGTGACGCGTTTTAAGTTGGGGAAATAATTCACCTTCAATCCTGAGGGACCCTTGGGGCCAACTAGCCCACCAGGTGCTTCCAGTAAGTGCCACTGCGCTGCGTTGCAGAGAGGTGGTCTAGGCCGTGCCCCTTTTTACATCTCTCTGCAACGCAGCTCTTTGGCACTTACTGGAGGTACCTTGTGGTCTAGTTGGACCCTAGGGACCCTCAGGATTCAAGGGGACTTAATCTCCCAACTTAAAACGGCCACTGGGTGTGTTTACACAGTGGGGAAGGGAGAGGACGGGGCCTGAGGTGACTTGTGCAAACACGCCCTGTGGCGCGTTTTAAGAGGTAGTTTTAATCCCCCTGCCCTATTATATACTAGGGGCTTTCAGAGGGGGACCCCAACGCATAGTGTTCCCTAGTGTATGTAGGTGTTTTTACAGTATTCTGAGTGTCTTTTAACATAGCACTGGCTCTAGGACTGGTTAGTCAGACTCAGTTACCACCAGTATCAGTCTGAAAAAGTTGAGGGTACAGGATGATTTTGCAACAGGGCTTCTTTCTGCTCTTCTGTTTGTTCTTTCTGCCTGTTATCCTTTTTCCTGCACTTTTCTTCGTCTTTGAGGACTTCTGTTGCTTCTTTCTGCATTTCTATTTTTTCTTTCTGCGCATTTTTCTTCTTTCTTCACATGTCCTTTCTCTGTAGGCATAGTTAGAAATTAGCATTTAAAAAAACTTTGAAATTCACTGAAAAAACCATAGGTTTCAGGCACGTTATAGTTAGGAATTAGCATTTAAAAAACCTTAGAAATTCACTGAAAAAACCATAGGTTTCAGGGGCGTTATAGTTAGCTGGACTTTTCACTCATACAAAACCATTGAAATTCCCACGTTATAGTTAGTTCAGCTAACTATAACTCGTGCGCCCGCAATGCACTGCTGATGACGTCACATATTACATCACTCATGACATGGTCAGTGACATCACTCATGACATCACTGATGACATCTCAAATGACATCACTGATGACATCACTGATGACATCATCCTTGTGATAGAGTGGCAGACTTCCTCTCACCCTAATATAACCTTTGATACACACATTCAAAAATAGAAATTTTCAAAACAATGGACATACCAATACCAGCTACAACAACCTATTCAGTAATTCTAAGATCCACATACACATCCACACATTCACCAACAGTCCTATACAGTCACTCATACATGTACTCAATAATCATATGTACTCATACACCTATACATCCTATTACACAATGCCACTAATCCATAGAGTTACTCTTACACATAGTCACTCATGCTAATAAAGAATCAAACATCCATTTACTTGCATATACAGCTATACACACACCACCACACTTACTTCTATTGAAACTTACACATACTTAGTCTTTTAAACAATCAATTATAGAAACACATACTTATTCATACAGGAACTCTTCCAATCTCTCACTCTCACATATACTCACTTATATACACCAATAGTCACATATACTAGTTTAAAATATATATAGTTACTCATAAAGACACTGAGACAGTCATTCACTCACTAACACACCCATGCACACACTCATCCACCCATACAGTCCTGCACACATGCTGTCTTCAACACATACAAACAGTGAGTCACTCATTCATGCACCTATGCACTACGTAATACCCCCCGCCGAACCATACAGACACTCAGACACTCATACTGATACTCAAAAAAACAACTAATAACCTATATAGACACTCATGTAGCTACTCACCAACCCATGCAGCCACTTATACACAAAGTGAGAGACTGATACAGATATTTACACATTTAAACATTACTCACTAAGCCATGTATTCACTAAGAATCAGTCAGTTATACAATCAATTTTTCAAAAACAAATCATCCATTTAGACACTTATATACCCATTTATTCTTCCATCGACCTTGAGATATACATATATAAAACATATGTAATTTTCAGAAAAACTCACATTCACTGGATGATGTCATCAGTGATGTCATTTGAGATGTCATTAGTGATGTCATGAGTGATGTCACTGACCATGTCATGAGTGATGTAATATGTGACGTCATCAGCAGTGCATTGCGGGCGCGCGAGTTATAGTTAGCTGAACTAACTATAACGCGGGAATTTCAATGTTTTTGTACGAGTGAAAAGTCCAGCTAACTATAACGCCCCTGAAACCTATGGTTTTTTCAGTGAATATATATATATATATTCAGTGAAAAAACCATGGGTTTCACACACGTTATAGTTAGGAATTAGCATTTAAAAAACCTTGCAAATTCAGTGAAAAAACCATAGGTTTCACACACGTTATAGTTAGCTGGACATTTCACTCGTAAAAAACCAATGAAATTCCCCCGTTATAGTTAGTTAAGCTAACTATAACTCGCGCACCCGCAATCCACTGCTGATGACGTCACATATTACATCACTCATGACATGGTCAGTGACATCACTCATGACATCACTGATGACATCTCAAATGACATCACTGATGACATCATCCAGTGAATGTGTATTTTTCTGAAAATTAAATATGTTTTATATATGTATATCTCACGGGCGATGGAAGAATAAATGGGTATATAAGTGTCTAAATGGATGATTTGTTTTTGAAAAATTGATTGCATGGGTGTGTTAGTGAGTGAATGACTGTCTCAATAGTGTCTTTATGAGTAACTACATATGTTTTAAACTAGTATATGTGACTATTGGTGTATATAAGTGAGTATATGTGAGAGTGAGAGATTGAAAGAGTTCCTGTATGAATAAGTATGTGTTTCTATAAGTGATTGTTTAAAAGACTAAGTATGTGTAAGTTTCCGTAGAAGTAAGTGTGGTGGTGTGTGTATAACTGTATATGCAAATAAATCTATGTTTGATTCTTTATTTTCATGAGTGAGTATGTGTGTCAGTAACTCTGTGGATGAGTGGCATTGTGTAGCAGGATGTATAGCTGTATGAGTACATATGATGAGTGAGTACATGTATGAGTGACTGTACAGGACTGTTGGTGAATGAGTGGATGTGTATGTGGATCTTAGAATTACTCATGAGGTTGTTGTAACTGGTATTGGTATGTCCATTTTTTTGAAAATTTTAGTCTCTATTTTTGAATGTGTGTTTCAAAGGTTATATTAGGGTGAGAGGAGGTCTGCCACTCTGTCACAAGGTTGATGTCATCAGTGATGTCATTTGAGATGTCATCAGTGATGTCATGAGTGATGTCACTGACCATGTCATGAGTGATGTCATATGTGACGTCATCAGCAGTGGATTGCGGGTGCGCGAGTTATAGTTAGCTTAACTAACTATAACGGGGGAATTTCATTGGTTTTTTACGAGTGAAATGTCCAGCTAACTATAACGTGTGTGAAACCTATGGTTTTTTCACTGAATTTGCAAGGTTTTTTAAATGCTAATTCCTAACTATAACGTGTGTGAAACCCATGGTTTTTTCACTGAATTTGCAAGGTTTTTTAAATGCTAATTCCTAACTATAACGTGTGTGAAACCCATGGTTTTTTCAGTGATTTTGTATGGTTTTTAAAATGCTAATTCTTACCTATAACGTGTGTGAAACCCATGGTTTTTTCAGTGATTTTGTATGGTTTTTTAAATACAAATTCTTATATTAAACGTGTGATTTTTTTTTTTTTTTGCAAGGTTTTTTACATCTTTTTATTTTTACTTTATATTCTCTTTAAACACTATGCTTACATTTTAAAAATTCTGCAATATATTATTTTTTCACATTTTTTTTTTATCAAACAGGTAAGATATATTAGTATAACATAGTGATTCATTTTTTCCAATTTTTTTTTTTTTTTACGTGTGCGTACGGTAAGCTTACGGTAAGCGTACGTTTTGCGTAATGTCCGTAATGTTTCTACACTTTTTGCGTATGGTTACGCAATTTACGTAGACATGCGTACTGCGTACGCGGCGCGTACGCGCATACGTTACACGCGCACGTTACGCGGAAGTGTTGGGGCGTGCCTGTTATGCGCATGCGCGCGTGCGCGTGTCTTTTATACGCGCATGCGTACTTTTACCGTAAGCGCACCGTAAGCGCTCCGTAAGCGCTCCGTAAGCATAACGTACGCGCACGGTGGGTCATGTGATCAAGAAACAACACTTTTGATTGGTTTAAAGTACTTTCAGTTCTAGAACTCTCCTACACCACACCCATTCCCCTCATTTCTGCTTGTGATCCCTTAGGAGAAGGAGCTGAGTTGTCTTTGGGATACGATGGCAGACCAGCACTCCTCTTCTGAGAGTGAGGCTAGCAGCACCACCATCAGGCAGAGAAGGAGGAAACAAAAGAGCTCTTTTATAAGGGAGTATTTTACGTTTCCTGAGGGCCAGAAAAAAGTAAATGCTGCTTTAGTGACTTGCAAGCTTTGCCAGCGTGTACTTTCTAGAGGTAATCCTAACAAGAAGTATTCCTTCGGGAATCACACTATGTTAAGACACCTTGAAGATGTACACCCTAGGACACATGCTCGACATACTGGAGGAAACCCTTCAGTAAGTCGACCGAGCACATCCACAGCAGCTCAGCCGAGTCCATCTTCGGCAGCTCAGCTGAGCCCTTCATCTGTGGGGGGAGATTCACCTTTTTCTGGTCCTCTGGAAACTAACCATCAATTTGCGAGGGTTACAATGCGGTGCTCAAATTGCCATGGTCTAATTGTTCGTGGGGAGACCAGTGTTCCCCTAATTAACAACAGAATAGACCAGCACATTTGTCCTACCAGCTAATATTCCCATTCTTTCTTTCCTCTGTCCCTGCATGAACACAACGGCTCTTTTAAGAGCCAACCTTACCTCTCAACTTTTTTAAATTTTTTCTTAAAAACTTTTTTTTTTTTTTACCGTAAGCGTATTTTTTTTTTTTTTTAAAACACTAAAAAACAATTACCACATTACAAGGTCCTTGAGGGATTAATAACGAAATACTGAAAATATGTTTGAGGAGAAGTGGAAAAAAGGGACCATCAAATTTCTGACTTACCTGACCCACCCAAAAATTTAATTATCAATTTAAATTTTATTGAAATTGCTTGAAAAAATGGTTTTAGTTTTCGAAAATTTTCTTTCTCAATCTGAAAAAAAAAGAAAAAAGTATTAATATTTATTAAAACATTTTATAATACAGTACACGTATTTACATATTTTCCAAAAACAATTTTTTGCCATTTTTTTGCTGTTTTCAGAATATATTGCATTTCACTATAAATCGTGAAAGCAATTGCATTCATCACTTAACAGCGGGCAAAAAAAAATAACAATCTCAAAGATTGTTTTAAAAAAGCCCAGAATCTCTTCTCACTTAAACATAACATTATAGAAATGCAAAATATTACAAAAAAATATCATCTAAGAACAATAACTATTTCTAAAAAATACCGTCTGACAATTTTGTAACAGAAGCATAATCACAAAAATAATATATCTCAAATAACTCCACAATACATCTGGTTACCTTTCCTTTAGGCCAAATGGTAATTTTAAAATTCTTTTTTGATTAAATTTCCAATGGTAATCCAATAAAATTCCAAAATTTAAATTGTACAGATGTTACCGATTCTCTCTAAAATGTTGGTTTCCGAAAGAATAATTAGGAATTAAATAAGTCCACAATACAATTGGTTACCTTTCCTTTAGGCCAAATGGTAATTTTAAAAATCTTTTTTGATTAAATTTCCAATGGTAATCCAATAAAATTCCAAAATTTAAATTGTACAGATGTTACCGATTCTCTCTAAAATTTTGGTTTCCGAAAGATTAATTAGGAATTAAATAAGTCCACAATACTATTGGTTACCTTTCCTTTAGGCCAAATGGTAATTTTAAAAATCTTTTTTGATTAAATTTCCAATGGTAATCCAATAAAATTCCAAAATTTAAATTGTACAGATGTTACCGATTCTCTCTAAAATTTTGGTTTCCGAAAGATTAATTAGGAATTAAATAAGTCCACAATACAATTGGTTACCTTTCCTTTAGGCCAAATGGTAATTTTAAAAATCTTTTTATTTGAAAATTCCAATGGTAATCCAATAAAATGGTAAAATTGTTTTGTACAGATGTTGCCAATTCTCTCTAAAATTTAGGTTTCAGTAAGATTAGATAGGAATTTGCTAAATCAAAAGGCAAACGTTGCTTAAAAAACCAATTGACAATCATTACACATTGTCCAGCCTTTTTTACATTTTAGATAAACTGTGTAATGACCAGAAGTTACAGTAGGTCCATCATGGAAAATTATTGCAACTGTTACAAAAGTTTTTCCTGAAATTGATAATTGCTGTCCTGTAAACTTCTTTATTAAAGTATCCAATTTTGAACCATCAGCTCTACATCGTTGCATCATTAAAATTACATACTGTCCGTATTCCTTTAAAATTAACGTTGAAAACATGTCAGATTTACACTCACCGCATTCCATGCTATGATTAGCATCTTTAACTAATTTAGCAAAAGTGACTGTTTTACTCTCTGGCAATGTTAAATAAATAAACCTTTCAGAATCAACATTAGAGCCACATGTATTGAAACAGTTTTCACAACTATGTTCCCATTTATAAGAGAGACCAAACATATTTTCAATTTGTACCCCTTCTTCTTCCAGTACCTGAAGAAAATACATCAAGAATTCCTGTGCGTCTTGCTGTACATTTTGAGAAAACTGTGTACATCCTGAACATACATCTAAAAGTTTTCTAATTTCAGTAGCACTTTCTATTTTAGTTTTATCATTACTCAGCTTTTCAAAAAGGAGACTCAACTCAGAACAGAATCTTTTTCTCTGATTTACTATTATCTGGTCTTGCAAACTTTCAAGATAAAATACAACATTCAGCACTACATTAGCGTAGCAGTTGACACCAGAGCTATTTTCAAAATGACAACCAACAACCTCTTCAACATTTTCCTTTTTCTTTTTGCTTGCAATTACATCACTCTTCTTTTTTTTTCTCCTCTCTACATCCTCATTACAGATATTCTCAATTCTCCTTTTTCGAGAAACAACACGTTTTTCCAACACAGGATACTGACCTAAATGAGGAGCATAGGTTCTTCTTAATCTATTATACTCCTTTACACAATTTGCATCAGCACTAACTTTTGAGTCATCAAAGTCTATCATAAATAAACCAGATAATGTTTTCACTCGTGACAAAGCAACATAAGCCATACCTTCTTTGAACACAGTTGAACCAATGTTCACAAAAGCACAATCTACAGTCAATCCTTGAGACTTGTGAATAGTTACAGCATATGCTAGAGAAAACGGAAACTGCTTTCTTTGTACATATAAGTCTTTCACAAGCATGAAACGAACTGTACAACGACAAATGTCTATAACTTCTTCTATCTGATCAAATTTTATTTTTAAACATTCAATTCCATCTTTTTTCTGGTAATTAATAAAACCCACAACTCTTCCCATAGCTCCATTCACTAAACCTTTTTCAACATCCAAATTTCTCCTTAAAAATACTCTACAGTTCATGCAAACATATAGATTTTTTTCTAATCCAGCAGTTTTGGAAATGTTCTTCTCTAGTGAATCCAATTTATTTTTCAGTTTGCCTGTTAATGTAATAGTAATTCTTTCATGCTGAATTTTGTCCACTTCTTCCAATTTCCTAATCTCTTCCTTTTCCAATTTCAAAAGTTCCTCATTGAATATTGAGCATTCACGTAGAGTTGGCATTAAGCAGATTACACTTTTCTTTTCTGCAATGTTCTTGTATATTTTCTCTGCAACTATTTCTTCCTTTGGGAATAAATTATGTAGCAACCGACTCTGTAATGCTTTCGTGCCAGCTTCAGTGAGTAGTCCAATTCTGATATCTTTCAGAATACTTCCATATTCTTCATCATTTGCTTGCCTCATATTAGTAGTAAGTTCCTTGTACTCAAAGAAGGACCAAATATTTGCATTACCAATGCTTCCCAATGACTTTTTTGTGTCTTCATGTGTCACAGTATTAAACACTGGTTGTCCTTTAACTGGAGTAAGCTGTAGAAGATCCCCAAAAACTATGACATGTTTTCCACCAAATAACACGTCATAGTCTCTCCTTAGAATTTGCTGCATTCTTAAATGCACAAAGGCAAGCATTAAGTTTGATACCATGCTCACCTCATCAATAATGAGAACTTGCATCTTCTTCAATACTCTTGAAACTTCCAAGCATGCTTCTCCAGTTAGCTTGTGGTATTGTATTTTGTTCTCATGCTCCACTGGTAACATTAGCAAACGATGTAAGGTAATTCCTTTTATGTTATATGCTGCTAACCCAGTTGGAGCAGTAACCACACAAGACAAAGTTGAATCCGTTTTTTGCTGTAGGTAGCTTCTGATGACTTTTATTAAGAAACTTTTTCCAGTTCAAGCTTGTCCGCTTACATACATCCTGATTGGTTGAAATGATGTGCATGAGCACTCTTTTTTTTCATGTAGTAATCCATGATCAATTTTGTTTCTGATCTCTTCATAAATTTGTTGCTGCTCTTCATTCAGTTGTTCTTCCAAATTTGGTAAGTCTATTAATTCTTCTTGAGCTTGATTCATAGCCGTTTCCACTTCAGTCATAGCTATTGCAGCTTCATTTTCTATGATTGGTTGTCCTAGGGGATCTTGACTGAGCGTTCCTGAACTTTGGCTGTCTTGAGAACTGTCTCTAGCTACTTCAGCTGCAATTGTAGTTTCCTGTTCAATTTCTTCATTTAACATTTGGACATAATTTGTGAAAGTACTGCATTCAATCGTATCTTTACATGCATTAAATGAGTCCTCATAGCTCTGGAATTCTCCAAGTAGTTCATCCTCTGAACGCCATGGTTTGAACAGCTGTAAAAGTGCCAAGTAGTAAAATTCCTTTTTGTCAGTAGTGTCGCAAGTCAGCTTCCGATGATTTATCAAACTTCCTTTTGTTTGCTTCACCAAACATCCTTCCTCACCACTGACTTTATATTTTCCATTGTTGATGTCTTCTGTGGCATTCCGTTTAAAAATGAAGTTCTGCAGCACTTCATAGAGACACATGTTTTCAAGGTGATGACTTATTTTTGGGTAATATGTGTCCAACATGATTGTTTTTAAAATATCTGTACTTTCAGGTTCGAACTGTGCTAAATATTCAATTTCTCCCACAGATTTCAGTACCCGATTTCTCATTGCTGCAAGGCCTAAACTTGCCCAAATTATTCTTCTTGATTACGAGTAGAGACTTGCAGAAGATAACCTATCTGAACATTCGTAGGATCCAATTTCTCGATGCGATAACATCTTTAAACTGAAACTGTATAGCCTCTTACTGACAGTCTTCTCGTGAGAAATCTCTTCCCACATTTCTTTCAATTCAGTTTTTTCTGATTTAGTAATGTAAGACGTTACATATCGAGCAACAGCAATGGAATTGTCAGCTACACACTGTATATCCATGTTAGCATTCCACATGGATAAAATGACTGGGTTGTAGTCATTTATATTTTTTGATTCTTCTTTTCTTTTTAGGTTGTAGGTATTCTTAGGTGATTTTCTTGTAATAGTATGTCTCACAGCTGACATAAAACTGTTTACTCTTCCTTTTGAAAGAACA
The DNA here is from genome assembly GCF_964204655.1 of Triturus cristatus. Classification (NCBI taxonomy): domain Eukaryota; kingdom Metazoa; phylum Chordata; class Amphibia; order Caudata; family Salamandridae; genus Triturus; species Triturus cristatus. The sequence continues at coordinate 1,415,899,048 of NC_140589.1, forward strand.
GGTCTATGAAATCCAAATCGACATTTAGTGTAGAATTTATCTTTGCTCTTGTATTTCCGTCGACAGTATTTTCCACACCGATGACTTTGGAAACGTAAAACTTGCTCCTTTAACTTTTTCTCTTCTGTGCTTTTTGGTATAGCACATGTTGCATATTCTTCAATGAAAGATAAAACTGCATCATCAGCATCTGTTCCAAACTTTGGGGCATCCTTGATCCACAACAGCATATGAATATGAGGAGCACCTCTTGCTTGGTACTCTTTTCTCCAAAAGAAATCCACAACTTCTCCAAGAGGTGTATTTTTTTTATTGCAGATGAAGCACATCATGGCCTCAAATCTATGATTGAAATATCTGCAAACATTAACCGGATCCAATGAGCACAGTTCTCCTGCTGTCTTGTATTCGATGTTTTTAATGTTTGAATTTGCCTCTCGTAGAAAATCCAGTAAATCATCCCAAGCGTACTCGGCACAGCTTAGGGTAAGGAACCATGTTGGAGTTCCTAAATTCCGTAACATGCATTTTAATTCACCATGGCGTCGGTACCAATATTCATTTGTCCCACGCTGACAAGCCATCAGATTGATCAGTTGTGTTTCCAAATGGTCATCTCGGTGCTGCACTTTCTCCATAAAATCCTTAGCAGACACATTTTGTAAATGTACTCCACTTTTTAAAATGTGATTTACTGCATAAGATAATGCAGACAAGTCGCTTTCAAATAAAAGATGGAACAAATAAGGAATACTTTGTCGAAATCTTGGATCTTCTGCATATAGTCTTGTAGTCCGATACTCAGAAGCTGGAATCTGTTCTGGACGTTCATCGTATCGTCCTCCTTTTCCTGTAGGAAACAGCTGGGGAAAACATCGAGCTTCCAAGCTCTCCTCCCATACACTCACGGGAGTTCCTTTTGCTTTCTTCATCTGAAACAGATCAATAGTGTTTCCCATAACTTCTTTTGAATGAAGAGGATGTATGCTAAAATGTTCATAAATTTCTTCTTCCTTTGACTTGTCCACTTTTTCAATTTGTCCAGTTGGTGTTTCTGTGTCTTCTTGTAAATCTTCTTCTTCTTCTTCTATATAAATTGATTCATACCATTTGTTATTCCTTTTCAAATACAAATTTGCTCTTTGTACTTTCCGTACATCTACCAGCTCCTGCCAAATCTTCTTATTCTTTGTAGGTACACCATTAACCAGAATAACTAATGGTTCAGTTTCCAAAGTATCTGCATCAATAGTTTCCATATTTTTTTTCAAATCCAAGGGCAAATACACCACTCTACCTTTTAAACCTCTCAGTAAATCTGAAGGAGGTAATTTACCAGTTTTGGGCTCCATACGTACTATGGTCTGGAACGGATGAACACATTGAATGAGTATAGACTCATATGTATTTAATTCAGAAAGTTCGGCAGGAATAGCATCCAATTCTAAATTATTATGTACAGCTCTGGTCGGCATTCTATTTTCTTCTAACTTATTATAACAGTATTTACAAATACGCTGATCTTCACCCAATTCAAAACAATTTTCAAGAAATATATATGTTGCAAAATCCTTCCACTTATAATTATCTTCATTTTCACTTTTTCTGTAGAGATCAACATTCCTGGTTTGATTTCTATAATGAGTTCTGCGGCAACAAATACAAGTAATATTTGGTCTTTCATTAGAGATTATTGCAAATTTTGTCATTTGATCATCAAATTTCTTACTTACAGAGGGTTCTACATTCTCTTCCACATCTTCCTCAATAACTGTGTCATTACCTGCACTGTCTTGTTCTGGACCAAAGTAACTAAACTGAATTTCATCAGTAACCTTCTCTACATCTGATACCGATCCACGGAACAGAGCCCTATTCAATTCATCTAACTTTATTGCTGGACTTTTAGCAAAATACAATCATCTCACAAACGTTCTCATTTCAGTATGATGAACAGCCAGCATCCTAAAATGATGAAAAACACTTTTACACACTTTTCTAGATAGACAAGCCAGAGAATGTCCCTGCAACCCAGTATTCTCTCTCACTCTGCATGGATCTAGACTTTGAAGCACCTTAATCTTCTGTTTAACACTTTTTTTTACTATATTCTCTTAGAAACTCACGAAATTTATCAATAGATTCCTGATGCACAGTGCAAATACTACTACAATTCCAAGTATACACTGGGGCTTTAGGACGTCTCCCCATAACCTCATCCGCCATCACTTGTTCCTCATCTCTTGGAACCATTTTCTCCTTCTCCATTATACAACCTTTTTTCACTTCATAAGCACGACCTCTGGTGTCAACTGCATGCAGCAAACTATTACTTTGAAGATAACTCTCTTCATTAAAAAAAGGTTCACTACTTGAACTATGCATCCATTCTCCTAAAAACACTTTACAAAAGTTTGTTCTTTTCACTAGTCTTTTCCTTTTGCTTTGTGATTTCAGTACATTGACCATTTTATCTAATGTACGCATCCTGTTCAAAATTAAAATGAATAGTTTCCTTTTTAATTCTAAAGCCTTTGCTACAATGGCTTCAATTTCTTTTTTTCTCTTATATAATTTTGCTTTTTTCTTATATTTCTTCACATCCTTTATCAAATTGGACATAACTCTTCTCTGAAACATTTTTCTACGAATCTCTTTAAACGCTGTTTTTCTTTTTAAGTTAATCTTTATTGTTTCTGAAGGTATATTTGCATTAACTAAATGCTCAATTTTTTCCTGTTGTTTTCTATTTAAAACATTATTTCCAGAACAGACATTTTGTACATTTTTCCTTTTTTTGAAGATATTTTTAAAAAAATCTTTTGTCTGCTTACCAGAAGACTTTCTCTTTTTCCCAACATGAGCATCTCCAACTAACTTAGGTCCTCCAGTTGTCTTCAAATATAGATTTTTTTCTGGTTTTTCCTTAGTCTGGATTTTGTAGGCATCTTAAATTTTGTTCACTGCTCTTCAGCAATACCTGAAAAAAACTAAAAAAAAATTCCTTTATTTTATTTAAATATATTACTATATTTTTTATGATCTTTTCAAATCTTAAAATACTATGTACCCCTTTCCTACAAGTGAAAATCACAATAAAACCATCACAAATTAAATATTTAAAAACAATTCCTGTGTGCACACAGAGTCATGGTTTGATATTAAGCAGAAAACGAAATTTCTTTGCCAATTTGAAAGCACACTTACTACTCTTTTTTTGGCAAGTGATAAGTACTTTTACAGTCTGACACATTTTCAATCCACTTTTCAGATTCTGAAAACAGCACATGTCCAAACAGCTTTTTGAGTCCAGGAACATGTGTAACCTGGGTGAATGACTACACTCCAGCAAGGGCAACCAGCCTTAGTGATGCTGAATGTATTTGCATTACTCACTGCAACCTCAAACCCCACTCGGTTGTGAATACTATGCATGATTCTACAGGATAAGCAGCTAGGTGTGTGCAAAGAGTCTGCTTCTGCAGAAAAATAGCTGCCCTTTTCCTACTAATGCAAATGTAAAATTACGAGAGTAATACGCAATAAATCTCTGTCAACAATTCCTCTTTACACACAGAGTCATGGTTTGATATTAGGCAGAAAACGAAATTTCTTTGCCAATTTGAAAGCACACTTACTACTCTTTTTTTGGCAACTGATAAGTACTTTTACAGTCTGACACATTTTCAATCCACTTTTCAGATTCTGAAAACAGCACATGTCCAAACAGCTTTTTGAGACCAGGAACATGTGTAACCTGGGTGAATGACTACACTCCAGCAAAGACAACCAGCCTTAGTGATGTTGAATGTATTTGCATTACTCACTGCAACCTCAAACCCCACTCGGTTGTGAATACTATGCATGATTCTACAGGATAAGCAGCTGGGTGTGTGCTAAGAGTCTGCTTCTGCACAAAAAAAGCTGCCCCTTTCCTACTAATGCAAATCTAAAATTACCAGAGTAATACGCAATAAATCTCTGTCAACAATTCCTCTTTGCACACAGAGTCATGGTTTGATATTAGGCAGAAAACGAAATTTCTTTGCCAATTTGAAAGCACACTTACTACTCTTTTTTTGGCAAGTGATAAGTACTTTTACAGTCTGAAATATTTTCAATCCACTTTTCAGATTCTGAAAACAGTACATGTCCAAACAGCTTTTTGAGACCAAGAACATGTGTAACCTGGGTGAATGACTACACTCCAGCAAGGGCAACCAGCCTTAGTGATGTTGAATGTATTTGCATTACTCACTGCAACCTCAAACCCCACTCGGTTGTGAATACTATGCATGATTCTACAGGATAAGCAGCTGGGTGTGTGCTAAGAGTCTGCTTCTGCAGAAAAATAGCTGCCCCTTTCCTACTAATGCAAATCTAAAATTACCAGAGTAATACGCAATAAATCTCTGTCAACAATTCCTCTTTGCACACAGAGTCATGGTTTGATATTAGGCAGAAAACGAAATTTCTTTGCCAATTTGAAAGCACACTTACTACTCTTTTTTTTGGCAAGTGATAAGTACTTTTACAGTCTGACACATTTTCAATCCACTTTTCAGATTCTGAAAACAGCACATGTCCAAACAGCTTTTTGAGACCAGGAACATGTGTAACCTGGGTGAATGACTACACTCCAGCAAAGGCAACCAGCCTTAGTGATGTTGAATGTATTTGCATTACTCACTGCAACCTCAAACCCCACTCGGTTGTGAATACTATGCATGATTCTACAGGATAAGCAGCTGGGTGTGTGCTAAGAGTCTGCTTCTGCAGAAAAATAGCTGCCCTTTCCTACTAATGCAAATCTAAAATTACCAGAGTAATACGCAATAAATCTCTGTCAACAATTCCTCTTTGCACACAGAGTCATGGTTTGATATTAGGCAGAAAACGAAATTTCTTTGCCAATTTGAAAGCACACTTACTACTCTTTTTTTGGCAAGTGATAAGTACTTTTACAGTCTGACACATTTTCAATCCACTTTTCAGATTCTGAAAACAGCACATGTCCAAACAGCTTTTTGAGACCAGGAACATGTGTAACCTGGGTGAATGACTACACTCCAGCAAGGGCAACCAGCCTTAGTGATCTTGAATGTATTTGCATTACTCACTGCAACCTCAAACCCCACTCGGTTGTGAATACTATGCATGATTCTACAGGATAAGCAGCTGGGTGTGTGCTAAGAGTCTGCTTCTGCAGAAAAATAGCTGCCCCTTTCCTACTAATGCAAATGTAAAATTACCAGAGTAATACGCAATAAATCTCTGTCAACAATTCCTCTTTGCACACAGAGTCATGGTTTGATATTAGGCAGAAAACGAAATTTCTTTGCTAATTTGAAAGCACACTTACTACTCTTTTTTTGGCAACTGATAAGTACTTTTACAGTCTGACACATTTTCAATCCACTTTTCAGATTCTGAAAACAGCACATGTCCAAACAGCTTTTTGAGACCAGGAACATGTGTAACCTGGGTGAATGACTACACTCCAGCAAAGGCAACCAGCCTTAGTGATGTTGAATGTATTTGCATTACTCACTGCAACCTCAAACCCCACTCGGTTGTGAATACTATGCATGATTCTACAGGATAAGCAGCTGGGTGTGTGCTAAGAGTCTGCTTCTGCACACAAAAAGCTGCCCCTTTCCTACTAATGCAAATCTAAAATTACCAGAGTAATACGCAATAAATCTCTGTCAACAATTTCTCTTTGCACACAGAGTCATGGTTTGATATTAGGCAGAAAACGAAATTTCTTTGCCAATTTGAAAGCACACTAACTACTCTTTTTTTGGCAAGTGATAAGTACTTTTACAGTCTGACACATTTTCAATCCACTTTTCAGATTCTGAAAACAGCACATGTCCAAACAGCTTTTTGAGACCAAGAACATGTGTAACCTGGGTGAATGACTACACTCCAGCAAGGGCAACCAGCCTTAGTGATGTTGAATGTATTTGCATTACTCACTGCAACCTCAAACCCCACTCGGTTGTGAATACTATGCATGATTCTACAGGATAAGCAGCTGGGTGTGTGCTAAGAGTCTGCTTCTGCAGAAAAATAGCTGCCCCTTTCCTACTAATGCAAATCTAAAATTACCAGAGTAATTTGCAATAAATCTCTGTCAACAATTAATCTTGGCACACAGAGTCATGGTTTGATATTAGGCAGAAAACGAAATTTCGTTGCCAATTTGAAAGCACACTTACTACTCTTTTTTTTGGCAAGTGATAAGTACTTTTACAGTCTGACACATTTTCAATCCACTTTTCAGATTCTGAAAACAGCACATGTCCAAACAGCTTTTTGAGACCAAGAACATGTGTAACCTGGGTGAATGACTACACTCCAGCAAGGGCAACCAGCCTTAGTGATGTTGAATGTATTTGCATTACTCACTGCAACCTCAAACCCCACTCGGTTGTGAATACTATGCATGATTCTACAGGATAAGCAGCTGGGTGTGTGCTAAGAGTCTGCTTCTGCAGAAAAATAGCTGCCCCTTTCCTACTAATGCAAATCTAAAATTACCAGAGTAATACGCAATAAATCTCTGTCAACAATTCCTCTTTGCACACAGAGTCATGGTTTGATATTAGGCAGAAAACGAAATTTCGTTGCCAATTTGAAAGCACACTTACTACTCTTTTTTTTGGCAAGTGATAAGTACTTTTACAGTCTGACACATTTTCAATCCACTTTTCAGATTCTGAAAACAGCACATGTCCAAACAGCTTTTTGAGACCAGGAACATGTGTAACCTGGGTGAATGACTACACTCCAGCAAAGGCAACCAGCCTTAGTGATGTTGAATGTATTTGCATTACTCACTGCAACCTCAAACCCCACTCGGTTGTGAATACTATGCATGATTCTACAGGATAAGCAGCTGGGTGTGTGCTAAGAGTCTGTTTCTGCAGAAAAATAGCTGCCCCTTTCCTACTAATGCAAATATAAAATTACGAGAGTAATACGCAATAAATCTCTGTCAACAATTCCTCTTTGCACACAGAGTCATGGTTTGATATTAGGCAGAAAACGAAATTTCTTTGCCAATTTGAAAGCACACTTACTACTCTTTTTTTGGCAAGTGATAAGTACTTTTACAGTCTGACACATTTTCAATCCACTTTTCAGATTCTGAAAACAGCACATGTCCAAACAGCTTTTTGAGACCAGGAACATGTGTAACCTGGGTGAATGACTACACTCCAGCAAAGGCAACCAGCCTTAGTGATGTTGAATGTATTTGCATTACTCACTGCAACCTCAAACCCCACTCGGTTGTGAATACTATGCATGATTCTACAGGATAAAAAGCTGGGTGTGTGCTAAGAGTCTGCTTCTGCAGAAAAATAGCTGCCCCTTTCCTATTAATGCAAATGTAAAATTACCAGAGTAATACGCAATAAATCTCTGACAACAATTCCTCTTTGCACACAGAGTCATCTTCTGATTCTATGCAGAAAACAGTATTCCTCATTTATACCAGTACACCTTAATTTATGGTCAAAACATAGTCAATAATATTTTACATGTTCCTTACATTTAAATTTCTCCTAAAACACAAAATGATAAACACAACTTCAACAAAAGGAATTCCAATTCTATTATTCATTTCTTAATTTACCACATACATCCCCTCTCAAACTCTTAACTCACCTTTAAAATTAGTTAGTTGTGAAAGAAATGTGGCACTCAAACAGCAGATTATCAGAGCCAGGATCTCTGTTCTGTACACCTCTCTCCTCTCAGCAGAACCAGATAATGGCAATGTTTCCCTCTCTTTTTCCACACATATACATGTTAATTTCAAATCTCAGTGCTTCCCCCTTTTTTTCAAATGTAATCACACATTTCTATTGGTTGAAAACCAACCCTTTTCCAAAAGTACCCTTCCCCCAACTTGACTTCTGCCTGCTACCATAGCAACAGCTCATGGAACACTGCTGTGTGGAGTCAGGTCAGAAGTTCACCACACAATGTTTCATTTCCAAAGAGCAAGAGTGCTTGACTTTTCAAACCTAACAGCAAATCCATAGTAATGTTCTTTGGTAACACATTTTTCTGTACCAATACAAAACATGCTTCTATAAATTGACACATACAGCCTAGTTTTTAGTGTAGAATGGTATGAAACAGCCAATGAGTTCTTTTTATTTAAAAAAAATATGTATGCCTCCATTTCCAAACTGTCTTTCATTTCTTTTTCACATTCTACTGAAATACACCTCCTGAGTGCATCCAGATCTCCTTTGAAGATGTTCACAGTGTGGATTGTAGGGCACAGCTATGTCTTCTGGAGTGAAAAGTATGCAGAGAAAACAGGTATGGTGAGAGACCTTGCTTTGCCAAATGTAGACATTAAATGGATTGGTCAGAGAGGGTTAAAGTGGCACCAATTGATGCCATTGGTGAAATCCTTCATGCAAATCCAACACCCTGACCTCATAATAGTGCACTGTGGTGGCAATGACCTAGGCACTTTGACTGGGGTAGGTCTGGAAATGCTTATGAAGAAGACCTTTGCACAACTGTTTTCACTTTTCCCTAAAACTGCCTCTGCGTTTTCTAACATATGCCAAAGGCAAAAATGGAACTGGTCCAATCATTTTTGTCCACAGATTGACAAAGCAAGAAAGCACGTCAACAAATCTGTTTCTGCTTTCCTCCGAGACTATGGTATGGGTTCCACTTACCACAACAACTTGCGTTACAACATGCAAGACATTTATAGAGGAGATGGTGTACACTTATACACTGGCTGCTCCCCCGCACTCACTGGGAGTCTTGCCCGAATTGTGAACACAATAGAAAGCTGAAAAGACCACTTCTTAAAATTACTGGATCGTTTTTTTAACAAATTGATTGTCGTTTTAAAAATTGCATTTTTTATACTGTGTTGCTGCTACTTGGTTAGAGGGTTTAAGGGGCATCTTTGAGCTGCTTTCAGGGCTCGGGGGCTTTTGTTCACTGCCGACTAGCGCGACCGGACGCATCCGCCATCTTGGGTGAGGCGGTTGCTCGGTTGGCGGTCTAGTGCGAGGGCGTTTCCTGCACCTCGCGCTATAAATTGTTCCGTTTTTTTTTACCTCGCCCTATACACTGGCTGCTCCCCCGCACTCACTGGGAGTCTTGCCCGAATTGTGAACACAATAGAAAGCTGAAAAGACCACTTCTTAAAATTACTGGATCGTTTTTTTAACAAATTGATTGTCGTTTTAAAAATTGCATTTTTTATACTGTGTTGCTGCTACATGGTTAGAGGGTTTAAGGGGCATCTTTGAGCTGCTTTCAGGGCTCGGGGGCTTTTGTTCACTGCCGACTAGCGCGACCGGATGCATCCGCCATCTTGGGTGAGGCGGTTGCTCGGTTGGCGGTCTAGTGCGATGGCGTTTCCTGTACCTCGCGCTTCATAAATGGCGGCAAATCCCCGTCCGCGCAGTGGGCGGGCAAAGCGGGCGCACCGATGGCGCGCCGGAGGCACACCAGAGGCAAGCCCGTCTGGGCCTGTCCGGGCCAGGTCGGACACAGGACCAGGGACCCTGCCAGTTTCCACAGGTAACGCTACTAAATACTCAAGATCAGACTTACTCAGGCTTAAGCCGTCCGATTCACGCCACTGCTCACACGAAATTGGACCTGTTGCCCTTTTCACGCCCTGTGAGTATTGCAATCAGGATAGTGGCATCAAAATCCCTGTGAAGGACACCTTGAAATTAGGACTACTTAACTGCAGATCCCTACCTAAGCATTCTATTCAAATTTTTGAGCTGATCCAAGACTCTAGCCTAGATATTTTATATCTCACTGAAACCTGGACGTCTGATTCCTCCGACTTTGACCTAGTCAACTCTCTCCCTCCCGGCTATTTGATTCACTGCCTCCATAGGCCACAAGGAAAAGGAGGAGGTTTAGCCATCATTTATAGGGACTAATATTTGTGTCGAGTAGTCAGAGGTCCTATTCTGGATGCAGAAAGCGGTCATTTTCACATACAGCTTTCTCCTAATTACTCCCTAGCTGGATTGTTAGTCTATCGCCCCCCTGGGACGATTAAAAAATTTGCAAGCTCCATTTTGGACTTTGTCCCCGTCCTAGCGGCATCCTCCCCCAACTTCATGCTTTTGGGGGATCTTAATCTCCATTTCGACCTGCAGGAAGATAAGAGTGTAAATGATCTTAGATCTGAACTTAGAACAGCTAATCTCAATTTACACAACCTGGAACCCACGCATGTAAAAGGCCACTTGTTGGATTGTGTGTTTTCTAATATTGCGCACCTTCAAATAGGTCCCCCTCGTCCTCTGCCCTGGTCGGCCCATTTTTTGGTGGTAGGGGAGCTCAATGTCAGCTTGGACCCCTTTCGCTCTCGGCTTCAGAAGACTCCCCCTATTTATAAGAGAATCTGGTCCCAACTCCCCACTGACAGCCTTATACGTACCCTCGCCGAGTCCATTCCCCCTCCTGGTCGTGGTCCTCTGGAGGCTGACATTGCCTTCCATGACTGGCTACGTCAAGCGCTAGATACGGTTCTGCCCGTCAAAAAGTGCACAAATAAAAATAACAGCCTCAAATCATCCTGGTATACCCCAGAGCTGGGGATAATGAGAAAGAACTGCAAAAGGCTTGAACGGGAATGGCGGAAGGACTGGGCGGTCAAAAGCAAAGATAACTATCGTGAAGCCATGAGATCATACAAAGCTGCACGTATATCGACGAAGGCCGCCCACTTTGAGGAGCGAATAAATAAGGCAGGCAACTCTTCTAGGGAAACCTATAAGATTTTCAGAGAACTTATTACGGTTCCCACCTCCCCGACCTTTCATGTGGATAACTTTAACAAATGTAACCTGCTGGCTCAGTTTTTTGACACAAAAATACGAAACATCCTAGCCAGTCTTCCCCCTAGTTCAGGAAATATGAGCACAGCAGTCCCCAATGGGGATTTAGGTGGGAAGGGACTAGATACAGTCTCTCCCATTTCAAGGGAGGCCTTTTGTGAGGAGCTTTCGGCTCTGAAGAGTGGCTCCCCGTTGGATCCCATGCCCATCCGGATCCTCAAACAATGTGTTGATCCCATTGTCGGCCCTGCAATTGACCTTCTGAATGCCTCCTTTACTCACGGCATTGTCCCACCCAGCTGGAAGCAGGCTATTGTCAAGGCACTCTTGAAAAAACCTGACCTTGACCCTACCGATCTGGCGAACTTCCGCCCCATCTCACTCCTGCCCTGCCTGAATAAGATCGCTGAGAAGTTTGTTAATCGCCAGCTCTCCGGCTTCCTGGAAGCTAACAATCTACTAGGCCGGACGCAGACTGGCTTCCGCCCAGGTCAGGGAACTGACGCGGCTCTGTTAGCGATGGTCGAAGAAGGCAGATGTATCTTAGATTCGGGAGGTTCCGCCGCGATGGTCCTCCTGGATCTAAGCGCGGCTTTCGATACGGTGGACCATAATATTCTGATCCACCGGCTGAGAAATATTGGAGTAGGAGGTTCGGCCCTCCAGTGGCTTCAGTCATACTTGAGTGGCCGCTTCTATCAGGTCTGCGACGGTGATTTTAGATCTTTGCCTATCCCCCTCCAGTGTGGAGTGCCGCAGGGCTCTTCATTGAGCCCTACGCTCTTTAATGTCTATATGGCCCCGCTGGAGGAGGTCGTTGCACCCTTTAGAGTAACAATGGCAACCTACGCAGACGACACCCAATTGATTGTTTCCCTGTCGCTATCGGAAAGTCAGGGGGCGAAGTTTGCTGCCTGCCTTACCAACATCATGGCATGGATGTCGGTCTCCCGGCTAAAACTAAATGGGTCGAAAACTGAGTTAATGCTTCTTGGCAATCTGTGCACGTCTTTGCCCAAATGTATGTGGCCGGCCAGTCTGGGCGCCCCTCCGGCCCCTAAGAGCGCTATAAAAAGTCTTGGGGTTTGGCTGGAACCTGAGTTGTCTCTGATTACTCAAGCCAAGCGTGTGGCAGGGACATGCTACGGGCTGCTCCGGTCAGCCCGAAAAATTTTGCCGCTTCTTCCTGACAATTCTAGGAGACTCCTAGTTCAGGGATTGGTGCTCTCGAGGCTTGACTATAGTAATGCCCTCTTCCTGGCGGCACCTGAATCTACTTTGAATGTGCTGCAAAGAGCGCAGAATGCAGCTGCGCGGATGCTCACCGGGACAGCTAAATGTTCTGCAGCTCGGCCAGCCTTGAAGGCCTTGCACTGGCTACCAATTAGAGCGCGCATCAAATTCAAAGCCCTCTGCATAGTGTTTAAGGCTTTACAAGGATCCGGCCCCCCCATTCTGAAAGATTTGATCCGCTCTTATAAACCCACTCGAGCCCTTCGCTCTGAAGTTGGGAACCTTGCAGTGATACCCAGGGCAAAAAAGGTGAAAACGGGTGGTCGCCGATTTTCCATTAATGCAGGTCTTCTCTGGAATACTCTACCGACGGCTCTGCGTAAAGAATCCAACCTGACAAAATTCCGTAAAATATTGAAGACTCATCTGTTTCCTCTGTAGGTTCCTCTTGGTGCCATGGGGTAGTGGCTCAGTGTATTACCTAGCGCTGGGACGCTCAAGGGCAGCCATGCGCTTTATAAATCTGTTTTCAGTTCATTTCATTTCATTTCATTCATTTCACTTCACTGATGAAGGGAACAGAGTCTTCCTCTTGAACCTTAGACTCTGCGTCGGTACTTACTTGTAGGTACCACTAAAAAATCACTTCATAAACACAACGGCTCTTTTTAGAGCCCCCTAATATCTAAACACTTAAATCTGAATTTGATTTCTTTTTTCTACCGTACACGTACGGTAAGCTTACCGTACGCGTACCTCGCGATTTTTTTTTAAAATTAATAAATGTTTTTTTTGTACTTTTGTGTCCTTCTTTGACCCCCTTTCAAATGTTAGGGGGTCTGTAACTCTCTTCCTTGCCCCCTTTTCACGTTATCTCCCTTTTTTTTTCGGTGTGAAACACACGAAATGGTGGCCGACACTTCCTGATTTCGTCCGATTCGAATGTTTACAGTCATGTGACAACCAATCAGATTTGAGCTTGCGCACGGCACCGTACGCGTACGGTAAGCTTACCGTACGCGTACCTCGCGATTTTTTTTTTTTAAATTAATAAATGTTTTTTTCGTACTTTTGTGTCCTTCTTTGACCCCCTTTCAAATGTTAGGGGGTCTGTAACTCTCTTCCTTGCCCCCTTTTCACGTTATCTCCCTTTTTTTTCTGTGTGAAACACACGAAATGGCGGCCGACACTTCCTGATTTCATCCAATTCGAATGTTTACAGTCATGTGACAACCAATCAGATTTGAGCTCGCGCACGGCACCGTACGCGTACGGTAAGCTTACCGTAAGCGCACGGAGCGTGCTTACAGATATATATTGATATAAATGCTATTTTCTCAGGAACTACTGAACAGATTTACACCAGACCTACAAAAGGCACATCCTTGACCTGCGGACTACCTCTCTGCCAAATTACAAGTAATTCTGTTCAGCCGTTCGGGCTGTAGCTCGGACTAAAGGTCCTATGGAAAAATGCATGGGGAAAATGCGTTTTGGGACCCCCCTTTTTTCTCAGCCCCCGCTTGACGAATCAGCCCGAGACTTTCAGGGTAGGAGCGGAGCGTAGCGCCCCATTAGTTTTGAAAATTTCGCGAGGATTCGGCCAAAGTTATTCAAAATAGAATTTTGAGATTTCCTATGGAAACACGGTCCTAACTATAACTACCTACTGGCAACCGCCAGTAGGTAATATATATATATATATATCTATCTACCTCGGTCCCGTCACGGCAGCAGGGTCAGCTGTTCTCCAGCCAATGGGAGTGCCTGAGGATACATAAAAGGAGGGAGCAAGTAACAACGAGTAATCAGCAGCATCTGAGGAAGACGCGAGTCGAAATGCATTATGCTAATGCTGAATACCGGTGAATAAAAGCTTCTACAGAATCCCCGTTGTGTGCCTGGATTTCTTTACATTAAGGAGGTCGTTTTCGTGATGTTTTTCGCGCCTGCCAGGAGCGCGATACAGGGACCCGTCCATCAAGTTGTCCTGGTCGTTTGCTGGCAAACTCGGACTTTTATCAAGGGATTGATATGACCAGGACCGCCTCAAGAATGGACCAGACTAGTGGCCACTGCTATCTGGCAGCCTGATACTCTACAGGGAGGTGAGCATGATCACAGCTTGTCTCGGGCCCTGTGCTGTTCTCATTGCTGGGGCTGGACGTTGGGGATCTGAGGAAGCCTTCAACACGCACAATTCGTTTTACCCGCCACCACATGGCCCCCCCTTTTCACGAGGCATTAAGCAGCAATTACAGTACTTTTATTTTCAACCCGACTGCAGTGCTTATTAGAACAATGCACTATGGGACATGAAGTTGTGCATTAAACCTCGGTCCCGTCACGGCAGCAGGGTCAGCTGTTCTCCAGCCAATGGGAGTGCCTGAGGATACATAAAAGGAGGGAGCAAGTAACAACGAGTAATCAGCAGCATCTGAGGAAGACGCGAGTCGAAATGCATTATGCTAATGCTGAATACCGGTGAATAAAAGCTTCTACAGAATCCCCGTTGTGTGCCTGGATTTCTTTACATTAAGGAGGTCGTTTTCGTGATGTTTTTCGCGCCTGCCAGGAGCGCGATACAGGGACCCGTCCATCAAGTTGTCCTGGTCGTTTGCTGGCAAACTCGGACTCTTATCAAGGGATTGATATGACCAGGACCGCCTCAAGAATGGACCAGACTAGTGGCCACTGCTATCTGGCAGCCTGATACTCTACAGGGAGGTGAGCATGATCACAGCTTGTCTCGGGCCCTGTGCTGTTCTCATTGCTGGGGCTGGACGTTGGGGATCTGAGGAAGCCTTCAACACGCACAATTCGTTTTACCCGCCACCACATGGCCCCCCCTTTTCACGAGGCATTAAGCAGCAATTACAGTACTTTTATTTTCAACCCGACTGCAGTGCTTATTAGAACAATGCACTATGGGACATGAAGTTGTGCATTAAACCTCGGTCCCGTCACGGCAGCAGGGTCAGCTGTTCTCCAGCCAATGGGAGTGCCTGAGGATACATAAAAGGAGGGAGCAAGTAACAACGAGTAATCAGCAGCATCTGAGGAAGACGCGAGTCGAAATGCATTATGCTAATGCTGAATACCGGTGAATAAAAGCTTCTACAGAATCCCCGTTGTGTGCCTGGATTTCTTTACATTAAGGAGGTCGTTTTCGTGATGTTTTTCGCGCCTGCCAGGAGCGCGATACAGGGACCCGTCCATCAAGTTGTCCTGGTCGTTTGCTGGCAAACTCGGACTTTTATCAAGGGATTGATATGACCAGGACCGCCTCAAGAATGGACCAGACTAGTGGCCACTGCTATCTGGCAGCCTGATACTCTACAGGGAGGTGAGCATGATCACAGCTTGTCTCGGGCCCTGTGCTGTTCTCATTGCTGGGGCTGGACGTTGGGGATCTGAGGAAGCCTTCAACACGCACAATTCGTTTTACCCGCCACCACATGGCCCCCCCTTTTCACGAGGCATTAAGCAGCAATTACAGTACTTTTATTTTCAACCCGACTGCAGTGCTTATTAGAACAATGCACTATGGGACATGAAGTTGTGCATTAAACCTCGGTCCCGTCACGGCAGCAGGGTCAGCTGTTCTCCAGCCAATGGGAGTGCCTGAGGATACATAAAAGGAGGGAGCAAGTAACAACGAGTAATCAGCAGCATCTGAGGAAGACGCGAGTCGAAATGCATTATGCTAATGCTGAATACCGGTGAATAAAAGCTTCTACAGAATCCCCGTTGTGTGCCTGGATTTCTTTACATTAAGGAGGTCGTTTTCGTGATGTTTTTCGCGCCTGCCAGGAGCGCGATACAGGGACCCGTCCATCAAGTTGTCCTGGTCGTTTGCTGGCAAACTCGGACTTTTATCAAGGGATTGATATGACCAGGACCGCCTCAAGAATGGACCAGAGTAGTGGCCACTGCTATCTGGCAGCCTGATACTCTACAGGGAGGTGAGCATGATCACAGCTTGTCTCGGGCCCTGTGCTGTTCTCATTGCTGGGGCTGGACGTTGGGGATCTGAGGAAGCCTTCAACACGCTCAATTCGTTTTACCCGCCACCACATGGCCCCCCCTTTTCACGAGGCATTAAGCAGCAATTACAGTACTTTTATTTTCAACCCGACTGCAGTGCTTATTAGAACAATGCACTATGGGACATGAAGTTGTGCATTAAACCTCGGTCCCGTCACGGCAGCAGGGTCAGCTGTTCTCCAGCCAATGGGAGTGCCTGAGGATACATAAAAGGAGGGAGCAAGTAACAACGAGTAATCAGCAGCATCTGAGGAAGACGCGAGTCGAAATGCATTATGCTAATGCTGAATACCGGTGAATAAAAGCTTCTACAGAATCCCCGTTGTGTGCCTGGATTTCTTTACATTAAGGAGGTCGTTTTCGTGATGTTTTTCGCGCCTGCCAGGAGCGCGATACAGGGACCCGTCCATCAAGTTGTCCTGGTCGTTTGCTGGCAAACTCGGACTTTTATCAAGGGATTGATATGATCAGGACCGCCTCAAGAATGGACCAGACTAGTTGCCACTGCTATCTGGCAGCCTGATACTCTACAGGGAGGTGAGCATGATCACAGCTTGTCTCGGGCCCTGTGCTGTTCTCATTGCTGGGGCTGGACGTTGGGGATCTGAGGAAGCCTTCAACACGCACAATTCGTTTTACCCGCCACCACATGGCCCCCCCTTTTCACGAGGCATTAAGCAGCAATTACAGTACTTTTATTTTCAACCCGACTGCAGTGCTTATTAGAACAATGTACTATGGGACATGAAGTTGTGCATTAAACCTCGGTCCCGTCACGGCAGCAGGGTCAGCTGTTCTCCAGCCAATGTGAGTGCCTGAGGATACATAAAAGGAGGGAGCAAGTAACAACGAGTAATCAGCAGCATCTGAGGAAGACGCGAGTCGAAATGCATTATGCTAATGCTGAATACCGGTGAATAAAAGCTTCTACAGAATCCCCGTTGTGTGCCTGGATTTCTTTACATTAAGGAGGTCGTTTTCGTGATGTTTTTCGCGCCTGCCAGGAGCGCGATACAGGGACCCGTCCATCAAGTTGTCCTGGTCGTTTGCTGGCAAACTCGGACTTTTATCAAGGGATTGATATGACCAGGACCGCCTCAAGAATGGACCAGACTAGTGGCCACTGCTATCTGGCAGCCTGATACTCTACAGGGAGGTGAGCATGATCACAGCTTGTCTCGGGCCCTGTGCTGTTCTCATTGCTGGGGCTGGACGTTGGGGATCTGAGGAAGCCTTCAACACGCACAATTCGTTTTACCCGCCACCACATGGCCCCCCTTTTTCACGAGGCATTAAGCAGCAATTACAGTACTTTTATTTTCAACCCGACTGCAGTGCTTATTAGAACAATGCACTATGGGACATGAAGTTGTGCATTAAACCTCGGTCCCGTCACGGCAGCAGGGTCAGCTGTTCTCCAGCCAATGGGAGTGCCTGAGGATACATAAAAGGAGGGAGCAAGTAACAACGAGTAATCAGCAGCATCTGAGGAAGACGCGAGTCGAAATGCATTATGCTAATGCTGAATACCGGTGAATAAAAGCTTCTACAGAATCCCCGTTGTGTGCCTGGATTTCTTTACATTAAGGAGGTCGTTTTCGTGATGTTTTTCGCGCCTGCCAGGAGCGCGATACAGGGACCCGTCCATCAAGTTGTCCTGGTCGTTTGCTGGCAAACTCGGACTTTTATCAAGGGATTGATATGACCAGGACCGCCTCAAGAATGGACCAGACTAGTGGCCACTGCTATCTGGCAGCCTGATACTCTACAGGGAGGTGAGCATGATCACAGCTTGTCTCGGGCCCTGTGCTGTTCTCATTGCTGGGGCTGGACGTTGGGGATCTGAGGAAGCCTTCAACACGCACAATTCGTTTTACCCGCCACCACATGGCCCCCCCTTTTCACGAGGCATTAAGCAGCAATTACAGTACTTTTTTTTTCAACCCGACTGCAGTGCTTATTAGAACAATGCACTATGGGACATGAAGTTGTGCATTAAACCTCGGTCCCGTCACGGCAGCAGGGTCAGCTGTTCTCCAGCCAATGGGAGTGCCTGAGGATACATAAAAGGAGGGAGCAAGTAACAACGAGTAATCAGCAGCATCTGAGGAAGACGCGAGTCGAAATGCATTATGCTAATGCTGAATACCGGTGAATAAAAGCTTCTACAGAATCCCCGTTGTGTGCCTGGATTTCTTTACATTAGGGAGGTCGTTTTCGTGATGTTTTTCGCGCCTGCCAGGAGCGCGATACAGGGACCCGTCCATCAAGTTGTCCTGGTCGTTTGCTGGCAAACTCGGACTTTTATCAAGGGATTGATATGACCAGGACCGCCTCAAGAATGGACCAGACTAGTGGCCACTGCTATCTGGCAGCCTGATACTCTACAGGGAGGTGAGCATGATCACAGCTTGTCTCGGGCCCTGTGCTGTTCTCATTGCTGGGGCTGGACGTTGGGGATCTGAGGAAGCCTTCAACACGCACAATTCGTTTTACCCGCCACCACATGGCCCCCCCTTTTCACGAGGCATTAAGCAGCAATTACAGTACTTTTATTTTCAACCCGACTGCAGTGCTTATTAGAACAATGCACTATGGGACATGAAGTTGTGCATTAAACCTCGGTCCCGTCACGGCAGCAGGGTCAGCTGTTCTCCAGCCAATGGGAGTGCCTGAGGATACATAAAAGGAGGGAGCAAGTAACAACGAGTAATCAGCAGCATCTGAGGAAGACGCGAGTCGAAATGCATTATGCTAATGCTGAATACCGGTGAATAAAAGCTTCTACAGAATCCCCGTTGTGTGCCTGGATTTCTTTACATTAAGGAGGTCGTTTTCGTGATATATCTATAGATATATACATATATATACACACACATATATATATATATTCACTGAAAAAACCATAGGTTTCAGGGGTGTTATAGTTAGCTGGACTTTTCACTTGTACAAAACCATTGAAATTCCCCCGTTATAGTTAGTTCAGCTAACTATAACTCGGGCGCCCGCAATGCACTGCTGATGACGTCACATATTACATCACTCATGACATGGTCAGTGACATCACTCATGACATCACTGATGACATCTCAAATGACATCACTGATGACATCACTGATGACATCATCCAGTGAATGTGTGTTTTTCTGAAAATTAAATATGTTTTATATATGTATATCTCAAGGTCGATGGAAGAATAAATGGGTATATAAGTGTCTAAATGGATGATTTGTTTTTGAAAAATTGATTGTGTAACTGACTGATTAAGTGTATCATAGTGAATACATGGCTTAGTGAGTAATGTTTAAATATGTAAATATCTGTATCAGTCTCTCACTTTGTGTATAAGTGGCTGCATGGGTTGGTGATTAGCTACATGGGTGTCTATATAGGTTATTAGTTGGTTTTTTGAGTATCAGTCTGAGTGTCTGCATGGTTCGGTGGGGGGTATTACGTAGTGCATAGGTGCATGAATGAGTGACTCACTGTTTGTATGTGTTGAACACAGCATGTGTGCAGGACTGTATGGGTGGATGAGTGTGTGTGTATGGGTGTGTTAGTGAGTGAATGACTGTCTCAGTAGTGTCTTTATGAGTAACTACATATGTTTTAAACTAGTATATGTGACTATTGGTGTATATATGTGAGTATATGTGAGAGTGAGAGATTGAAAGAGTTCCTGTATGAATAAGTATGTGTTTCTATAAGTGATTGTTTAAAAGACTAAGTATGTGTAAGTTTCCGTAGAAGTAAGTATGGTGGTGTGTGTATAACTGTATATGCAAGTAAATGTATGTTTGATTCTTTATTAGCATGAGTGACTATGTGTGTGAGTAACTCTATGGATGAGTGGCATTGTGTAACAGGATGTATAGGTGTATGAGTACATATGATGAGTGAGTACATGTATGAGTGACTGTATAGGACTGTTGGTGAATGTGTATGTGGATCTTAGAATTACTGAAGAGGTTGTTGTAACTGGTATTGGTATGTCCATTGTTTTGAAAATTTTAGTCTCTATTTTTGAATGTGTGTATCAAAGGTTATATTAGGGTGAGAGGAGGTCTGCCACTCTATCACAAGGATGATGTCATCAGTGATGTCATCAGTGATGTCATTTGAGATGTCATCAGTGATGTCATGAGTGATGTCACTGACCATGTCATGAGTGATGTAATATGTGACGTCATCAGCAGTGCATTGCGGGCGCCCGAGTTATAGTTAGCTGAACTAACTATAACGGGGGAATTTCAATGGTTTTGTACAAGTGAAAAGTCCAGCTAACTATAACACCCCTGAAACCTATGGTTTTTTCAGTGAATTTCTGAGGTTTTTTAAATGCTAATTCCTAACTATAACGTGCCTGAAACCTATGGTTTTTTCTGTGAATTTCAAAGGTTTTTTAAATGCTAATTTCTAACTATGCCTACAGAGATAGGACATGTGAAGAAAGAAGAAAAAATGCACAGAAAGAAACAAAAGAAGTGCAGAAAGAAGCAACAGAAGTCCTCAAATACGAAGATAAGTGCAGGAAGAAGGATAACGTGCAGAAAGAACAAAAAGAAGAGCAGAAAGAAGCCTTGTTGCAAAATCATCCTGTACCCTCAACTTTTTCAGACGGATACTGGTGGTAACTGAGCCTGACTAACCAGTCCTAGAGCCAGTGATATGTTAAAAGACACTTAGAATACAGTGAAAACACCTACATACACTAGGGAACATTATGCGTTGGGGTCCCCCTGTGATTAGCATGACCTCCTCTGTAAGCCCCTAGTATATAAGAGGGCATGGGGATTAAAACTACCTCTTAAAACAGGCCACAGGGCGTTTTTGCACACGTTAACTCAGGCCCCGTCCCCTCCCTTCACCACTGTGTAAACACGCCCTGTGTCCATTTTTAGTTGGGAGATTAAGTTCATTTGAATCCTGAGGGTCCCTGGGGTCCAACTAGCCCACTAGGTACCTCCAGTAAGTGCCACAGAGCTGCGTTGCAGAGAGGTGTAAAAAGTGGCACGGCCTGGACCACCTCTCTGCAATGCAGCTCAGTGGCGCTTACTGGAAGCACTTGGTGGGCTAGTTAGCCCCCAGGGGCCCTCAGTATTGAAGGGAAATTATATCCCCAATTTAAAACGTGCCATAGTGAGTGTTTGCACACGTCACCTCAGGCCCCGTCCCCTCCCTTCACCACTGTGTAAACGCGCCCTGTGGCTGTTCTAAGTTGAGAGATTAAGTCCCCTTGAATCCTAAGGGTCCCTAGGGTCAAACTAGACCACTAGGTACCTCCAGTAAGCGCCACAGAGCTGCGTTGCAGAGAGGTGTGAAAAGGGGCTTGGCCTCAGAACACCTGGCTGCAGCGCAGCTCCCTGGCGCATACTGGAGATACCTGTTGGGGGCGCGTTTGCAGAGTGCTGCACGGAGGGGGCATGGCCTCCTGCACGATGCCAGTCTTTTATTTATTTTAGTTTTTTAAGAAGGGGGGCTGTTTGGTTCCCCTTCTTATTCTAATTTATTGGCCCTGATGACCCCATCCCCCAGGGCCAGTCTCCTAATTATATTTTTTTGACCCCAATCCCCAGGGCCGGCCACTGTTTTTTATTATTTTAAAAAAATATATATTTATAGACACACCTAGGACATGCTGGACAAACCGTACGTACCTATCACCATGACGATTTGCGTGATATTCATTAAAAGGCGACTATGCATGCAATGAATCCACGTGGAATGTATTTACACCACTAGTGAAGCTCTGACATGTCTGATGCCCTACCGTGCCTAATCCCGGTAGACACCCTTGTTGTTTATTTATACAAACTTGGGTAGCTATTGACGGGCACATTTAATACACATGCACACCAAGCCATTCAAAGGGGATTCGACAAAAATTCGACCAAAACTATGCAAGAAACCCCCCTCACGGTTAATAAAACACACATCCACTGCCGGATGTGTAATACTTTTTATTTTACTCTCTGGAAAGGGGACGAACATCACTTGAGAGTCACAGCGCGCTCCTGACAGAGCCCAATGCTGTGTTACACCCACCATTGCCTGCCGTGTGCCACACACCTCTGTGTTGTATTCCACTAGCTAGTGCATATGCTATGACACTCTCTAGCCCATGTGCACTGTAACACCACCCCGTGAATATGTCATGCCACACTTGTCTTCGCACGGGTTATATTGCCCCATCTAACGTGCCTTTCTCGATGCCTATGTTATAACGCACAGTGCTATGCCATACATATTACAATCTGGGATCCATATCTTTGTCACAGTGCATATGCAACCTTACACTCCCCAGCACATATTTTATATTACAACTTTAGAGACTAGTTAGGTTACACAACACTGCCCTGTGCATATTACACTCCAAGGCGCATATCGCATAGCACGCGCTAGTGCCTGTGCTATCTCGCGCTCTCCAATGAATCTGTCATTGCGCACAATGTATTGCATATTATATTTCACGCCCGGTTCATCTTATATCACACTTTTTGGTGCTTAGTTTATACCATACATTATATCTAGTTTTCATTTTCAATCGTGCTCTCAGGACTATGTTCTATATAACACTGTGTTCACCTACCCTTTTCACGGGCATTACATTTTGCGATAGGGGGTGGAGGGTCAGGGGGTGTTTCTGCCAAGTGAGCCCGGAGTCACAGTCACAAACGTCCTCTTCTTCCTGAATAAAAGTGAGATTATGCTGCATACTTGTTCATATTTTAAGTAGTTCGCACAGACACAATGTTTTAAAAACAATAAAGTTCCTAATACCCGCCTTCTCTGAACAGTTAGCTTGCTGCCCCATCCCCTTCCTCCCTATCCTCTGTTGTGTGAATCCATGGACTAGCCTCCTCCCTCCTGCCATGCATGGTCTGATGTGCTGCCACTGCCCTCAGTATGATGCACCAGTCCACTCCTCCTGCCCTCCATTGCCCAATTCTATGCCCCATCATTGACCTCCTGCTTAAACTCTGTGCTTAGCTTGCTGCCCCTATTCTCCTTCCCCCTGCCCTCCGATGTCTTTGTGCATGCCCCTGCTCCATCCTTTTTGCCCACCATGTCCCATGGACCTGCCACTCCTATCTACTCTGAGTGTTCTGTTGAGCTGCCACTCCCCTCCCACCTGCCTAGCATTGTCAGATGACTGTAACCTGTCCCTGTCACCTCCACCCTGCCTGTCCACATGCCATGCCCCTATCCTCTTCCTCCTGTCCTACATGGTCCATTGTACTGCCACACCCTTCTGCCCTCCCTGGTCTGTTGTGCTGCAGCTGCTCCTCCTGCCTGCCCCGTGTGGTCTGTTGTGAGGTCCCTTCCCCTGAACTTTCTTGTCTGTGCACATGTCCTGACCCTCCCTTCTTTCCTCCATCGTCCTTTGTGCATGCCCCTCCACCCTCCTTCTTGCCCATCATAGCCATTGTGCTGCCACTAACCCTCCCACTTGCCATGCATGGTCTTCTGTGCTGCCATGGCCCCTCCCACCTTCCCTGTGTGGTCAGTTAGCTGCCCCTGACCCCCTCCCACCTTCCCTCCATGGTCTGTGTGTATGCCATCACAGTCTCACTGTTGCTCTTCATGGTGTGTCTGGCTTCTAGTGCCCATCCTGCCTGACCTCCATGGCTATCTTGCTGCTCCTGCCCTGCCCCCTTGCCCCCAGCCCTACTCCCTCCCTCCTGGCTTGTCTGTTCCATTGTAATGCCCCTGATCCGTCCCTCCTGCCCTTTATGGTCTGTTATGCTGCAGCTTTCTCTCCTGTCTGTCCATTATGGTCAGCTAGCTACCATTGCCTCTTGCCCCTCTGTTCTCTGTTGTCCATGTGCATGGTCCTGTCCCCTCCCTCTTGCTTTCTATGGATTGTTGTGCTGCACTCCCGTGTGGTGTATTGTGCTGCTGCAAACCCTGATGCCTGCCCTGCAGGGTCAGTTTGGTGCACCTCTCCATGTCCCTCCTGTCCTCTGTTATCCAAGTCCATGTCCCTATCCCATTTCCTTCCATGATCCAATGTACCATACTTGCGAACATTTTGAACTTGGTAAGAGGGAGATTTTGAAAAAAAACTGGGGTATTGATTTTCCCCTTTGAGTTACATTGAAAAAGAGGATATTGTAGACAGGAGACAGATCAAATAAAGCCCATTTGAGCTTAAAAACATTGGACGTTTCCTGGCTGAATCGGGTCTGGTGGCATGTATGGTTGTACTACCATTGCCTCTTCCTTCTGCCCACAATGGTCTATTACATTGCCACAGGCTTGAAGGAGGGTAGATTTTGTATCACAGGGGGCCCCTGGCCCGTTCTGTCCACACCTGAAGTATGAGACCCTTGTCCTTGCCCTGCCAGCTGCATTTGTAGGCCGTATTAAATTGACCAGCGGGTCCTGTGTTGCTATATAATTATCCTGAGACATCCTTACCACTCAGCCAGTATAAAACCCCTGTGTAGGCCCTACTGTTCAATATGTAGGCCTCTTTGTTAAATTGACCATAGCTCTGCAATTTTAGTGTATAGCAGTCTGAAGGCAGGTCTGCGAGGCCTTCTGCTCCAAACCAGTAGCCCCCACCCTACCCGAGTGCTCCGTGCTCGGTATCAAAGTTCAACATCCCCCTGAAGCTGTCGACATACAGTAGGCTGCATCCTGGACTGGTACTTGCTTCCTGGGCAGGTTTCCCGCTTTTAAGGAAGTGGCAACCGCAGAGCGTCAAGTTAGGAGAACTGAGGAGATTTTATACATGAATATATTGAATTCCCGTACAATACCCATTATTTTCTGCTTGCTCTATGGAACTTACGATAAGCGATTGGCCTGAGAGACTGACCTTTTCACCCAGTCCATTGTCAGCATTAAGTGGGTAAATGACTAAATGTCTGGTAAAATCTGCAGACGAAGCTTTTGGGTAGCATACGTAGGTAGATGTAGCGTGCAAAGGAGCCCACAAAATGATATAAAAAGGGAGCACCCACAGATATCGACGGACTACCTCGCCGTCTGTATGTAGGTTAACAGGCAGTGCAGGTTTTCCCCAAGAGCTGGGAGCTCTTGTCTTCCTTTGCTTAAAATGTCTTGCTCTGCTTTGCTTGAAGTATCTTATTCTATTTTACCTATATGAAATGTCATGTTATGTTTAACCATTGTTCTCTTTACTTTTGCATTTAAAAGATTTTGTATTGTAATTGCAGGAATGCTTGCTCTAAGAGTAAACGTGAGTGTTCCTAGGTAACATTTTCCTTGGTGTAACTTGTTTCTCATGATGCATTTATAGATGTGTTTTCTCTCTCTCTCTGTCAGTACATTAATTGAGATACAGAGAATATCATGACAGCTGTATGATTATCTGGATTCTGTATTTTGTACTTTATGTCTCTATTCTGCGGTTTCTTTGAAGTTGCATCTTCTCATTAAACTGCCATTGTATTCTGCCTCCAATTCCATGTCTCATATGTCTGTTTTCTTCATTTTTGGAGCAAGCGTTCCTAGGCACCCCGGCTCAAATTAAGGTGCCCCTTTTGTCCCTGACTCACTCTCCTGCTCAGTTCTGTGGTGGCTCCCGGGGATCTGGGGACCGCCCCTAGCTTCCTTGACCCGTAATAGATCTTGCCTCCAACAGCCTCTCTTGCAAGTCCTGTATTGTTGGTTTGTTGCCCCTGCCCCCCTTTCCACTGCCCTCCATAGTCTGTTGTGCTTCCACGGCCCTTCCTGCCTGCTCAGTGTGGTTAAATTGTTGCCTTTGCACCCTCCTACCTGCCTTCAATTTTCAGAGTCCGTGCCCCTGGCCTCTGCCTCTCAACAGTATCCTAATGAACAACTAGATTGCTAACATTCTATATTTATTACAAAAGTGTGGAACGCCTGACATCATCTTGATGTAATCAAAACTGTAATACCTAGAGCATTTCCTTTAGAAATTACATATATGAGAGGGTCTTATTGGCATCAAAATTATGGTTAGTGCTCTAAAAGGCTAAAATAAGGACATATTTTCTGAGTTTTCAAATAGCGACAAAGCACTTTTAAATTATTTGTTATCTTTATGTTTTTTTATCCGGTTGACCACTTGATTAAATGTTGCACTTAGGGGAGATGATGTGGTGTTACTTCCAGAACTGCAGACTTTGCAACTGGGGAACCAGGTTGAAGTTTCTGCTTCAGCTCGACATTCTGTGATTCTGGTCAAATCACTTAGTCTCCCCATGTCTACAACCAAAATGAATGTGTTCTTGTGTGATGTAACCAATGCTCATGTAAAGCACTCCAATACCTGACAAGTCTGCACTATATAACACTGCAAAAACACAAAATAATAAGTGTTTTGCACACTTCTGTCATTGGGCTATATTTGGGCTACATCTGGGTGATTTTGGGCTACATTTGGGCTCTTTTGTCTCCAGTGGCCATCTTGGGAGATTTATTTGTTATGAAGTTTCCTAATTTCCTCATGTACTGCAGTCTCCTCAGTAGGAAATGCTTTCAGTTTTTTACTTTGATTCCATCATGAAGGTATTCAGATATGTCACACATTTGCCATAAATTCTGAATGTTAGCACTCTAGTTGCTCATTAGATCATTGTAGTAAAACTACTGCACCATGGAAGCCTGCTCCTGGTATTAAAAGTGCATGTTTCAGTCTGCATGTCAGAATTTTTTTAATGAAATAGAAGAGGATTTGAGAAGTCAATCAAAATGTGCCCTCATTTTCTTTCTTCAGCATTAATCATAATTTCTATGGCAAAATGAACCTCCTCATTGTGTTCCTTTTTAAATTAAATGTTTTAAGTGTTACCAGTTTATTCCAATCAAGATGGCTTCAGGTGTGCCATACTTTTGTCATAATGAAGACAGTAAGCGCTCTAGTTGTTTTTAAGAACATTCTGGGACATTCTGTCATTGGGCTATACTTGGGCTACATCTGGGTGATATTTGGGCTACATTTGGGCTCTTTTGTCTCTGGTGGCCATCTTGGGAGACTTATTTGTTATGAAGTTTCCTAATTTCCTCATTTACTGCAGTCTCCTCAGTAGGAAATACTTTCAGTTTTTTACTTTGATTCCATCAAGAAGGCATTCAGATGTGTCACACATTTGCCATAAATTCAGAATGTTAGCACTCTTTTTGCTCATTAGATCACTGTAGTAAAGCTACTGCTCACCAGGGAAAACTGCTGCTGGTATTGAAAGTGCATGTTTCAGTCTGCATGTCAGAATTTTTTAATGAAATAGAAGAGGATTTGAGAAGTCACTCAAAATGTGCCCTAATTTTTCTTTCTGCAGCACTAATCATACTTTTTATTGAAAAATGAACCCCCTCATTTTGTTCCTTTTTAAATTAAATGTTTTAAGAGTTACCACTTTAATCCAAGCAAGATGGCTTCAGGTGTGCCATACGTTTATCATAAGTAGGACTGTTAGCGCTCTAGTAGTTCTTTGGAACACTCTGGGAAGCTGCAGTAGAACACAAAGGAATCAACTGACAGTCTCTGCCCTTGTTGGATGTACATGTTTTACTGAGAATGTCAGACTTCATTCTCACATGACTGAGAAAGATAATGTGAATTTACAGAAAATAAGCTCTCAGTTTAGCCTATAGATCACCTTCCAAACCTCTGTGGTAAAAGCATGAGAAAATATTTTTCTCTCAATCATGATATCCCAGCAGAAGGTTTTTTCACATGGTGAAATCACCTTAGAACATACCACAATTCCTAAAATGAGTATGGTACCATCAACAAATGATTTATAATGTAACTAAAGTCTTACAACCTTCTATTAACTGCAATGCTTTTTAATGAGGTGCTATCATGTATATTGGTCCCAAGATGGCTGCCAACACTTCTTGGATGAAGTGCTGACAGCCAATCAGATCTCAGGATGAGATGTGTGGTTAGGCTCCGCCCACATATATATATGCTTTTAAACGCTATTTTCTCAGGATCTACTGAACAGATTAAAACCAAACCTACAAAAGGCACTTCCTTGACCTGAGGACTACCTCTCTGCCAAATTTCAAGTAATTCTGTTCAGCCGTTCGGGCTGTAGCTGTGTCTAAAGGTCCTATGGAAAAATGCATGGGAAAAACGCGTTTTGGGACCCCCCTTTTATCTCAGCCCCCGCTTGACGAATCCCCCCGAGACTTTCAGGGTAGGAGCGGAGCGTAGCGCCCCACCTATTTTGAAAAATTCGCGAGGATTCGTCAACCGGCGCCAAAGTTATTCAAAATAGAATGTTGCGGATTTCCTATGGAAACGTGGTCCTAACTATAACTATCTACTGGCGACCGCCAGTAGATAATATATATATATATATATATATATATATATATATATATATATATATATAGATATATATATTCACTGAAGAAACCATAGGTTTCAGGCACCTTATAGTTAGGCATTAGCATTTAAAAAACCTTAGAAATTCACTGGAAAAAACATAGGATTCAGGGGCGTTATAGTTAGCTGGAGTTTTCACGCGTACAAAACCACTGAAATTCCCCCGTTATAGTTAGTTCAGCTAACTATAACTCGCGCACCCGCAATGCACTGCTGATGATGTCACATATTACATCACTCATGACATGGTCAGTGACATCACTCATGACATCACTGATGACATCTCAAATTCAAATTTATTGGCCCTGGGGACCCCATCCCCCAGGGCTTGCACCCTAAATTTTTTTTGTTGAAAAAAATTCATTTGGCCCTCCCAAGTCCTTAATCGGCCCCGGGGACCCCGACCCCCAGGTCAAGGCCTCTTTTTTAAAATTCTTTAGGAGGGGATGCGTTGCCCCCCTCCTCAGGCCAATTATGGCCCCGGGGACCCCATCCCCCGGGGCCGGCCTTTGTTTTTTATTATTTAAAAAAATATATATTTATGGAAACACCTCGGACAAGCTGGACAAACCGTATGTACCTATCACCATGACGATTTGCGCGATATTCATTAAAAGGTGACTATGCATACAATGAATCCACGTGGAATGTATTTTCACCGCTATTGAAGCTCTGACGTGTCTGATGCCCTACTGTGCCTAATCCCGGAGCCCCCACCGGTGGGTACTCTCCAAGTAGACACCCTTGTCGTTTATTTATACAAACAGGGGTAGCTATTGACGGGCACATTTAATACACACGCACATCAAGCCATTCAAAGGGGATTCGACAAAAATTCGACCAAACTATGCAAGAAACCCCCCTCACGGTTAATAAAACACACATCCACTGCCGGATGTGTAATACTTATTATTTTACTCTCTGGAAAGAAGACAAACCTCACTTGAGAGTCACAGTGTGCTCCTGGCTGAGCCCAATGCTGTGTTACACCCAGCAGTGCCCACCGAGTGCCACACACCTCTGTGTTGTATTCCACCAGCTAGTGCGTATGCTATGACACTCTCTAGCCCATGTGCACTGTAACACCACCCCGTGAATATGTCATGCCACACTTGCCTTCGCACAGGTTATATTGCCCCATCTAACGTGCCTTCCTCGATGCCTATGTTATAATGCACAGCACTATGCCATACATATTACAATCTGGGATCCATATCTTTGTCACAGTGCATATGCAATGTTACACTCCCCAGCACATATTTTATATTACAACTTTAGAGACTAGTTAGGTTACACAACACTGCCCTGTGCATATTACACTCCAAGGCACATATCGCATAGCACGCGCTAGTGTCTGTGCTAACTCGCGCTCTCCAATGAATCTGTCATTGTGCACAATGTATTGCATATTATATTTCACGCCCCGGTTCATCTTATATCACACTTTTTGGTGCATAGTTTATACCATATACTACATCTAGTTTTCATTTTCAATCGTGCTCTCAGGAGTATGTTCTATATAACACTGCGTCCACCTACCCTTTTCACGGGCATTACATTTTGCGATGGGGGGGTGGAGGGTCAGGGGGTGTTTCTGCCAAGTGAGCCCAGAGTCACAGTCACAAACGTCTTCTTCTTCCTGAATAAAAGTGAGATTATGCTTCATACTTGTTCATATTTTAAGTAGTTCCCACAGACACACATTTTAAAAACAATAAAGTTCCTAATACCCACCTTCTCTGAACAGTTAGCTTGCTGCCCCATCCACCTCCTCTCTATCCTCTGTTGTCCGAATCCATGGACTAGCCTCCTCCCTCCTGCCATGCATGGTCTGATGTGCTGCCACTGCCCTCCATTTAGCATGATGTACCAGTCCACTCCTCCTGCCCTTTATTGCCCAATTCTGTGGCCCATCATTGACTTCCTGCTTAGCCTCTGTGCTTAGCTTGCTGCCCCTATTCTCCTTCCTCCTGCCCTCCAATGTCTTTGTGCATGCCCCTGCTCCATCCTTTTTGCCCACCATGCTCCATGGACCTGCCACTTCTATCTACTCTGAGTGTTCTGTTGAGCTGCCACTCCCCTCCCACCTGCCTAGCATTGTCAGATGACTGTAACCTGTCCCTGCCACCTCCACCCTGCCTGTCCACATGCCATGCCCCTATCCCCTTCCTCCTGTCCTCCATGGTCCATTTTACTGCCACACCCTTCCGCCCTCCCTGGTCTGTTGTGCTGCAACTGCTCCTCCTGCCTGTCCTGCACGGTCTGTTGTGAGGCCCTGTCGCCTGAACTCTCTTGTCTGTGCCCAGGTCCTGACCCTCCCTTCTATCCTCCATGGTCCTTTGTGTAAGCCCCTGCACCCTCCTTCTTGCCCATCATAGCCATTTTGCTGCCACTAACCCTCCCTCTTGCCATGCATGGTATTCTGTGCTGCCATGGCCCCTCCCACCTTCCCTGTGTGGTCAGCTAGCTGCCCCTGACCCCTCCCACCTTCCCTCCATGGTCTGTGTGTATGCCATCATAGTCTCATTGTTGCTCTCCATGGTGTGTCTTGTTTCTAGTGCCCATCCTGCCTGACCTCCATGGTCATCTTGCTGCTCCTGCCCTGCCCCCTTGTCCCCAGCCCTCTGTGTCCATGTGCAGACCCCTATTCCCTCATTCCTGTCTTGTCTGTTCCATTTTAATGCCCCTGATCCGTCCTTCCTGCCCTTTATGGTCTGTTGTGCTGCAGCTTTCTCTCCTGTCTGTCCATTATGGTCAGCTAGCTACCATTGCCTCTTTCCCCTCTGTTCTTTGTTGTCCATGTGCATGGTCCTGTCCCCTCCCTATTGCTTTCTATGGATTGTTGTGCTGCACTCCCGTCCCGCATGCCCTGTGTGGTGTATTGTGCTGCTGCAAACCCTGATGCCTGCCCTGTAGGGTCAGTTTGGTGCACCTCTCCATGTCCCTCCTGTCCTCTGTTATCCGAGTCCATGTCCCTACCCCAATTCCTCCTGCCTACCATGATCCAATGTACCATACTTGCGAACATTTTGAACTTGTTAAGAGGGAGATTTTGAAAAAAAACTGGGGTATTGATTTTCCCCTTTGAGTTACATTGAAAAAGAGGAGATTGTAGACAGGAGACAGATCAAATAAAGCCCATTTGAGCTTAAAAGCATTGGACGTTTCCTGACTGAAACTAGGGGTGGGCGGAATTTGCGAAATTCACTTTTGCTAATTATCGCAAAAATGTTAAAAATCTCCGCAAACACGTGTAAATATCGTGAAGATGCGGAAGATTTTTTCCCGCCCGGTCACGGTATTTTCTGCGTGGTCGCGGCTCGCCAACTTACCCACGCGGTTGCTTGCGGGTGCGGCCATCTAGTTTTCACTTGTCTCGCGGTGCATGATCGCGAGAAGAAAGACGTGATCGCACGACGAATGACGTTACTGCGGGCGCGAACTGTTGCGAGACAGCACAAATGGCTACCAACAATCCAACATCTCGTGGAGAACGCGACCGGATCGGGAAAACGTGTCGGCGAACGCAGGGATTCAGGTAAGGCGATCGCGCGCACGCGAGAATGTATTATTTTACAGCGCGAGCAAGCAAAAAATTTCCGGTAAAATGCGAATTGGGGAAATTTTGACATTTTCGCGCTCTCCGCGGAACGCAAAAATACCAAATTATCGCAATTTCCGCGAACGGAACGGAATTTTAGCACGGGTCTAGCAGAAACGGGTCTGTAGACATGTATGGTTTTACTACCACTGCCTCTTTTTTCTGCCCACAATGGTCTATTAAATTGCCACAGCCTCTCTTGCCAGTCCTGTATTGTTGGTTTGTTCCCCCTGCCCCCCTTTCCACTGCCCTCCATAGTCTGTTGTGCTGCCACTGCCCTTCCTGCCTGCCTTGTGTGGTCAAATTGTTGCCTCTGCACTCTCCTACCTGCCTTCAATTTTCAGAGTCCGTGCCCCTGGCCTCTGCCTCTCAACAGTATCCCAATGAACAACTAGATTGCTAACATTCTATATTTACTACAAAAGTGTGGAACGACTGACGTCATCTTGATGTAATCAAAACTGTAATACCTAGAGCATTTCCTTTAGAAATTACATATATAAGAGGGTCTTATTTGCATCAAAATTATGGTTAGTGCTCTAAAAAACTAAAATGAGGACATATTTTCTGAGTTTTCAAATAGCGACAAAGAACTTTTTAATTATTTGTAATCTTTATGATTTTTTATCCAGTTGACCACTTGATTAAATGTTGCACCTAGGGAAGAGGATGTGGTGTTACTTCCAGAGCTGCAGACTTTGCAATTGGGGAACCAGGTTGGAGTTTCTACTTCAGCTCAACATTCTGTGATTCTGGTCAAATCACTTAATCTCCCCATGTCTACAACCAAAATGAATTTGACCTTGTGTGATGTAACCAATGCTCATGTAAAGCACTCCAATACCTGACAAGTCTGCACTACATAAAAATGCAAATACACAAAAAATAAGTGTTTTGCACACTTCTGTCATTGGGCTACATGTGGGCTACATCTGGGTGATATGTGTGCTACATTTGGGCTCTTTTGTCTCTGTTGGCCATCTTGGGAGATTTATTTGTTATGAAGTTTCCTAATTTCCTCATTTACTGCAGTCTCCTCAGTAGGAAATGCTTTCAGTTTTTTTCTGTGATTCCATCAAGAAGGTATTCAGATATGTCACACATTTGCCATAAATTCTGAATGTTAGCACTCTAGTTGCTCATTAGATCACTGTAGTAAAGCTACTGCTCACAACGGAAGTCTGCTGCTGGTATTAAAAGTGCATGTTTCATTCTGCATATCAGAATTTTTTAATGAAATAGAAAAGGATTTGAGAAGTAACTCAAAATGTGCCCTAATTTTCCTTTCTTCAGCACTAATCATAATTTCTATGGCATAGTGAACCCCCTCATTGTGTTCCTTTTTAAATTAAATGTTTTAAGTGTTACCAGTTTATTCCAATCAAGATGGCTTCAGGTGTGCCATACTTTTGTCATAAGTAAGACAGTAAGTGTTCTAGTTGTTCTTAAGAACACTCTGGGACATTCTGTCATTGGGCTATACTTGGGCTACATCTGGGTGATATTTGGGCTACATTTGGGCTGTTTTATCTCTGGTGGCCATCTTGGGAGATTTATTTGTTATGAAGTTTCCTAATTTCCTCATTTACTGCAGTCTCCTCAGTAGGAAATACTTTCAGTTTTTTATTTTGGTTCCATCAAGAAGGCATTCGTATGTGTCACACATTTGCCATACATTCTGAATGTTAGCACTCTAGTTGCTCATTAGATCACTGTAGTAAAGCTACTGCTCACCAGGGAAGTCTGCTGCTTGTATTCAAAGTGCATGTTTCAGTCTGCATGTCAGAATTTGTTTATGAAATAGAAGAGGATTTGAGAAGTCAAAATGTGCCCTAATTTTTCTTTCTGCAGCACTAAATATAATTTCTATGGCGAAATGAACACCCTCATTTTGTTCCTTTGTAAATTAAATGTTTTAAGTGTTACCACTTTATTCCAATCAAGATGGCTTCAGGTGTGCCATACTTTTGTCATAAGTAAGACTGTTAGCGCTCTAGTTGTTTGTTAGAACACTCTGGGACATTCTGTCATTGGGCTATACTTGGGCTACATCTAGGTGACATTTGGGCTACATTTGGGCTGTTTTATCTCTGGGGGCCATTTTGGGAGACTTATTTGTTATGAAGTTTCCTAATTTCCTCATTTACTACAGTCTCCTCAGTAGGAAATACTTTCAGTTTTTTACTTTGATTCCATCAAGAAGGCATTCAGATGTGTCACACATTTGCCATAAATTCAGAATGTTAGCACTCTAGTTGAGTATTAGATCACTGTAGTAAAGCTACTGCTCACCAGGGAAGTCTGCTGCTGGTATTGAAAGTGCATGTTTCAGTCTGCATGTCAGAATTTTTTAATGAAATAGAAGAGGATTTGAGAAGTCACTCAAAATGTGCCCTAATTTTTCTTTCTGCAGCACTAATCATACTTTCTATGGCAAAATGAACCCCCTCATTTTGTTCCCTTTTAAATTAAATGTTTTAAGAGTTACCACTTTATTCCAATCAAGATGGCTTCAGGTGTGCAATACGTTTGTCATAAGTAGGGGGCTGTAGGTGGAGCTTCCGGCCCGGAGGCGGAGCTTCCGGCCTGGAGGCGGGGTTTCCGGGCCAGAGGCGGAGCTTCCGGACCACAGGTGGAGATTTTGGCCATGGCTAAATCTCCACCGCTGGCCGGAATCCCCACCTTCAGGCCGGAAGCTCCGCCTCCGGTCCGGAAACCCCGCCCCCGGAACTCCGCCTCTGGGCCGGAAGCTCCACCTCCGGGCCAGAATTTCCGGCCCGAGTGCGGACGTAAGTTTAGTAATCATAAATCCATTCTGTGAATAGCAAAAGTAGTAAGTTTATTCTGTGAATCGAAAAAGTAGTAAGTTCATTCTGTGAATACCAGAAGTAGTAAGTGCATTCTGTGAATACCAAAATGGTACTAAGTTTAGGATTTTGTCTTAAGTTTGTTCTGTGAATCGGGCCCTAGGACTGTTAGCGCTCTAGTTGTTCTTTAGAACACTCTGGGAAGCAGCAGTAGAACACAAAGGAATCAACTGACAGTCTCTGCCCTTGATGGATGTACATGTTTTGCTGAGAATGTCAGACTTCATTCTCACATGACTGAGAAAGATAATGTGAATTTACAGAAAATATGCTCTCAGTTTAGCTTATAGATCACCTTCCAAACCTCTGTGGGAAAAGCATGAGAAAATAGTTTTCTCTCAAACATGATTCATGATATCACAACAGAAGGCTTTTTCACATGGTAGAATCACCTTAGAACACACCACAATTCCTAAAATGAGTATGGTACCATCAACAAATGATTTATAATGTAACTAAAGTCTTAAAACCTTCTATTAACTGCAATGCTTTTTAATGAGGTTCTATCATGTATATTGGTCCCAAGATGGCTGCCAACACTTCTTGGATGAAGTACTGACAGCCAATCAGATCTCACGATGAGATGTGTGGTTAGGCTCCGCCCAGATATATCTATCTTTTTAACTCTCATTTTCTCAGGAACTATTAAACGGATTTTCATCATTTAAGCAAAAGGCATGAGTCTGAACTGAGGACTACCTCTTTGCCAAATTTGGTGTCATTCCGTTCAGCAGTTCGGGCTGTAGCTGCGTCAACAGGTCCTATGGGAAAATGCATTGGGAAAACGTGTTTTGGGACCCCCCTTTTTTCTCGGCCCCCGCTTGACGAATCACCGTCAAATTTTCAAGATAGGAGCGGACCGGAGCTGGCCAAAAGTTTGGAAAAGTTTGCGAAGATTCGTCAATCGGCGCCAATGTTATTCCAAATAGAATGTTGCAGATTTCCTATGGAAAATAGGTCCTAACTATAACTACCTACTGACGACTTCCAGTAGGTAATATATATATATATATATATATATAAGCTTTGTTTCTAACCTCTTACTTGACTCATTAGTATAGTTGCTAATTAATCCTTCTATTTACAGAAGGTGTCCATTTCTGCAGAGCTCTCCAAGGTCCTGACAATGGAGTTGCAGAACATTTCCCTGGCAGATTTGGAACACATGTTAGGAGAATTTGCCGTGCAAATTCCCAAGTGCTATTACAACATCTTGATGCTTTACTGGGCTCCCCTCCCGACCCACCTCCTGGAGCTTCTGGAGAAGCATTCTTTGGAGCAACAGCCAAGGCAACCCAAGAGACGTTTGGGTTTCATCAATCTGTTTCTGAACCTGCCTAGTTGTTCAAGTCACTATACAACCTATCATGACATTAGCTCCTCCAGAACGCTTTGCAGGTGATCCTGCTAAATTTGTTATAGTCTGTAACTGATGCCTACTTCATTTTGTGTGTCATTTATCTTCTATTCCAAATGAACAGTCCAAAGTGGCCTTTTTTCTCTCGTATTTTGCCGGCATAACTGCTTCCTGGTCCATCCCTTTGGAAGAACTGGATGACCCGCTATCATATGATTATCAATGTTTTAAGAGAGAAATGAAAAATCTGTTCGATAAGAATACATTTATGCAGTAAGTACATACTGAACTGCTTAATTTGAAGCAATGGAATAAAGACCTTCTTTCATATATAACTGCCTTTATTAGACTGGAAGTGGATGCAAGAAAAAAGGGTTACTAATTTTACAGGGGGATCAAGGATGAGCTTAAAGACCTCTTGATGCAGGTAGAATCTCCACCGAATAACTGTGAAGAGTTGATTGATCTGGTTGTCAAGTTAGCTCATCGCCTATTGGAGCGACAAAGAGTCAGGTCTCAACCTGAAACCAAGGAGGTGATGATAAAAGAAAAGACACAGGAATCAGTTAAACTCTCGGATGAGAGCGAGCTCATGTAAATAAGAACCATTAAAGGACCACTCTCCAAGGAAGAAAGGCAAAGGGGGCATGTTCAGAAATTATATTTTTACTGTGGAAAGAAGTGTCACTTCTTAAAGGATTGCTTGGCCCAAACTAAGAAGAAGAATGTAGGCGCTGAAATATCTGAGGGCAGATGCGAGAAGACAGAACTAAAACACCTGGAGAAGGTGGAGACTAGTTATTTGGGTGACCTCAGTCCAGAGGTCTCCCACTCTTTAGCTCAAACAAGTTCTCAAATGGAGTATAAACACTTGTATGTTTTTGCTCTGTTGATATGGAATCAAAAGGACGACTTTGACCCTCTTGAGTTCCTTATGGACTCGGGAGCCACCTGAAATGGCATGAATTTAACTGTAGCACAGAGGCTAGGCATACCATTTCCTATCAAAGCATGGCCAGAAGTTGTCAAGAGCATTGATGGGAGCACTTTGTCTTCAGACCCTATCATCCGAACAACCTGTGAGATGGCTATGCTTCTTTTGCAAGGTCATCAAGAATGCATTCCGTTTGATGTAATTCACACAACTCAATTTAAGGCCATATTAGGCATCCTTTGGTTGCAAAACAATAATCCCACCATGGACTGGGTCTCTCAGGAAATTACCTTATAGTATTACTTCTGTGTGCACAATTGTTGGGATCAGATCTTATCCAGTGGGAGCACAGTGGCTGTAAGTGACTCTGTGTAGTTACCTCCCTTAGATCAGGATTTTGCAGTTGTGTTTGACAAGTCATCCTTATGATTGTAGGATGCACCTTCAGCCCAGTTCGCACATTCCATGCTGTCGGATTTACACCTTAACTGAAAAGGAGACCAAACACTATCGTCAGTATCTTGATGAAATGCTGTTGATAGGGTTCATCCAATAATCCCGGTCAGCAGCTTCGTCCCCATTGTTCTTCGTCCTGTAGAAAGAAGAGGATCTGAGGATCTGTATAGACTACAGAGCCTTGAATAACATAACTATTAGGAACAGGTACCCACGCCCCTGATCTCTACCCTCATTGACCATGTAAACAACTTACGCATACAGCCTTCAGAACCAAAGTTGGTTTGTACGAATACCTTGTCATGCCTTTCGGACTCTGCAATGCCCCTGCAGCCTTGCAGTATTTTATCAATGAGATCCTGTGAGAATTCATCTATCAGTGTGCAGTCGTCTAAATTGACAATATCCTTATCTACTCTAACACCTAAGAAGAACACGTTATGCATGTTAAGTCCATTCTACAAACATTACAACAACACAGACTGTTTGCCAAACCATACCCAAGAAGTGGAGTTCCTTGACTATGTTCTTACTCCTGATGGGGTCCAAATGGATCCATGAAAAGTGGAAGCAATAACCCATTGGAAACCACCCCAAACCAATAAAGAAGTTCAAAGTTTCTTAGGCTTTGCCAACTTTTATCGGCGGTTTATTGACTAGTTCTCTGTGTAGACATGTGCGATTGATGCACTGTATAAGAGTTGGTATTAGTAGATCAACTGAAGGAGTGAAACTCGGTATCACATATATTTTACACTAGGTCCTGAAGAATAGCCAAGAGGGGTAGGCTAGAAACATGTAGACCATTAGGATGTGGGAACATTAACCCCATGATTCCTAATCTATTCCTCTGTTTTTAACCATACCGACTAGGGGTCAGAATAAAGCAGCATCACCCATCAGCCAGGTATTTTTAATGCACACCTTCCTTTACCTCACTCCTCCCTCCTCCCTAGCAGATTCACCTGCCTCACATAGTCATAACATTCAGTGCTCTCCGTAGTTTATCTGATCACAGCACGTCCCGTTCTGTAGTGGAATGGGAAGAACCCTATGATGAAGTAGGCCACCAAGGGGTAACCCTTGTGGGTTTGGGTTTTACGAAAAGCTTTATGTTTTTCCCAAGTGAAGGAACAAACAAACTCCACGCAACAAAAGGCTGGGTTCTTATATTTTGTTCACATAACTCTGGCTTTGGAAGGTGGCCTCAGCCCAAAAATCCTATAACCCCCCTTGTTTGTGTATCCACCGTGAAATGCTCATTCAACACTGCTGTCACAAGAAATTCCAACAGGTTCTGGTGAGCTACTGTTACTTCTTCTGTGTTGATTAGCATCTTCAGAGCCGATTTCCCATTTAGTAGCTGAGTCCTCAGTAGCCTGGGCATTTCTTATTTTAAGGCCAGCAACTTTCTTCTTATTAAATTGACATTTTGTTTTTGGGTTGATCTTCTTTTTTGAAAATGTAGTCTGAAGTGTGAAGTGTGTCACTTGGCTTGACTCGCTCTTTTGATCTGTGTTCTGGCCGTCCTTCCCTTTCATAGTTTTTGGACGAACCTTCAAAGAAATTAAAGGAATGTGTATCAGTATCCAGATTCCTGTCAGGTTTTTTGATATTATCACGGTTCCTAAGATTATATTTTCTATTAGAGGGATCCTGTTGAGGAGCCCCTCCCCTCGATTATAATGTATTCTGTTTGTTTTTTGATTGTTTATTATCCAATTTCTTGTTATTAGAATTGAGTGCTTGCTTTGAGTTATCCTTTTCCGGATTACTCACTAATTGTGGTTTTACTGGTCTAGCTTCCAAATGATCTCTACCCAGCTAAGCATAGATCTCTTTGATAATTTTAGGTAAGTCACGTTCCTGTTGTGCAGGAGTGCATTCCCTCAGGCGTTGGCGTATAGCCACCGCCGCTACCTCCGCTTTTATGTTGGCCAACATAATTGTTGATACCTGGGCAAAATTGCCTATAAATTTCATCCCTAAGTCCAGGGCAGGTTCTGAACCGTACTCATTCTGTATTTGTTTCAATACTTCAGGGATGACTGCTTTGAGGAGGTACCATGCGTTCTGGCATAAACTGCAGCAAAGACTGTACCCCAAGTGGTACAATCCTCTATTGGGGGAGCTACCCCATTGGCGAGCAAATTGTCAGTATTCTGTGCGTTTCTTGTTTGCCTGTGTGTGGATAAAACTGCCTCAAGCTGTGCTTTTTTCTGTGTTATCCAGAATGGCATTTGCTCACGTTTAATGGGAATTCTTCCCATAATCGCTGTAGCTGACCTGCAGGAGTGACACTAGTAGGTTGAATTGTAAGTGTATGCATCCCAAACAGTAAGATTTCTGTATAATTTAATTATCATTTTGTGAAGTGAACGTAAGTCTGCTGCTGGGAATGTATTAATCTCTGGAGGCAGTGTCTAAGCAGCAAGGACCGGCCAAGTTGCTCCATCTCTGCTGAGCGGACCGAGTCTCACTTTTTCTGTCGTATGGGG
The DNA here is from genome assembly GCF_964204655.1 of Triturus cristatus. Classification (NCBI taxonomy): domain Eukaryota; kingdom Metazoa; phylum Chordata; class Amphibia; order Caudata; family Salamandridae; genus Triturus; species Triturus cristatus. Next base: position 1,415,939,231 of record NC_140589.1, read on the forward strand.
AAGGCGCCTTTAAACCAATTTATATGTTCTTGATAAGTCAAAGGTCCTTCTATGTCCTCATATGGAGAATGTTCTTCTGGTATTTCATCTGGAGTATAAGAATTAAATGTATGTGTGTGCATCTGCAGGTGGGAATTTAACCCAAGAATAGAACACCTCTGTCCTGTATGCCTTGTGTGCCTCAATCACAAAAGTTATGGTCCCACCTAACGCTGAGACCCCATAATCTGCTAAGTTCATGGTGAGTGAATTTCTGTAATTCTCTGTAATGTTAAGAGCTCCTTCAAACTCTGCTTCCTCCGCACCAACACCACTTGGACCAGCATCTCCAGTCTGAGACACTATGAAAGGAGGTATTTATGAGGACAAAAATGATAAGGTTCATGCACAATGAAGGGAACTATAATCCTTCAAACTTGAACAAACCTGCAGCCAATACATTGAATGTACTTACTTAGCTGCGGTGGATTTTCCCTTCCCACCCCAGATGTCTCTGGGTATATGTGTGTAGGGGTCTCTGAGAGAGCACGACTGAACTACTTAAATATGACCGCTAAAATAACCAAAAAATGTTGGCAGCGCCATGTCTTGTAGTTCTCATAAATGTATATAGATTCTTTGCGTTTAGGCAACATAAACTAAGGGAGGGGTGTCCAGACGAATTCCAGACACCCCCTAATGATATGTTAGCTTTTAGACCAGCTAGCTCACAGGTCCACCATAAGCCCCTTAACTTTACCACGGAGCTAATAGTCCCTGGCAACTATTGAAAATGACAATCCTTGATCCTTCAGGGATCGTGGAAACAGTGTACTACTTTTCGCTCATTCACTCCTGCTCACTTGGTCTCAGTGAAATACACAGAATAAATGATGGGGGCATTTTCAATAACCATTTATTGAACCAGCGTCCTTCTGGTATAAAATACATATGCTGCGACAACCATTAGACAGAAACAGATATACGATTGCAAGCACTGACAGAGTAAAGAAAAGGTAGGTTTCTTCCATGGGGCCAAGAACCTGGCAGAACGCCAACCGCGAGGCGCACTGCGTACTCCCTTTAATTAAGAATTCCCGATTGTTTCGGTTTGTACAATTATTTTGGATGCCCGAATCCAGGGCCTTGTTGTTTATAGAAGACTTCAAAGACTGGCCTTTATAGCGGAAGCTACCTCAATCAGGGGATATTACCGGCCCAGCTTGAATCCTCAACGCACCTGTGATGCCATTGCGGCACAGGATTAGGTTGCCTCACCCCGTCCTGAAGAAGACTCGCAGATGAGGTCCAAATCATCCTCCTTGTGTTAGTCGAGTCGAAACGTTGATGCTCTACTCCCACACGAGGCCTGTACTGCTTCCCCCAGCCTATTTTCCGGCGTTGCATTGATGCATAAAAAGTTTTATATATAAAAAGTATTGTAAAACAAATTCTTACTGGACAGGTCTCTTTGTACTGGTCTTATTTACCAGTTTGTTCTTGAAAATAATTGAATTGTGTATTCTCTAACCAGTCACCTTCACTTGCACTTACCTATCATGAGCACACCCAATCCCCCTTCTTTCCTTTTGCAACCTTATATCAAATACTTAATTTTGATTTAAATTCTAAATATATAGAATAAACAGACTTTATTTGATTATAACTGTTCTGGTGCTCCTTTTTCACGTTCGTTGTATGGTTTTAAATATATTCTTGGAACATAGTGTCTTCCCACATGGAATTGAATACTAGTGTTGAATATGTATGCAACACACACTAGATAGTTTTGAATTTAGTTCTCTTTAATAGAAGTCACAGACCAATTCTCTATAAGAAATATCCAGCACCAAGCCCTCATCTGTTCCATGGTTTTTCCTTGGCCTCACTCCAGATTTCTGGTACTGCCGTACAAATATGAAAGGAAAAGAGTGCTTTTGGATTTATCAAGATGTGACTGAGAAGGCCTCATGATAATCGTTCATCACCATGGGGTTCTTTGTGTAACTTTTTCCTATATTGTACACAGCCAGATACAATGTTAGATTTAATGAAAGAGAAACAACCGTGTCAGTGACACATATAACTATGTGGGATGCCCTCCATGAATGGTTATCAGATTGGATGTCTGAGGTGACTACAAAGAGAAATACGCTATTTAAAGTAAGGGTGGGCGGAAATTGCGTAATCGTGTTACGCAAATCTTCGCGAAAACGCTAAAAATGATCGCGAACGCGTGGAAATATCGCAAAGATGCGGAAGTTTTTGTCCTGCCCGTTCGCGATGTTTTTTGCTTGATCGCGTTGGAAAGGTGTCGCCAACTTGCCAATGCGGTCGCTAATGGGCGCAGTCATCTTGTTTTCACTTGTCTCGCCCACTCGCAATGCTATTTCCTGTTCCGGGTCACACAATGCATGCTCGGGCTTGTTCGCGTTAGGTATTTCCTGTTCGGGAATGCGTATTGCATGTTCGCGATGCTTTTTGCGTGCTCGGGGGGAAAATATGTCACGAACTTGCCCATGCGGTCGCAATGGGCACGGCCATCTTGTTTTTCACTCTATGCTATTATTCTGGGGCCTGCTTTTCAATCCAACCTATATCTTTTCAATCCTTTGCTTCTGAAAACTTTTTTTTGATCTTTTTTATTTATTATCTCTCTCTCTATTTTCCTGACTCTATATTGTTTGTTTTTGTCTACTTTTTTGTGTTTTTAACTACTTTTTCACTCTTTTTCTATTACTTGCTTTTTTCTTTCTTTTACTTACTTTTTTAATTTTTACCTTTTCTTTTCCGCCCCGCCTACCCCAGAACCTTGGCAAAGGGCCACAGGGGGCACCGCAGCCTGAGCCGCGACTGCCTTCCTTGCGGAAGGAGGCACCCACAAGGGGTGCAGGCACGGGCCTTATCTGGGGAGGTGGAGTTGGCTGCACTGGTTTGTTTTGTGCAGCGCCACCTCTCCTTAACCCTGGCAGCAGGTGGCAGGCCTGGGTCTGGTTACGGGCTCCGGGAGCGTCTGCAATGGTGGGGTAAGGTGCGCCGGGCAGTGTTTCGCTGCTCGGGTGTCTGGCACAGCAAGAACCAGCTGACGCACTGGTGGTCAGATATCCTGGACCGGGAGCAGGACCTGCTGGACCTGCTAGGAGCGGAGGTCCCGGGTCTTGATGAGTAGCTATTTAATTATCACTACTTTGTGTCTGTTCTTCTTCTGTGTTATATATTGCGAATATATTTTTTTTCCGACTAGCTAGAATGCTGCTGCTTACATACATTACAGGTAATTTACATTTAAAAGTATTATGTGATTGTTATGACACTGGTGCTCTGCGCTACTAATCTTGTTATTTGCAACTTTGCATTTGCGCTCGTTTTGCGTGATTATGTAAGAGTTTATTTTAGAAAACTTAAGTTAAGTAATGCGAGAGTAACTCTAGCCCTTCCTTTGTCCTGTCACTAAGAGATAGGAGTGGATTGATACTTAGGTTTAGTTACTTATTATAAGTTTGTAATTTTTTAGTGGTCTGCGACTCCCCCTCTATTACATCACATGCTGCTGAGTGCTGCTACTGCTTACCCCAGTCCTTAGTAGAACCTTTTGTAGTTTTTTCAGTGAGTGCTAATAGGCTTAGCACTAGCAGAACATCTGCATCAACGAACCAACAATTTTGTGTATGCAAAATTACAGGCATATGTCCTCCATTTATGCATTTTTGAAAACTAAAAGAAGTGGAAATGCTTACTTAATGTACAATTGGCATGCCTGGAATAGGTGGGCTCGGTCAGGTGGTACATACTACTTAGGCTTAGTTAGTATACTGTAATCACAATGGAACACTGGAACAGTGTAGATAATTAATAACTTTTTTTCTTATAAAAAATATTTTATTTGTTTCACACCAATCATCAATGTTTGTCTCTTCCTTTCTTATATCTTTCATGATCAGCACCCAGGGGCAAGAAGACGGGGGCAGAGTCGGCGGGAGCAGTTCCAGTCCAGGAGGACCAGAACAAGGGCTCTTCTGCTGGCCCCAGTAAGTTTTCCTGTTCTTAATATTAATTCTTATTCACTAACTTTTACTGCACCATATTTTTTTTCCCAAACTGTTGTTTCCGTTTCCTAATGCTATTTTTTACCAACAATTACCCTTCGATCTAGACTATCTGTTTCTAGATTCTTGTTATCCCTGCCTCTAACTGCCTCTGCTATGACTCTCTGTACTACTACTATTAGTCTGTCTGTAGCTAAGCATGCCCAGTTGGCCACTCTTTATTTAAAAGGTTTTAAATAAAACTCTGATTCATCAGTAGCTCTAGCCATTGATGAGTCCAGTCCGTTGGGTTGTCCTCTTGTACTCCTTTTATTCTTCTTAATGTTTGAGGCTTTATTAATCTTGATGTTTTTCGACAATTCCCATCAACAAAATGCCCAACCAGATTTTACTATTTTGATAGGATAGGACATACTACTACTGTTGTAGGGATTTTCCACACACAGAACATTGCAGTTGCACAAGGAAATAGGATGTTGGTGATGGGAGGTTGGACCTTCCTCACACTCACACCTCAGTCAGAACAGAACCCACCACAATCCCCTGCCCGACTAGTTATAATAGTGTTTTATTACTATTATCTCTCCGAACCCCTCCCCAATACCCAATGAGTAGACAACCCAGAACATAACACTTCCGACCTCTCAGTCGTGGAAGCAATGCACAAGCACAGTTTGCACACCCTTCCCTTCGCTCGCTCACTCATGAAAGTCCATCCACACCAAATACCACCGAGTCTATGTAAGTTCAAAAATAAATTTATTTGCAACTGACAAGCTATGTTTGATGTTCTATAATCAACGTTACAACAAACAAATGATGGACGGAATGCTGACAATGCAGACATTCTCCCCCAGTCAAGAGATCTGGGTTAAATCCATCGTTCTTTTGCCCACTACACCACCCCAGTTTAGACATGGCCATATGCAAATCAGTCTTGACCCTGTGCCTCATGGGAACAGTCCAGCCCGAACTGCCAAGCCATGTCTTCCCTGGACCGGAATCAAGCATCCTAGGACCGGTTTCTGGCTATCAGCCGTCATCAGCCAGGATAGCTTGACTCCAGTGGCGTAGTGAGCACGGGTCCCACGTCTGGGAATACCCATCCCACTTAGGGCGAAAAGCGTTACAACAAACAAATGATGGACGGAATGCTGACAATGCAGACATTCTCCCCCAGTCAAGAGATCTGGGTTAAATCCATCGTTCTTTTGCCCACTACACCACCCCAGTTTAGACATGGCCATATGCAAATCAGTCTTGACCCTGTGCCTCATGGGAACAGTCCAGCCCGAACTGCCAAGCCATGTCTTCCCTGGACCGGAATCAAGCATCCTAGGACCGGTTTCTGGCTATCAGCCGTCATCAGCCAGGATAGCTTGACTCCAGTGGCGTAGTGAGCACGGGTCCCACGTCTGGGAATACCCATCCCACTTAGGGCGAAAAGCGTTACAACAAACAAATGATGGACGGAATTCTGACAATGCAGACATTCTCCCCCAGTCAAGAGATCTGGGTTAAATCCATCGTTCTTTTGCCCACTACACCACCCCAGTTTAGACATGGCCATATGCAAATCAGTCTTGACCCTGTGCCTCATGGGAACAGTCCAGCCCGAACTGCCAAGCCATGTCTTCCCTGGACCGGAATCAAGCATCCTAGGACCGGTTTCTGGCTATCAGCCGTCATCAGCCAGGATAGCTTGACTCCAGTGGCGTAGTGAGCACGGGTCCCACGTCTGGGAATACCCATCCCACTTAGGGCGAAAAGCGTTACAACAAACAAATGATGGACGGAATGCTGACAATGCAGACATTCTCCCCCAGTCAAGAGATCTGGGTTAAATCCATCGTTCTTTTGCCCACTACACCACCCCAGTTTAGACATGGCCATATGCAAATCAGTCTTGACCCTGTGCCTCATGGGAACAGTCCAGCCCGAACTGCCAAGCCATGTCTTCCCTGGACCGGAATCAAGCATCCTAGGACCGGTTTCTGGCTATCAGCCGTCATCAGCCAGGATAGCTTGACTCCAGTGGCGTAGTGAGCACGGGTCCCACGTCTGGGAATACCCATCCCACTTAGGGCGAAAAGCGTTACAACAAACAAATGATGGACGGAATGCTGACAATGCAGACATTCTCCCCCAGTCAAGAGATCTGGGTTAAATCCATCGTTCTTTTGCCCACTACACCACCCCAGTTTAGACATGGCCATATGCAAATCAGTCTTGACCCTGTGCCTCATGGGAACAGTCCAGCCCGAACTGCCAAGCCATGTCTTCCCTGGACCGGAATCAAGCATCCTAGGACCGGTTTCTGGCTATCAGCCGTCATCAGCCAGGATAGCTTGACTCCAGTGGCGTAGTGAGCACGGGTCCCACGTCTGGGAATACCCATCCCACTTAGGGCGAAAAGCGTTACAACAAACAAATGATGGACGGAATGCTGACAATGCAGACATTCTCCCCCAGTCAAGAGATCTGGGTTAAATCCATCGTTCTTTTGCCCACTACACCACCCCAGTTTAGACATGGCCATATGCAAATCAGTCTTGACCCTGTGCCTCATGGGAACAGTCCAGCCCGAACTGCCAAGCCATGTCTTCCCTGGACCGGAATCAAGCATCCTAGGACCGGTTTCTGGCTATCAGCCGTCATCAGCCAGGATAGCTTGACTCCAGTGGCGTAGTGAGCACGGGTCCCACGTCTGGGAATACCCATCCCACTTAGGGCGAAAAGCGTTACAACAAACAAATGATGGACGGAATGCTGACAATGCAGACATTCTCCCCCAGTCAAGAGATCTGGGTTAAATCCATCGTTCTTTTGCCCACTACACCACCCCAGTTTAGACATGGCCATATGCAAATCAGTCTTGACCCTGTGCCTCATGGGAACAGTCCAGCCCGAACTGCCAAGCCATGTCTTCCCTGGACCGGAATCAAGCATCCTAGGACCGGTTTCTGGCTATCAGCCGTCATCAGCCAGGATAGCTTGACTCCAGTGGCGTAGTGAGCACGGGTCCCACGTCTGGGAATACCCATCCCACTTAGGGCGAAAAGCGTTACAACAAACAAATGATGGACGGAATGCTGACAATGCAGACATTCTCCCCCAGTCAAGAGATCTGGGTTAAATCCATCGTTCTTTTGCCCACTACACCACCCCAGTTTAGACATGGCCATATGCAAATCAGTCTTGACCCTGTGCCTCATGGGAACAGTCCAGCCCGAACTGCCAAGCCATGTCTTCCCTGGACCGGAATCAAGCATCCTAGGACCGGTTTCTGGCTATCAGCCGTCATCAGCCAGGATAGCTTGACTCCAGTGGCGTAGTGAGCACGGGTCCCACGTCTGGGAATACCCATCCCACTTAGGGCGAAAAGCGTTACAACAAACAAATGATGGACGGAATGCTGACAATGCAGACATTCTCCCCCAGTCAAGAGATCTGGGTTAAATCCATCGTTCTTTTGCCCACTACACCACCCCAGTTTAGACATGGCCATATGCAAATCAGTCTTGACCCTGTGCCTCATGGGAACAGTCCAGCCCGAACTGCCAAGCCATGTCTTCCCTGGACCGGAATCAAGCATCCTAGGACCGGTTTCTGGCTATCAGCCGTCATCAGCCAGGATAGCTTGACTCCAGTGGCGTAGTGAGCACGGGTCCCACGTCTGGGAATACCCATCCCACTTAGGGCGAAAAGCGTTACAACAAACAAATGATGGACGGAATGCTGACAATGCAGACATTCTCCCCCAGTCAAGAGATCTGGGTTAAATCCATCGTTCTTTTGCCCACTACACCACCCCAGTTTAGACATGGCCATATGCAAATCAGTCTTGACCCTGTGCCTCATGGGAACAGTCCAGCCCGAACTGCCAAGCCATGTCTTCCCTGGACCGGAATCAAGCATCCTAGGACCGGTTTCTGGCTATCAGCCGTCATCAGCCAGGATAGCTTGACTCCAGTGGCGTAGTGAGCACGGGTCCCACGTCTGGGAATACCCATCCCACTTAGGGCGAAAAGCGTTACAACAAACAAATGATGGACGGAATGCTGACAATGCAGACATTCTCCCCCAGTCAAGAGATCTGGGTTAAATCCATCGTTCTTTTGCCCACTACACCACCCCAGTTTAGACATGGCCATATGCAAATCAGTCTTGACCCTGTGCCTCATGGGAACAGTCCAGCCCGAACTGCCAAGCCATGTCTTCCCTGGACCGGAATCAAGCATCCTAGGACCGGTTTCTGGCTATCAGCCGTCATCAGCCAGGATAGCTTGACTCCAGTGGCGTAGTGAGCACGGGTCCCACGTCTGGGAATACCCATCCCACTTAGGGCGAAAAGCGTTACAACAAACAAATGATGGACGGAATGCTGACAATGCAGACATTCTCCCCCAGTCAAGAGATCTGGGTTAAATCCATCGTTCTTTTGCCCACTACACCACCCCAGTTTAGACATGGCCATATGCAAATCAGTCTTGACCCTGTGCCTCATGGGAACAGTCCAGCCCGAACTGCCAAGCCATGTCTTCCCTGGACCGGAATCAAGCATCCTAGGACCGGTTTCTGGCTATCAGCCGTCATCAGCCAGGATAGCTTGACTCCAGTGGCGTAGTGAGCACGGGTCCCACGTCTGGGAATACCCATCCCACTTAGGGCGAAAAGCGTTACAACAAACAAATGATGGACGGAATGCTGACAATGCAGACATTCTCCCCCAGTCAAGAGATCTGGGTTAAATCCATCGTTCTTTTGCCCACTACACCACCCCAGTTTAGACATGGCCATATGCAAATCAGTCTTGACCCTGTGCCTCATGGGAACAGTCCAGCCCGAACTGCCAAGCCATGTCTTCCCTGGACCGGAATCAAGCATCCTAGGACCGGTTTCTGGCTATCAGCCGTCATCAGCCAGGATAGCTTGACTCCAGTGGCGTAGTGAGCACGGGTCCCACGTCTGGGAATACCCATCCCACTTAGGGCGAAAAGCGTTACAACAAACAAATGATGGACGGAATGCTGACAATGCAGACATTCTCCCCCAGTCAAGAGATCTGGGTTAAATCCATCGTTCTTTTGCCCACTACACCACCCCAGTTTAGACATGGCCATATGCAAATCAGTCTTGACCCTGTGCCTCATGGGAACAGTCCAGCCCGAACTGCCAAGCCATGTCTTCCCTGGACCGGAATCAAGCATCCTAGGACCGGTTTCTGGCTATCAGCCGTCATCAGCCAGGATAGCTTGACTCCAGTGGCGTAGTGAGCACGGGTCCCACGTCTGGGAATACCCATCCCACTTAGGGCGAAAAGCGTTACAACAAACAAATGATGGACGGAATGCTGACAATGCAGACATTCTCCCCCAGTCAAGAGATCTGGGTTAAATCCATCGTTCTTTTGCCCACTACACCACCCCAGTTTAGACATGGCCATATGCAAATCAGTCTTGACCCTGTGCCTCATGGGAACAGTCCAGCCCGAACTGCCAAGCCATGTCTTCCCTGGACCGGAATCAAGCATCCTAGGACCGGTTTCTGGCTATCAGCCGTCATCAGCCAGGATAGCTTGACTCCAGTGGCGTAGTGAGCACGGGTCCCACGTCTGGGAATACCCATCCCACTTAGGGCGAAAAGCGTTACAACAAACAAATGATGGACGGAATGCTGACAATGCAGACATTCTCCCCCAGTCAAGAGATCTGGGTTAAATCCATCGTTCTTTTGCCCACTACACCACCCCAGTTTAGACATGGCCATATGCAAATCAGTCTTGACCCTGTGCCTCATGGGAACAGTCCAGCCCGAACTGCCAAGCCATGTCTTCCCTGGACCGGAATCAAGCATCCTAGGACCGGTTTCTGGCTATCAGCCGTCATCAGCCAGGATAGCTTGACTCCAGTGGCGTAGTGAGCACGGGTCCCACGTCTGGGAATACCCATCCCACTTAGGGCGAAAAGCGTTACAACAAACAAATGATGGACGGAATGCTGACAATGCAGACATTCTCCCCCAGTCAAGAGATCTGGGTTAAATCCATCGTTCTTTTGCCCACTACACCACCCCAGTTTAGACATGGCCATATGCAAATCAGTCTTGACCCTGTGCCTCATGGGAACAGTCCAGCCCGAACTGCCAAGCCATGTCTTCCCTGGACCGGAATCAAGCATCCTAGGACCGGTTTCTGGCTATCAGCCGTCATCAGCCAGGATAGCTTGACTCCAGTGGCGTAGTGAGCACGGGTCCCACGTCTGGGAATACCCATCCCACTTAGGGCGAAAAGCGTTACAACAAACAAATGATGGACGGAATGCTGACAATGCAGACATTCTCCCCCAGTCAAGAGATCTGGGTTAAATCCATCGTTCTGCTTGGCAGTTCGGGCTGGACTGTTCCCATGAGGCACAGGGTCAAGACTGATTTGCATATGGCTGGGTTCAAACTGGAACGGCATGGTGAGCAAAAAAACGATGGATTTAGGCCCAGATCTCTGTACTGGGGCGAATGTATGACATTGTTCTGCATTCTGTCCATCAATTGTTGTTTTTGCAGTTGTCACCCCGAGTGGGAAGGGTATGCCCAGACGTGGGTCCCTTGCTCTCCATGCCACTGGAATCAAGCTATCCTGGCTGAAGAGGGGTGAAACCCCGAAACCGGTCCTAGGATGCTTGTTTCCAGTCCAGGGAGGACCTGGCTTGGCAGTTCGGGCTGGACTGTTCCCATGAGGCACAGGGTCAAGACTGATTTGCATATGGCTGGGTTCAAACTGGAACGGCATGGTGAGCAAAAAAACGATGGATTTAGGCCCAGATCTCTGTACTGGGGCGAATGTATGACATTGTTCTGCATTCTGTCCATCAATTGTTGTTTTTGCAGTTGTCACCCCGAGTGGGAAGGGTATGCCCAGACGTGGGTCCCTTGCTCTCCATGCCACTGGAATCAAGCTATCCTGGCTGAAGAGGGGTGAAACCCCGAAACCGGTCCTAGGATGCTTGTTTCCAGTCCAGGGAGGACCTGGCTTGGCAGTTCGGGCTGGACTGTTCCCTTGAGGCACAGGGTCAAGACTGATTTGCATATGGCTGGGTTCAAACTGGAACGGCATGGTGAGCAAAAAAACGATGGATTTAGGCCCAGATCTCTGTACTGGGGCGAATGTATGACATTGTTCTGCATTCTGTCCATCAATTGTTGTTTTTGCAGTTGTCACCCCGAGTGGGAAGGGTATGCCCAGACGTGGGTCCCTTGCTCTCCATGCCACTGGAATCAAGCTATCCTGGCTGAAGAGGGGTGAAACCCCGAAACCGGTCCTAGGATGCTTGTTTCCAGTCCAGGGAGGACCTGGCTTGGCAGTTCGGGCTGGACTGTTCCCATGAGGCACAGGGTCAAGACTGATTTGCATATGGCTGGGTTCAAACTGGAACGGCATGGTGAGCAAAAAAACGATGGATTTAGGCCCAGATCTCTGTACTGGGGCGAATGTATGACATTGTTCTGCATTCTGTCCATCAATTGTTGTTTTTGCAGTTGTCACCCCGAGTGGGAAGGGTATGCCCAGACGTGGGTCCCTTGCTCTCCATGCCACTGGAATCAAGCTATCCTGGCTGAAGAGGGGTGAAACCCCGAAACCGGTCCTAGGATGCTTGTTTCCAGTCCAGGGAGGACCTGGCTTGGCAGTTCGGGCTGGACTGTTCCCATGAGGCACAGGGTCAAGACTGATTTGCATATGGCTGGGTTCAAACTGGAACGGCATGGTGAGCAAAAAAACGATGGATTTAGGCCCAGATCTCTGTACTGGGGCGAATGTATGACATTGTTCTGCATTCTGTCCATCAATTGTTGTTTTTGCAGTTGTCACCCCGAGTGGGAAGGGTATGCCCAGACGTGGGTCCCTTGCTCTCCATGCCACTGGAATCAAGCTATCCTGGCTGAAGAGGGGTGAAACCCCGAAACCGGTCCTAGGATGCTTGTTTCCAGTCCAGGGAGGACCTGGCTTGGCAGTTCGGGCTGGACTGTTCCCATGAGGCACAGGGTCAAGACTGATTTGCATATGGCTGGGTTCAAACTGGAACGGCATGGTGAGCAAAAAAACGATGGATTTAGGCCCAGATCTCTGTACTGGGGCGAATGTATGACATTGTTCTGCATTCTGTCCATCAATTGTTGTTTTTGCAGTTGTCACCCCGAGTGGGAAGGGTATGCCCAGACGTGGGTCCCTTGCTCTCCATGCCACTGGAATCAAGCTATCCTGGCTGAAGAGGGGTGAAACCCCGAAACCGGTCCTAGGATGCTTGTTTCCAGTCCAGGGAGGACCTGGCTTGGCAGTTCGGGCTGGACTGTTCCCATGAGGCACAGGGTCAAGACTGATTTGCATATGGCTGGGTTCAAACTGGAACGGCATGGTGAGCAAAAAAACGATGGATTTAGGCCCAGATCTCTGTACTGGGGCGAATGTATGACATTGTTCTGCATTCTGTCCATCAATTGTTGTTTTTGCAGTTGTCACCCCGAGTGGGAAGGGTATGCCCAGACGTGGGTCCCTTGCTCTCCATGCCACTGGAATCAAGCTATCCTGGCTGAAGAGGGGTGAAACCCCGAAACCGGTCCTAGGATGCTTGTTTCCAGTCCAGGGAGGACCTGGCTTGGCAGTTCGGGCTGGACTGTTCCCATGAGGCACAGGGTCAAGACTGATTTGCATATGGCTGGGTTCAAACTGGAACGGCATGGTGAGCAAAAAAACGATGGATTTAGGCCCAGATCTCTGTACTGGGGCGAATGTATGACATTGTTCTGCATTCTGTCCATCAATTGTTGTTTTTGCAGTTGTCACCCCGAGTGGGAAGGGTATGCCCAGACGTGGGTCCCTTGCTCTCCATGCCACTGGAATCAAGCTATCCTGGCTGAAGAGGGGTGAAACCCCGAAACCGGTCCTAGGATGCTTGTTTCCAGTCCAGGGAGGACCTGGCTTGGCAGTTCGGGCTGGACTGTTCCCATGAGGCACAGGGTCAAGACTGATTTGCATATGGCTGGGTTCAAACTGGAACGGCATGGTGAGCAAAAAAACGATGGATTTAGGCCCAGATCTCTGTACTGGGGCGAATGTATGACATTGTTCTGCATTCTGTCCATCAATTGTTGTTTTTGCAGTTGTCACCCCGAGTGGGAAGGGTATGCCCAGACGTGGGTCCCTTGCTCTCCATGCCACTGGAATCAAGCTATCCTGGCTGAAGAGGGGTGAAACCCCGAAACCGGTCCTAGGATGCTTGTTTCCAGTCCAGGGAGGACCTGGCTTGGCAGTTCGGGCTGGACTGTTCCCATGAGGCACAGGGTCAAGACTGATTTGCATATGGCTGGGTTCAAACTGGAACGGCATGGTGAGCAAAAAAACGATGGATTTAGGCCCAGATCTCTGTACTGGGGCGAATGTATGACATTGTTCTGCATTCTGTCCATCAATTGTTGTTTTTGCAGTTCTATAATCAACAGCAAAATCCATAAGATTAAAACTATAAACATTGTTGCACTTAGTTACACTTACAACAAGTACAAGTCCATAGAACGAAGAAAAAAAAAGCGAAATCAGGATTAATAAATAAGTGAACAGTTGTAGGAATAGGAATATAGTTTAGAAAATTATAAATTGAAGATCTGAGCAAATTATGTGGACTCCTCACCTTAGAAGAAGCTAGTACTGGTTACATCATAAGCTCTGCAAAGCTCTGGTTCTTAGAATGGAATCTTCCGTCTGTTAGGAGAAAAATGGTGCGTGTTAGTATATTGCAAGCATTTCTCATGGCAAAAAGTGTAGCATTTCGGATAAGCGACATGGACTAACACCAGAACTCCATAACAAAGTGGCGCGTGCTAAAATAAAAGACACAAAGGTAAAATGGTAGCATGGCTCGGGCTAACTAAGCAAAGACTAGAATGACTCTAGGGACCATATAACTACTAGTGTCTACTCTACTACTACCTGATTTGTAATAGTGATGTATGTTGTATATGTATGTATTACTATTAACTCATTTTTCAATCTTGCTAGTGAAAAATAGGGGGAGGTGGATAATGACACGTAAAAAATGTGTAATGTTTTTTCAAGGCGCACTACCAACCAACAGTGCCGGGGCCAGCGACAAGGGTGTACTGTATGATACTGTACAGTTGACTTACTAAGTAAGAGGTTGTTGTGAACGGTTGAAGACACCCTTTACTTAGCATTAGTAAAAGCATTAGTGGCGGGAGTGTTGTTGAGTAACCAATGGCCTCTTCTATCTGATGATTTCAACTCAGCCATGAAAGTTTTATGGAGAAGACTCAAAATCAGATCAGATGACCTTGATAGATGGGTTGAACGAAAAGGGAAAGAAGTGTGGAAGGAAGAAGGACGGGCGAGATTTAAGATTTATGACTGGCAGAGAAGGATTTGTGGGATGCATGCACTATGCATACTGGTGGCTGATAGGAATCAGATGCATGGTTGGTTGAATGCCTGAAACTCCCACAAATGTTAAAGTCCAAGAAAGTGGGAGGATAGTACATACATACCAAAAATGTTATATGCTTGCTAGTGCTACTGTGACACTATGTGTAGAAATATTTGTCTTACTGCTTTGCTAAGAGTATATTTTACAATAGTCTTGTTTTTTCTTCCTCATATATAGCTACTCCTTCCAAGGGGAAACCTGACCAGAAGGAGTTAGCAGCCAAGGCACGGCGTCAGAAACTGGAGGCAATACAGAACGAATATCGATGGCTGGGGGTCCTGGAAGAGGAGGAGGAGGAGGCGGCAGCAGCTGCAGCCTCCTCCAATGCCCCGGGCCCCAGCCACCACCCTGCAGCGGTACGGCACCACCATCTGGCAGCTGCCCGCCGCCGCCTCTCCATCAGTGCTGCACCCCCCGTGGATGCAACTGTCGCGCATTGAAGTGCCGTGTTGCCCGCCTGGAGGAGCAAGTTTGTGTCCTCCTGAAAAAAGCCCGCCGAACTTAGACCATGTTCTTATTGCCCCTTTTTTAATTATTCTTGGGGTGGGTGGGATCCGGGCATTGGGTTTCCTCTTTTGGACAATGACATTTTCTTTACGGACATTGGTTGGGGTTAGGGAGAGGGGTGGGACAGGTGTGGGATTTTTTTTACATAGTTTATTTTTGTAAGGGTATTAAATAATATATTTCTACTTAAGTTTACATACGATGTTGTTAATGTTTTCTGGGTGGGGTTACTGTTTTACATCACACTGTATCCTTCTGTCCTTGCTGGTGCAGGGCCGCTCACAGCCAGTGTTTGATTTTAATAATTGGATGACTTTGTAAGACAGAAACAGATAGATGTGGCACCCCTCACCGAGTGACTTGTCCTACTACTAGTACTGACAGTCTCTTCTACTCTAGGCACTCTGCAACTGGACTCAAAGGGGTGTGTGAAATTGAATTAATGAAAACATGTCCATTATTAATTATGCCTCCCCCAAACTTCTCTTACCTTTGCTTGATGTTGAACTTAGGCACAGCGATGGCTGCATGGTGATGATGGTTTTCTTTCCTAACATGCCATGGTTGTGGTGGTGGTATTAGTAGACACTGGCGGCAGCATTTGCCAAAATAGAAAATGAGACAGTCAGTAGCCTGAGAGAGAGTCTTCGAGGAGTAGTAGAATGAAGTACAGTACAGAACAGAACTTACTGCCAAACAATAATATTCCCAAATACAACAAAACATAATGGTGGTGGAGATAGCCTAGTAGTACACAGCAACTCTAGTTGTGTCGAGTCACTTGACTAGGCCTACAGCACACTGACACAAGCGTAACTGTTAGTGCTGTGTAGGAGGATGACAACAAATGAAATCCATTAATCCAATCAATGCCGTGAATTAATGCTGATGTATTAGCCGGTTCCTTTGGTAAAAAAATTACCTCACAAATATCCTGCTCAGGTGGGCAAGCAGAAGAAGATCCCCGCCCTACCTTGAAATTAAAGTACTGTTGCTTTTGCCACATCCGCCCCAGCAAGCGTGTGATAAATTATTGATGTACATTTAATGTAGTCATACCTCAATAAGTCACACAGCCCGGGGGAAGAGGGTTAGGGTTTGTGGAATGGTTGGGAAGGGGGTTTTGGGGAAAGGTTTGAAAAATTAAAACAGTATGCATGGACAAACATCAAACGACAGAATCTTTGTAGACTACCATATCCATATCAATATGTTAAGGGAGAAAAAGGAACTAAGGCATGCGTGATGATTGATGATAAGGAGAGACCCGGATAACATACAGTTTGTGTTTAGTGTTACCGGGCTTACTTTTACAGACAGCAAAGAAAATGTTAAAATATCTGTAGGGATGAATTATAGACAGAGAGCAAACCTAATAATAACAGTAATAACACCAAGAACACACTGTTGTAATGATTGTAGACAAAAAAATGAATCAAATTATTTAAAAGATGAAAATTGATACTGTTACTGTGTTATCCGGGTCAAATGGTGAGTTGAATCTCGGCATTCCTCTTGGTCCTCCCTTCCATGGATGCTCCGTCCAATCCTGGGTGACGCCACTGCTTGCCTGGCAGATGTAGATTCATTGGTAAGGTAAGTGTGCATTGTTGTTTTCCCAAGTATAGCACAGGGTAAGGCCCGGCCTGTAATTTGTTGATGCAAAACCAAAAGGGATATTGAGATTGAAACCAAGTTGAAAAAAATGGACAAGTTAATGTTGTAGTGCAACAAGAACACTTTCCGAGGCAGCATGGATGCATCATCTCTACTCTAGTCTGTTTCCAGCATTAACCTACAATACCAACAGGACAGAGCAGGCCCACTGTGACGGCACCCTTTGCACATCCTCCATTTAGCGTACATTTTTTGAAAGAGTTGGACAAAGCTACAGAGTATTTTACAATTTACCGCAGTCATACCACCGCTACACTAGACTCCACCACTACACAGACATTTAGGTCTGCTGTGGTTGCTGTTTACTTGTTTACCTTATATGCCACTCATGAATTGGCTTGACTTATTCCATCAATCATCTCCGATTCGTGTACTGAGTGACTGTGAAGATACTATGTCACTGTGGTCATCATGATGCTGTTGTTCAACTCAGTCTGGGTGTACCGAGTGAGTCCCCTTCCTATATTCAAAATGCAATGTATCGGCCTGCAGTAGAAGTACAAATTTGGAATTAAAAAAACAAGAAGGGAAAAGGGACTTGAGTTACTTTTAGTGTGTAGATTATTACATAAAGTACACAATGAAGTAACTTCATGCACAACAAATAACAACAAAATTACTCAGTCAGCGTCCAATGCATGGCATCATTCAGTACCTGTTCTTTTTCTTCTTCAGTTAATGGGCAGTCTCTCTAGGATCACAAAGGAGGATAGCTATAGTAGTCATCATCAATCCTGTTCCACTTATTTTGGAGGGACTTGGAAATATTTTTTCTTCTATTTTGCATCATCCAATCATCATCATCTGACTTCTTGAGGGCAATGGATTTAGGGAGATTCAGGAGGATGAAGGAGCAGGATATTGAGGAGTGTACTGTGATATGCAGCGCAGCCAGCCGAAACTTGTATATGGCAGTAAAACAATTAGAAGATGGTGGTGATGGATTGGTTGTGATTCAAAGTTTCTAACCAGAAAGACAGATACACCAAAAAAAGAAAATAAGTGAGGAAGACAGTAAGAACTGGAAGTGCAAGCCTAATTGTCAGGGAAGTATAGCTCGTCCTCAAACTCTGGGGGTTCAACCACAAGTAGGTAATCACCATCTAACACACCAGTTCCGTCACCTGAGCCACTGTCCTTTTCTTCCTCCCTTGATTCATGTATTTTGTAATTCGGTGTTATAAAGTGCTGATTCATTTTGATCATTGTTAACCTCTTCACGTTTGTGGGTGAGAGACTGGTCCTTCTCACTGTTACAATGGAACCCGCAGCACTGAAAACACGTTCTAAAGAGACACTTGTGACAGGGCAAGCCAGATAGTTTATCGCCAGCCTGCTGAGCACTGGCCATTGGGCCCTTTTCCCATACCAATACTTCAATGGGTTTTGATCAATGTACACCTCTGTTGGGGCATCCAGATAGGCCTGAACCATCCGCTCAATGTTCAGGGGTGCAACATTTTTTGGGGGCTCTTTTCTTGTTGCATCAGCACTGGACATACCAATGCCTTGCTGTAAATACCAATCCTGTAATGATTTTACTGGGCCTGAAGATACAGCTCTTGCTGTGTAGATAATGTTGGTGAGTGTTCTGAGCCACACGCACTGCGCTCAGGCTCCCAAGTTGAACTTGACGCCGGATGCCCTGCTGCAGTACTTGTTGTGTGTTTATCAAGCGGGCTTTTAATTAGCATCCATTCATTTTCCAACTTACTCGCTGACTCAGCCATCCACGTTTTGTACCGGGCAACATCCATTTCTGAAAAAGGAATTAATGTCTTCAGTGCCCATTTTGTCAGTGGATCCAGAATTGTGGCACAAATGAAATGTTTTTGTGACAAAATCTTATTTTGCACCCTTGTATTGTCAGCTAACTGACGGGCTAAGCTCTCCACCAACTCATAGGCTTCTTTCTTTTCCTCTACATCTTTGTATGCTTCTGACACCTCCTTCAGCTGATGCTCTAGAATTTGCAACAATGGGATAGCTTGGCCCATAGTACAGTCCTCCTTGCTGACTTCACGTGTGAAGACCTCGAAAGGAAGAAGCATCTCAGTCAGGCATTTAACTAAGCACCATTGGTCCATCTGAAGGCTCATGCCTTTCACAGTAGTATCCCCTCTTTGCATGACATATTCACTGATTGGCCTGTACTGCTCAAACTGACGGTCAAGCATGTAATAAGTTGAGTTCCAACGTGTTGCCACCTCCTGGATGAGTGCTTTGACTGGCATTCTATAGTCAAGTTGAATGATCCTTAGCTGCTTCCGAGCTTTAAACGAATGGTTGAAATGAGTGCATATTCTTCTGCAGATGGTCAATATGTTGCTGACTATGACTTATTTTTTCAGAAAGTCTTGAACAATAATGTTAATGCAGTGCAACAAACACGGAACCCTGAAATAGGAACCAGGCTCCATGGCCTTAAGTACATTACTGCCATTATCCCTGGAAACAAAACCAATCTTAAGCCCTCTTGGCCGCAGCCATTCAAAAACCTTGCTCTGAAACTCTTCCAATATGTTTACAGCAGTATGAGATTTCTCCATGGCGAACATGGATAGAGTTGCATGTTTCTGAGTAGCTTTGAAAATCTCAGCTGCGTCAACTGCACCTTCGGATAGCTTATCTCTAACCCCCACAAATGAGACCCAGTGTGCAGTGATGCACATGTAATCAGTGGCTTGGCAACTGGTCCACATGTCTGTTATTAGGTGGATATTGTGAACAGCACTCTGCTGCAAAGCTTGTCCAACAAATTCCAGCATATCATAATGTAGTGCTGGAACAGCAACTCTTGCAAAATGTGACCGGCTGGGAACCTTCCATTTAGGGCAGATGGTTGACACAAATTCAAGGAAACCCACCCCTTCCACAAATGAAAAAGGGAGAAGGTCCAGCGCTAACATTTTAGCCAGCTTCGCATTGTACACTGTGCCGTTAGGTGGTTGCGTTGGTACTGCCCCTCCAACCTAAGCATGCTGTCAATGGTAGTCTGGATTATTTTACTTTGTGGTGCAGTTTTCTTCAACCCAGTTAGGCTCAACGACGCACTTTGTTTCATAATCATTACAGTACTACTTGGTCGCCTTGGTGTCTCAGCCTGACTCAAACTCTTACTGCGGTGCCACTGAGATGTTGCTGAGGAGGATGTGGGCGGTACTACTACACTACTGGGGACAGGGCTAGAATGTTCTCCCACTTGTTCACCTTCCACCGCGATAATTTCGTCCCCTGATTCTTCATGCCCAACAACAATGGGTTGAGTTTTTCTTTGTTCTAAGCGAAGTAGGTGAGCTTCCCACATGATAGTGTGGTGTATTTTGAGATGACTTGTTTGGCCTCCGGTACCTTAGTTTGTACCAAGCTTACCCCGCCGAACAGCATGGCGACAAATTGAGCATATAGCAATGTTCTCCACCTTACTGCTAACAGAAAAGAAGTCCCAAACTGGGGAGGAGAGCTTTCTTGTGCTGCTGGATGTGCCACTTTCAATACCAGATGATCTGGAGGGTGTACTTGGAATGTGACTCTGAGCAGCTACACTGCGACTTCTACCACTACCTACTGAGGTGGTGGTTGAGTTGGATGTAGGTCCCTGCCTTTCCTTTGCAAATGAAAATATGGAAGCTGGAGATCGTGGTGGTGTTACCTGTGTTGGTGGTATCCGTGCTACATCCCTTGCAGCCATTTTGGATAGGGTAATAATGTTGGTCTCCATATTCTTTGGGCCAGGAGTGATGTCCGTTATGATTGGCTCTTCATCATCATCATCTCCCTCTTGTACATCTACCTCCATAACTCTAAGGCTTTCTGGAACCTTCATTTTCACTAGCCTTGTCTTGTGGCGTGCATCACTCTTAGACTGAGCTGGTGACTTCCAAGTGGCATCAAGATCATCAGAAGCGGGCTTGAAGAAGAAGATGATGGAATAACCCTCCTTTTCCTTGCTGGGGGTCTGGAAGACAATGGATCTTCTGAAACAGTGGCTTGACCCTCTTTGTCTGCAGGAAGCTCGATTTCCTGAAATGCCCCTACCTCAGGAGGAACAACTACTATTGTGGGCTGCTGTTGTGGCGGTTCTTGCGGCTGCTGCGGTTCTTGTGGCTGCTGCTGTTCTTGCGTCTGCTGCGGTTCTTGTGGATGCTGCGGTTCTTGCAGCTGCTGCTGTTTTTGCAGCTGCGCCTGCTGCTGATGTTCTTGCGGCTGCGCCTGCTGCTGCTGTTCTTGCGGCAGTGGCTGCTGCTGCTGTTCTTGCGGCTGCGTCTGCTGCTGCTGTTCTTGCAGCTGCTGCTGCAGACTTATCTGCTGAGTTGCTGCATGAGTTGATTGTGTAGTACTTTGCGATACTGACATTTCAACATCGCTGCTCGTTAGTAGACTGGCTACCTCTGAGACACTCATGGGCTTGGGCCTAGGTTGGTGGGGTTGGCCCGCTGGTGCAGATGTGCTGCTCCCAGCTTGGTTCCCACCAGACAACGATGCTGCAGGCATGTGTTTTTTGGTCCCAAAAAACACATTTGCCGACACACCAGTCGTGGTTAGTGCCTCTTGCTTTTTCTGTTCCTTTTTCTCACCAGCAACTTTCTTGGTCCTGGAGGACCTGGTACCTTTCTTTGAGCCCATTTTCTTCAGAGGTCAGACAGGACGCAGGTACACAAGTTGCAGAGATGACTGTGGTCACAGTTGGACGTGATGTGGTCCGCAGCAGGACTTCTGTCTGGCAGTACAATGAATGATGTTGATAGTTACCTCCTCCTGTGTCTTTTTGTGCACCTAAAAGCAAATAAGCCAGGAGAAGAAAATCAGTGAAATGTTGCATTTGTTGTTGTGGTTCAATTCCTACTAGTACAATTAAAAAATTGAAAATAGAAGATATATTGTAGCCTTTTGTGAGACTTTGGCAACAACGAAAATCCACAGGGCAAAACAAGGTCTGCAGGGTGCACACCAACACATCAGGCACACACAACACAGGCATTGCTTTAACACACCCCCAAAAACAGAAATCCCCCCCAAAAACACATTTTCCAACTCCATCCAATGCCATCCATGCCCTACATGATGTTTAAATTCAACAGGACACACAGATAAACACTTGTTTAATGCACTTGTGGCTAACTGCTCTGAGCCTACTGGATGAAGGCAGGCCCGTGGGCAGACAAGGCCACACAAGCTTGAAGGCCTAGGCTTCAAAATAGCCACCAGCCACATGGCCAGGCCCACCCAACTACAAGAAAGAGAAGACAGACAATGCAGGCCTGTTGCAAAAAACACACTTCCTGCCTTCAAAATGGCCGCCAGCATCATGGCCAGGCCCACAACAAGCAGCCTAGGCCTCAAAGGAATACCATGCAGGCCTATATATATATATATATATATATGGCAAAAGCTGCACACTAATAACTCCCACCAGAAAAGGCCCACAGCCACATGCATACTCGCAAATCACAAGCAACAAGCTGGAGGTCTGGCAATCAATGAACTGCCAGAAGGCCTATAAAGAAGCAAGGCAAAAGAACGCATGCTAAACCACACTGCTGTGCCTTTTTAATGCAATAAAATGCAAAAACGAGAATCCACAGGGCAAAACAAGGTCTGCAGGGTGCACACCAACACACCAGGCACACACAACAAAGGCATTTCTTTAACACACCCCCAAAAAAAGAATTCCCCCCCAAAAACACATTTTCCAACTCAATCCAATGCCATCCATGCCCTACATGATGTTTAAATTCAACAGGACACACAGATAAACACTTGTTTAATGCACTTGTGGCTACCTGCTCTGAGCCTACTGGATGAAGGCAGGCCCGTGGGCAGACAAGGCCACAAAAGCTTGAAGGCCTAGGCTTCAAAATAGCCACCAGCCACATGGCCAGGCCCACCCAACTACAAGAAAGAGAAGACAGACAATGCAGGCCTGTTGCAAAAAACACACTTCCTGCCTTCAAAATGGCCGCCAGCCTCATGGCCAGGCCCACAACAAGCAGCCTAGGCCACAAAGGAATACCATGCAGGCCTATATATATATGGCAAAAGCTGCACACTAATAACTCCCACCAGAAAAGGCCCATAGACACATGCATACTCGCAAATCACAAGCAACAAGCTGGAGGCCTGGCAATCAATGAACTGCCAAAAGGCCTATAAAGAAGCCAGGCAAAAGAATGCATGCTAAACCACACTGCTGTGACTTTTTAATGCAATAAAATGCAAAAACGAAAATCCACAGGGCAAAACAAGGTCTGCAGGGTGCACACCAACACACCAGGCACACACAACAAAGGCATTTCTTTAACACCCCCCCAAAAACAGAAATCCCACCCATAAAACACATTTTCCAACTCAATCTAATGTCATCCATGCCCTAAATGATGTTTGAAAAACATTCAACACACACCAAAGGAACAGTTGCTTCATCATGCACACACCAATGACTAGCTCGGGGCCTACTGGCTACCCCCAACAATTAAAAAAAAAGAATGATAAGTACCAAAATTGTAGTTGCAGCAACTGCAATGCCCCCAATCAAACAGACACAACACCAACTTACTTGTAAACTATCAAATTCAAAAGTCCTCAAATCCAATGATAATGATGAAGCAGACACAGAGAGTGATCCTTCCAGCTGAAATCCAAAGGCAGAATGAACAGGAGATGGACAAAGCACTGGGAGGAGCCTGATGGACACGAACAGGAAGTTGGAGACTCTGTGGCACTTCCTCCCTCTCCCCCCAAACGTTTTTTTTCTTTTTAAAGGACTCCTTGCACAAAAAAGGACAGCCAAATGTCAATCAGAGGAGTTTTTTCCATCCAAATCATCATTTAGAGAAGGTTTTATGCAGCTATGGTTAATATTCTTCTCCAAATCGAAAATTTGGCGTGTTCGTGATCGCGACATTCACCACACTTCCGCCAGATGTCGATGGCGCGTCCAAAATGACGTGTTCGCGATCTCATGGTCTTTGTCGTGGTAGAGTTTGACGTGTTTGCGACCTCACGCTCTCTCTCGCGCTGGAAAATGACGTGTTCGCGATCGCAGACTCTCGCGGTGTCTGATGGCGAGGAGAATGCCGTGATCACAAGCAGAGGAACATGCCTACTTGCACTTTAAACCACTTGACAAGACCGAGGTTTAGACATTTGCGTAACCTATGGTTTACATCAGTGCGCACATGTAAGATAGTGTGGTTGGGCCGCAGAAACCCTTTATGCATACGTAAAGTAGTAAAACAAGAGTAACCCTTACGTACTCTTACATGCCTTTTGGATGCAACCCTCGCATTTCCACTCCCAATCAATACAAATGTATTGAGGACTCAATCCTTTCTATTTGTAGTAACTGTTTATGAATGTGAATTAAACAATTTACATTTTTGGGCGCCAACACACAAAAGCAATTACGAGTACGTAAAAGAGTATTACATGAGCATCTCAAGATGATTGGGGAGGGTTGGAAGGAATTGTCTTTGTAAACGGTAGGCAATTTCAGTGACAATTCAGACTTGAATGTTAGGAAATACTGCCCTCCAAACAATACTTCAGTTTTCAGGGTATCATAAGTAAATGAAACTTTGGCAATTGAAGCAATTTCTACTTCTGCGGCCCTTCTAGGACTTCTTGATTTATCAAATATCCTGGGCCTCCTTATGAAAAAATTTGTAAATGTACTTATTTCAGGAATTCACAAAGTGTTACGAAGTAACACTTGAAATATAAGCCCGATACAGATTTTCGGACATCAATTCATTTTTGCATAAAAGAATATACACATGTATATTCCTTTAGCCACAAAAACAAGGAAACACAACTATGCAACTGCAAAGGCACTTTTTCCTTTTCATTTCTTCACATTCAACAATGTTTAACCGGCCGTGAAATCCTTTCACTGCTCCCCAACAATTTTGTAAAGTGGTTCCTTCCCACCATGGAATGTGATTATGTGATTTATTCCTGCCATTGACAAGAGTAAATCGGAGGAAGTGGTTGCAAATGTTTTGCTAATATCCTCAATTGTGTTTGTTTATCATTGTGGTAAATTTGCAGTGCCTTCACACCCTGTAATGCCCACCTCCCAAACACTGGGGTAGATGTACTCTCATTGAAACCTTTGTTTCAGTAGATCCATTTGTGTGTGCAGACCAACTTTTCTCGAATAAGTAAGTGGATTTGCACTCGAGAAGGAAGCTATTTGTGTATAGTATTTAAACTTATATACACATAGCTTCAATAATGGGCACGTTATATGTTTGGTTTGTATACATTTTTAAGTGGAAATAGGGATTGGACATAGCAGCATATTTTGTTTCACGATATGTATCAGAGAGAAAAGTATACATGACAAGATTTGACCATTGTTTACTCACTGTTTCATAATCTGATTCTTAAGGGGATTTTGAGACGTCTTTAAAACAACTTGTTATACATTTTTATTAATGAGGTCTTTAAAAAAGACATCTTTTTGTGCTATATTATTGTTTTCCAATTTTTTAATTAATCAACTACAGGCATAAAGAAACCATAAAAGATAAAGAAAATATGTGGTGATTTCAATCTTAGTAAAATGCTGAAAACTTTCAGTCTAGCTCTTTTGTAAATTATTAAGAGATTACATTTTTGTAGATGCTAGACTTGTATGATTATCATTTATCAAAAGTACACAGCCTTTCAACATTTGATTGATAAATTTCAAAACAACAATGCAGTGTTGTCAGTTTTGCCTTTGCAAATTGAATTGCAAATCCTATGAACCCTTTCAATCACTGCCCAGTGAGAAAATATGATGCAAATGTTCTTTTGCATTTGCTTACTAAAGACGTTATGCATATTTGAACGAAAATTATCCCAGAGTTCAAATAGTTTCTCGGGAGGTGGACATCTCTTTGCAGTCACGTGGCTCGCATGTGGCAGACGACAGCATTTGCACCGTTCCATTGTGGATCTTTACCTGGGGTGTACGTTGTGCAGGGTAGCCTCATATTACATAGTGCAATTGGTGCGGGAATAGTCCCTTAACAGAGAGGCTGGCTGGAATAAGCAGAAAATCATTTTTCAAAATAAGCACAGTAGACTTTTTTGATTCCATTTTCCATCCTGGCGATTCCAAGTAGACTGTCAGTGTTACTTGGAATAAGCAGGCTGAATTATTCACAAGCTATTCAGATCTCACAATCACAGGCTATTAACAGCAAAGCTAGGCCCAACCTGCAGACATATACAGCAGTGCTGCTGCTAAATTACATACGGCTACAAGGTCAGGCTCAGAGAGCTTAGAACAATCCTACGTGCTCATGTCTCAGACAGAATTAGTTACATTTTCATTACCATACTTCATCAATCTAGATAATGAAATACTTTCAAACAAGTCATTAAATAACAGTCTCAAAAGTAAGTCCACTCTGGTACTTATGAAGCTGAAACAATAATAAGACTTCCAAATTCAATATGAATTAACTTTCTACTTATATTTAGGCAATTAGATCGATTTGTCTTAAACAACAGCTTGCCGGTTTCTGAAAAAAGTCATTTCACCACGAAGGATATCCTTTCCAGTTTGCATGAATAAGTTGATTTCACTTAGGTTAAAGCCTAACGTTTTCATGACAATAACCGTGCTTTGCTTTAAAATGCTACATGGTGTTGGTCTCAAGACCATCAGGCATTCATATGTACAACTTTCTTACAAAGGCTGAGTTGTGCCTTTCATGCTAATTTACCACCATCCATTACCAGGTTGTTCATCCTATGACAGGAATTTTCAACATCATTGTCTCAGGCATACTCAGCATTATGTCAAACAAGGCCACAATAAGTCAAGAAAAGTCATCATTGTGCCAAGGCCAGCAATATTACATGGCTAGTCACAATAATGTCAAGAATTCCCTGAATGCTGACTGTGAGAAATGTTTTTTTGGTTAACTGGGGTGTGGGCCTTGGTCAAGCAACAGCCACAATCCCTGGCAGAGCAACCCAAAAAAGTCAAAAAATTAACCTGTGATGAACTCTCTGGTAGCTTGGTACAAAAGCAGTCAGAATTAACTTAGAGGTATTGTAGAAAGTATGTATGCAGCTGGTAAATAGCAATAAAGTGAAAGCACAACACAAGAAAAACCCACACCAATGTATCAAAATAGAGTAAATTTGAATAAATATGAGACCCCAAAATGGCATAAATCCAGTCAGTGGATCCAGAGTTATGAACTTTTAAAGAACAACGTGAAAATATAGAAGTTACAAGTTTAGGCCACCCGAAAATATAGTATTGGCAAGATAAAGAAACAAAATTAGTTGTCGCTGAAGAGTAACCTTCACAGTCCAGTGCAAAGAGTTCCATTTGTGGTAAAAGGGGCTGCGATGAGAAGGGAGAGCATTGTGGATGGCTGTCAAAGTAGCTTGAAGATCAGCCCTGGTCGTCGCTGTAGCTGTTGGGTGACGTGGATGGTCATTACCCAAGCTGTGCTATGGCAGCCGCCGATGCTGTAGCTTGGAGAGCTAGTTGCTAGAACTTTAAGTTAACAAGTGGAGCGTGTTAGCACACATGGACCCGTTCGGAAGAGCCCAAAATCTCAGAGGAGCTCAACTGAGGCCCCCTCAAGGGCACAAGACCTGAGGGGCACTACTTGGGGATGAGAAACTCACTTCAGCTGGGTCCGGCTGCTAATTCAAGATGATGGGAGCCTGTTATTTCCCTGTGGTACTGAACAAGAGGCCAACAAATTAGCTATTGGAATCACTCTGGTAGTCCTGGGTTCCGGTGAAGCTGTTGGGCTCAACAGGAGGGCCTGCCTCTGAGGGTTCATGGCAGGCTCCAGGCAGCAAAGCTGTACTTCTAGGTGCAGCTAATAAGTCTTATGGAGTACTCAGCAGCAGGCAGTCCTCTGAGAGTCCTTCCGCTTGTCCAGAAAGGGATTGAAGACTAGGTCTGAGGGCCCTATTTTTATACCTGGAGCCTTCTTTGAAGTTGGGATGACGTTTCTAATGGCTTCTCTTTGAAGTGCTTGGAAATTCCTGACTCAGCTGCCCTGGCTCCAAGCTGTGCGGGTGACAAGCTCCCTGAGTGAAGGCAGAGCACAGCCTATTCAGTTGCATGTGGGGGCTGTGTCCATCTCAGCCCCCATCCTGCCAGCAGATGGCCCATTCACCCACACCTAATCCCTCTATTTTGTGACTGTCTATGAGGAATTCACAAATTGTAACTATCTGTTACATCCATTTATGTGACCATGGGAAGGCTGCAGGCACCACATGGCTAAGGGCAAGGAAATGACAACTTTCTAAATGTAAAATCAACAGTTGATGGACAGAATGCAGAACAATGTCATACATTCACCCCAGTACAGAGATCTGGGCCTAAATCCATCGTTTTTTTGCTCACCATGCCATTCCAGTTTGGACCCAGCCATACGCAAATCAGTCTTGACCCTGTGCCCAATGGGAACAGTCCAGCCCGAACTGCCAGGCCAGGTCCTCCCTGGACTGGAAACAAGCATCCTAGGACCGGTTTCAGGGTTTCACCCCTCTTCAGCCAGGATAGCTTGATTCAAGTGGCATGGAGAGCACGGGACTCACGTCTGATTTGCATATGGCTGGGTACAAACTGGAATGGCATGGTGAGCAAAAAAACGATAGATTTAGGCCCAGATCTCTGTACTGGGGTGAATGTATGACATTGTTCTACATTCTGCACCATCAACTGTTGTTTTTGCTTTTGTCACCCCGAGTGGGACGGGTATGCTCAGACGTGCGTCCCGTGCTCTCCATGCCACTGGAATCAAGCTATCTTGGCTGAAGATTTGTGAAACCCCGAAACCGGTCCTAGGATGCTTGTTTCCAGTCCATGGAGGACCTGGCTTGGCAGTCCGGGCTGGACTGTTCCCATGTGGCACAGAGTCAGGACTGATTTGCATATGGCTGGGTTCAAACTGGAATGGCATGTTGAGCAAAAAAAGATGGATTTAGGCCCAGATCTCTGTACTGGGGTGAATGCATGACATTGTTCTACATTCTGTCCATCAACTGTTGTTTTTACTTTCTAAATGTAGCATTTTGAAATTTATAATTTAAAATCCAACCTTACCATTAAAGAGTATTTGGAATCACAATTTCCTAGATACCAAACATGAACCGCTTATCTGTCCCCAATCAAATGTTAGCACTTATTAAAGGTAATAAGCCAGCCAGTGTTATCTTATGGGACAAGTAGGCCTCACTCTAGTGAAAAATAGAATTAAGGAGTGTTTCACTACCAAGACATGTAAAACTGAAAAGTACATGCCTAACCTATAATTATAATGCACCCTGCCCTTTGGTCTACCTCGGGCCTACCTTAGGGGTCACATATGCAATTGATGTGTAGTTTAAGGCTTGGCAAGGGTGTTATATTGTCAAATTCAAATTGACTAATTAAAACAGCATTCAGGCTGCAATGGCAGGACTGAAACATGTTTAAGGGGTTATTAAGTGGTTGGTACAATAATTTCTCCAGGCCCACTACTAGCATTTAATTTACAGGCCATACGTATATGGTATACCACTCTACAAGGGGGGACTTTTAGGCAAATTAAATATGCCAATAAGCTGTAAACCAATTTAACCATGTTTAGGGAAGTGAGCACGCACGCTTTAGCACTGGTTAGCAGTTGTAGTTTGCATAAAGTCCTAACCCCACCAAAATGAATTTCAGCAAACAATGGAGGGAAACAGGTAAAACGTTTGGTGGAATGCAACCCTAGGGCTGGCAGATAGATTGAACACCCACACTATGTAAATGATGGCCCCACTTATGCCTTGAATACCCAGAGTCTTGGCCTGAACGTCCACGGTGTGCTATGGATCGATCCCCTATGATCCATGTGTTAGCAAATATGTCACAATAAATTCATACAGTATGTCAAAGTATGACCCCATGTTGTTTGTGAATGTCAGAGTACTACCATAAGCACCCACATATGCCCATTGCTAGCTACAAAGTTGTCCACTTGAATGCCCCCTTGATGTCAAGAATCCATTTCTTTGATGCTGTAATGGCCAGTATGTTGAAATGCATTCCCACAATATGTCAAATTTGGCCATCTATTATGTCTGTGACAGCCATAGTGCCACTCTGAATGCCATCAGCATGTCATGTTCAGGCGTTTATTTAAAATGCCTGTGACAGTCAGAATGTCACATGAATGACCCTGTTTGCTGATGTAGGTCCTCTAGCATGCCAAATAGCACCATTAGGGGCTCATAAACTGCCCTCACATGCTCACAATGGGCAGCAATTTTTTGGATGGTAGGAATTTCAGGACTCTTAGTAATGGATAGTGATATGAAATTGAGGGAGAGGTATAAAAGGTAAAGGTAGAGGGTTAGGTAGAGGTAGAAGTAAAGGTTGAGAGTGAGGTAGAGGCAATGTAAGGCAGAAATAAAATTACATAAAGATAGAAAGTGAGTTATATGGAGGTACACAGAGCGAGAATAGAGAAACAGAGTGCAGAACAGGTATAGAGTGAGTTAGAGGTAGCAAGTGTGAAATACAGAGGGAGTAAAATAATAAGAGAAATTTTAACTGAGTTAGGTAAAAGCAAAGTATGAAGTGACATGTGAGACTGGGTGAGGCATGTGAGTGAGAATACAAGTGAGGGTATTGTAAGTTGAAAGTGAAATAGAAGGAGAAGTAGGGCGAATAATGGTTGTAGAAGGTGAAGTAGAGGTAGAGAGTGAGTTAGAGGTTATCACAGTGAGGTACAAATTGAGTCAGAGGAAGAAAGAGACGTAAAAGAAGTCAGAGTTATAGGTAGAGAGTTACATAGATGGTGAGCAGTGGTACCGAGAGAGGTAGAGAAAGTGGTAGTGCTTGAGACTGTGGTAAAAGTTGTAAGATAGAGGATGAGAGTGATGTGAACACTGACAAAGGGATAGTGATAATGAGGTAGTGATAGGTGTTATAGGCCGCTACAACCAGCAACATGATGGGACAGTTGATTTGCTTTTTTGCTTGATCGTCAGATCACAGCTGATGTTCTTCTGGTACTAGGCTGTTGCATTAAGCACCCATGAAACTTCTGTGTACGTTAGATCATTCCGCTCATCCTTGTCCCACAAAGCTTTACAATCACGTCACTGTATATCAGGGACAGTGATGAGTTGCCTTGGGATGTGTAGACAGGAAGACCAAAATTGGTTGTTGGCTGTAGCACTCTTAAGCAAAAATTACACTACGCTATTTGCTTGCGTAACAAACCATTTTTCATAATTCTTTTTTATTAATAGGGCTGCTACTTATCTTTTCATAGATGGTAGGGTAGAGACCTAACACCCTTTATGAACATGACATCACGGCTGCATAAAATGTTAGTTATCTGCATATTTCAGGAGAACTCACATACCATTGATTGGAGAAGTTCATTATTGCTCTTGAAATATTGATGAAGTACAGAATTAAATAGGTGATAAAAAGCATTATTTAGTTATTCTTTGTATTTAATTGGTTGGCATTGATTTGGACATCAAAAACTAAATACATCAGATGCTTTCATCTTCTAAAGGAATTGGACAGTAAACTAATTTTGAGTCTAAAATAAAAAAATATATGTTTTAACTTAGATAGACAGGTGTCTTTTCCACTGTGGTTTAATAAAACTCTTAATGCAACATCATATCATATAAATATTATTTCTAGTTAACATTAAAGTGGAAGGACTCATACTAGACACAAGATCCAACTTACTTCTCAATTTCTGCAATTCCCTTCAAACTAGGATTTCTGGCAAAAGAATCCACAATCTTCTTTCCTTTTAATGGCACCATACACCTTATGAGGACACTAGGAAGGGGGTGCGGCCAGATATCCTGTGCAGTGCAGAGGCCTCCCTGGATCAGGAGGGGTTGAGCTCCCTTTCCTGAGGGGCCTGCAGATGGCATCGGGCTCATCTTGGTCTCTGCAGTGTGTAGCAGGAGAAGCACCGCGGCAGCCCATATGATGCTCTGACCATAAGTACCTGTGGCTTGCAGTGCCCTTTAGAGGCATGAGTGGCACGTGAAACCTGGGCCCAGCAGGGGGCTCACCCTCCATGGAGAAGGGGACATGGAGCATCCACCTTCCCTGAAGGAGTGAGAAGGAGCTGATCATACAGCACTAGGGAGGACTTTCCTGCAGCCATCGGACATGCTTGGGAAGCGCTGAGAAGGCCTCAGTGGGGCTGCCGTTGTTCGGACTGGTGGTCTGCAGCATTCCTGTGCGGTATGGTTGGTGACCTCGTGAGGAAACATTGAGGGCGACACTGCATGGCGGTCCCCCCAGAGTGAGAGCAGGTGCCCATGAGAAGTGCGATTGAGAAGGGCTTACTGCCTCACTAATGACAACCCTGAAGGTAGAGGCCTACTGTCCTATGGCACTCTCAATGAAGGAAGAGGCAAATTACTTCAGCGCAAGGTAATAGAGGCCCCAGCCCAGGCTAGCCATGGGTGCACATAGAGAACTCATAGAGCAGTTGCCTGAGAGGGCACAATACCGGGGAGTGCTCCCCTGTGCCGCCAAGAGAAGGGACACAAGGCGCTGCCTGTCAAGGCTATCAACTTGGATCCAGAGGCAAACCCAGTGCCTGGATTGCATCCCACAGTATAGATTGAGCTGGAGCACCATATCATAGGTCTGTCTTCTTTGATTTGTGCTCCTTGGTGATGGGGTGATTGAGGGCCCTGCAGGAATGACGCCCTGCCCCATGGAGGCACTGGGAGGGGCCGCCCATTGCTTTCTCTGCCTCATATGATCACCAGACTATGGGAAACATTGCCACCTAAAAAGGGACCCGAACAGGAAGCTGACCCAACAGCTTCCACGACTCATCCTCCGAGGGATCCCATGGTAACCATTGTTAATCAAAACACCATGGTACCTCCAAATTTTATTAATGAACCACTGAGCACCATCAAGGATGTGAAGACATCACTGGGGTCCAAAACTGATGTAATGGCAATTGATAAGGGACTCCTGAGGGCGGACCAAGCACACCTGACAGAGAGAGAGTGGGGACCACTGAATCGACACTGGCTGCTATACATCCTACGATGAAGGAACTGCAGGAGCACGTCTGAACCCAATAATAAGAGATTACTGGACCCATGACAATGGTCGAAGATGCAGAAGGTGCATCTTGGTGCAAAAATGTGCAAGTTGTGAGCCTACCCAAGGGAGTGGAGGAACTTGTATGGAACTCTTCCTAGAAGATTGGCTACTGAACACTGTGCTGGATGGTAGGCACTCAACCTTCTCCTTGGAAAGGGCACACAGGGTCACCGAGCAAGTCCCGGCTGGGGCCCCACCCACACCGGTTTTAGCCCACCTGTTCATCAATTGGTACAGAGGCCATGTGATACAGATTGCGAGGAGCAAGGGCCCATGAAATGTAGAAAACGGAAAGTTGAATATAAAGCCGGACTGAACTACAGGAGCACAGAGATGCCATAGCTCATTCCTAGCAATAAAAAGAAAACTCCTCCAAGTGGAACTTAAGCACTCCCTCATGTTTCTGGCCAAATTGTGGGTATTAGGCTCTGAGAAAACTCACTTTTTCATATCTCTAGTAGCCTCTTGGAAGAGTCTGGAATGCAAAGAACTGTCTCACTCGAGGACGCATCCCCATCCAGTGGATGGACAGTGCAGTGACCCAAGAAACAATGGTGCTGGGATGCCAGAGGTAAACCATCCCAAGACAAGCAGCGAGGGAATGCACAAAAACAGCAGTCAAACTGCAACTTTGTGCTAGAACTGACCAGGGATCTGGAAGATCCACAGTAGACTCACGAGGAGAGGACATGGCATCCACATTGTTTAAAGTCATACAGGAACTGCACTTAGGGCCAGAAATTACACAAATGACATCAGACTTGGTCATATGATGCAGTAGAGGTGTATGCTATAGAGTGTTGTGTGACATTCCAAACTTTTTTGACATGAGGGGCGAGAGGACATTGGTGAGGGGGTGTGCCTCCCTCATCCTGGCCCAGAGGGAGGACATACCGAGATTAGAAAGGCAAGCTTCCCTTAAAGACCCTAGAGCTGGCAGGGTCATGGTCCGATGGGCTCCCCACTTTCGAGAAGGACTGTTCATTGAGGCTTTCCATGAACATTTTTACACTGTCAGAAGCTGTTCTTTGCATCAACCTGGGTGTAGGAGTTGGGGAAATGTTCTGTTTATTGTTCATGTGCAGTGTAGGTCTATGACAGACAACATGCTTAGAGACGGTTGGGCACAAGATGACAGCTAACCATGCAGGACTGTTATCTAGGTACAATGTGATTACCTGGAATGTGCACAAGATGGCATTTCCCAGACTCTGACACCAGATTCACTCCTACCTGAAGCATAGACAGGTACATATGAATAACTGCAGCAAACACACAACTGCATTGAAGCTCGCTAAACTAGCCAAATTGTGGAGGGTACAATTGGTTGGTACCTCTTATTCAGCCGATGTGAGGAGGGGCCTGATCTGGATCTCGCATACGGTGCCTATGATGCTCCACCCGAATCATGTTACCTGTATGGCCGATATGTAGTTGTAAAGAGTGCACTGGATAGCCCCCCATTTACGTCCCCAGCAACAAGTAAGCCCAGTTCCTTGATGACCTAACCCCCATTCTAGTGTAGAATGTATTAACACTCAGCATCTGGAGTGGTGACTTCAACTGTGTACCAGAAGTAGAACTTGACATGTCGACCCCCCGCTACGGGACATGGTGAGCATCAGAGTGGTGCGCTATTGCATATCCTGGATGGGAGACAGACAGCTGCATGATATGTGGCATACTATCAATCAATCATCAATCAACAGCATTTGTCAAGCACAACACTATCAACTCTAGGGGTATCTGGGCGCTGTGTCTCTGTGGAAGAGCCAGGTCTTCAGTCTCTTTCTGCAGTCTGCCAGGGAGGAGACTGTACGAAGCTGGAGGGGAAGACCATTCCAGGCCTTGGCAGCGATGTAGGAAAAGGAGGGGCCACTGCTGTGGCTGCAATGCATGCAGGGTGTGTGTGCAGGGGGAGTGAAGAGGAGTGCGGGTTTCTAGCAGTTTGGTGGAATTTCAGTTGATGATTGATGTAGGCAGGTCCTAGGTCATGCAGGGCTTTGTAGGTATGTCTGAGGATCTTGAACTAGCATCTCTTCTATATGGCGAGTCAGTGGAGAGCTCTCAGGAGGGGGGCGATGTGAGTCCATTTGGGGAAGTCCAGAATAAGTCTGGCTGCAGTGTTATGTATTCTCTGAAGTCTTCTGAGGAGATGGGTGGAGATGCCGACATAGAGGGAGTCGCGGTAGTTGAGGAGGCTAATGACATGGGCCTGAGTGACAGTTATCTCTCATCAATTTGACTACATCGGTCATGGCATTGCAGAAGTTGGTTTTGACATTGGAGGGGTCCTCGGTGAGTGAGAGGATAATTTTGGTGTAATCTGCATGTTGAGCTTGTAGGTTCTGGCAACATCCGTGAGGGGGTCATGTAGATGTTGAACAGAGTGGGAATGAGGGATGATCCTTGTGATACGCTGCATATGGTGTCTTTGTGTGCAGAGGTGAAGGGAGTCTTGCTGTATAACTATGTTGTAGAGTCTGTTGATGAGGATGTTATGGGAGACAATGTCGAACGCTGCCAAGAGGTCAAGGAGGATCAGGTCCACAGTTCCTCTGTGGTCAAGCAGTGTTATGATGTCATCGGTGGTGGTAATTAGCATGGTCTCAGTGCTGTGGTTGGCACGGAATCATGATTGTGAGGTGCCCAGTAGGTGGTTTTATTTCAGGAACTTGGTGAGCTGCTGATTGATGGATTTCTCAAGTACTTTGGCCAGGTAGGGGAGCAGGGAGGTTTGACGATAATATTTTAGGTTGCCGGGGCGCCTATGGGCTTTCTTTAGGAGAGGTCTGAAGTCTGCATGATTCCATCTGTCTGGTAAGGTTGTTGTGGAGATGGAGGGTTGAGGGTGTGGTGAGTTACATGCTGATTGGGTTCATTGTGAGATTGTAAAGGTGGTGGGGGCAGGGGTCGGTGGGTGTCCCAGAGTGGATGGAAGACATGATCACTGAGGTGGTCAGGGCTGTGAGTCGAGACCAGGATGTAATGGTTTGGCTGATGCCCCCTGGTTGGTTGAGGTCATTAGTGTTGAGGGTGGCAAGTTGAAGGTTGAAATTCTTGTAGATGTTGTTAGCTTGCTATGGAAGTAGTCTGAAAGGGTGTCACATAGTTCTTGGGAGTGTTGAAAATTGAAATAGCGGTGTGAGTAAGCCTTTACTGAAGACATGAATTCCCCTTATAGGACCGAGTTTCTCTCGTTATGTTGACTAAAGTCTGGACTCCATTTTGTATTGTCATGCCTCCACGGAGAAGAGTCCTATCTTCGTGTTAGTTGCTCTTGCAATCTGCCTAGTAACAGTCTATAAATAGCTCCTTTGTCTGTCTGGCGCATGCCCAGACTTGACCACATCTGTTATCAGTTAGTCCTTGCTTGACCATGTTTTCGAGGGCTCAAGGAGTGTGTCAGCTCCGCCCATATATTGATTCTGTATCGAAAATGACCATAAAAGGTAATATTCTTTGCCTCATGTTGTATCCACCCACTTATGAGCCCCTCTTTGTGTATAAAAGGGGACCGTGTACGCAAGTTCTTTGTGCTACTCTATGCAATACTGAAGGGTGTTGTATGGATTGTAGGACCACCCTTAAGGGTTAATAAACTTTGTCTTTGTACTTTGCAGTTTCCGTGCCAACTTCCTTATAGATTTCATTGCAGAAGAGCAAACCCTTGTGCCCTGCGGGCCTAGCTGGGGCCTGTATTCATCAATTGGCGCCCGTCACGTGGGGCTCATCGGCGACTCGGATGCTCGAAGGATTGGTCGTGACGAAGGTGAGGAATTTGGCCGGGGATGTGATCACTGCCAGAGGCACTTTAGTCCTGGCATCCCGAGGTTTTCTTCCTTCCCTTCCGAGCTGACCATCTGGGTGGCGCCGGTCCTCGACTGAGACCTCTTCTGTCGGTCCTGCCGTGACAGCCGTTTGGGCGAATTTTGGAGCTTGGCAGTTGGAATCTGGACTCTTGATTGGTAAGAACCGTTGTACGGTACTTGCTCCGAGTTTTTGAAGCCTGGTTTGGCTATTTGAGTTTGATTTGTGATGACCGGTCATATCTTAAATTGATTATTGTGAGAATATATGCGTTGCAACACATATAGGCAGGTAATGTGGAGATATTTCTCCGGAACTGTGTAACTTTGAATGGCACAACGTTTAAGTGCCATTTTTTTTGATAATACTGCATATTTTGCATTATTTTTGAGCATGCCTGCTTTTAGCGCACTCCGTAAGTGGTGCTGCTGCTTTGGAAACCGGTTAAACCTCGAGGAATCTGCTCCAGCTCCCCCAGAGGGGACTCCTAATAGGGATATGTATGTGAAGCATGGTCTTTCTTCCATAATGTACAGCACAATATGGAGGAAATATACCAGAAAGGATCCTGAGTTACGATGGCCTTTGTATGGATCGTTTGATATGCATAAGATTGAGTATGTGGAACAGTGTATGTGTAAACGGCGTGCTCGTCAAGACATGTTTGAATGTGTGCGATTATGGGTGAAGGAAGTGCGTGAGCGAGAGAAACGTGAGAAAGCGCTGTTGGATAAAGAGCAACGGAAGAATGATCATGTGCGAGCACAGGAAGCGAAGCGTCGGGAGGAAAGAGAACAGACGGAGAGACAAGAGAAAGAGCGTAGGTTGCAAGTCTCGGGTCAATATGCTGTCCGTCAGTCACTTTATCCTGTCCTTAATAATCCTGACGATGATTTTTATTTACTAGATCGCTCTCCGCCCCCTTATGTTGGCGCGTCTGCCCC
This sequence comes from Triturus cristatus, assembly GCF_964204655.1. Taxonomy (NCBI): domain Eukaryota; kingdom Metazoa; phylum Chordata; class Amphibia; order Caudata; family Salamandridae; genus Triturus; species Triturus cristatus. The sequence continues at coordinate 1,415,976,798 of NC_140589.1, forward strand.
GGGGCCACAGGATTCTGGATCGGTGTCGGGTAAGGTAGACACGCGGTCCATGTTATCGGTTGACCGAATGGGTGAGCTTCGGCAAGTTTCCTATCGTGCACTTAAGGGCAAGCTATCCCTTGCTGAGTTGTTGAATTCTTGGGAGAAGTGGCAGGATAGAGAGAAGTTGTATTTTTTGGGCCACTTTTCTGATGAAGTGATTGCTGCTTTCCGGAAATATTCCAGCGTCTTTGAGCCTGATGATGTGGTATCAGATGCTAAAGCATTGCGTAATGGTGTTTTCTCTCCCTCTAAGGCGCCTGATGCGGTTCGACGGCTGTTTGCATTACGGGACGCGGTGAGTGACCTTAAAGAGAAAGCGCGCCAGAAAGCTGAGGAGGAAAAGAAGTCGGCTTCACGTTTCGGTGATGACCAATCATCTACCTCCCACTCAGATAAGAGCGACCTAGTGCATGCTAAACCAATGCGAGAGGCGGCACCTTTGTATGTTCCTCCTAAAGGAGCGGGAACTAGTTCGGATATTACCTCCGCCGATGCTAAGGGATATTTTGTGTACAATTGGGTTTCTACTCCCTGGCATAGGGCTGACGTCATGGCATTAAAGAACGCGTTGCCTGATCCCCGCAAGAATCCAGCGGCCTTTTACGAAGAAGTCGAGGGGGCCTTGAATTCTTGTACTATGACCTTAGCAGATATAGATCTGTTCTTTGGGCTTATTTTACCACCGGATATGTGGCGATCCGTACGGAAGGTGGACGATGTTGCCGCTTTTAAGGCTCGGTGGTCTGAGCTTGAGGATGAGGATAGGGAGAGGAAGCCCGCGCAGAAACCACCTCAAATTATTTTGGATCTCCCTGCTGCTATTCTGACTAAGTTGAAAACAATCATTCCCCCTAAAAAGATTGACTGGAACATGTTAGCCTCGTGTAAGCAGAAAGCCGATGAATCAGTTGCAGATTTCTTTATGCGCTTTGAGGAGACATTTCATGATTTTAGTGGTCAGTCCCTTACGGATGATACGGGTCGGCACCTTTTTGCTGATAAATATGTGGCGAATTTATTACCGGCAATAGCGGCCCGCCTAAAGGCGAGTGAAAGTTCTTGGTCCACGGCGTCTCCGACAGCCCTCCTGACTATAGCTCAGTATTATGAGCGTCAGGAGCAAGAAGCGAAGGGGCAGGAGGAGAAGAAGTCGAAAGATTTAAAAACGAAGGTGATGTTAGCGCAAGTGTATGGTCCGCCCCGTCGGGGTGTCAATAGAGGTAGGGGAGGATTTTATGGTCCTCCCTCGGGCCGATCTGATTTGAATAGGAATCAATGTGCGTATTGTAAACAAGTGGGACACTGGGCCAGAGATTGCCCGGCGTTGCATGCTTCGCGGCAGGGACATACTCAGGGTGGCCCGAGAGGTAGAGGGAGTTTCTCGAATCTTAGGGGGAATTCTAACGATCACGCTCGTTTTGACCCTGCCGGGCAGCACCGAGATAGACCTAATGTCTTTGATCGGCAAAACCAGTATCAAGTGTCAGGGATTGACCGCTCTGGGTACCATGATTCTCAGCATGCATAGGAATGCGTTAGATGGGGGTTAGAATCAGTTGAGGTGCCGGTTGATCAGAAGGGTCCTTATGTATCAGCTGAGGTTTTGGGTTCTACTACTGATCAGTTCCTAGTAGATACAGGAGCGACTCGTAGTGCGCTGTCTAAACAATTGGTTCCGAGGGCTCCCCCATCTGGCTTAATGGTTACATCGGTAGGGTTTGATGGTACACTCTCCCGAAGCCCTCTTTCTCGGCCCCTCACATTTCAGGTTGATTCTTTTTCTGCACCCTGTCCGTTTTTGCTTGCCCCGAACACGCCGGACAACATTATGGGTCTTGATATGCTAAAGCACTTCAGAGCTACGATCCGCTGCTCCCCCGCTGGTGTGCGTGTGATATTAAATGATAATCACCCTTTGTCTGAACGGATGTGTGTGGTTGCAGAGGATACCGTGTTAGCAACTCTTCCCCGTACTTTGTGGGCCGTTTCGGATACCGATGTAGGACAGATGGTGATTCCGCCTGTCCATATTAGTGTCAAGGAGGGGGCGGTGTTACCACGCCTCCCGCAGTATCGTATTTCCCAGGAGGGGGAGGAGGCCCTTATACAGATTGTGCAGGATTTGATTAAGGTGGGAGTAGTGGAGGAGGTTCCCTACAACGTCTGTAACAGTCCGATTCTACCCATTTTGAAAAAGGATACGGATGCCAAAGTTTATCGGTTTATCATTGATTTGAGAGAAGTAAACAAGATCGTGATCCCTCAATATCCAGTGGTTTCTGATATCACGACGTTGCTTACTTTGGTCCCGCCTACGGCGACGACGTTTTCAGTCATTGATTTGAAAAATGCTTTCTTTTCGATTCCTATTCATCCCGATAGTCGATACCTTTTTGGTTTCACTCTGAATAATAGGTCTTATCGATTTTGTAGAGTTCCTCAGGGCTACACAGAAAGCCCTAGCATTTACAGTCAAGCTTTGAAAAGATAATTGGACTCCTTTGTTCTGCCCGAGGGTGTTGCCCTCATTCAATATGTCGATGACATCTTGTTGGCGGCTGACACTCCGGAGTTGTGTGAGAAGAGTACGTTGTCCTTGCTTTCCTTTTTGGCATCCCATAATCACAAAGTATCTCGGAAGAAATTGCAGTTCTGTAGACAAAAGGTGACTTATCTGGGTCACCTTTTGTCTAAGGAGGGGCGTGCACTCACACCAGATTGTATCCAAGTAATTTTGGACACGCCAGCGCCTTCCACGCAGAAGGACGTGCGTGCATTTTTGGGTCTTGTTTCCTTTTGTAGGCAATGGATATTAGGGTTCTCACACATAGCCAAGCCATTATTAGCCCTTTTGACAAAAGACACACCTATTCCGCTTCCTTGGTCAAATGAGTGTGACGCTGCTTTCCAGCAATTACGACAGGCCCTTTGTTCAGCACCAGTGTTAGGGACCCCTGATTATACAAAACCTTTTTCGCTGTATGTGCATGAGAAAGATGGATGTGCATTATCAGTTTTAGTGCAGATGCACGGCGACAAGCAGCGCCCTTGTGCATATTTTTCGGCTGTACTTGATCCTGTTGCCCGAGCATTGCCTGGTTGTTTTCGCTCGGTTGCGGCAACAGCTGTGTCAATACGCCAAAGCGAGGGAATTGTGTTATCTCATAAGCTGTTGGTATTAGTCCCCCATGCTGTTGATGCCCTGCTTAATCAGACAAAGACACAGCATTTGACCAGTGCCCGTTTAACGGGATATGAGCTGACGCTTTTGGCTCCTCATATTACGTTAAAGAGGTGCGTAACGTTAAATCCGGCCACATTGCTGCCGTTCCCTGAGACTCAGTCTGGAGCGCGGAAAGCACATGATTGTATTCTTGTGACTGAGGAACAAACAAAGGGTCGTATTGATCTCCAGGATACGCCCTTTCCAGATGTAGATGGAGAACTGTGGGTGGACGGATCATGTCTGAAGCTACCAGACGGTACGACTTCAGCAGCGTATGCAATTACCACACTGCAAACAATAGTGGAGACAGCACGCATACCACAGAAATCAGCTCAAGCAGCGGAACTGATAGCATTAACACGAGCATGTGAGCTCAGTACAGGATTGTGTGTGAATGTTTATACAGACAGCCGCTATGCTTTCGGAGTAGCGCACGATTTCGGCCTACTCTGGAAGGAGAGAGGGTTTCTAACATCGCATGGAGTACAAATAATGCATGGAGAGTTAGTTCACAACCTTTTGACTGCATTGACATATCCGAGGAAAATTGATATCATTAAATGTAGTGCCCATAAGAAAGTAGTTAATAAAGTTGGAGAAGGGAATGCGTTAGCAGACCGGGTGGCACGGGAGACTGCGATGCAGCCCGGTGCTACTGCCATGTATGTAGTGAAGTCGCAGGTAGAAAGATGGCACGATGCGAAGGAAGAAGTGCGGGAAATACAGAGGACCGCTTCTGATAAAGAACGGGAGCAATGGTCCAGTGAGGGAGAATTGGATGATGAGGGTTGTTGGAGAAATAAGCAGATGGATAGATGGAAGCTACCCACAGCTTTTGTACAACCTATGGTTCAGATGGCACATGGGCTAGCACATGTTGGAGCTTCCGCAATTGTAAAATTGCTTACACAAGTCTGGGAGCATCCAGAGATTGCTAGCGCGGCAAAGAGGGTGGTGCAGACCTGTATGGTTTGCCTGAGGTACAACCCAGGAAAGGGTACTCGAACTCCAGCAGGAGGATTTGCGACACCTACTGCACCCTTTGAGGTTTTGCAGATGGATTACATCCAGCTTGAGCGCTGTAACAATTTGAAGTACGTTCTAGTAGTGGTATGTGCCTTTAGTAAATGGGTCGAGGCATACCATACGAAAGACAATACTGCAATGACTACCGCCAAGATGCTATTGAAGGAGTTCTTCCCTCGATATGGCGTTTGTAGACTTCTGAAGGGTCTGGGCATCACCCAGAAGTTTCACGCAGTGTTTCACCCTCAGTCTGCAGGACTAGTCGAGAAGTATAATGGTACACTGAAGCTCAAGATCGCTAAAATCCAAGCTTCGACATCTTTGACTTGGCCAGATGCTTTACCACTGGCATTATTGTCAATTAGATCGATACCGCACTCTCGAACCGGTCTTACACCGTACGAGATTATTTTCGGACGCCCAATGAATATTTGGGGTCCACCAAGACCTAAGGCTGTGTATGATGTACCTTGTGTAATGATGAATGATTATCTGGCGCAGTTAACGGATAACTTGGTTTCTATTCATCAACAGGTCCGGGAGGCGCTCCCTGATCGGTCCACCGGCGAAGGACATAGTCTCCGGCCTGGAGACTATGTTATGGTGAAGATTTTTGAAAGGACGAACAGCTTGGAGCCGAGATGGGTTGGTCCTGAGCAGGTCCTACTTGCAACGAGGACGGCTGTGCGGGTTTCCAACAGAAAGAATTGGATCCATTCCCTGCACTGTCGTAAAGTACCGCCCGGATTGGTGGAGCCTGCTGTATTGACCGATCAACGAGAGATTCTGACTGCAGAGAAAGGCCGTGCTGTGGGACCGAACGACACTGAGGAGCTCTTCCCGGACCACGCGACTCCTGGAGGAAAGCGATATCATCTCAGGCCAAGGAAGTGAATTCTTCAGTATTAGGACATGTTGTCAGAACGGCCCTTGGGTTAGTGAAACGGAGAGCCAATGAGGCAAGGGGGGGGGGATCAGCCCTGCATTAGTGTAGCGACACCCGTCTTGGCCCGCTGGTGAAGAAATCGACCGCTGCCCAAGGGGAAGAGTTCTGACAAACCTTTTAGTTTCAGGAAGATATTGATTCTTTATTCTGACATGGAGAAAAAGAAAATCCTTTGTGCAACAGGTTTTATGCTTACAGTAGCTATTGTTGGGATAGCCACATGGTTTGTGGAGGATGTGACTCCTGCTCGAAAGTTACTTGTGTTGACTACTCCAGTGCCTGAGGAGCACTACTTTTATACCCTTCCGTATCAAGAATTGAAGCATCGTCAGTCTTATTTGAATAACACTTTCATCCAGATGTTGCATCATACCCACGTTGCCACGAATGCTACGAACTGTTGGATATGTGGTATGATGCCAGCTCATCAGAAGAAAGGAGGAACGCCATTCATACCTCTTCCTTTCTCTCATAATGGCTCTTGTAGAGCATGGTACACTTTGCTTTTTGCCACCCGGAAACCTACAGTGGGACGATTACTCTTCAGACTTAATAGGGAATGTCATCAGGATAAAGATGAATACCCGCAAGCGAATGGGACAATTTAGGAATGGGAAGAGTATCGACCAGACAATGAATCGATTCCTTATATTTTCACGAACACCAGAGACACTGTGGGGAAGGACCGATTTGTGATTCAAGTGGCACAAGCTCAAGCGGACCTGTGTGTCCAGAGTGTGGGTTATATTCCTGTTGGTGTTAGTGATTGCATCACTATTCTAAATATCGACGGATTGAATAACAGTACCTTCTTAGCATCTCATAATACATACTTCGTATGTGGAAATAAAGGTTATTACCGTTTGCCAGCCGGTTGGTCTGGAGTATGTTATGTAGCATTCCTATTACCCCCTGTATTCTTGGCGCCTGCATCTTATCATAAAGATTTGAAGTTGCTGAATAATGTGACTGTAAATAGGTATAAACGTACTCTATCGATTGATGACGTGGACCAGACTGACACCAGTCTGCAGCAGTATATTGATTTTAATTTAGGATTGTTTTTCTTTGTTGGAGCTGCCCTAAATAGTAGGAAAGTTCGAAGGTTAACAAGAGTGGTAGAGGCTGTGACAAATCAAACCGCTGCTGCTCTTGGGAATCTTACGGAAGAATTACAGATTACTAGAATTGTTGCATTGCAGAATCGCATGGTGTTAGGTGTTATGTTAGCTAACCGAGGTGGAGCTTGTAAAATTATCGGAAGTAGTTGTTGCGTGTTTATTCCTGACCACACGCCATCAGTTTATAATGCTATCAATAAACTGCATAAAATTGCAGCTGAAATCCATACAGAAAATGGTACTTGGACCTTTTCTGGATGGTTTTGGGCGTTGATCACCACATGGGGGTGGAAGGTCCTAACTGGTCTCTGTATCATTGTGGCAGTTTTGTTTTCTTGTTGCATTTGTATTCAATGTGGTCCTTTACTCTGTTCCCTATGTGTGTCACTCTGCATTCCTGATAAAAAAGCTATTGCCAATGTCACTTACCAGAAACATCTGACTAAAGAAATAGAAGAAATGATGAAGATTGACATATACGATGATTATCCTAACAAACCGGATGTCTTCAGTAAATGCTGAAAGGGTCGTCTGTTGAAAATTGAAATAGCGGTGTGAGTAAGCCTTTACTGAAGACATGAATTCCCCTTATATGACCGAGTTTCTCTCGTTATGTTGACTAAAGTCTGGACTCCATTTTGTATTGTCATGCCTCCATGGAGAAGAGTCCTATCTTCGTGTTAGTTGCTCTTGCAATCTGCCTAGTAACAGTCTATAAATAGCTCCTTTGTCTGTCTGGCGCATGCCCAGACTTGACCACATCTGTTATCAGTTAGTCCTTGCTTGACCATGTTTTCGCGGGCTCAAGGAGTGTGTCAGCTCCGCCCATATATTGATTCTGTATCGAAAATGACCATAAAAGGTAATATTCTTTGCCTCATGTTGTATCCACCCACTTATGAGCCCCTCTTTGTGTATAAAAGGGGACCGTGTACGCAAGTTCTTTGTGCTACTCTATGCAATACTGAAGGGTGTTGTATGGATTGTAGGACCACCCTTAAGGGTTAATAAACTTTGTCTTTGTACTTTGCAGTTTCCGTGCCAACTTCCTTATAGATTTCATTGCAGAAGAGCGAACCCTTGTGCCCTGCGGGCCTAGCTGGGGCCTGTATTCATCAGGAGGGGTGGATAATTCTTTATGTTGAAGAGTTCCATTGTTGGGCTGAGCACAGAGTCGATGCTGGTGGTGATGGCTGCTTTTTTGGCTTCCCTGATGTGCTGGTGATAGTTGCTGAGGGCTGGTTTATGAGCTGCTCTGCCAGCAGGGTTCTTAGTGGCTGGCCATCGTTTCTCCAGTTGATGACAGTTGCGCTTGGTGGTCCTGAGTTCTTGTGTGTACCAGCTGGCATTTTGGATGTTTTGTAGGTTTCAGTGGGGTGACTGTCAGTGCTGTCAGTGATTCAGGCAACAAAATTCTAGACAGCCTGGTCGAGGTCTGTTAAGGCCTTGGCTTGTGAGGTGATCTGGGCTTGTGACCACTGAGCTACGGTGACCTTGCTCCAGCGTCGTGGGAAGAGAGCTGATGCCTGGTGATGTCCTGCTGGGTATTGGGGATGGTGAAGTGTATGATAGTGTGGTCATTCCAGTTGAGGTACGTGTTATGGCTGAATTTGATATTGTTGCTGAAGGTGAAAATGGGGTTGAGTTTCTGGCTTTGTGTGTGGGTTCGGTGACCAGTTGGGTGAGGCCAAATTTATTCAGGTTCTCCGGGAGGGTGATGGAGTTTGCATCATTGAGGTGGTCAATGTGGAAATTGAGGTTGCTGGGTAGGACGTAGTGATGAGAGTCGATTGCTGAGGAGGCGATGAGGTTGTGGGATGGCATTGCAGTATGTTGCTCAGAGTCCCCAGGGTCTGTAGACGAGTGTGCCTCTTATTGTGGTCTTCACGTTAGTTTGACTTAGCAAGTTAAGGTGTTCCATGAGAGGAGTGGGGTCATCGTTGGTGATGGTGCATCTCATGGTTTACTTGAAGATGATAGTAATGCCTCCACCATGCTTGTTGGCACGGTCTCAGTGTATCATCTTGTAGTCTTCAGGAGTGGTGGTGGTGATATCAGGATTCAAAGGGGGGTTGAGCCATATTTCGCTGATGAAGGCAATACTCTCACTTCTCATGGGTACACTAATTACACACAATAATTAGTACTGGATACATAGGCCTCAGTATATCTGACAACCATCTGCTCAAGATGGTGGTGGCGTAAGGCAGGCAGTACTACAGACAGATACCAACCTGGAAACTACATGTTAGGCGCTGCAAGACCTGGTGTTCAGGAACACAAAAGACACACACTTTGGTCAGTTAATTGCGCCTCAATTATAGATTATGTTTTCATATCGGCTTCATTAGAAGATTTTTTTATTAAAAGCTGAGGTTATACCCACTGTGCACGGGGACCATAATCCAACCTCGGTTATATTCAGGGTTGCACTTTCACCGGATTTTGTTAAAGAACCTGGGGTCAGTAACTTAGCACCCTCGACAGATAATTTAAGTGTGACCTGGAAAGGCACTGATAAAAGTAATCTGTTTTAACAAATGTTAACAACTTACCGATCATCTGTTGAAACTTGTTTGTTGTCTACTGATCCCAATCCTGAGGCAATTAATGCTTTTAGCCACTTATGAGCAGGCATCAAGCAACTGATTTCAAGACCAGCACCTAATAATAATCAAAATCCTAAGTGGTTTAATAGTGCTTGCTCATGGGCAAATAGAGAGCTCCGTGCTGCTCTTACAGTGGTACCTAGGGATGCAAGCCTTGTCAGATCACTGAGGCACCAATACAAACAAGTGGCTAGGCAGTGGAAAGATGAGATCCTGAAAAAACATTGGGACAACCTTGCCTGTGCTGCAAGACTCCACAACACATATGGTTTCTGGGCAACAGTTAAGGACATGAGAACCATGAGCCGCACACTTACCCCTCTAAGCTACAATATAACCAGCGAAGCCTGGGAAGCCCACTTTTCCAAAATATTTTATTTGAAAGGCTTATTTCAAAGGTTTTATATAGCGCTGGCTAGACCCGGAGGTATCAGAGCACTTTACATGAGTATCAGACCATAGTTGCAGGTTACATTGTTACAAAGGTTACACAGTTATTAGAGGATAGCTACATAGTTACATGATCGGTCGAGACAAACAATAAGGGCATATGAGTAAGGGAAAAAGTAAGCAAGGGAGCGATTCACGGGGGAGGGGGTAGGAGCAGGAGAAGTAGACAGCGAATGAAGGATGGAAAGAGGAGGGGGAGGGTGAGAGACACAGCATGAAAGAAGAGGGGGAAGGGTGACGGGGCACAAAAATGAGTAATAGCTGGGTCCAAAGTCCAGTAAGCTGTGATCCCAGGGGAAGTGATATCATTCCCCCAACTCAGATGCGAGAGGCTTCCTTTACACAGTGGACTCTCTCAGAGGGGTCTCTGAGACTCCAAGGCCTACCTACTGGATCCTTCCCCAAAAAGGGGAGAGGGAGTGTTTTGGCAAGGGGCACCATACCATGCCTCAACTGTGAGTGGCTCCCTTAGCGCTGTGGACTCTGTCAAAGGGATCACTGAGACTCCAGAGTATAAGTAGTTGGATCTTTCCCCAACAAGGGGAGAAGGAGTGCTTAGTTAAAGGGCACAAGGGACAGGAGGCTAGGGGGCATAGCAGGCAAAGGAAGAAATAAAGGGGGGAGGGGAAAGGAGTAGGGGAGGTAGACAAAGAATGAAAGAGGGAGAGCGGTAGGGGAGGGTGAGAGAGAGCATGAAAAGAGGGGGAGGGTGCTTTAAGCGGTTAACTCTCTCAGAGGGGTATCTAAGACTCCAAGGTGTACCTACTGGATCCCTCCCCAACAAGGGGAGAGGAAGTGCTTTGGTAAAGGGTGCCATACCATGTCTCAGCTGTGCGTGGTTCCCTTGATGCTGTGGACTCTCTCAGAGGGTTCACTGAGACTCCAGAGTAAGAATATTAGATCTTTCCCCAACAAAGGGAGAAGGAGAGCTTAGTCAAAGGGCAACAAGGGACAGGGGGCTAGGAGGAGGGTTGGAAGTGGCAGGTCAACAGAGGGGGAACAAACTGCAAAAGAAAATCACATTAATTACAGAAAGATAGCACATACAATACCCGGATAAATTAGCGATCCAGAAAAAGACAGGATCCACGAAAGGCAAGGGTCAGGGAGGACAAAGGGAGGGAGTCAGCGAGTTAAAGAGTCCCACAAAGAAGAGATGCGGATAGCAGAAAAGGAATTGAATACGTTGTAGAGTCACTCAGTGTTAGAAATGGGCTTTCTGGTTGGCTAGGGCTTGCGCCAAAGCCAGGCAGAAACCACCACTCTAAGTCAGGGCTGGGGAGTTCAACGCCAAAGATAACCCCTGTTCACCCCCTTGGTAGCTTGGCACGAGCAGTCAGGCTTATCCGGGAGGCAATGTGTAAAGCGTTTGCGCGCGCATCCAGCAACAACACCCAAGGCCCACCACAAAAGAAACTCCACACAAGGTTATGTATAATAATAGCCTTTGTATTATACCAAAACACATTAGATAATATTCACACAATTTACACTGTGCCAACTGGCACTGGGCAGAATTTACAGCGGACGATTTACACAAGACAGGGCCAATGGACCACCGTCAGAGTCATCACAAATCACCAATTGTAAATGTAGAACAAATAATAAATGTAGCGCACAACCAGTAACCACTGGTAAAAGGTAAGTACACCCTACACAATCCTAAACACCTTAGGCAAATCCCGCAGGGAACCACAAGCTCACTAGCACAACCAATACTAGGAAAACAATCTCCTAAGCATAGACACATTTAGAAATAGAAATGAGCATAAAGGCAATGCACATTACGCAAAAGTACCCATGCAGAAATGACCATGTACCCTAGGTGAGGGCACAACACAGAAAAACTGTCCCCAGGCCTCTCAGGGGCTCAAACGCCCTTTGTCCCAAAATGTCAGGGCTGGGCTTCCAAAGCAGCGTAAGCAACAGCGCACAGGGGCACAACCTAAACGTTGCAGCTGCCCGCTAACTGCTGGGCAGCTGTGAATCAGATAAGGCCTGGCACCACTGTGCCATTAGAACAAATATGCAGCGCGTTGGGGCCACACGGGGCTCTGTAAATAAGCATGCCCTCATGGAGCGCACTGGCTCCTGAAATACTCAAAGAAAAGCCTGGGCCCCTCTGGGCCGGCCTAAGACAATTATGGCCATCGATGGAGCCACGCACAGGCTCTGGCAATAAACCTGTCCCCCAAACGTTGGAGCCTCTCTGGGCTCTAGAAGAATGATGCCCCCTTCGGTGGAGCGGCCCGCTATCAGACGGGGCCGCCCAAGAACTCTACGCACAGTGCCTTCACTGGCACTTAAAACAGGTATCGGCTCCCTCCTCGGCGGGAGCAAAATGCGGCCCGGACCCCCTCGGAGCCCTCACTCACCGGGAGTGTTGCAGTAATGTCTCCGCATCCTCCAGGGCCGTCAGCACTTATCTTACGGCGCTTCTGCCCTCTCCCTCAGTTAGCGGCGCCACTCTCGGGGCTCTCTCCAACCATGGGAGCCCCGTACCGTACTCGAACCTGCCTTCACTCGGTCACCCTCCTCGGGACCGGGACTCTGTCCTGGGTTTGCCTCCCCCCTCTCTCCAGTTACGGGGGAAGGTGGAAAGGGAGCCCGCGAGGCTCCAGACAATCCGCGCGCCACTATACCCCGCCCACCAGCAGGCGGGACGGCTTTGACTTCCGGAACGCCGCAGGCAGCGCGGCGGCCCAGTGTTCTCAGTGGGGCAATGATACGGGGTAGGCTCTCGTTGCACTTACATCAAAAGCGGGGTGGGCACCCGCCCACGAGCACCGCAATGCGGGGTGGGCACCCGCTTTACGATAGGCAAATCCTTAAGGTGGCAATAATGCGGGGCGGGCTCCTGCTGGTCGGTAGCACGGGGGGGGATCCCTACGCTCGGGATTCCCTCCGAATCGATCGAGCTTCAGGCCAAACGTCGGAAGTGCTCCTCAGGGCAGGAAGAAAGCGCTTTTCCCACTGTCAAATAAAGCGCTCTTCAGCAATGGAAAGTAAAGCAGAAGTTCAGAGTCCAGGGGAAGATGAAAAGCTCTCCCCAGCAATAAAGGCAAAGGTCAGGGAAAGTCTTTCAGGAGGCAGGGAGGCAAGGGCTGGGCCCAGGGGCCAGCTCACAGGGCCCTCCAGGCAGGGAGGCAGTCCCCAGTGGCTGTCCTCCTGGTGCCCCGCAGCAGGCCCCCCTCCAGTTAGGATCAGAAGAACAGAACCCCTTACTTGGGGTCACAGCCCCTTTTTATATACACATTTTCTTTGTCTCAGGCTGCAGGGTTAAGGAAAAACCAGATGCAACTGTTTTTGGAGCACTCTGTTGTGCTCAGCCCCTCTCCCCACTCACTGGACAGGCTAGGGACATCAGTCGCACCACAGGGGGCGGAGCCAGCCTTGTGTAGGGAAGGCCCAGCCCTATTCAGGTCCCAGGTGCACTCCTCCCACCCATCTGGATGTAAATCTCCCTATTCACCACTGGGGCAGACCCATCCGGACTCCTGGAGCCAGGCACACCAGCCAATCACAAGCCAGACAGTCACTTCACATTTATTACACAGACATGCCAGCTTCTAGAAGTGGCACTTCTATACTAGACACAGTAACGCCACACACATCATCGCGCAGCATTCAATCTAACGAATTTGCACATCCCAAACTCGACCCTGCACTCCCCATGCATCAGGAACTACCATGGACACACACATTCCCCATGCATTCCTATAAGAGGGCAGCTCAGTCTCACTCAATGTCACACAGAGTGCCCGCACTTTACACGGGGACACTGTGCTAAAGTGCCTAGGGGTCTAAAACCACTAACACTCCATAGGGAAAAAGCTAGGATAATTGGAAAAAGTTAAGGGGTGAACCTGCTAGAAGGGCCAAGTCAAACACTCAGGAGATCAATGCAAACGCAAAAAGGTCAGAATTACAGAATGGTGATATCAAGTACCAAGAACTACTACATATACTAGTGGTTAGAGTTTTAACTATGCAAAATAGTAAATTCACTCAGGGTTCTATTATCACAACGAATATCCACAGAGTGAACGGAGAAATAAGACATCCAAGGGGGTAGAGAGAGGGAGGGGAGGGAGATGAGATAGGTTATAGGAGAGATGGGGACCTAGGGGGGGAGAAAGAGTTAGGGCCGTCCAGCGAGGAGCAATGTCTGAGGGTCTGCAGGATGAAGTCTGATGGACCGAGGGAGAGGACAAGAAACAACAAAATGGTGGCTCCATTTGCGCTCCGCCATTTTGCGCCGTCAGTTCCCAGACACATCGCTTGACCGTCACTCGGAAGCATCTCCAACTATGCGGTTATTGGGCAAATTAAGCAGCCACATGTGTGGGCTAGATGTGGAAGAACAAACTCCACGGAGGCAATCAGTGTCTATAAATCCTCAGCGGGAAGGCAGTTCAGGCAGGCCATTTGATACAAAAATCCTCAGAGGGTAGTCAGTTCAGGCAGGCCGTTTCAAACAAGGCCATAAAGGAAAGCCCGCATTCCTTTGGGACCCTCCGCTAGAGATCTCCCCCTAAGACGATGGGGCTAGGTCTGGGATGTCCTATCTTAGATGCAGGCCTCATGTGGCCCGGGGACACCAGCCAATCCCCCAGGGGTGCTGTGCTAATCGTCTGACTCTAGAAGTCCCTTGCCATCCACATCTCTGGTCAGTACTATAATGAGACAGGCACTCATGGTCACTCTTGTCAAGATCGCGTCGCCTCCCAGGGCCTCATGTGAGCCCCGCTGACCGGCTTTTCAGCCCCTCCTGATGAAGAGGCTACAGCAACTCCTCGTAAAACAACTGCTAGGAGGGTTAGGAGTAGATGCAGGGCCCCACCAGGGGCAACGACAGTTCGCCAAGAAGGAGGACACCCATCAGAGATGGGGAGGCTCCAGCGGGCAGAATGGAGTATTTTGGCTGTGGACTGTGTTGTAGGGGGGGAACCCCTCTGCTCCTCACCGTATCCGGTGTTATCACCGGTGCAGGCTTCCCTGTGTCTTCTCCCAGCCGGGGAACCCCACTCCACAACCCAGGGCACAGTGAGGGGAGCACGTCCCTTGACACGGGTGCCAGTAGCTTCAGGCACTGTCAGATCGCAGCTGGAGGCGGCCCCCGGGTCAAGCAAGCTGCTGGGGCTTCCAACTAGGCAGCAGGCAACACGATCCTCCACAAGTCCCGGTGCAGCAGTGGGCACCTCAGCAGAACATTGCGGCGGGAGCCACCATCTTGTATCTCTCCGTGAACTTCATAGTCCGGATGGTCTCGCCCCGTAGTCTTCATCAGGGGGACTAGGTTCACCGTTCATAAGTCCCCGCACCTCCGGGCACATCAGGTGAGCCGACGGCCCCAAACCGCAGGTCCCAGCGCAGTGGCGAGCACTTCAGCAGGAGAGCTCAGCTGGAGCCGCCATCTTACCTGGGCTATGGCCTCTGAAGGTAGGGATGCTCTCCTGCAAGGGGTCACAACCAGTCAGGGACACGCCAGTTTGGGATATCGGGTGCGCTCCACAGGCAGCAGCCAGCGCAGTTACGTTTGTGTGTCCAGAGCAGGCTATCTCCATGCTACGCTGTGTTGTTGGCTGCAGCAGTGCTTTTCCCCATTGTCGGTACTCACCGGGGACATGGAGGGGGCAGTTTCGGCACTCGCCATCCCTCCGTCATTACCTCCTGGGAGCCCAATCCTGGCTATAAAATATACACAGCCCCGTCTCAGAGTGAAGATCTTACTGACATTTACACTGCTTCATGAATCCAAATATCAATATCTGAAGTTGAGAACGCCATCTACCAAAGTTTAAGCAACAAGGCCCCTGGCCCTGACGGGCTTTCCCTTGATCTCATTAAGTATAAACCGGAGTTTTGGGTGCCCCTTTTACTCAACGTTTCTAATAATTTAACAAACACTCAAATTCCCAGCACATGGTCAACCAGCATTATTGTCCCGATTTTTTAAAAGGGGGACAGATCCAATCCTAGCTGCTACAGACCGATTTCATTGATCGACAACACATTTAACCCCTTCGCTGCTAGGCCTTCCCCCCCCCCCCCCTGTGCTAAGCCTTTTTTTGGCTATTTGGGGTAGTTCACGCTTAGGCCCCTGTAACTTTTTGACCACATAAGGTATCTGCACCAAATTTGCGTCCTTTTCTTCCAACATCCTGGGGATTCCAAAGGTTCCCAGTGTTTGTGAATTCCCCTGGATGGGACCCAGAAATAAGCCTAAATATAGCTAAATTTGGGTATTTTGGGGAAAAAAGTGCTGCAAATGAAAGCGTCTGGGTTTTTCCCTGAAAATGGTATCAAAAAAGGGTTTGTGGGGCTGAAATCACAATTTTCCCAGATTTCAGGGAATGACAGAATTTTGTCAGAAAACCAAAAATTTGTACCCAGTTTTTGCATTTTTCTGGGACGTAGCCTATTTTTGCTATTTTGTGTGCTTTCAACCTCCTTCCAGTTAATGGTAGAAATGGGTATGAAAGCAATAATGGATCCTGGAAAGCTGTAAATTTTAGACAAGTAGACAACATTCTGAATTCAGCAAGGGGTCATTTGTGTAGATCCTTCAAGGTTTCTTTATAGAAACTAACAGTTAAATATAGGACAAATTGAAAATTAGTAGAAAAAACAGCCTTTTGTGTCAACGTTTTCACCTGTAACTTCTTCTAAATATGACAGCTCTTTAAAAGCTATATACCATTGCATCCACTGGACCATACTGGTTGTGGGGATATATAGGACTTGTAGGTTCGCCAAGAACCCGACGAACCCAGAGCCAAAAACTGAGCAGCGACTTGCAATGGTTTTTTATTATGTACCGGGTATATTGCAATTATTCTGGGAAAATGTATACATGGAAAAATCGGTATGAAAGACACCTATGTATTTCTGAAATGGGAACAAAATATAGAGTTTAGAAACAGTAAATATTTGCATATTTTCAAAATTGTGAATACTCATGCTAGCATGAGAATTATCGGTCATTTTTCAAAATGACTTCTTTTTTACACATTGTCTTTCATTTGGAAGTCAAAAATGCATCGAAAGTCAATAGGTAATAACAGTTGCTTTACAGATCTGAATTACACTAAGTCTCCCAATAAAAATGGCACCTCACTTGTGTGGGTAGGCATAGTGCCCACGACACGAACGGCTCAAAATGCAACATGAACATACCACATTTTCACAATGAAAAATTACCCTTTTTTTGCAAAGTGCCTAGCTGTAGTTTTTGAACCCCAGCTCTGCCGGCACCTAGGGAAACCTAGACAACCTATACATTTTTGAAAACTATACACTCAGGGGAATCCAGGATGGGGTGACTTGATTGGCTCTCACCAGGGGGTTCTGTTACCCAGAATTCCTTGCAAACTGACAAATTGTCCAAAATAAAAACACATTTTCCTCACATTTCTGTGGTGAAAAGTTCTGGAATCTGCGTGGATAGACACATTTCTACAAAACCCACATTCCCCAATGTCTTCTGAGAAAAATGGTACCTCACTTGCGTGGGTAGGCCTAGTGCCCGCGACAGGAAACGGCACAAAACGCAACATGGACACACCACAATTTCACAGTGAAAAATGACCCTTTTTTGACAAAGTGCCTAGCTGTAGTTTTTTAACCCTAGCTCTGCCGGCACCTTGGGAAACCTAGCAAACCTATACACATCTGAAAACTAAACACCCAGGGGAATCCAGGATGGGGTGACTTGACTGGCTCTCACCAGGTTCTGTTACTCAGAATCCCTTGCAAACCTAAAACATTGTCAAACAAAACACATTTTCCTCACATTTCTGTGGTGGAAAGTTGTGGAATCTGCGTGGATCCACAAATATCCACCCACCCCGCGTTCCCCAAAGTCTTCTGATAAAAATGGTACCTCACTTGTGGGTAGGCCTAGTGCCCGTGACAGGAAACTGCGCAAAACGCAACGTGGACACACCACAATTTCACAGTGATAGATGACCCTTTTTTGGCACGAGGGCAAGTGTTGGTTCAGTATATTAAATTTTATTAACAAGAGATTTCACAAAAATGAAATGCACTGTCAATAATTGAAAGGACAAAAAAATGAGTAAGTGACTCACAGCGCGTGAGCTGTAAAGCCACGTCAAGGCATCAACCGATTTACAGGCCATTCACAAACCTTTCATACATGATACACACAAGACCATTCACACCACCAGGCACAAAACCAACACATTACAACATTCACAAAAAGGGACAAGGTACACCCTGCTTGACAAAAACAGAAAATAATTTTTTTTCTACACAACCACCTATTCCTCAAGAACACATACATACAGGTTGGATTTGTCACGAGGGTGAGTGATGGTTCAGTATATATAGTTGTATTAACCAGAGATTTCACAAAAATGAAATGCACTGTTAATAATTGAAACAACGAGAACCTGAACCATTGATTCACAACTCATGAGCTGTAAAGCCATGACAAGGCACCAACCTCTTTACAAGCCATTCATACACCTTTCACATGTGTGACACATACAAAACCATTCACACCGCCAGCCGCGGGCCCAGCACATTACAACTCTCACACCAGCAGACAGCGCAATTCAAGGGCCCATCACTTTCACACGCCCTCATTCCTGACACAGCAACTACACCAGCTTACGGATTGCGTGGAGCGGCGTTTGGCAAGCAGTGTGTGTAGTTACCAGCAGCTAGTCACTACTCAAACACCGCCATTCAAGCGCCAGTCAATGAACACGGCCAGCCGAGCGCCAGTCCACGCACACTGCCAGCCAAGTGCCAGTCCACACACACTGCCAGCCAAGCACCAGTCCACACACACCACTAGCCAAGCACCAGTCCAAACACACCGCCATCAGTGTGCCTGTCCACGCACACCGCCAGCCAAGCGCCAATCCAAACACACCGCCAGCCAAGCGCCAGTCCACATACACCGTGGGCCAAGCACCAGTCCACGCACACCGCCAGCCAAGCTCCAGTCCACACACAAAGCCAGTCAAGCGCCAGTCCACGCACACTGCCAGCCAAGCGCCAGTCCACGCACACCGCCAGCCAAGCGTCAGTCCACGCATACCACAAGCCAAGTGCCAGTCCAAACACACCACCAGCCAAGCGCCAGTCCAAACACACCGCCAGCCAAGCACCAGTCCACGCACCCTACCAGCCAAGCGCCAATCCAAACACACCGACAGCCAAGCGCCAGTCCACTCACATCACCAGACAAGCACCACTCCACGCACACCCCCTTCACATTTAGGATTTTTTTTATACAAATAAGAAAACACAAACAAATTGCAAATAGATACAAATCTACTAACACAAAATCTGAAACTAAATACCAAATGCTAACCTTGAAACTGAACAAAAAATATTAAACAATAGAGGCCAGGCAGTTCACTTTACCACTCATGGATGCTTCCAAAAATTCATTTGCATATGGTACATTTTAAAACAAAGCAGGCACACACAGCTCAGGGTTAGAAGGACACTGGGGCAGTACATACGAGTCTCCTTCCGCGTACCTCTTCGCCAACAGACTCTACATCTCGTACTGGGAAAGTCTTTTGAGTGTGTCAGAGAAATGTGATCAGGAAAATGGTGATCTTTCAATCTAGGCACATCCTCCACCACTCCAACTCAAGGAACACTTGCTTGTTCCACTAAAACAAGGCTGCCTATTACAGATTCCTGAAACTCAGTAAAAGTCATTGTTGACTCAGGACAAGAATACTTGAATACAACAAAACTATTAAAGGTTGCCAAGTGGAAAAGATGGATAGCCAACTTCTTATAACAAATGTAAGCCTTACGAAGAGTAGCGTAAGGTTCCAACCTCTGATCTCCTCTGTGAACACCATCCATGTGCCTATTATAGTCTAAAATGCACACAAGTTTGCGCGCTTCAGCAACCTGTCCCCAAACAGTCACAGGTGAAGTGCTTTCATCATGGATGGTAGTCAGCATGTAGACATCTCTCCTGTCTGAAAACTTCACAGCTAAAAGCAATGCACTGTCCTCGCACAAGCTTTTGACAAACTAGTTCTTTAGGGAAACCTTTACAGTTAGAGCGGACTGTGCCACAAACAACAGTGTCCACTTTGGCCAATTCCCTGAAAAACTGCACACCCGTGTAGATGTTATCTACATGTAAATGGTGACCTTTGTAAGAAAGTCCTCTACCAAGTTCCCAAACAATTTTCTCAGTCACTCCAAAAGTGGACGGACAACTAGGGGGGTTAATCCTCCATTCCTTACCGGTGTACACCCTGAAATTAGAGACATATCCTGTCCTACTGTCACACAGCATATACAGCCTAATTCCATAGCGTGCCCTCTTACTAGGAATGTATTGCCTAAACACCAAGCAGCCCTTGAACAAGACCTAAGACTCATCCACTGCTATTTCTTTCCCTGGAGCATAGATCTCAGAAAATCGATCTACAAAGTGATCAATGACAGGCCGAATCTTGTGATCTCGTGGCAACGCTAAACCATTATCGACAAAATGCAGCATCCGAAGCAGAAGCAAATATGACTCATGACTGCCGGAAATATAGCCGTTGCCTTCCAGGGATTAGTATACCAATATGAAGACATTGATAGTTTCCTTAGCAAACCCGCCCTAAAAGTTAAACCCAAGAGTCCACGGGGTAGCTCTAGAATGGGGCTTAAGGCTGGCACTGTTGTTCCTGCAAAAACTGTTCAGCATACAAATTAGTCTGCTCAACAATCTCTACCAAAAACACATCATCGATAAACAACTGAAAAAAATGTATCGGCAAAACGTTTTCTCTATTCACTTCTCACCCTGGAACACCAGTAAAGTCTGGCAATGCCGGCTGCACCATGCCTGGGGAAACCCAGATGTCATCACTTCCAACTGGAAGCCTTGCAGCCCCAGGATGCAACCCAGATGCCTCTTGCTGCACTATATCAACGGGAAGCCTTGCAGCCCCTGGCTGCAGCCCAGATGCCTCTTGGCATACTATCGGTACATCAATGTCCTCCTCTAACACAGGCACTTCATCCGCACTAAGAGTAGGTTCATCCACACTGAGAGTAGCTTCATCATCCGATGATTCCATGTGGAGAGAAAACTCACTGCCTGAATCTTCCCCTCCCACCTCTGCCTCAGATGCAGAGTCAGTCTCTGAACCATGGTCAGAGGAAGACTCAAAAAGCATACCAACAACCTGCTAAGCAGTAATCCTGTGGCTAGCCATTATCCTTACTAAGAAAGGAGACTGCACAAACAAGTCAACAACAACCAACACTGTGCAAAATAAGTAAGTAAAAAAAATGTGTGCCTTTATCACAAAGATCTATATACTCAAAAACTATACAATTCACTTGCAAGAGACAGCTACACTTACTATTTAAAATTTAAAACACTCCCTGGTGTCTAGTGGGGTTTTCTGCCCTCCCTGGGGGCAGAAAGGCCAAATAAACAAACTGATCTGCCGGGGGGGGGGGGCAGAATATACTTTTAACAAAAATATGGCCCCTGGAAGCGACCCTTGCCCCAGGGGTCGCTTCCAATATAATAAAAACAAATTCCCTGGCTCTAGTGGGCTTTCCTGCCCCTCCTGGGTCAAAAACCGCCAAAAAGAATCGGGTGACCTGTCCCCAGGGGGGACAGAAAAAAATAGAAAATAATTTTCCCCCATAGGAAGCAACCCTTGCCCAAGGGGTCACTTTCATTTACAAATTAGGAAACTCCCTGGTGTCTAGTGGGGTTTTCTGCCCCCCCGAGGGCAGAAAGGCCAAATAAAAAAAACATATGCCCCCAGGGGGGGCAGATTATACTTTATAAATAAATGTGCCCCCTGGAAGTGACCCTTGCCCAAGGAGTCGCTTCCAATTTAATTAAAAAACAATTCCCTGGCTCTAGTGGGCTTTTCTGCCCCTCCCCGGGCCAGAAATGGCCAAAAAATCAGCCGATCTGTCCCCAGGGGGGGCAGAAAAGTCTTAAATTAAATTTTCCCCCATAGGAAGCGACCCTTGCCCAAGGGGTCACTTCCTTTTTGCCAAAAAGACATCCCTGGTGTCTAGTGGGAGCATTCCTGCAGCACGATAGCAACTCTGTGCGCGATCGTGCTGCAGGAATGCCCTGCATTGAGACATCATGGGAGAGGAAACACTCTTTCCTCTCCCCTGATGTCTCAATGCGTGTGCATCTGGCCCCCGCTACCCACCAGAGCTCCAAAACACACACCTCGCTCGTCTGGACGCCTGGAAACAACTGGTTTCCAGGCGTCCAGTGCTTCCTGAAGACTTTAGCGCGCGTTGTGCGCGCTGATGTCATGGGATTGCGTGGGGCGGTCGGGGGTGGCAGCGGAAGCTCTTCCGCTGCCATCCCCTTTGTGGCAACATGTTGGGCTGCCTGAGGGTGTTATTCAATTAAATTAGGTCTTGGGCTGAGGGGGAACATATTTTAAACAAGTGCCAGCTAGGTTTTAGAAGTAATTTGGGAACTGTGGAACAATGCCTTAATTTTAATTTGATTATTGGCAAATATACTATAGCCCTGCAATCTCCTATTTATTTGGCTTTTATGGACCTTACCTCAGCCTTTGACTTTGTTAATAGATTGCGTTTATGGTCATGCCTTTTAAAACACGGGTTGGACGAGGTTTTATTCTATTTTTTAGCTTATTTGCACAGGGACCTGAAGGCATGGGTGAGGATTAGCAGGGATGGGGAGGTCTCAGGGGATATCGTTATTGGTAGAGGGGTCAGGCAGGGGAGCGTACTGGCCCCACTCCTATTCATTTTATACATTAACGACTCACACAATGTGCTGTCTGAATTGACTACCGATGTCCCGATGATTAATGGCAACAAACTGCCTGCCCTACCATATGCGGATGATGCGGTCCTAATGGGCCGCACCCCAAATGCACTGCACACTTTAGTTAGGGGCTTTGTTGATTTTATGTCCGGCTTAGATCATTGTGCTAATTTAAAGAAATCATTTTTAATGAGCTGCAGCCCCAAAAAACATCCTGTTAATGCAATTACCTCAGGTTCTGAATGCTTGCTACGCACTCGCACTTTTCCATACCTGGGGCTAGTATTCTCAGATAATGGTTCCTGAGCAGCTCACTTGGTACATAGCCGGAGTAAATTTCTAAAGGCTACTAACTCAATTTTGAGCCTCTCCCAACCTAAAAGAACTTAGGTAATGCTATCTCTACTGAAAATATATAAAATACAGTGTATACCTACTGCAACATATGGGGCAGAAGTTTGGGGCTTTACAAACTGTTGTAGCATTCAGGTAGAAGAGAATAGATTTTGCCAGAGAATTTTGGGGGCGCCGATATCTCCCTCATGCTTTGTTTGCCACAAGGAGCTAAAATTGTTTTATATAGAGGACTACATTAGATCTCGCCCAGCCATATTTTGGCTAAAGGTTTGGCAAAACCCAGCAGCAACATTACCGAGATAAATTTTAGTTGACTGCCTTAAATGTGACAAGGGTGGGGATATACCATGGCTAGCGGCTGTCAGGGAAAGCCTGACCAGCGAGAATTTCGATCATATCCTTTTTAACCCAAGCAACATGGATGGTATAAATAAAAAGATTCTTCAGGAGGCCCTATATGAATATTATAGTGATATGAGACATAAAATAGAGCTCTCAAAATCATCAGTTGCTCGGTATATGTCCCTGGTGGACGCTGATTGCCCCCCTCACATTTGCCAGCCAGTTACCTCCTAAAAGATATTAGTCGCTGGGAGAGAAGCTTGCTCTTTTGCCTTGGGGATGGCACTTTAAAATACTTACTCTGCTTCCCTTTAGGCTTTAACATTAACCTTGAGCAAACACCCTGTCCCTGCGGCAATCGTGGCAATCAATCTATGTTACATTTTCTATTCTTTTGTAACTTTTATCAAAAATATAGCAAACAATTGCTGATCCCGTTTTTCAAGGCAATGGCCATTTCTGACTATAAAGTAGCCTATAGGGATATCCTTAAGCTTAATGGGGAAGACTTAATTTTCTGTGTCAGCACTTTTCCGAAAATGGCAATCCGCTCACGCGCCTCCATGAGTACTTTATTGACAGACATGATTGCACTTTTTACATCTTGCTCCTATTTGATAGGGAACTTAAGTTTAGACCTTGGTCGGCGCCTTGTAACTCACATTTTAATTTGACCGCACTTTAAAGTATTATGCTGCTTGCTGTTTCACTCGACCGTATTCAGAACATATTTTGATGCTATCTGTTAAATCTTTCTGTACTTTACCAAATTATGCTGCTACATGCTATGATAAACTTTGTAATTAGTCTTAAGCTTATCATAAGTTTTAGAAGAATTTGTTGCGCTGCTTTGCACATCTTACAGGTCTCTGTGTGTTTATTCTTTTAAATGGTGTGCTTACTGCCGACACCTATTGTACATGTGGCCATTAGTTACGTCTCCAGGCATAAATATCTGCAGATCCTATATCTGTGAATGTGTTTTTTCACACAATACAAAGTTGTGAATCAGGACCCCGTCTCCGTACAAAATTATGATTTTCCCATTCAAGTCTCCAGGGTTCATATTAATTTGGTTAATGAGGTTACAGTAAAATAATGTTCATCAATTTTCAAGAATGAAGAAAAGCTATGAGTTTAAAATGTAAATTTTTTCTGGTATTTTGTTCTGTGCTTTTATGGATATTTTATATCCGAATAAAGATTTATTGAAAAAAGAATTATTGAATTGGTCAGTACTTTGTGGATAATAACAACACCGCAACCAGCAGAGGGGTGTAATGGGAAGCATTCAAAGTGGTGATCGGGGGCATGTGCATCAAAACCACACACGGAGTGAAATCTACAATATGCACCTGGCTGTTACAGCTGGAGCGTATAATCAGATTTCAACACTATGCCAACGGACTTGATTTGGGGCCCTTCCTAAACTGTTTACCACCCAGAAAGGTGAGGAATGGGCGCTCCACATTACGAGCTGTAATATGCGATGGCACAACTTTAATGTCCAGCCATGTAATTCACACCTGCCCCCAACCCAGAGAAGGCAAATGTGCTGAGCGAACCTCAGGGGTGAGCGATAGTATAGTGGCTACTTGACTCTTCTCGACAGACCAACCCAGTAGGCAACATAGTCAGGGTGGCCAAACACAGCTGGCACAAATATGTGGAACCCAGTAAGGGCATCCGACCCTATTCACATAGTCTCCCACCATAGGTCCTCCCCAACACAAGTAGGGTAGTCAAAACCCACAATTCCCGCCCCCCCAGAGAGAAGAGGGACTGAAAGTCATGGGCAACATGTACATGCACAACACATGAATGGTGTTCAATGAAAAAGATGAGAAATATGGTATAGATGGGGGCTAGTTCCTAGCTTATAATGCCCTGATCAGGGTGACCACGACAATATGAGGCCAAGACCATAAAGAACCAATGATATCTGGTACACTACATTTAATAATTACGTTCAGCAATGGCAGACGAGCTGTCACCCTGACTTATGATGCCCTGCTAGAAACACACACTTCTGACTAGCCCCCACTTAGTGACCAATGGACACTCAGCATAGATCAGCAACTTACAGAGCAATGGAAGTTTGCCTCATCATTAAACCTGAGATTCAAGAATACAAAATATAACTCTGTACATTGCACATATCTGATACCAAAGCAACTCAACGGCATGTTCCCTGAGACATTGCTCAATTGTCGCTGATGCCTGAACCTGGCGGCCTACTTCTACCATATGACATGGACTTGCTCAGCGATGACAAAGTAGTGGACAGACACAATGCCCAACATGGCTGAAATCACTGGCAAAGTTCTGGCAGTGGACACGCTCATGTTCCTGTCCGGCATAACAACACGCAAGACAAATAAGCATGCAGTGCAGTTTATAGACCTAGTGTATATTCTGTCCGTGACACGTATAGCAAACCCCCCTTTACACCACAAGTGATTCAGTGAATATGCGATCTCAACAAATGGATGGCTACAGGGATCTTGACATGGAACTCTTCGGAACTGAGTCGCTTAAAAGTTCCCCCCCCCAGATGGTTGGGACACATACATGGGCTCACTGGCAAAGAGGTCAGATGAGAGGCCGCCTTGAACCCCCCGAACCCTTCCCATGGCCCACTGACAATTTGGGAGGATGGAAACAGTAGGGGATAGGGTAGGAGGTGTAATGCCTGGCAGACCTACCATACAACCAGGGAACCAACATAACTGAGCAACGTGCCCCACTTCTCGCCATAGAAACTAAACTCCAATACACAACCTCTAGGGGGATGCCGTCCCCCTCCCCCTCCCAGCTGAGTGACCAGATGGGGGTAACCCTCTAGGCACCCCAGGAAACCCCAGAAATCGAATCTGACACACGTAAGACTCCTCATACATAACTTCACATAGTTTTATGTATGAGGTTGGGCACCATTGACCAAGATGAAGCTTAACGAAAAAGGGGCCTCAAAGATACCTGTAAGAAATAAAGATCAGACCAAATAACTGAATGTTCTTGATCCCTTTTTCCTGATTTTAAATTAACCAAATAATTTTCTTTAAATTGGTAATTTAGTTTGTATGATGCATCAAGAAAGTACAGTACATTAATACATTTCAGATATCATCCATAGTTGAGATTCTACGCAGTTTGAAGATATTTTGCTTTCACGTATAAAATGGTATTTAAAAAAGTTAGGGATTCACACCTAGTTAAAAAATATTTGAGGAGTATTAAATGTCATGAGGAGCAGTGCTAATCATCCATGGCACTACATTATCGCTCTCCGTGTGAATACATTCCTTCTCCATCACACGTTCTCCTATAAACATTTCCTGGTGCAGAAACCCTTTCTCTTCCACCCAACATAAACAATGGAGATGTTTGTGGGATTTCTCATCTAATTTGTGGATTTAGCAGAATTCATTTTGTTGTAAATCTGAATGACAAGTGGGGTGAAAAATAATTTGTAAGGCACGTGAATACCCATAGCGTTGTACCTTATGGATATTTTATACATTCCTCTATGCTATGCCTCTCCCCCCTTTCCAGACCCTTGTCCAACTCATAGGGCCACATGTAAAAAAGGTTTTAGCAGTTGCAAATTGAGAATTGGGCCATTTACGATGCTAAGTAGCCTTTTGACATGTACTAACCCTATTTTTTGAGTTGTTAACCTATTATGAAATTGCAAAATAGAGTTGGCAAGTCGGTATTAGGAAGAAATGTGTAATGGCGTCCCTTCCTATTAGCGAGTTACAGGGACATGTATGAATGTTCTGTGAACGGAATGAAATCGCAAATTGCAGTTTACCACCAACTTCATGTTGGTGGTAACCCATTTGCAAAAGGTAAATGGTCCCCAAAGGATCCCTTCCCATTTGCAAATGTGGGTGCAACTTATTTTAAGAGCTGGCTAATCTTAAAAAATGAAAGGAAAACTTTTCATTTTTGTTTATGAAATACATCCCATTTTCCTTTAAAAAAATGGACTAAATTCCCCCTCTCCCCCCCCCCCCAAAAAATGCTTTAGTGAAAAAGCAATCAAACCCTAGCAGGCCACAATTCCTGTGATTTTGGGCATTCACAATGGGTCGCAAATTGTGACCTGTCTCATGAATATTGATGAGGCAGGTGTATTTGCCACCCACTGGGAATCGCCAAAAGTGTCAAACATCATGTTGTACATCACATTTTGCAACTTTCTAATTACAAGTTGCAAAAAGTCACAGTTAGGAACTTGCAAAATCTAAGGATTGTTCATGTGGACCTTAGTACTGCTGAAAATTAAATGTGACGCTGTTAAACAAAAGTTCATATTGCTAAGGGCCACATATGCCACTGCTTCATTTTGCGAGTTCCTAATTGCAACCTTTTTTGAATCGCAAATAGGAAGTCCCAAAAATGCAATGTACTCATGTATCTCAGAGTCATCTAGCGATTCTTAATGGGGTCGTAATTGACCTAACTCATCAATAGTAATGAGGTAGGTCGCAATTTTCGATCCACTGGGAGTCGCTAAAAAAACAGGGATGTTGGTCTACTGGGGACAGCAGACCACCATGTCTGTGTTTGCTTTTAAATAAAACAACACTTTTTTTTAAATGCAGCCCATTTTCCTTAAAGAAAACGGGATACATTGTCAAAAAGAAGAATGAAACGTTTCAGTTTAATTTTTTAGAAGTAGGCAATGGTCTGTGGGACCACTGCCTGATCTTAAAAAACATTTTGCCATCCATTCACAAAAGGGAAGGGATTCCCTGGGTACCCCTTCTCATTTGCATCAGGCTTTCCACCTACTTGAAGTAGGTGGTAAACTGCAAATGTTTTGATCTGCATTCTGGGTGCAAAATAATCATACATCTCCCTGCGACTCACTTTTAGGAAGGCATGCCCTTGACACGTCCCTTCCTAACAATGACTCCCAAACCCTGTTTGCAAGACGGTAATAAGTTACTGACTAACAAAATAGGGGCCTATGCATCAACAATGCCATTTGCGATTCCTTATTAGCGAAAAATAAGGAATCGCTAATAAGGAATAGCAAAAGGCTATGCATGTAGGAATCGCTATTCAAATAGCGATTCCTTAATATTCCTTATTACCGAATCGGTAATACCGAATCGGTAATAAGGAATACCTACCCATTCATTCCTATGGGCTTGGAGGCCCATAGGAATGAATGTAAAGCCAGTCTGTATTAGCGATTCGGTATTACCGAATCGCTAATAGCGGGAGCACTTTCAAGGGTGCCAGGGTGTCAAAAGGACACCCTGTTGCACCCCTGAAAATGATATGTGCACATATGTTGCACACACACATGCTCTAAGGGCATGTGTGTGCGCAACATGAAACTTTGAAAAATGCACAAAAGTGCATTTTTCAAAGTTTTTGCAAATTACCATGCAGTTCATCTTCATGGTAATTTGCTCCCCCTATTAGCGAAATCGCTAATTTTTTAACTTTGATGCATTGCATTTAAGGAATCTCACTTTGGGATTCCTTAAATGCAATCGCTATTTAAGGAATCGGTATTTAAGGAATCCCTATTTAAAGAATCGCTATTTAAGGATTCCTTAAATAGCGATTTCTGCTTTTGGGTTGATGCATTGGGATTGGGTATTTTTTACTTATTACCGGGAGCTATTACCGAATCGGTATTTTACCGACTGGATTTTGGGTTGATGCATGAGGCTGATAGTTGTTAGTACATGTAAAAAGTCTTTAGCTGTCACAAACAGCCCGTTTCATCATTTGTGACCGCTAACTCCTTTTGTACATGTGGCCATTAGTTACGTCTCCGGGCATAAATATGTGCAGATCCTATATCTGTGAATGTGTTTTTTCACACAATACAAAGTTGTGACTCAGGACCTCCGTCTCCATAGAAAATTATGATTTCCCCATTCAAGTCTCTAGGGTTCATATTAATTTGGTTAATGAGGTAACAGTAAAATAATGTTCATCAATTTTCAAGAATGAAGAAAAGCTATGAGTTTATAGTCCCTTGTGAATTTTCCTGTATCCGTGGTTACTCTTAGTGCATAGAAATTAGTATCCCCATTTAAGTTTGTGTTTTACTCACTTACTCAATTAAAAGCAAATAGTGTCTTACTAGTAATAGTACATTAGTTGATCTCACATTTTGTTGCATATATGGCTTTTGTCAAGCATGACATTCACAAGCTAACAAGGCATATTGAAATTACAGTCACTGCGTTTCAGTGTCAATATTTTCTGTTGGAATTAACTCAAGGGGTGATTTATAATACAACGCAATCTAAATCAAACAAACATACAGATTGGCTTAATATTGATTGGCAGGAGGTTGCTTTTTGATTCTGCTACATCAGTAAATTTCAGACCCCCAACTCTGCTAGATTTATTGTGGCACAGATATGTTATGTTATGTTATGTTATGTTAATTTATTTCTTCTATAGCGCACGGCTACTCCCAGGAGCGTCCCGGCGCTTTGCTGAAGAACATTGGCAGACAAAAACAGAACATAGCGACTACAAAAGGAGACAGAAAAAAGACTCAGGTTATCTAGAAAAAGACTTATTTAGTGAAAAGCCACGTTTTAAGCTCCTTTCTAAAGGCAAGGAGACTCAGAGCCTGTTTAAGAGAGAGTGGTAATTCATTCCACTCCTTCGGGACTAGGTAGCGGAAGGATCGACCACCCATCCTTGCACGCCTAATGACCGGGACTGTCATTTTAGATAGCAAAGATGATCTCAGGGCCCTGCCCGGTACATATCGGGAGAAACGTTTCCTTATGTACTTGGGGCCGGAGCCTTGTAGAGCCTTAAAGGCAAAAGTCAGGCACTTAAAAAGAATTCTTTTAGCGATCGGCAGCCAGTGTAAAGCTCTCAATAGGGCCGTGGCGCCGGCTCTTCTTGGGAGCCCGTAGATAGCACGGGCTGCCGAGTTCTGGACCACTTGCAGACGGGTCAGAAGATATTTTGGTAGGCCCAAAAGAAGGGCGTTTGCGTAGTCCAGTCGCGATCCAATCAAAGCCTGAACAATAGTCATCCTATGCTGAACAGACAAAAGAGGAAGGAACTTTCTCAGCATCCGTAAAATGCCGAAGCATTTACCTGAGAGGCACGAAATATGTGGCCCAAAAGACAGTTCACTGTCCACAATCACTCCCAGGTTTTTTGCCTTGAGGGACACACTGTCAGGTGGAAACAAATCTTGAGGCCACCAGGCTTTCCAGTCTGGTTCAGAGGTGCAACCAAAAAAGAGCAACTCCGACTTGTCGGGATTACACTTTAGCCCATTACACCTAAACCACTCGAAAACCGCCCCCAAACAGTCCTTGATCTGTACGCCATCGAAAGTCCCGCCCCTGTCACAAGTGAACAGGAGCTGGGTATCATCGGCGTAAGATATGACCTGGGCGCCAAAAGACTCCGCGACTGCCGCCAGAGGGGCCATAAAGATATTAAATAGCGTGGGGCTAAGGATGGAACCCTGCGGTACCCCTACCTCTAATGGAGACATATCCGCGGAGAAAGGGGGCGCCCAGATCGTTTGTCGGCGGCCGGCTAGAAAGGATTTAAGCCAACTCCACACCGTCCCCTGAATGCCGCACTCCCAGAGTCTTACAAGGAGGCGATCATGAGGGACGGTGTCGAAAGCCGCCGATAGATCTAACATTACCAACATAGCCCTTCCTCCAGAGTCGAGTACTTCCCTGATGGCATCCGTGACCTCTAAGAGAGCCGACTCTGTGCTGAAATTTGCACGGAACCCAGATTGCGTGTCATGCAGCAAATCGTGCTCCTCAATAAAATTAGAAATCGTCCGATGTACAAATTTCTCGGCCACTTTCGCTAAAGCGGGGAGAAGGGAGATAGGTCTATAGTTGGCATGGATGAGGGGGTCCAAGGTAGGCATCTTGATCAATGGCAGGATCAAGGCATGTTTCCATGCTTATGGGACTACTCCCGTTAGCAATGAAGAATTCAAGAGTGGATTCAGCAGAGCATTTAAAGCAGGTGCCACCTTCCCCAGATGTTTCGCTGGGCACGGATCAAGTGGAGAACCTGATTTCAAACCAGACAAAAGCTCCAGGGAGGTGTCAGGACAAAGATGTGGAACATGTGAAAGAGAAGGGCCTGTACTCTCCCTAAATACAGGGAGGGATGAAAAACCTGCGGCCAAGTGAGAGCTAGAGTAGAGAAGAGAGGCTTGAATAGTTGTAATTTTGGTCGTAAAGAAAGTTGCAAGCTGTTTTATCCATTCTTCAGAATGAGTATGAGATGGAGTGCAAATAGCAGGGGACGTAAAATCCAAAACAACTTTAAAAATTTCCTTACAGCCATTTTCAGCCTCATCAATTCGTCGCTCAAAGTATGCTTTTTTTTTCCTTCCAAATTGACTGATGGTAAGCTTTAGTTATTACTCGAAATTTTGCTTTCTCAGTCAGGTCATAGGCCCGTCGCCAAACTCTCTCAGCCCTTTTACAGCCCCGCCGCTGCTCTCTTAACTGGGGAGTGAACCATGGGGCAGACGCTCTGCGTTCGCCATATTTATGTTTCTTTTCGGGAATTAAGATCTGAAGTCTGGCTGTTAGCCAATTCTGAAAGAGACTGAGATTCTCTTCCAAAGTACCCGAAAGAGGACAAGGAAAGATAGTAAGGGCCTCAGATAGCATTTCCGCCGAAAGTAGATGGAAAGGGCGTGAAATTCTCGAGGTCTCTATAGATTCTCTCACCCGAGTGAGAACGGTGACAGGTACCGAGAAAGAGACCAAAAAATGATCAGACCAGAGTACAGGTTGTATGGACTCTATCACAATAGCTTTTGTAGAAAAGATCTGGTCAAGAGTATGGCCTTTATTATGCGTCGGCTTTAGAAGAAACGGAGACAGACCAAATGTATTTGTAATGTCACTTAGTTTCATTGCGTCAGGGTCCGCAGCGATATCCATGTGGATATTGAGGTCCCCAAGAAGCATACAGTGCTCTGATTGAGACAGGGGACAGAGAGAGCGACTTGTAGTACATCAAAGAATGACCCTGCCGACCCCGGGGCTCTGTACAAGAGAATCCCGGTACAAGCCTGGAGGGGGGAGAGCTGAAGGGTGAAGCCCAAGGCTTCGCAACCATGAATGTTCTCTACCAGAAAGGTTGAGCAGGGAATGTTTTTATTGACCACAAGAGCTACTCCTCCCCCTCTGCCAGATATTCTGTCCCTTCTGAAGATGTTATATTACGGAGGGATGGCGTTGGCTAGGTCAGGTGTTGAACAGTCACTCAGCCATGTCTCCGTAAGGAATAAGCATGATATATCGGAATTATACAATAAGTTCCAAATATCCAGAGAGTGACCGATCACGGATCTAGTATTGAGAAGAAGGCATTGGTAAGGGAGTGGAATGGTGTCAGGCGCAGTCCCGATGGAAATTGGAAGCCGCCACCCACAAGTAGAACAGCCTTTTCGAAAAGGCCGGCTGCCAGGAAATGAAGGATGACATTGGCCACTAGGGGGGCGCAAGGCAAGTAAATCGGCCGCACTGTAACATACCATACCGGTAGGATTACACACCGGTATTACCAGCATAGACAGCAATAGACACCTCTCCGTCCTGTCCCGGACACTCCCGAGACGCGGACGAGCGCAGACGGGCAGGACTCTGGCACGACTCCGGCGCAGGGAGGCGCACACCACTGCGCGTCACCGCTGCGCGTGCAGAAGGCTGGTTTAAATGCGCCGTCGGAGCCTGCACTGCCCGCCTACTCCCCCAAAATGGCACCCAGCATACACCTGGCAGTTCCTTCCCAAACCAAGATGGCTGAAAAAAGATCACCACACTTCCCAATAAAGTGATCCGCCAAAGAGCGGTGTTGGTGCAAAGTTTTATAGTGCAAGTAAGCGGGTTGAAGTGTGACTAAAATCAGGGGATAACAAAGAATAGCAAATCCAATAGAATACAAGAGGGTTCAATTTTAAAAATAGCGCTAACGCAAACGCGTTTAAATCTGCGGCAGGTAATGGTTCAGTCAGCAAATCAGCTGACGCGTGCAGCCGCCCGGTTTAAATGCGCCATCGGAGCCTGCACTGCTCGCCTACTCCCCCAAAATGGCACCCAGCATACACCTGGCAGTTCCTTCCCAAACCAAGATGGCTGAAAAAAGATCACCACACTTCCCAATAACGTGATCCGCCAAAGAGCGGTGTTGGTGCAAAGTTTTATAGTGCAAGTAAGCGGGTTGAAGTGTGACTAAAATATCCTTACAAACATTAGGAGCCCTTTTTCCTACTGTTTGGAACTTCTAATAACTAATTCCAAAAGAGACCGTCCAGCAATCAATGACATCTATATAATGAAAGCCAAGCAAATCTATGATTTGCCATTTTCTGCCTACTTCCGACTCTTCCTCATCCTCACAAATAACCTCTAAAAGTCATCCTTCTATGGTCCACTTGGGGAAGTTTGCAAACCTTCAATATTTTCCCTCCCTGTTTATATATTCATATGTGGACATGCCGATGAACATACAGAGCTGTTACTTCTGAATGCCCCACAGCCTTAGTCCAATGAAGACAGGTCAATGTAGAGAGAGATACTGGAAAGATTAGACTAAAACCGGGTGCCAACTAACTGGACACAACAGCTCTTTTAATATAAGCGGGTGAATGAGAGAACCCTGTTCAGCCTATCAAGTTATGTTGTTGCTGCTCCTCTGACTTCATCAAAGCCTGGCATTTGTCGATGGCAATCAGTCTGCATTGATAGTGATCTGAGCGTAGAGATGTGGAGGCACGAAAACATTGCATTCTCAGACATATTGTGTCAGAATCTACACTGCTGATTATTCAAATCTTCCTTAGAAATAATGTGCTTCAAGTACAGAGGGAACCCCACTACCTACCACACATCACACAGAACACCAAACTACTCTACAATTGCACCTATATTATTGTGCACTGTAGATAAGTCCATATTTGCTTCATTCCACCCCATTATGTTTTACTCGAATTATCTGGCATTTTGAATTCTTGAGTGATTGTGTCTACTAAATAGGTTTTCAAAACATATTAAATGGACAAACATTTTTCCAACCATCCATACCAGACAGACAACAGTCTTTGCTAAAGGGTCACTGAGCTGTTTCAAGGGATACGAATGTGGTTTGTAGAAGAGTAGGGACATAGTTCTTTCAACACCTAAGGTATGATTTGTAATCTGACAGAACATATTTTGTTTCCAGCGGTCTGCTGCTGAAGATGTACCCAAAATGAAAAATTCATGTAAATATTAAGTCAGTAGTGTCTGCCAACCTCTGCTTACCATTGGGACTAAAGGGGAAATATCTGCATATTTGCCCCTCTGGAACCTCCTTCTTTTGGTTCAAAAGGTCAGAAAGTCCTGAGGCTGAGGAGGCTGCCCCCTGCCTTGTTAGACAACGTTGTATTTTATCCTGCTCGTCCTTTGAAGCCTCCTTCATGTGGCTGGAGGATCCAAAAGGTCTGATGACAGAGAACCATATTGCCTGCTGTGGGGAATTACAGTGAACGAGTTTGAAGTGCATATTTTCATGTGGACCTGAAAATGGAATTGTTGAAAACCTTCCTCCAATGTAAGTCAGAGACTGATGTCTGAGGTGTCACTCTTGAAGTTAGTAAACCTTTTTCTCAAGTTAGTAAGGCTACCATGACTGTTACAAAGACATTTTGACTTTTATGTGCGCCTAGAGAAGTAGGAGAAGTTTCCAATCCTAACCCAAAAATACTGCCTTGGGTTTATATCAACAGTGATTTCTCCCCTAAGCTTTTTAGGGTGCAGGTTGGTGCTACAGAATGATCCCCCTACCACCATATCTGATTTTGTACATTCCTTTCCCACTACAGTTGCTCAGTTGCTGTGCTTAGCTCTCTGAAGATTGCAGACCTCAATACAAGTTTCTCATTGCAAAATAGCAAAAAATACTGCAGGACCAACCACCTGTTTTTGCCCAGCTGTGATCACAAATAGGTCAGTCACAAAATGTTCCTAGGTCCAGTCAGCGTGGAAGGAATTTTAGCCTTTTTTTTATATTAAAATTCTTTATTTCCCATAGGAAAATCTTTTCTATAGAACAATTTGAAAGCATTTTAACTTTTGATCCATGCATTTGATTTTATTAAGGTTTGTAATTTTTTTCTCTGAAAAGTATCTTTTTGAAAGGAACTTGGTCTTAACATTTTATGACATTTAACATATTTTGTACAACTCTGCCATTTAGTTGCCTGGAGGTAGCTCATCTGCTCAGTGCTAACAGCGCAACAAGCCTTTGCAACTCTAATTGCAACTGAAGGCCACACCAATCAGTACAGTGACACCAAATTGGTGCAAAATGTGGCGTCAACGTTCATGGGGTAAATCAAGGAGGATGCACCAGCTGATCCAACCCACGTCCAACTGGTTAACACGAGGTGCGGACCAGAATTAGGTCCGCCTCCAAATGTAGAAATTTCCATCACAAACATCAAGTGCTTGCAGAATAGGACCTGAAAGGTATACCATTTTCTCGGGGGGAGGAAATGTCCACAGGGCACCCACAATGTTCAATTTTTTTCAGAACCACAGTCCATCAGTCCCATTCCATCACAACCAGTCGACGTGGCACGGACGACATGGACATCGTATCAGCCCTGCAAGATGGTTCACTAAGTAACACACGATCTCAACTTATACCATGTCTAGCACCGACCTTGGGCACAATAACTTAGTATTTAGCCCAAACCAACGAGCATCTAAGAAGTTCACCCCAAGGTACTAATGGTGCATTTACACCCATAAGCTCAATAACACCACCCAATCTTAACTCCTTTAAATTTGGGACAAAACACCACCCTGGGATCAAGTTCTGAGCCAGCCCCATTCAGCCCCATCTTTCTTACAGACCTAATCAAATCAGATTTCAAAGAGGGTCTGTGGTTTATAATTAGGCTGCAACATCTGAACAGTAGCAAAACCAACCCAGTGCATGATCAGCAACTTTTTAAAAAGATCACTTCCATTATAACTAATTCAATTGGCCCCTCATTCTGTGTGGCACAGACTCTGTCAGCACACCGGACTACTCTTTTAGAAACCCTAAAAGTCATTTGCAAAATAGGAAATTGCAAGTAGGGATTTGTCATTTGTGATTTCCTAACCGCATGTACATAGTATTTCCTAATTATGAAATGGGCATTTAAGAAATGCTATTACCATTGACTTGGCCCTGATGGAAACCAGGTGCAAACGTAGAAAAGGGACCCAAAATGCATCATGATCATTTCCAGTGGCTCAACAATGCATGCCATTACCACAAAATATGTAAGTATTTCACAAGAAAGTGCATTATATATATATAATTGCCAACTGCTAGTTGCCAGTAGGCAGTTATACTTAGGGCCAAAATTTCCATAGGAAAAGCGTTTTGTGTTTTGCAAGTAACTTTGGAACATCTTGACAAATCTTTACAACATTTTCAAAAAACTTCCCCTTTTTGGTTCAGCTACTATGTTGAAAGTTCTGGGGTGATCTGTCAAGTGGGGGCTGAAAAGACAAAGGGGCCCAAAATGTGTTTTCCCAATGTTATATCTATGGGGATTTTTCATTTTTTGAACACAACTACAGCCGCAACTGCTGAACGGAATTACACTAAATTTGACAGAAACCTCAGGGGCATATTCACAAGGAGTTAACTCCGATTCATTTCCACCTTAACGCAGCAAAAGTGGAGATAGATTTAACACCCAATTCACAAGATGGTGCAAGCTGCAGACAACACCAGTATTCCCATGTCAACTGCCCCCAAATTTATCTCCATGGTGGACACCACCAATTAACACTAATGAAATGCAGAGTAGGTGTTCCAGTGCAAAAACACACGAGAAAACTCAACACCACATTCAGAATGAACTGCCAGATCTGCGAAGCGAAGCAAAAACAGGGGATAAACCGTGGTAGCACCAGGGATTTTACACTTGCCTTTTGCTGGTACTAAGCAGGATGACTACCCACAGCATGGAAGGGAGCCCAGCCAAGAGCCACACCTGAAGACTCACAGATGCCATGGAGGCATGGATCATGCAGCTCCGATATCCATGAGGATCACAACACCCACCGCCACCACCCCCAGCCCCCCCGCCATATTTTTTTAATTACCTGCCAACCCCTCAGCATTCACCCGTCAATGCATTTGCATCTATCACTTGTAGATGCTGGCTGGCAGGGTCTTTCAATAGAGCGGGGTTACAGAGGTCGGGGAAAGGCCCTTTGTTGACACAGCAGTCTTTCAGGCTGCATGCCAAAATTTAAAGGAACCAGACAATGTCTCCTGCATTTGTTATTCACTTGACATCCTGACCCTCACATCCTAATATTTGTAGGGCCATGTTCGCAATGCAATATCGCCTGGGTTGAGAAAGGTAAGTTATCTGACGGTGATGTGCCGATCCACAGCTATCGCCTGCTGACGCAGGAATAACTATCGCCATTGCGATGTTGTTGTCACCTGTTTTCTCTGCCATTTACTGTAATTATCGCCATGTAGCGCGGGCTTGTGAATTCCACACTGTCATGGCGAAAATAATCGGGGTTAGGCAGTGCTAACTTTTTGCCGATAATTTACTCTGGCGATATTTATCACACATTCTTGTGAATATGGCCCTAGATGTTGGTCCAGAAAGTGTGCTTTTTGTGATTTGGTGTAAATGAGGTGTAATAGATAGTCTATTGGTGGCTCAAATATTTTCATCCCCCATACTTTCTTCCCCACCCAGCCCAGCATAAGTCAACAACTGTCCAACTGGAAGCCCATATTTGTCTATTAGGTCTTTACATGTGTCAAAGGTTCCTGCACCGTAAATCTGATCGATTCAAGGGAATCCAACTGAGTCCCAGGACCTTTTTTCAAAGATTTGTCAGTTCTTCAATAGCCCCAGGGCATTCCAAATGGCAAGCTCTGCGGAATATGGCATTTCATCCCCTTGTCTCTGCCTGTATCTATTCTAACAATGCTGACCCATTTTCAATAATCTGCTTCGATATTTTGTCATATCATGCCGCCCGAGCACTAAATCCACAATGCATTTGTCTGTGAGCTCTCCATGCAGAAATTCCAGTTTGAGGTAGGCCTCCTATTCCATCCAAGCCACAACCCACTGAGGTTGTGCTGCCAAACTGTAGGACTCGAAGTCAGGCCCTCCAATGCCTCCCTCACTCAATAGTAGATAAGGAGTTTCAAGGGCTATACACCTTCTACCTGTGCCCCATATCAAGTCTTTCAAAACAGAGTTCAGTTTGGCAAAGATCCACCTTCCTAATATTACTGGGATGTTAACAAACAGGTACAGAAGGCACAGCAAAACAACCATTTTAGCTAAGTCCACTCTCCTCTTCACTAAACGGAAGAAGCCTCGTTATGAAGTTCACTCATGTCTTAGTGGAGGCCAAAGTTCTCCTGAAGTTACCTGCTGCTATTTCTTCACCCTGCATATAAACCTTGGTGCCCAAATACTTGAAGCCTCTGGTATCTTATCGTACACTACTTCCACTTGGCTCTTTATAGGGTACACACAAGTCTTATACTTATCCATTGAGAGAGGGGAAGCCAATTCAAGGTTTTTTAAGTCTTCCGGTATTTGCGCCTGTACCTCATCCACATTTTCCACAAACAGTAGTATGTTATCTGCATACACTGAAGTTATATACACATGGCCCTTTAACGTTCGTCCCGAAAGGTACACCTAGGCTCTGATGTGCATGGCTCCATTGTCAAAGAAAAAGGAGCAGTGACAGAGGGCAGCTCTGCCTGGGTACGTCAGCCTGTCTGCCATCTTTCTGATTTATTGCTTCTTTTTTAACGATTATGTCAACAAATTGTGGGGGTTTACCCAAATTACCCTCCTTTGCCTGGGTAAGGAACATAACACTTGTAAGTACACAAAATGGAAAGGAGGGATCGATATCTATAATCTTTTATAATAGGGGACTATCAATTCTTCTATAAAAGGGACAATGTCCTGTAATTCAATATTGTGCTTAAAAGAGGCAACAATCACATACCATTGAAAACATGATTACATATTTCAATTATAGTAATCCTGGGAGATTCTTCATCCTGTTTTATCTCACTATTTTCAAACATAAAATATACACATATAATCACATATATACATCAGTTATATACAAGAGACAAGGAAAAACAGACAATATTCATACAAATAATAAGTAATAAGTAATTCCTTTTCACCCAATAAGTCAAAACAAGAAATGAGTGTCCACCTATTCCGTACAGGAAGTACGATCTGAGGTAGTCATATACAATCGGTTCTACTTAGTCCTGAACCTGAATTTCAAGATTGTGTCAGGCAAAATACATTTCGAAATTCATTCCACTAATTTCATCGGACTCCTCTTTTTATTATGTGTGAACGTGGTAACGTTTCGGCCTCAAGAACAATCTGGCCTCCTCAGGACAGGGTGAGTTAAGGACTTAAGCAACACGAATCTGCGTGCCTAACCTCGCACCAGGACGTTATTGTGTAGAACACTTGAGTGCAACTAATACGCCTAGTAGAACGCGCTACTATACAGGTCAAAGGCCACTTCATCCGAAGTCAGGAATATTTCTTAGTCGAGCCGTGAGTAAATCACTTGGCTATTTCTCCAAAACGGGCCAGCCAGACGCGCCAGTGGCAGTGGGTTATGCATTCAGGAGTTGTGCCCAAGCTCTTATATTAAGTCCATACCCCATTGCTTTCAAAATGTTGTGTAGATAATTCCAATTAATTGAGTCAAAGGCCTTCTCCATATTAATTTAGGCAGCCGCCTATTTCTCCTGATCTTTTCTGTTACTCTTTCCAATATAGTGAGCAGTTTGTGCTCCTAATGGGGTTGAGCCCGTTTTGATCCAGGTGTGTTAAACAAGTAAGGACTTTCTGGATTCTTTTTGCAAGTGCCTTACCCACCAACCTTGCAATCAATATTTAACTTCGATAAGGGTCTGTACAATTTGGAAACTATTGGATCATGTTCCGCTTTGGGAAAAACAACAATTATTGCTTTATGTGTCATTGTAGGCAACAAGACAACCTGCTTCCGCGCCTCATTGTACACTTTGAGCAATCAATCAATCAATCAGGTGTTTGTTAAGTGCTACCACTCACCCGTGAGTGTCTCAAGGCGCTAGGGGTGGAGGGATGCAGGTTCCAGTCCATCAAGGAGGGGTCTGTCGAAGAGCCAGGTTTTGAGGTTTCTTGTGAAGATGGGAAGCGATGTTGTCTGTCTGAGGTGGAGCGGAAGGTCGTTCCGGGCCTTGGCCGTGAGAAAGGAGAAGGAGCAACCTCCTGATCTGGATTTTTTGGTGCAGAGGACCACAGTGTAGGAGAGCTGGGCTGATCATAGGGTCCTTTGGGGTGCGTGGAATTTGAGTCTGCTGTTCAGGGATTCTGGCCCAGTGTTGTGGAGGGCCTTGTGTGCATGGCTAAGTATCTTGAAGGTGACTCTAGCCTCGATGGGGAGCCAGTGGAGTGTGCGCAGGTGCTGGGAGATGGTGCAGTGTCTTGGCAGGTTGAGGACCAGTCTTGCGGTGGCATTCTGGATGTTCTCTAGCTTGCGGGTGAGGTTTGTGTTTTTTTCCGGTGTAGAGTGCGTTGCCGTAGTTGAGTTGGCTGTTAATCAAGGCGTGTGTTCGAGGGGGATCCATCTGAAGGTTTGGCGTAGGACGTGGAGTGTGTGGAAGCAGGAGGACGAGACAGAGTTGATCCGGCGGTCCATTTTGAGCTCGAAGTCCAGGATGATACCTAGGTTGCGTGCGTGGTCCATGAGGGTGGGCGGGTTTCCGAGGGCAGGGGCCACCAGGTGTCGTTCCAGGCGTCGGGTTTTGGGCCCATGACGAGTACTTCTGCCTTGTTGGTATTTAGTTGAAGGCAGCTGTTTTTCATCCATTTGGCGACGGCTTCCAGGCCTTCTTGAAAGTTGTGTCTGGTGGTGTTGGGCTCATTGGATAGTGAGAGGATGAGTTGGGTGTCATCTGCGTATGACACAATGTTGAGTCTGTAGGTTCTGATGATGGG
This sequence comes from Triturus cristatus, assembly GCF_964204655.1. NCBI lineage: Eukaryota > Metazoa > Chordata > Amphibia > Caudata > Salamandridae > Triturus > Triturus cristatus. The sequence continues at coordinate 1,416,017,774 of NC_140589.1, forward strand.
GTGAGCAGAGCCATGTAGACGTTAAAGAGCGTGGAGCTGAGGGAGGACCCCTGAGGGACTCCGCAGGTGGTTGGTGTAGGGTCCGAGAGGAAAGGGGGAAGTCCGACCCGCGGCGTTCTGCCGGAGAGGAAGGAGCGGACCCAGTCGAGGGTCTTGTCCTGGATTCCTGCGTCGTGGAGTTTGTGTATTAGGGTGTGGTGTGTCGAATGCCGCTGAGAGGTCGAGGAGCATGTGGGCTACTGTTTCTCCTTTGTCCAGTAGGGTGCAGATGTCGTCTGTTGCGGCGAGGAGGGTGTTTTCTGTACTGTGTTTTTTTCTGAAGCCGGATTGGGAGGAGTCAAGGATGTTGTGCTCTTCGATGAATGTGGCGAGTTGGCTGTTGATGGCTTTCTCGATGACTTTCGCTGGGAACGGGATCAGGGAGATGGGTCTGTAGTTTTTCAGGGCAGTGGGGTCCGCCGAGGGTTCGCATGGGGGAGTTGTTCTGCGTGTGAATATACATCTCCCACAAAGAGTGTTACACTTGCCAGCAACAAAACATGGTTTTTAAATAAATTTAGCAATTGTAACACAACCAACGTCATTTACAGACTGACATGTCCGTGTGATTTACACTATATTGGCCTCACGACAAGGAAGGTCAAAATAAGGATACAAGAACATTTGAGCACATTGCGTGCAGGGAAACTTAGCACCAAATTGGTGCAGCATTTTCAAACCTACAAACATGCCCCTAAGGATGTTCGCTGGGTTGTCCTTGAGAGGGTAATGGGGGACCAATACAATATGGAAACCAGACTCAGCACCAGAGAGGCACGGTGGATCTATCAGGAGGGTGTAGATCAGTCTGGATTGAACGACCTTATTGAATGGAACAAAGTAAGTGTATAATTTACAATTCCAATTATGGTCTCCTAGCAGTGCGCATATATACCCTCTCAGTCATCTATGACTCCCCCATGAACCCTACGAAGTCGGGTATAAAGAAATGATGTTACTATAAGTGATATTGAGCATGGTTTGTTAAATATCCATCCATCGAAGTGTGCTTATCACCCTTTATTTCATTTATTTCTCATGCGAGGGGAGGAGCTAATTGTTGCTGATTTACACGTAATAGTGAAGATATCTCTACGTTGTAAATCGCATAAGGAATATATCTATGGCCATATTGTTCATCACGGGGTAATAAAGCTATCAAATGTTCAATTTAAAAAAAAAACATGTCTCGAGTACGGGCTCTGACATTTGAACCCGTTTTCAGCTTTATAAATACAAAAAGTTAAAGCTATGTAAAATATGAACAGTAGGATCTGCACAGGCGTGCATACTGCAGTGCATACAGGTTTTGTTTTTGTTTTTCTAAAAAAATAAGAAGCATCGATGATTAGATAAAATAGCTTACATAATGTGCACCGATATAAAACACTTCCAATGTTTTCTAACACTGATAGTGAAATATCTGATTTCCGTTAAAACAACTAAGAAATCAGTATTTTAACAACATTTTCACTATTTAATAATGGCGTCGACGTTAGCAGGGCGTGTATAGTAAACCCCGCAGTGAAGGCGGGGCCCATTAGGCGCGGTGACGTGTCACGCTGTAGCGCGTTAATAATTACTCAAGGCAACAGCTGGGCCGATGCGGTGCTGAGTTGATACCGGACACTGTTACGGCCACGGTAAGTTTACCTTGGCCCCTTTGCAAACAGGCTAGGCGGGGGCAATGACTAAGATAAATAATGAGGAATACTGGAGAATTTGTCTCGCGAAGCAACAACATAGCAAGCGGTAGATTCCACCTTCCCATTCCCATTCTTAAATGCTATAGTGAGAGTATGTGTTTGAGACAGGGGGACACACGCAATAAATACCTGCATGCGCACTGCCATTTGAGATTAAGGGCATAATAGAAGAGCATAGTGTTAGAAATCGTGCAGTGTTAAGCACTTATGGTCTCATGACACTCTACCATGTTTTACAGATTCACGATAGGAAGTGACTGGGAGAGCCAGTGAAGAAGTGATTGAATACACACACACAAGTGCTCGAGGGTAAAGGTATGCCCATGGTGGGCTACATCCCGGTAAATCTCATGATAAAATCAGTGAGGGAAGTCTCTCATATTGCATCACATTTTTAATTGTGACCAGATGCCAACTTATTATGTTATGTGTTGTTTGTCTGTCTTTTGTTTCCCTGTGTCTCCTATAGAAAAATTACTTTTTTTAAATAGACAAGTGTTGGTGCAGGGTGGAGTGACTGACCCACGCCCTGAAGAAATTGCCGTGAGTTTCTCCTGTGGCAATGAAACATGTCGACTTTTTAATGAGTAGACACACAGCACAGAATAAAGATTGTTAGCAAGTGTGATCTAGCTCAGTTTTTAGATTGGGACAAGGGGAGCAATATTCTGATTCCCAGGTCCTAACTGTGGGTTGAACCTGTTGCATGAACTGATCCTCAGATGATCTTTGTTTCACACCCTAGCACCTTGTCTTTTGGGGTTTTTCTGACTTTTTCTTACTTTCCTCTACACCTTTTGCTTTGGAGTGGTGGTAACTGATGATGAGGCCTTGAGGTAGCAGGCGAGTACCTTCCTGCTTAACCCTCCTTGGTGTTGCTACCGTGAGGCACCACCATTGCTTTTTCACATTTTTTCACTACATTCAGGGTACTTGGAGACACAGGCCACTTCTTTTACAGACAGACTCTAACTCTTCCAACTCTTCTTTTTTCTTCTTTGGTGATCCGTTCCTTCAGTAGTACAGATGGTGTAACCACTGGCTCAACAGACTGTCTAAATATATGACAACTGTTTTAGGATTACGAGTTGTGATATCACCGTGTGAACAGGTCCTTTGTTGTGTATAATTCTCAGAGTGGGGGAAGACCTGTTCTCTGCCCCTATAGCTCCTTATTGTGTTTGAAGTTCAGAGATACCCAGAAAGCACAGACTCAGGATTGGACTGACTTTGTTGATTGTGCAACCAAGGCTCTAGAAGGTTGGCTGGTTGGTAGTAAGGTTACTGATTTTAAGGGATTGTATAATCTTATCATGAGAGAACAGATCCTTAATAATTGCCAAAACCAGTTGTTGCATCAGTACCTGGTGGACTCTGATCTGACCTCTCCTCAAGAATTGGGAAAGAAGGCAGACAAATGGGTCAGAACCAGGGTGAGGCAGAAAACCCAGAACCAAGGGGGTGACACTAAGAAGCAGGATCCTAAAAGCTCAGATAAAAGGTGGGGATAAGGCAAAAGACCAGAAGTCTTCACAAGGACCCCAAAAATCTACATCTGGTGGGGATTCACAGTCTACAAAGGGAAAAGGCCAAAAGAAGCCCTGGTGCAAATTCTGTAAACAGAAAGGGCACTGGACTTCTGATTGTACCAAGTCCAAAGACCAAACCACCACCACTCCAGCCCCTAAGGCAGCTGTTCCCCCTAGTGCAGTCATTGGTGGAGGTGGTAACCAGAATAAGGGTGTAGTAGGGTTGACCCTGGGTTCTGATGTGGACTCTGGCCTAGTCAGAGTACCAACACAGGCATTGCTAGTTTGTGAGGGAGACCTTGATATGTCCTTCCTAGTGAGCCCAGTAATCTGGGCAAGTACAATCAGCAGCCTATCATAAATGGCAAACAGGATTTGGCATTCAGGGACACAGGTGCTAGTGTCACCATGGTGGCAGAGGATCTAGTGGGCCCTGCACAGATCATCCTGGGTGAAATGTACCAGGTGACCAATGCAAGCAATGTCAGGACCAACCATAGCCTGGCAGTTGTGAATTTCTCCTGGGGAGGGGTAACTGGCCTCAAAAAGGTTGTAGTCAGTGCAGACCTCCCTGTCGAATGTTTGTTGGGCAATGATCTGGAGACTTCAGCCTGGTCTGAAGTAGAATTATGGACTCATGCTGAGATGTTGGGCATACCTGCAGAGGTATTTGCTGTGACCAGGTCACAAGCGAAAATGCATAACGCTGAACCAGCTCTGGATCCTGAAACTATGGACCAGATGCTACCCAAGAGGAGGAGCAGTAGGGTTAAGGCTGTGCCTTCCCCTCTGTCTCGGATCTCAGATTCCCCTCCTGAGGGAGGAGAAGCAAATCCTAAAGAAGGAACTGCCCCAGAGGGACTTGAGCCTGATCAGGTTGAGTTCTTGGGGGCAGGGGGACCTTCCAGGGAAGATCTGAGTAAGGAGTAACAGTGCTGCCCCTCTCTTGAACCCCTCAGACAGCAAGCTGCTGCTGGGAGTGCTAATGGGTCCCATAAAGTTTATTGGGATGAGGGGCTCCTATATTCTGAGGCTAGAGATCCTACCCCTGGAGCCACCAGGAGGTTGGTAATACCTCAGAAGTTTAGGGGGTTCCTCTTGACCCTAGCACATGACATCCCATTGGCAGGACACTTGGGCCAAAACAAGACCTGGGACAGGCTTGTCCCTCCTTTTCATTGGCCACACATGTCTGAGGACACCAAGGAGTTTTGTCGCTCCTGTGTCACTTGCCAAGCCAGTGGCAAGTCAGGTGGCACAACAAAGGCCCCCCTGATACCACTACCTGTGGTGGGGGTTCGCTTTGAAAGGGTAGGGATTGACATTGTTGGTCCCCTTGACCCTCCAACTGCATCTGGGCACAGATTTATACTGGTGGTAGTGGATCATGCCACCAGGTATCCAGAAGCTATACCCCTAAGGACTACCACAGCTCCTGTGGTAGCAAGAGCCCTCATTGGAGTCTTCTCCAGAGTGGGTTTCCCTAAGGAGGTCTGGGAACTTTTACTTCCCTGCCTTCTGTTTGCATACAGGGAGGTCCCACAGAAGGCGGTTGGCTACAGCCCTTTTGAACTTCTGTTTGGGCACCCTGTCAGAGGACCCTTATGTCTGGTGAAGGAGGGATGGGAGTTACCTCTCAAACCTTCCAAACAGGATGTGATGGACTATGTACTTGGTCTCCGCTCCCGGATGGCAGAGTACATGAAGAAGGCAACTAAAAACCTTGAGGCTAGCCAAGAATTACAAAAAGATTGGCATGACCAGAAGGCTGTCTTGACTGTTTACCAGCCAGGCCAGAAAGTGTGGGTGTTGGAGCCTATGGCCCCAGCAGCTCTCCAGGACAAATGGAGTGGCCCCCATACAATTGTTGAGAAAAAGGGAGAAGTCACCTACTTGGTGGATCTTGGAACTCCCAGGAGCCCCCTTAGGGTGCTCCATGTCAACAGACTTAAGCCATATGTAGGCAGGGCTGACATGGGCTTGCTCATGGCGACTGATGTGGACCAGGAGGAGGAGAGTGACCCTCTCCCTGACCTGCTCTCACAGAACCCTGATGATGGGTCAGTTGATGGTGTTGCTTTGGCAAGCAGCCTCACTGAGCATCAGCAAACTGAATGCAGACAAGTGCTGCAACAGTTTAGACATATGTTTAGCCTGACCCCAAGTCAGACTTCCTGGTGCACCCATGAGGTGGACACTGGAGACAGTCTGCCTGTAAAGAATAAAATCTGCAGGCAACCTGACCATGTCAGGGATTGTATCAGGACTGAAGTCCAGAAAACGTTGGAACTAGGTGTTATTGAGCCTTCAGATCGCCCTGGGGCTAGCCCAGTAGTCCTTGTGCCAAAACCTCATACCCAGGGTGGTAAGAAAGAAATTAGGTTTTGTGTTGACTTCAGAGGCCTCAATGCAGTCACCAGGACTGATGCCTATCCAATTCCCAGGGCAGATGAACTTATAGACACTTTGGCCTCAGCCAAGTATCTTAGTACATTTGACCTAACAACTGGCTACTGGCAAATCAAGTTAGCTGATGATGCCAAGGCCAAAACAGGATTTTCAACCCCTGGTGGGCACTATCATTTTGTGGTAATCCCCTTTGGTTTGAAATATGCACCTGCCACTTTTCAGAGGTTGGTGAATAAAGTTCTGACTGGTATGGAAACTTATTGCTCAGCTTATCTTGATGATATTGCTGTCTTTAGTTCCAACTGGCAGGATCACCTGGTCCACCTCAGAAATGTTTTGGAGGCCCTGCAAAAAGCAGGCCTCACTATCAAGGCCACTAAGTGCCAGATAGGGCAGAGCCAGGTTGTGTACCTGGGACACCTTGTAGGTGGAGACCAGGTTCAACTATTGCAGAGCAAAATCTAAACCATAATGGAATGGGTAGCTCCAACAACCCAGACACAGGGTAGAGCCTTTTTAGGCCTGACTGGGTACTATAGGAAGTTTGTTAAGGGATATGGATCTATAGTGACCCCCTTAATTGATCTGACCTCTAAGAAAATGCCAAAAAAGGTTCAGCGGACAGCTAGCTGTCAAAAGACATTTGATGACCTCAAACAGGCAATGTGCACTGCCCCCATCTTGCAGAGTCCAGATTAAAAAAAGAAGTTCATTGTTCAAACAGATGCTTCAGAGCTGGGTGTGGGAGCTGTACTGTCTCAACTTAATGATGAAGGTCCAGACCAGCCAGTAGCTTTCATAAGCAGAAGGCTGACCCCTAGAGAGAAACGTTGGTCAGCTATAGAGAGGGCGGCCTTTGCTGTGGTGTGGGCCCTGAAGAAGCTGAGGTCATACTTGTTTGGCACTCACTTCATAGTTCAGACTGACCACAAGCCCCTCCTATGGCTCAAACAGATGAAAGGTGAAAATCCTAAACTGCTCAGGTGGTCCATTTCCCTACAGGGGATGGACTATACAGTGGAACATAGACCTGGGACCCAACATGCCAATGCAGATGGACTCTCAAGATATTTGCACTTAGAACATGAAGACTCAACTGGTCAAGGTTAGTTTAATGTCCCTGTGTTTGGGGGGGGTTGTGTAGGAGAGTAGGATCTGCACTTATGTTGCCCCCACTTTTTTCTGATGTATACACTGGTTTCTGGCTATAGTCTGGCTGGGTCCCTGCTAATCAGGGCCCCAGTCTCTCTGTTCTCTCTAAACGACTTGGTGTGCCTATAAGATGCACTAGTGATTGGATACTGTGGTACCTTATGAGCCCCTAGTATATGGTACCTAAGGTACCTAGGGCATAGGCACTTCACATGCCTATGCAGCATGTATTATGCCATCCCTGGGAAGCATTCTCAATCTGATACCCCAGGCCTGCTACTGCAGCCTGTGTGAGGTAGTGTTAGCACTCCTCACAGAGATATAGGTTCCTATATCTCACCATACACACACATATAAACGTATCAGCCACCCCTATGGCAGGCCCTATCAATCCTGAGGGCAGGGTGCGTGGTTTACAATGTGAGGGGGTGCCTCTGCGTGAGCAGGGCCCCTCTGCAGCTACCAGAGTCTATTCTCTATGGCTGTGTGTGGATGCAGTTAAACCATATACTCTTAAGTGCATTAAAATGCTAACTTTGGAATGACTGCATCAAAACATGTCGTGTTTGGTGTCAAACAACTTGGAATCACACCCCCACATCAGTCCTTGATGTGGGAGCATGATCCCACCCTTCTAGAGGGGACGACATGTAAAACGATAGAAATCCTATAGAGCCCAGGCATCACAAAATGGATGCCACCAGCACAGACACTGGGCTGCTCTCCTGCTGCTGACTGAAACTCGCAGTGGAGGAAGACCAACAAAAGGCATCCTGTCACAGGGAGGTGTCACCACCTTCCAGACAGGATTTAGTGTATTGGAGCTGGGTGGGTGCACTCCTCGAGTGCTTTGAAGTCCTGCACTGGGGGAGCAGTAGGCTCCTCTGTGCATATGCCAGCTCAAACCGGTTCAGGGGCTACCTGTCCCTGCTCTGGTGCAAAACTGGACAAAGGGAAGTGGGTGTAACCACCCTCTACCCTGACCCTCCTAGAGGAGTGGTCATAGAGCTAGTCCCTCCCCTATCTTCACTATCAGATAGCAAGCATTGCCATTGCAAAGCAGATAACCCTGGACGACACTCTACAAAGGAGAATCTTGGCCCTTCGACGTTCCACTACCTTTGGAAGACAGAAGAATCTCCCTTGGAGTGAAGGAGTGACTCCCCTGCTTGGCAGGCACCAAAAACCTTAATCAACGGTTGCAAACTTTCCTGCTCCCGCTGGAGTTCGAAGTCCCTGCTGTCCCAGACATAGATTTCCTGACTTCTCGACGGCCATTGTGAGTCCCCAACAAAGCTGTGGTGAGTGGACCCCACGAGTGATGAGGAACAGCAATAGCCGGGGACCATGCACTATTGTCAAGTGCAATCCCTTCACAACGTTCTATGAACGTGTGCTTTAGACCATTTGTGGCCCAAGCTTCCAGCAGGTTTTGCAGCGAAAATAAGAGGCCTACCCCATCCCGAGTGACCGTGGGCTCCTGTGAAGCATTTCCTGAAGAGGCGTCTTTGCGATCATTTGCCCGTTGGCTAGTGGGTCCCCCAAAGACTTTCCTATTGACTCAAAGGGCTCCCCTGGTTGCTCCAGGCCTGCCCTCACTTAACCTTGCTGAGTGAGTCCCTCAGACCTTGCTGGTCTGCACCATCGACTTTCTTCAGTCTACACAAGACTTGCAGTTGCCAAGGCTTGTTGGCTCCAATCTGATTGCCGATACTGTAGTCTGCTGCAGACATTGTGGGTCACTAAGAATCCAGATGCTGGTCATCATCGATTCTTCCTGGACCTCGTGAGCAAAGAGTCAAAACACCATCGATGAACTGAAATCACCTGACATCTGTGGTCATCCATCTTCCTGGCCACCGGTCACTGGCAAGTGACTTTGAACACTGTCCCTTCATTTTTCAGGTCTTCTGCATCTTGAATCCACCCTTGGATTTCACCGGACACTTCTTCAGTCGACGCAAGCAGCAAGTCTTCTTTGGTCTCCATAGAAAACAGCGACGCGACCCGACACCAAAAGACACCCATGCACCCGGCTTCCCTGGGTGAGGTAACTCGTGCACGCCAGTGCCCTAGTGTGTGTTGGCCCTCGAAGTACTTTCCTTGTAAGTGGCTTGCTTGTAGACTTCCTCTAAATACCCTAAAACTTTAAAAATCAAACCGCGACTTGCACCATTGTAATCAATAGGGAACCTGTGGCTGTGTTCACACACTGCACGCGTCTCCCGTGGGCTTGTTACTTACCTGCTAACACTGCAGTAGTGAGGCCCCAGCGATTCCCTAGGCCTTAGGCCTTGTCATTTTGCAAGTCGACATTCTTATACCATTTTTTTGGTATATGGTCTGGTACGCCCTTAGGGCTCCAGCCATATTTGTGCTTAATTTATTGTGAAACGTTGACATTTGAATGTGTATCTGGCTTCTAATCTCATAAAGATATTAGTAGAGTATCTCTAGTAATAAATACATATATATTTGATATATATACCTGTGTGGCGTCCTTTTATTTGGTAATTCAAGAGATTATAAGGTAAAACAAGCTGCTTTACATTCCTCTGAGACTTAGCCTGAAGGCTGCTCTCCACAGCTACCACTAGGATAGCTTTCTTTAAAAGGTTGTCTTAAACCTATCTACCATAAGAGTCGAATTGGACTGGTGCAAGGTGGCCACTATAACTAGTGACCAGCATATGCCAGGACAACTTCTCACACACGTTATTACAGTTTGTAGGCTGCATAAATGCTTTACGCATTACCCATATGTTAAGCCTGGCTGCCTTGTGCCAAGCTACCAGAGGGTTAAGACAGGTTAATTTAGTGACTTTTTATGGTTCAATCTGACAAGGATTGTGGCTGTTTCACCACCCCATACACTCCCAAACAACAACTCAATTTCTCACAGTAGTAAATTAATTTAGTGATTTTTTGTTGCTGACTCTGACAAGGATTGCGTTTGTTGCCTGAGGGGGGCTTCCACCACCTTTAATCCCCTTAAAAAATAACCCAAGCTCTTACATTGTGCCATCCGATTCTGTCTGAATGACCCACTCGCTAACCTTTTATCGAGCTCCCAGCAAAAGTTTTATAACACTGAGTACCAGAAAGGGGGTTAGGGAAGAGAAAGAGAGAGAAGAGATGCTTTGTTCCAGGTTCATATCCTTTTCTGCAAAAAAGGCTCCTTGCTCATTGTGAATCTGTGAAGCTGAAACTTGGGGCCCAATTTACAAAGGTAAACTTCGACTTAAAGTCTACTTTTAGACCTGTAGTATAAGTTTAGACCTGAAGTGTAAGGGCCCAATTCACAGAGGTAAACCTAGACCTGAAGTCTAAGTTTACCTTTGTGAATTGGGCCCTTACACTTCAGGTCTAAACTTAGACTTCAGGTCTAACTTTGCCTTCTTAATCAGCCGTTGGTGTACTTTTAGTAATTTACTTTTAATGATAGTAATCTAGTATTAAAGGGAGAAAACACCTATTTCAAATACCTTCTGTACTCAAGGCGATGTGTCCTATGCATATTATTATAGAATTTACACCAAAGCAAATTGTCACCAACTTCTTCATATGGCTTGTTCCCGGATTGTTTGATGAACCAATAAAATGTTTAACACTAATATTATGGTTTACACCTCTATGTTTCTTAAGACATTCTGCATAATAACCTTCTCTTCTTTTTCAACTCTTAGAGATCCTGAATGGTTGCTTTACTGTTTTGAAGCACCAATTATAAAAGAATTGAAAGCACAAAATTTGAACACGTTTTTTGGGCCTTCCACGCCCCCCTCTTTCCCACTGCCGGTTTGCCAAGCTCCTATTGTGGTCCTTGGTCTTCCTTTCCCCTCTTACCCCTTTTGAAACTACTTCAGTGCACTGATTTTGTATCGTACCTTCAAGATCTTTTTCTTTGTTCCACAAGCCCTTCGTTACTAAGCGCTCTACGATCCGTGACTTCGGATGGTTTTGCCATGACTTCGGATGGTTTTATCATGTTTTATCCTCTTCCACGAGAGCGTTCGTCGTTAAGAACGCTCTCGTTTTGACTTCGGTTCCGCAACCCCGATCCCGGATCCTTTGGCTCGATGGAGAGAGGAAAGTACCTTGGCAACACACGCGCAACGTTTGCGCGTTGCCAGGGCACTTTCCTCCCTCTACTTAGCATCGTTACTGCGAGCTCGTGCTGCCTTCGATTACATCGCTCGTTATTATAAGCAACTGGCTATCTCGTACCTCAGTACCTTCTCATTTATCCTTAGTTTTTTTTACCGTTTTAAGCCCCCCTTGGAAGGCAAATTAATTGGATTATAAGATTAGGTTATTTTATGCCAACCTTATTTAATACAAGCCTAAAAAAAAAAAAAGGGAAATTTAGACTATTTGGACCTTATCTTATTTAAAAAAAAAAAGAAAACAACTAAATATATATATATCCTACATAGGAAATATTAATTACTCATCAGTCATCTTTCGTGTTTTACTCTCTCCGTATTTAACATGTCTGATCTAGATTCGGATGAGGCTACTGCCCCCATCCCTAATTTGGAAAATGAGGCAATTAAAAATATAATTCACGATGAAATGAGATCCTGTATGTTGTCTACCCTATCAAAAGTGATTACCTCAAAAAGGTCACTCCCCACCGAGGAGAGTGGAATACAACATACTTTTGCTGATGACGATCTCATTGAAATTAGGGGAAAAAGGTCTAAAAAGACTAAAAATATTGATTATATCCCCAAGAGCACAACGGGAGGTCTCAGCACCTCAAAGATATCGGGAGGTCTTGGCACCTCAAATACCTTAGGTGTCCCTTGCGGCACAACTTTTAAAGGTGTCCCTTGCGGCACAAATTATTTTGGTGTCCCTAGCGGCACGAACTATCAAAGTGCTCACATAACTGATACACATCTTGAGAAAGATGATGATGATGATGACTTTATCAATGACGATGCCTCCGTCTTTCAGGATGAATATATCCTCGATCTAGATGACGACGATGAGGATTTTAACTCTCAACCCTTTGATGACGATTTGCCTTCCTCTTCAAAGGACACGATCCTTGACCCTTTGGGCTGTGAGATGTTCTCTCCCCTTAACATTAAGCACCCTAGAAGCAACGAGTGGCTTCCTCAAGAGCACGTTAGTAAATTCATAACTAAGTGGCTAAGGAACACTCTGGAGAGAGACACACGTAGCTTACTAAGATCAGAATGCTCTAGACCCTTTATAGAGAATAAGGTCTGCCAGACTCCAAATCTCGACCCTGAACTAATTAAATACCTTTTTAAACTTGGGCGAGATCCAAGAAAGGGCATGGAAAGATCTGTCAAAATTTGCCAAGATCGTTTATTGGACGTCCTCGGCCCTCTCGCTAAAATCATCGACGCCGCAGAAGATAGCTACCTTAATGGTTCAGTACTGAATACCGAGGCTATCCGAGGCTGGAGCCAGAGGGCATTGGTTTTCTTGGGCAATGCTAATGCCAGCATCATTTCCGAGAGAAGGAGAATTGTTCTCACCAAAATCAGTCCAAAACTGAGCGACCTAGCGGATAAGGAGTCCTCTAACAACCCTAAAGGGCTAATTTTTGGCGAAGACATGATCAAGACCTTGAGCAAATACGTCTCTACCTTTACCGCTCTTGACAAGGCTAACCAAAACATGAAACGAGTGTTCAACAACTACAACCTTTTTGGCAGGGCCGGAAGAAGAGGCCAATCTTCCGGCCGTTTCAACCGAAGGCCATACTCCAGGTCCAGGGGTTACGGAGGTAGAGGCTACCAACCCTCAAACACTCCTCAATTCTACCCCCCAAGGGGGAGGGGATTTCGCTCGAGAAATTTCAGAGGAAGAGGAACATCCACCGACTTCAACCCTCAAAGTGAGTACTTTTCCACCCAACCCCCTTTCCCCTCTCCAAAAGTGGGAGGCAGATTAAAACATTTTGTTCACAATTGGAAACTAATTACCCAAGACCCTTGGGTTCTGAGTACGGTGAGTGGTTTTATGATAGACTTCATAGATACTCCGATTCAATATTCTATACCAAAAAGCATCCCCTTGTCCTTAGATCAAGAAAAAATTATAGAAGAAGAAATATCCTCTATGCTTTTGAAAGGAGCGATAGTAGAAGTACCCTTCCATTTGATGAGATTTGTGAGCACTCTCTTCTTAGTAGAGAAAAAAGACAAGGGTTGGAGACCCGTAATAAATTTAAGGGAACTCAACAAGTTCCTTCTTTACAGACACTTCAAGATGGAGGGTATCCATCTTTTAAGAGATCTTCTTCTGGAAGGAGATTGGCTTGTCAAATTAGATCTGAAAGATGCTTATTTCACAATTCCGATGGCCGAGTGCCATCAATCCTTTCTCCAGTTTATATGGAAGAATCATCTCTTCCAGTTCAAAGCCCTTCCCTTCGGCCTTTCCTCAGCCCCTTGGTGTTTCACCAAGGTGATGAGAGCCGTGGCCTCATGCATACGGGAAAAGGGCATCCGTCTTCTCATATACCTGGACGATATACTCATCCTATCTCAAGATCACTCTCAGATTGTTCAAGATATGAATTTTGTAATAAACCTCCTAGAAACTCTGGGTTTTATAATAAACAGAGAAAAGTCTATTCTTTTCCCCTCAAAGGAATTAGAATTTCTGGGTTTCAACGTCAACACTACGAATTGTCTCCTCCTCCTTCCCTCCAAGAAAATTTCAAAAATAAGAAAGGTTATAAGACACGTTCTCAAACAAAAGGACTTATCCTTAAGGGAACTAGCCAGACTTCTCGGTCTGCTTTCCTCTTCCATTCAGGCTATCTTCCCAGGCCCGTTAAACTACCGAGCTCTCCAAAGGATAAAAGGGAAAGCTCTAAGAGCAGGTCTTTGGTACGGAGATCGAATCTCGCTCAACCAAGATGCCATTCTGGAACTCAATTGGTGGTTGGACAACCTAGACGCTTGGAATGGACGAGCGATCTTTGGGTCAACCCCAGATTTTGTTTTAGAATCGGATGCCAGTCTTCACGGATGGGGTGCATGCTTCCTAGATCATAACACAGGCGGAGTGTGGTCTCGGGTAGAATCTTCCCTCCATATAAATTTCCTAGAGATTACTGCCGGTCTCTATGCTCTGATGAGTTTCAAAAAATTTCTTCAGGGGAGATCTGTCGTTCTAAAGATGGACAACATGTCTGCTGTTGCTTACATAAACTGTCTTGGAGGTACAAGATCCGCAGATCTCTCGAACCTAGCGAAGAAACTTTGGATGTTCTGTCTAGAACACAAGATCTCCCTAAGAGCGGAATATCTTCCTGGGAAGGCGAATCTTTGTGCCGATTGGAACTCAAGGTTCCTCCTAGATCACAGCGACTGGAAGCTCAACACCTCCGTTTTCAATTCTCTCAACAATTTCTGGGGTCCTTTCCAGATAGACCTCTTTGCGAGCAGATTATCTTTCCAACTTGCGAATTACTACAGCTGGATGCCCGACCCGGGAGCTCTAGCAGTGAACGCATTTCTTCAATGCTGGAAAGGGATCAACGCTTATGCCTTCCCACCTTTCTCAATGATTCAGAGAGTCCTTCAGAAAGTCAGACTTCAACAAGCTTCAATCGTCCTAGTGACTCCCTTTTGGCCATCCCAAGCTTGGTTTCCCACTACCCTAGAACTTTCTTGCGATCTTCCCTTCCTAATTCCTCCCCTCGCAGATCTCCTCTCAGACGTGGACGGACACATTCACCCTCTAGTCCGATCAGGGAATTTGAACCTTCTTGCCTGGAGAGTGTCAGGAGATCCAATCATCTCTCAGGGCTTTCATCAACAGCTTCTACTCTCCTCAGCGAGTCTTGGGCTCCCGGAACACACTACCGGTATAACAACATCTGGAAAGTTTGGTTACGTTGGTGCCTGGAAAGGGACCTGGATCCCGTGGAAGCTCCTATCGTTCACATAGTTAATTTCTTAGTCTTTCATTTCGAGAGAGGGCTTAGTTATAGATCAATTAATTGCTATAGATCAGCAATCTCTGCAGGTCATGCTCTCATTAATGGAAAGACAATAGGCAAAAACAACATTGTCTGTCGAGTCCTCAAATGTATCAGACTTAGAAGACCTCCTAAACCTAGATACCAATTCCTTTGGGATGTCAATTTAATTCTTGACCTTTTCTCTAGTTGGCCTGACAATAATCTTCTGAATAGAAAGAACCTTTCAATCAAGTTAGCCACTCTTCTTTGTTTAGTTTCTTGCCGTAGAGTTTCTGATGTTAAAGCTCTTGACATTTCATATAGATCTTATGACATGTTTGGAGTCAAATTCGACTTGTTCAGAAGAACCAAAACTATGTCTGACTCTATCTTTTATCCCAGATTTGATCTTTACTCAAAACTTTGTGTGGTTAACTGTATGAAAGAATATGACTGTAGAATGAGTTCTCTCCGTCCTTCTGGTGTGAATCAATTACTCATCTCCTTCGTTAAACCTCATCTAGGCATTAGTTCTGCTTCTATCGCAAGATGGGTTAAAATCGTTATGGAACTAGCAGGTATTGATTTAAACATTTTTAAACCTCACTCTATCAGAGGCGCTATGGCCAGCAAATCCTTCTACTCAGGTGGTAACTTGAATGATATTCTTAAAGCTGCTGATTGGTCTAATTCTACTACTTTTGCTAAGCATTACTGTAAACCAATTTCTCACATGTCTGATGTTGTATTACATAGCTACCAACATGCATAATGGTAGCCTCCGGTCTTGTAATGAAATTGCGATTCTCCTATTACCATGACTAGAGAATCTAGATTTCATTAAAGACACGGAGGCTAACATTATCCCTCCCACCCTTCCCTGGGTGGTTAACTGAGTACTGTATTTATATCCTAATTTCATTGTTCATATTTATACTGCTATTTTATTCTATGTCTCTCTGCATAAATTTTTCATGATGTTCATTTGAAATGTTTACTTGTTTTATACTATTCTTTCTTCATTTAATTTTCTTTTTCTTGCAGATAATCCATCTTAACTTTACGATCTTCATTGTTTTTGGAAGAATCCTTTCTTCGTTTCCGGAGTTCTCCCTCGTTTCTGTTTTATCCTCTACTACCTAAGGAATCCTACCTGGAGTCTAAAGTTTTTTGGGACTTATCGTGCTATATTCCACAATTTAAAAGAGGCTGATTGTTATGTCCTCACAGCTGATGTTTCCTCATTGTTCTATTCTGGAACTTCACTTGTTTATGATGACGCATTAAAAGTTATATGTATAATGTTAGCCTCCGTGTCTTTAATGAAATCTAGATTCTCTAGTCATGGTAATAGGAGAATCGCAATTTACTTTTAATGATAGTAATCTAGTATTAAAGGGAGAAAACACCTATTTCAAATACCTTCTGTACTCAAGGCGATGTGTCCTATGCATATTATTATAGAATTTACACCAAAGCAAATTGTCACCAACTTCTTCATATGGCTTGTTCCCGGATTGTTTGATGAACCAATACAATGTTTAACACTAATATTATGGTTTACACCTCTATGTTTCTTAAGACATTCTGCATAATAACCTTCTCTTCTTTTTCAACTCTTAGAGATCCTGAATGGTTGCTTTACTGTTTTGAAGCACCAATTATAAAAGAATTGAAAGCACAAAATAGCCTACAAATGTAATTCCTACCTTTGAACAATTATTTTGTTTTCTACTTTCATGTCATTATTTTATGTTAATCAGTTTAGGGTATACTGCAGAAAACAATTTCTGAGGAGCTCATCGACAGTCTTGAATTTTTTCCTAGACTTTGTCCTTAAAGATTTATCCTAAACACAATGTGCTGCACTAAAGAGTTTGCTCTCTTTCCTTTTTTATCACAGAATCCAGAAAATTCACAGCAGGTAAGCAATGTTCTTTGGCCTGTGGGTGCACCTTATTCAATGCTTTACCTTAATGTTGGCTTGCTGGAAGGCTAACTGGAGGAACCAAAGAAAATCTACCACTCGTTGGTGCTCCTTTGTGGTCTTTTCAAAGTCCAATGAAAGCCATGCTGGAGCTTCACTTGAATGCTTCACTTTTGCCAGAGAATCAGTAGGACCGGCAACATCCCTTGGAATGGCATGGCTTTTACAATAAGCTGCACCCATGCATGTTTGCTAACCTTGCAAGAATTGGCAAAACCTGAAGTGTTAGCCTAATTCTTGGGACTTTATTTTCTATTCTTCACATGAAGGTTATCAATATTATCTCCAACCCCTCAGTTGTTTTTTACTGATATATAAAATAAGTGTTCAATTTGTTCTTAAATTTATATGAAATTTTAGACAGCTGGCTATTCCCTTTTCAGACTTGTCACCAATTGATGAATCAGAAAAGGAGTCAATAGTGGGGGACATTAAGAGTGTAAATGTAGACAGCGGTCACAGGACTTAGCAAGAAGCTGTGTGCTTCCTAAGTGGCATACCTTTGAGACTACTAGATGTATCAGGTGACAGATGAAAGCACGGATGCAGTAGTCAAACAGGCGACTCCTAGCCTTCATTTACCATGAAATCCTAACCATTGTGAAAACACCCGTTTGTATTTCAATTTTGCCTTCTTGGTGAGTTTTCCAAAGAGCACAGTCATGGAGACCAACTCAAAATAGATGCATGGATTTAGCTGGAGCCCCAGGCATTTCAATAATCGTTCACTCACTGCACTGACAAACCAAGATGCAGGGAGTAGGAGTTGTGTAGACATGGCTCTGCAGGTAGGGGGAAAAGGATGATGTTTCTGGAGTGGGACAATCGGAACAGGGTGCAGCAGCTGTGTCAGAGAAAGCTATTCGGGAGGAGGTGTGTACAAATTGTCTGAGAAAAGGTTCCAATGGCACCTTTCAGGGTTATCGGGAAGATAAAATGTTTGGGGAGCAATTTCAGCTTGTGGTGGTAGTGGAGCACAAGAGAAGCTACAGTAAGTACATGCAAACATCCGAATGAATGATCAAAAAGGTTTAACGTTCATGGAGCAAAACTGAAAAGGTAATAGATAAGCATGCTACCCTGCAGGTATAGTTTTAGATGGAGAGTTTCAAAGGAAACGAGGATGAAAGAGAAATCAAGCAAAGAGGCAGATTCTAAAAATAATAGGAGACTGAGGGAGGTTAGCCAAAAGACTTAGAAAAACATAATCACATCGCCACAGGCTGTTGGACCAGTAAACAGATGGTATAAGAGTGAGATGGGTAATATGGGTAGTAAAATCTAACATGCATAGTAGAAGAAAACTTGCAAATAAATGCCAGAGGTAACTCATTTTGAGAAGAGGAAGCTAGGGGGGGCGTGGCTCGGCATCCAACGGACATGGCGGTGCTTCCGTGAGGCTCCCGGTCCGAGGCGGAAGCAATGGGAACATTTTCGTAGGCTTCTGCTTCGTCCTTTGGCTGTCGCACGCAGGTAATGAAACGGAGCGGATTCGCGCAGTCGCCATTTTGTGTCCATGAATTCTGCCGCGTATAACTAGCACAGATGTAATCTCGCCGAGACTGTCTCCACACTCGCTCCCAATGATAACGTGTCTATACGCATGCATTTCAGGTCGCATTCTGCATCCTCCAAATATATCTGGGCAATATTGAAAGGAACAAACGACCTATTTTAAACAAGTGCATGTATGGTCGCCATCTTGAGGATTCGCCATTCCCTCAGAAGCAATGTGGGACTGCTACTGATACACAAGCTGTCGCTTTTATTAAATGAATACTTCAGCAGTTTCAATTCACCTTCATTAATTCTGTCCTGAGGTTGGCAATGTATTCGTGTTCTATTGTTATATTACGTTTCTTTCCTTAAAGGAGGAGCTGTGACCCACTTTCACCTCGCCTTCTCCTAGTGATTGGGACGTAGTGGCTGTAATCGTTACCTTGCACTTCAGAAATTACTTTTTAGCACTATTAAGTGGAGCGCCAATTAATTTACGCCATTTTATGCGGATTTGTAGGACTCACTCTCTTCAAGTGGCTGTGTTCTAATTCCTTGGCTTGGTTCTGTGTTGTTGAGCAGTATTTCTCCTGATGCTTTTCAGAGGTTCCTCTTGGGGTGCTGACCAACTCGGTTTTTCATAATTAAGCTGGTTCCTCCTCTCAGGTCACGTTTATTCATATTTTTATGGGACGAACAAAAGGTGCCCTCTCCGCCAGCTCGAAACCTAAACGTATCTTCATCAAAAATTCCAAAGTCTTCTCTGAACTCTCTAAGTTGCACAGTCTAGAGTCTCCTGAAGCGGAACAGAGCGACACAGAAATGGAGCCTACGCAGTTACCAGCTGGGAAGACGAATGTAAAACGCCTAAAAAAAGATCCCCCTACGCCTTCTAAACCGTCTTCTCCGGTCTCCATGGAAATAAGGGCGCTTAGACCGTTTGTCTAGGAGACTAATACTAAATTACAAATCCTGTCTGATAATTGGTCGCAGCTGGATGCTAGACTCACAACTGTGGAATCAAAACGTTTTTTCTTTCCAGGATACTACTAAGTGTGTTTCCTCCTTACACTCTCAAGTCTCTGCCCTACAAAAACAGACTGAGGACCTTGAGAATCGAAATAGGTGGAATAACCTCCGTATTTACAACTTGGCAGAGGGACTTGAAGGTACTGACCCAATTGCTTTCTTTAAGTTTTTCCTTCCTAAGATACTCCATCTTCCAGAGGATACTATCCTGAACATACAACGAGCTCACAAATTAGGTCGGATTGCAACCACCGGGGCCTCTTCACAGAGACGGAGAGGAGTCATTTTGTACTTCTTGGAATACACAGATTTACTCAAGGTTTTGTCTGCAGCCAAATCTCTTCAAAAGATCTCCTGGTCTGGCGCCACACTATTTTTCGCACAGGATTATTCCAGAGCCACCGCGGCGCGTCGTAAAGCCTTCCTAGATATGAGACCTGTTCTTCGATCCATGGGTGCCCGATATGGCCTATTCCATCCTTGCTTGTTTAAGGTAACCTACAACAACAAGACTACTTCATATGATGATCCCATCCGCCTGCAGACCTTCATCAATGCCCATAAGACGGATCTTATGGACTCTTCGAGACCATCCTCCTCGCATGGAACTTGATCCTTTTTACTCTCTCATTCACATTGCCATTCTCCTATTAAGTATGGATTTGTTTTTGTTATGTGTTTTCACTCATTAACTTTTCTTTATTTTCTTATTTTCATTAGTGCTGTTACGAAGACTTTGCAAGTTTTCGTTCTCTTTTGTCTTGCCTTTAGAACTTAGGTTGAGATAATCTTGTTATTTCACTTTTTTCTGTTTCTACAGTTACATCTATGTTTGACGTGCTTTCTTCGCTCATCGGCCAGGTCCTTGTTGGATGTTTCGCCTGCTCCATGTGGCTCCACCCTCCCCCATCCTCCTTTTCCCTTAGTGTAGGTATGTTATCCGTTTTGTCTTTTGTTTTTCGTTCTATCTTACAACTTCTCTCATCCTTCGCTTTTGGTGTCTTTTACAGTCTCTTTCAGTCTCCTCCTCGCTTTTATTCTATATTATTTACTACTTCAATACTTCACTTTTCTTGTTCCTGCTCTCTCCAATTTCTCATCATCAATTTTCTCTCTTTCCCTGTTATTCCACTTACTTCAGTTTCATGGTCATTGCTTTTTCCACTTTATATTTCTCTATTATTCAAGGTTGTTATCTTTTTTTCATTATCGTTATTCTGTCTCATTAATCCATGGTTTTATTATAGCGAATCAGATTTAAGTCTCAAAGTATTAACTCATTTTGTTATTGATTGCTTATGTCTTTGAAAATCATCTCATGGAACGTTAGGGGTCTGCATTCTCCTATCAAAAGACAAGGGGGCCTCACCCACTTAGCCAAATTAAATGTTGACTTGGCGTTTCTACAAGAAACTCATTTAACAGACAGCGAATCCTTAAAATTGAAAAAAGGTTGGGTAGGGGAAGTGTTCTTCTCTCCCGGGGATGGCAAACGAAACGGAGTAATGATACTTTGTCGCAAAACACTTCCAGTTTCACTTTTGTCGCAAGAATCTGATAATGATGGTAGATAGCTGAATGTTAAATTGTTGTTAAAAGACGTTCTGGTTTCTCTTTTTAACATTTATGCCCCCACATGTGGTGAGTCCTCTTTTTGGTCTACGTTAGCCAAACAAATTACACATTCCATGGAGGATAACTTCATATTCGCTGGCGACTGTAACCAGGTTTTTGATTCATTTGTTGACAGAAACTCTAAGTTCCCTTTTGTCCCTAATATACCACATAAAACCTTTGTCCATACTATTAATCAGCATAAACTCTTAGATGCCTGGCGCTTGTGTAACCCAACTGTCAGAGAGTTCACCTTCTACTCCCCCACTCACCATACCCAAACTAGACTTGATTATATTTTTGTCTCACAACATATCTCAAACGCTCACTTTCGCCGAAATTGGCCCTATATTAATTTCTGATCATGCTCCTGTTTTGATTGGTATCGATATTTTACCCAAATCCTCTGCTACTAAACGTTGGCGTTTTAATAACACTCTTCTCGCCAACCCAGATTTCACTGCCTCTTTTATTAATTTCTCCAATGAATATTTCGACCTAAATTATACTGATTGCCTGCCATTCTCAATTATATGGGATGCTTATAAGGCTTCGGCAAGAGATTTCATTATTGGTTTTGTTGCCAAACAATGTCGAATTGCACGTGCACACACTAAGACCCTTCTCCAACACATCAAGAAGTTAGAGCACTCCTATTATACTTCACAGTCACAAGACTCTCTAGAAGCTCTTATTAACGCAAAACTGCAATTTAATAAAAAATCGACAGACGATGCTTCACTATTTTTATTAAAATCCAGTTCAAGGTTTTATGGAGGCAAAAATAAAGCTGGCAAAATACTAGCTAACTACTTATAGATTAGACAGAATAAGTTGAATATAGAATCAATATACAACACTAATTCCAACTTACACTTTAATGATGATGATATTCTAAGCTAATTTTCCCTCTTTTACCAATCCTTATATTCGTCTGAAACACAACCCACCCACCACTCCTTATCAAGTTTCTTCTCTAATATACCAAGACCTCACCTCTCCTCTCTAGATCTGTTATCTTTAGAATCAGATATCATACAACAGGAATTACTATCTGCTCTTCAACTTCTTAAAAAAGATAAGGCTCCGGGTCCAGGCGGTTTCACTGTTGAAATTTATTTGCACTTTTCCAAAATCCTTTTGCCTAAATTGCATTCCTTAACCAATTTATTTAGTTCTCAAAATAAATCCTCAGGATCTTTTTCAGAGACACATATCTGCCTTATCCCTAAGGAAGGCAAAGACTCCAAATTTTGTAAAAATTACAGGCCCATCTCCCTGGTGAACATTGACTATAAAAAAATTTCGAAAAGCATTAGCTATTAGATTGGATTCCTATTTACCAAATTTATTGGGAAAAGAGCAGTCTGGCTTTGTAAAGGGACGTTTCATCACAGATAATACTCGACTTCTTTTTAACATTTTATCCAAATCCTCCCGCATAAAATACCCCTGGCAGCAATTGCATTGAATGCGGAAAAAGCATTCGACAGGGTTGAGTGGACTTATTTGTTCTATACCTTTAAATGGTTTGGTTTTGGCCCTACATTTATTTCCTTGATTTCTCTCCTTTATTCCAACCCTCGTGCTGCAGTTTGTGCCAATGGTTTAACTTCCCCATTTTTTGACTTGGGTAGAGGGGTTCTTCAAGGGTGCCCCTTGTCTCCTTTCTTATTTAATTTAGCTCTGGAACCTTTCCTTTCCAAATTACACCAGAATCCACACATACATGGCTTCCAAATAATAGATCACCACGTTAAACTCGCAGCCTATGCCGATGATATTCTGCTCTTCATTTCCAATCCAAGTGATTCAATTCCCGCCTTTCTAGCTGAAGTCCGAACATATTACCTCATTTCTGGATATAAGTTAAACAATGATAAATGTGAAATTCTGCCCTTGACTAAATATACTTTTAAACTGGATTTTGCCGCCTCAAACTTCACATGGAGTCCTAATCACATCAAATATTTAGGATTATACATTACACCTCGCATTTCAGACACAGTCACCTTATGTATGAAGAAGTGCACTCAAAAACTCTCGGATCTAACGGCCAGATGGCATCCTCTTTATTTATCCTGGTGGGGTCGCTTAGACACCATTAAGATGATGTTAACACCCATAGTTCTATATACCATATCCAATATACCAATTCCCATCCCGGTTAAATCACTTAATAAAATTAATTCAATTCTCTCTACATTCATATGGAACAACAAAAAACCCAGAATGTCTCTGAAGAGATTAATCTGTTCCAAAGATGAAGGTGGAGTTAATTTTCCAGATTTCCGTACGTATCAGAAAGCATTCCTTCTACGCCAGGCATCCTTTTGGTTACTCGATCTCACAGATACTTCTCCTTTATGGACCTCAATTGAACATCTCTTTCTTTCTCCCTTTTCCTTTCAGGAGTATCTCTCTTTCTCACGCAATCCGCAAGTCGTGTCTTCCCCTATAATTAAATTCACCTCCAAACTCCTTCAGCCACTAACTCCTTCTTCATCGCACACTACAGACTCCTTCCTTGCTTCAACTATTTGGAATAATCAAAAATTGCTCATTCACAATAAACCCTTTTATTGGAAGTCTTGGAGACAGAGAGAATTGATTTGGATTCATCAATTATTTTCCCAATCACTTTTCTTGCCCTTTGCCTCACTTAGTCGAATGTTTAACCTACCTAATTCATTCATTACTAAATATAACATATTAAGGGAGGTTGTGATGTCCACTTACATCCATATATCCAACACACCTATTTCTTCCAATACTTCTGACCCTCCCTCGCACTTGTACGTCATGTTAAAAAACACACCTAAAGCGTCCACTATCTATGGCCTCTTACGCGCCACCGCTACCATTAGGCAGAAATCCAAGGCAGAAATTGCGTGGGAGCATGATTTCCAGATCTCTTGGCCAATTTCTTTATGGAAGAATTTATGGATTACAATACGCAAATCCTCTAGAGCAGCAAACACGACGCAAACACTTTTCTTTGTATACAACAGACTTTTATTATCACCACACGTTTTAAGCAAAAGATTTTCAACTGTACCGGATGCCTGTTGGACATGTTTATCTCCAAATGCTGATTTATACCACATGCTGTTTTCCTGTGACTTTGTTTGTAAATTCTGGAAAAAAGTATGGACTCAAATCAATTTGATTTTTGGTGTCAATTTTCCCTTTTCCTTCCCTAATCTCTTCCTGGGTAGTCTCTCACCTGTTTGGGAAAATATTATGTTTAATGTTAAAATTCTTGATCTGCTATTAGCTGTTGCTTTTCAACAAATTACTGCTAATTGGAAGGACTTTACATACATTTCTTATAGAGCCTGGCGGTACGCCATCTGCCACAACCATAGGTTAGATACTGCTTTTGTTTACCCAATCAACCTGGCAACGAAACATTTGGCTTTATGGTCACCTATTACGACATTTCTTGATGCGCATGCCAAAAAACTTTCCCAACCGCAACCCTCACAGCAGGAAGTTCTTAAACCCCCCTGACCCCCTCCTTCGTTCTTACCTTCTCTTATAACTTATTGACTTTTAAATTACATATGTATTAGTTATTTTTGTTTTGTTTAACATATTATCATTTATATGTCTGATTCGTATATTCGCAAATATGTTCATCTTGGATATATTGTTATGAGGCTTTTATTATGGATTTTCTATTGACACCTTTATAATTTTCAATAAAAATTTTCTGAACTTAAAAAAAAAAGAGGAAGCTAAAAATATTTAGTGCTCAACTAGTGCTTCCCAGCCCATTCTGGGCTTTTCCAGTCAGTTGCAGATCACAAACGTAACCACTGAACATCAAAAACAGAAATGTCAGGACTAAAACAGTTTCAGAACCATATCAGCACTGAAACATTTCCCTCCTATTATTCCACTGTACACTATAACAGGATGCACCCCAGCAGAGTAGATAAGGGGAATGAAGTTGTGCGCCCAGAGTCAGAACTTAGAATAGGATTACAAAGACAATTTAGAAAGCAAAAGTGCTGCTCGATGTAATTTGATATCAAATTATTCTTTGTGGAGTTTTGTAACATACACGTTTATCAGACTATATCAGTATAGATTATAAATCTCATATTTGGCCTGCTATAGCATCATAACATGCCTTAAGACTTCTACAAACTTAGATTGATTCCACAAAGCACTGCACTTTCATATCCACGATCAGCCAGTTCTAATGACTGAAACTAGGCCACTGCCTAGGCCTATATGTCTTTTATTGTGAAATAGACATGTATTTTTTCTTTAAAATGTACAGTTTCCTCTTTTCATGCCAGTCCTTTTGTGGTTTACTGTCCAGATATATCCCTTGATGGAGGGATTTATAAGGGGATCCCAAATTCAGCACTTCTGCAGTTTCTGTAGTCAGTGTCCACATTTTTAATAGAAGATGAATCTGGCACAGGGAGACATTTAGTCCACAAGGAACTTTCATACTTTTTCATCAGAATTTCTAGCTACGATATGCACGATCTTAGTATACCAGCGTGTCCTTAGATCAACTGTAAGTTAAGGTTCCCCTTTAAAAACCACTAACTTGAACTGATGCCAGAATTTCCTCCTGACAGAGGCAAATAGACTGCCTAGGCTAAACTAAGACACATAGCAGTGAACCTCCAGTGACAGTGATGGAGCGGGTAAAATGTATTCTTTTTTATATACCCAATCCATTTATATATGTTTGTATTAAAACGACTAATGATTAATCATAACAATTAATGAAGTGTGGATTTCAATACTAATCAACCTTATTAACTAAGAGAATATACGTGGGATTGCTTTGCATGGCTAAGGATAATATGTAAACTAAGTCTGTATGCATATTAATAGGATAAACGTTGCTTATGTTATGTTTTCGTGAATTCTGCATATGGCTAGATAAATGGATACACATATGGGTATTAGCAAGGGAAATAACACTGTTCAATCATTTCAATGTATTAATGACGTTTTTAGGTTTCTTTGCTTAAGTTGACCATTTGGGCCTGCAATAAAATGGCCGCTGACTGAATCAGACCTTACAAAGTAAAATCAATGAAGAGAATGGAGAAACGCGCCTGCACAAACCTCAGCAGCTGCGACCTGCCGGTGAACTGTCATCGCTGTGCCCATCAAGGCTGTACCAGGCGAAGAGCCAACCCTTCAACATAAATTGTTGCAACCTAAACCATGAATTGCCATCTTTCCCATACATTCGTTTTGGAACTTTTAGCCTGTGGGAACGACATCGAATGTTACCTGATGAACTAAGATGTACTTTAATTGACCAATGAAATGCTCTGGAAAAGAAGTTTGTAACATTTGAATGTACATTTTTAGTAGAAATATTAGTAGACTAGAGAGGGTCGTAGCTGAACGCATTCCACCATATCCAGTATCCTGATGTTATGCAGACGGAGAGGACGGTGACGCTGCATGATAAGAACAGAACTTTGACGATTTGACTGAGGACCAGATTCTGACTTAGAAAACGACAAATAGCCAGAATAGGTAAATATGACAAAAGATGAAATTTACTAATTAGGTCTAACCTGCATTTGATTTAGATAAAGAAAGATTAATTGAATTCATGTGTGGTGTTGTTCTTTCATTGAAATGTATTATTGATTGATTTAGGGAATTAAGGAGTCATTAAACTAAATTGAACTAAATGATTCATCAGCAAAGTTAGCTGTTCTCCTTGATGGGAGGAGGAGGAGAAAGGGATTTTCTGTTAGGTGATGTTAACGAGGTTTCCCATAAAGGGGAAAGCAGTGTGGTTTGGAACTAAATGTTTATTCCCCTTTTATTCTGAATAAAGTGGTACGGATAGATTTATTAGAATGAATGTTGGTGTTATGGGCCCCACAAGCGTGTGATGTGTATGTGTGTGTGTGACTGCGAAATCACTCTGTCCGTGGTAGTAAGGGGAAATTGAGGAACCCGAACTGCACCATATGCACAATTAAAATGTTACATACCTCCTTTGCAATTCGGACCAGACTGCAGATGTTTTTCCTACAGTTTGAGAAACTAAAATCCTTTAACAGTCTGCTGTCTAAATTGTCAACCCCATCTCCCACTTGTGTTTAAGTGACCACATCAGGGGTGCCATCAGCCTGAATAGCCACAAAGTCTGTGTTTTTCACCTGTTGGACAATATAGCTTCTCATTAATTCTAGTATTTACTCAAGGAGCTCATTTTGTATCGTTTTAGAGATTCCCTTAAAGACTGCAGCACTTGCTGAATGTGCTTCTATTCCATTTTCTATGCTTGGTATTAAATCCACAAGGCCTCTGAATATACCAGGATTTGAGGAACTTTCTGATTCATCATTCCCTCATATTGCCTGTTCAAAAGCACCACAGAAACTAATACAATTCATTATTTTTGACAGTATGTGTTTATTCCTATCAACTGCTTATTTGTGGTTCTATATTGATTTGCGGTATACATTACTTATATGGACTTCAATCAGTGTGTCTCCCAACATTCCCAGCTTGGTCATGTATCCATATGGATTCTTGTGTGTGCATGCTTCATTATTTTTGTCTGACAAATGCTTCAAGTTTATTACTCCATTTTTTGTCCAGGGAATGTCACCAATAAAGAGCAAGCAGAGGAACTAGAACAGAGATTTGATTAGTACACCCTGTAAGCCAATCAACGTTTGTGTACCTGGTGTTTGAGAATGTACGTCAGTAAGTCTTCCCTCTGTCTTGGGCACTTTGCTGTAGTTTTAGGTTGGGTCGGTCAGTACTAAACTATTTACAGTTAGTTTGTCTTCAAGTCTCAGTCTAATGAATCCCCTTACAAGTAGCTGCTCTACAGTATTCATAGTGTCTTACCAATATTAAAGTTACCGGTCAATAATCAAAGTACAATGTATAAGGTTTGGTGCAAAAACATCACATTTCTGTATAAATGCAAATCTTGTGCATTATCATAATATATCTCCAACAGTTTCCCTTTTGCATTACATGACTGTGAAAAATACAGCCTTATAGCCTGCTGCCTCTGCATGCCAAACTAATTGCTGAAGGCCCTGAAGAAAACATATCTCATGCGACAGGTGAGGGCCTGTAAAAAGGCAAGGGAGAGGGCCTTTAACAACTGGTATAGCCCGAGGCAGCTGGGGTATAAAGCTATTACTACATTCCATCCACTGAGGGTTCTACATTAAAAAAGGAGAAACAGAAAGGCAAACATTGGTAAATTGGAGCTGAAGGCTTACACCTGCCATTATAATCCCTGAACCACTTAATTGTTTTCAATGGAACTCGCTACATTCCACTCCATGTTTAAATACTGATTACACAGTTCCATTCCTCAAATTGATACTGATGTGCACCAACCACACCCAGCAAGTTGATCACATATGTAGTACCTACATGTAAAAAAATATAGCATTGGTTTATTTACCTTAAACAGTGGGGTTGTGTTGTGGGGGTGCAAGATCATCAAAGTAGGTTGGGTTCTGTCCAGGACCCTCTTGTTATTTGCCAAAAAAATATATGGCGCGCGTCACCCTTTACCAGGATGCTGAAAAGAAAAATAAAACATACTTAGTAGTGACAACCAAACACATAAATTATAAACACTTGTTTGTTGTAATTTTCACAATCCCTATGATTTCAGTCAGTCATGCAACATTGATGCCAGCACCCCCACTCCTAAAATTGTTCCAGCAGCTTTGCAGCTTTCAATTATAGACGACCACACCAAAGACCCTCACCCAATGGTTGCGCACTCACTTTCACATTCTGAAAGTGGACCTAGGGTGCTGATGGTAAGTGCCAGTTTAAACAACCTCACCTGCTCAGGCACAGAAAAGAAACTGATCATAGAATGTCTATTGTTGTAATCAGCACAGGCATACATAGCAGTTGAGAGTGGCACCATCTGTTACTGCAATATTTCAAGCCTAAGGCTTCAGATATTGCTACAACCTCCTTTGGGCACCAGAAGTCGCTGCCAGGACTCCATCTTCTGCCTGCTCTTTGCTGTCTCGCTGTTCTCCTCCGGCCGGGTTTGGCTCCACCCCCTTTGCAGGCTCCGCCCCCTTTGCAGTAACGCGGGACCGGCCGGGCTTGGCTCCGCCGGCCCCGAAAAACAACAACACCCAGGATTCCCTGGGACTGCTCGAGACTGCATACGCGCCAGGAGGCGCTTAAAGGGCCGCCTAGTGCAGAGCTCCCTGATTTCCTCAGCTCCTTTGGGCACCAGAAGTCGCTGCCAGGACTCCATCTTCCGCCTGCTCTTTGCTGTCTCGCTGTTCCCCCGGCCGGGCTTGGCGCCGCCTACTTTGCAGGCTCCGCCCTTTTTGCAGAAATGCGGGACCGGCCGGGCTTGGCTCCGCCGGCCCCGAAAAACAACAACACCCAGGATTCCCTGGGACTGCTCAAGACTGCACACGCGCCAGGAGGCACTTAAAGGGCCGCCTAGTGCAGATCCCCCTGATTTCCTCACCTCCTTTGGGCACCAGAAGTCGCTGCCAGGACTCCATCTTCCGCCTGCTCTTTGCTGTCTCGCTGTTCCCCCGGCCGGGCTTGGCTCCGCCCCCTTTGCAGGCTCTGCCCCCTTTGCAGTAACGCGGGACCGGCCGGGCTTGGCTCCGCCGGCCCCGAAAAACAACAACACCCAGGATTCCCTGGGACTGCTCGAGACTGCACACGCGCCAGGAGGCGCTTAAAAGGCCGCCTAGTCCCTCGCCCCGCGAGGTCGCATGCGGGTCGCGCCGGGCTAAGCCCGGGCAAAGGGCGGGCCGTCTGTGGCCATCCGGGGCTGGACGTGGCTGGGCTGGCCACCCCCTGACGCCGCACCTCCTGGAACTGTGAGACTATTTAATTATTCATTGTCGACTTTGGGTATTGCTCTTCCGGCCATTGTGCTGTTGGTTTTTGGTCTTGCAGCCAACTGTTTGTGAACCGCTGTTACATATATCCTTCTAGGTTTGCTCCACTATGGCGCTGTGCCTTAGAAATGGCAGAAAAATTACACCAACTAGCCATGGGGGCTCTGTATCCGGAACCCTGGATCGGTTCATCACTAGAGCAGCAAATGTTCTAGATAAAGAAATTATTGCTTTTACTGAAAAAAGGTTGTCTCTTGAGCTAATGTCCAAACGCTCCTCTCTGGGTGCTATTATGTCTGCAGTTACCCCTGAGCACCCTCGGCAAATTGATGATACCAGTTCAGTATTATGCATGGAGGGAGTTGGAGAGGGTGGGTTAACCGCCATATCAACCAGCAACTCCCTTGTTTCAACTTCAGATAGAATATCTATCTTACCTAGCAGCCCCATTGATCCAAAAGTTTTGAATGCCCCTACTAAGGCCCATACAAATGCGCTATATCCCCCTAAAAATGGGAAAAACAACAAGTCTCAACACACCGTTGGCAAAAGAAAGCGAGGAGGAGGGTCCCAAAAGGGTAGAAGTGCAAAGCAAGCTAAAATCAATGCAGCAAACGCACCCCAAAAATCAAAATCCGCCTCCATCGCCCCCCCTTTAGTGTCATTAAAGTCACTACCTCGTTGCCACTATGAAAACCAACCCTTAAAAGGTATTCTAGCAACTATAGAACAACTTTTTAGATCTATGTTGTTTCCTTTGATCGAGAGGGTTAAACTTGTAAATGACTCTATGGTAAAGTTGGAAAGTGCCGTAGCATCAATTACCACGTCCATCAATAAAATAGTGGAACCCCCACAAGCTTCTGGGCAAGAAATATCCAGGTTTGTGATCTCCGCTGTCCAGAGTGTTACATTAGGAACATCTGTAGAGGCACCAACTAGCCCAAGTACTCGGTCACACCCCAAACCTTCTACAAATGCCTCACCACAAATCCACCCTACAGGTTATACCAGGGAGGATGTTGTTAGAGAGGATAGAGTTGGTATGGAAAAGTTAGCGCACATAGTGTGCGGAAGTTGCCCACTCCCTGGAGAAAATCGGAATCCAGAGGTGGCGGTACAGCGAGCTAAGCTGCCTTGTATTAACCTCCCCCCTGGAATCCGCGCCCTATGCTGTTATTTTGGCCAATGTCCCCGAAATCCATCAAGATAAACTAGAGACCCATGGGGATTTAAAGAATAAGGTGATCCACTGGTTAAACAAGAATCGCCCACTTCCGCAAAAAACAAATGCAGAGATTCTGCTTGTGAGAAGGGTGAGTTGGCTGGGGGGGAGACACAAGGACCTAAAGGGCGACTGTATAATCGTCAACTTCAGGGTCCCCAGAGTGGTCAGGCATATTTGTCATGATTGGGAATTGCGGGGTAAAGTGGGAATCCTAACTTTAACCTTGAACTACTTTTTCCCAAGTTTTCACCACAACCACTTTTCTGTCACACATAATGGGTGGGATATGGTACCCAGATACCAACATTCTGCTCCATTCCAGGTCTCCACCCCCCCCCCCCGGGTAAACCGTACTGAGTTGTATAGTGGTTTGGAGGGGGTTGACTGACTGGGTGCTAGAAAAAGGAATGGTATCGCGAGCTGGCACAAGGCTAATGAGACAGCGGCCCAAGTAGTACTACTAAATAACAATAGCAAAAGTACTAACTGGGTTAATCTGGGTGACAGTTGTGTGGTCTCCTCCCTAGTGTCCATTATGTACTCACCTACTCCTCAAAGAAAGACTTATTCACCTTCTGCTGTCCCTATTGTGGATTCCACAGCCCGAACCCCCTCCGACCTGCCTATACTGTCCCCTGCGATAGGAGAAACTGTCCGGATTGTGGAGAATTATTGTGGAGGTAGTATGACCGAGGTTACCAGTCACCTAGGATGCCGAAATATAAACAAAATTGGCCCTAATGCTCCCCAACCGGCATTGCCTCTCCCTTCTATTACTTCAGATGATGGCACCCATTTGCACTCCCCGGTGTCCTGGAATATCGCAGGTTTAAAGAGTAAAATCACCACTGCTGAGTGGATTGACCTGGTGGACACACATGATATCATGGCATTCCAGGAGACCTGGGCAGTTGAACCAGTACATCACATGGGGTGCCTTAACTACAACAAAGCTGCAGTCGTACGGACAAAGGGCAGACCGTCAGGAGGTTTAACCTTCTGGATCAAACAATCTATGAATTTCCAAATTAAGGAATTACATGTGGGAAGCCCAGATATCATAGCCCTTAAGCTGTCCCAGGCAGATGGTTTAGATGGTTTTGAGCTTTACATAATCAATGTGTACAATAGACCCAAGCCTGGTGGGCGTGGTTCCGATACTTTCCCAATATTGGATTCCTTTTTGGACTCTCTTAGATCTGACAGCAACATAATAATTGTAGGTGATCTAAATTGCTCGTTAGAGCCTTTAAAATCGGATGGGGAATCTTTCACGACATAGGAGGATACCGTGTGGAATATTCCCCATCTAGACCTTATACCTATCAAAAGATGGACAGAATCGGTCCTGCAGTGGATGGGTCTTTGTCTTGAACGCGGCTTTAGGGCTGCAAATGGGTGGTCTAACTCTGATAAAATGGGTAGGGCCACCTTTGTCAATGGCCGTTCCAAAAGCAGAATTGATTACGCCCTCATAAAAATTGAGTATTGGTCTACACTAAATGACATGGTGATTAGGGACCACCCAGAGAGTGACCACAATCCTCTTATATTGGGACTTTTGCTAAAAAATGGTGGTAAGTTTGAGCCCGCAGCCAAGGTAGTTATCGCAGAAGCCCTTGTTACCAATAATTTACGCAGGGTGCGTTGGTCTAGGATTGCCGTTGACCCCGTGGTCCTGGATTAGGTTTCCACCAGGTTAGTTAGGACTCTGGGGGTTCTGCAATCGCTCCCAACTCAGGAAGATATAAACAGAGATATAACCAACCTCCATGATGAACTATTTAGTGACCTCAGACTGTATTTTTCAAAACCCGATATATCAAAGAAGCCATCTAGTGACCCACTGTGTAAATCATGGTACAATAAGTTGTGTACGGAATCCTACAGTAGATTAACCCTAGCTATCAAAACTAAAATAACTTCAAATATTAGGATAGCAAGGCTAAACTACCATAAAGCAAAAAAAAAGGCTAAACTCGATTGGGATACTCAACACTGGCAGGACCTCCTAGCAGCCAGTAAACTTAGAAAATTGACAGAGTTTTGGCATATAGTTAAATGGGGAAATGGTATAGTCTCACAGGTTCCTGCAAACCATGTTCCAAGAGAAGCCTGGGTTGAACATTTTGGAGCTCAGTTCTCTGGGGATACTTTGATTGATCTAATTGCCACTCCTACCCCAACCCCTGAGGTATTTGCCAATGATCTGACTTTTGTGAGCAGCGATGTTGAGGTGGCAATAACAATTATCCCTAGCGGCAAGGCACCGGGTATCGACTGTGTTCCTGCCGACCTTTTTAAACATGATAAAGGAAATTGGATCCCATATATAGACTATCTGGCCAACGCTATGGCAAAAGGGGCCACACTCCCAGATTCCTGGCGTGGTGCTGAGATCCTCCCGATTTATAAGAAAGGTGACCGTTCCAGCCCTGAGAACTATCGTCCGATCAGTCGGATAGATGCTGTACAAAAAGTAATCGCTAGGATGGTTTTGATGCGCATCCAGAGCTGGATCGATTCGGAGGATATTATATCACCCTTACAGGTAGGGTTCAGGTCTAGTACCAGCACCATAGAGCAGGTCCTTCGATTCCAACTGCTGTACTGGAAAGTTGTCAGCTTAGGCGGAGGATCTATTTATGCCGCCTTTGTTGACCTAAAATCAGCGTTTGACTTAGTTCCCAGGGCCAAATTGTGGGGGGTGCTAAGGGCACTAGGGATGCCTCCGGAGCTTTTGAATATGGTAATCAAACTACACGAAGCAAATTTTGCACAAGTTCGCTGGGGCAAGCAAGGGCAGGTTACTCGAAGATTCGCTGTGTCCAGGGGTGTTAGACAGGGCTGTGTTCTAGCCCCAACCCTATTTTTGTTATTCATTAATGGGGTGGTGCTATACTACACAGCCCATCCAACCGATGCCCCTTCTTTGGGTGGCCTAAAGTTTCCGCTACTTATGTTTGCGGACGACACCCTTTTGCTATCGCAGACACAGGTAGGCCTGCAAGCGGCATTGACCATATTCGAGAAATTTTGCCTTGATTATGATTTGCAGGTTAACATCTCGAAAACCAAGTTTATGGTGTTTACCAAAAGCAGACCTGCAGTCGGTCAAATCAAAATGAACAACAATAAGCTAGAACAAACAAATATTATGACTTATCTAGGGATCGTTTTGGAGAGCAAAATGAGCTGGAAGCCCCAGATCGAAGCCTTGTCGCTCAAGTTTGCCCAACTCACAGGGTGTTTGATAAGTGAACAGAGAAAGTCTGAGATCAAGAGGATAGGCCCAGCTATGAAGATTTTTAATGCCAAGATAGGCTCAGCGATCCTGTATGGTGCTGATCTCTGGGGTTTTGCTGACCTGTCTGCTCTGGTAAAAATCCAGAACAAATTTTTAAGAAAACTGACAGGTCTTCCCTGTTCTAGCCCCACGATACCTTTATTAATGGACCTGGGTTACCATGCAATAGACGACTTGGCCCATTTCAAACCATTGGCTTTGTGGAGGAGGCTATGGACCAACCCCGAACTAGCGGCTATGCTAAGACCACTATGGATGTAAGATCTATCCTGGGTTCGGGTAACATCCCCTGGTTCAGAAACCTTAAACTTATGCTTGATTCAATGGGCTTGGGTAAATTGTGGTTGGATCCCGCGAAAAATCTATTTCCCCCCAAAAAAGTCTATAAAAACATCTATTGGGCAATGGTTTACCAGAAACACGTCTGCCAGATTTCATCCACATCTTTGTCAGGATTATTCCTGGATTTAAAATCCTTTCCTGCCCTGGAAGACTATTGGGACACAGTAACAAAGCCCAGTGATAGGAAGCTCTATCATCAGTTAAGGGTTGGCTCCCTCCCAACCAGACTGTTTGTAAAAAACTGGAAGGGCCAAGTGTCTGATTGCTGCCGTAGTTGTCTAGAACGTAAAGAATCGATCGCCCACATATTCTTTGAATGCCCTGTTTATGCAGCCCCTAGGGCCAAATGGCTCAAACCGATTTGTCGAAACCTAAAAATAAGGGTTGGGTCTGAGGCCCTGAGGCTTCTCAAGTCGGATACAAGTGAACCAATTGTTATCGCCGTTATCAAAATTTCTGGGCTGGGCGTGGTTCTTGAGGGCTAAACAGGACCCAGAGGTCGGCGTCTCATATGATTTGCCCTGATGGTCCTGAAATCTTATCCTGGTTTTTTATCCTACTTTTGTTGTAGGTTTTAAATCCTGTATTCTTACTGTTGGTTTTTATTGTGATCTTATTATGGTATTTATTTTTTAATGAGGTTCAATTGTATGGAAATGTCATTTATGATGAAATTATCGAAATAAAGACTTATTGAATTGCTACAACTATTATTTAAGTGGAACACATAAAACGCAATCACTGCTGCTTATTCCTGTTCTTCAAAAATAAAGTTCTATTTGTGTTCTATAATTGCTTTTCTTGAGTCTGCAACATCTTTAATTGAAACTGGTGAGGCACAGGGTGGAAAGAAGCAAGGTCAATGGGTTGCCTAAGATCGCTCAACTTATTTACGTAGGCATGCAGTGATTAGAACTCGGGCCTCTGTTGTCCACAAACAACAATTTATTTACCTACAATAAATATTATTAGTAATTATTATTAATATTAGCCTTTATTTACCAACAAGCAGGCTGACAAGGCAGTTCCACTGCAATTACACAGACAAGCCTAAGCAATGAGATTGTGCACCATGAAAAGCACACACTTAAACTCTTTCAACCACAGATACATCTGATACAAATGTTTCTGAAGCTAGGCCCTACTGGCAAACACCTCTGAGAAGCATTGGCAGAGGCGTGTATGCTTCTCAGAGGTGTGTGCCAGCATGGTCTAGCTTTAGAAACTTCAATCTAAAAGATAGAAATGTTTCTGAAGCTAGGCTCTGCTGCCATGCACCTCTGACAAGCATACACGCTGCTGCCAATGCTCTTAGCCTCAGAAACATTTCTATCTACAAGATAGAAGTGTTATGGTTCTGAAGCTGGGCCCTGCTGGAACGCACCTCTAGGGGCATTTTAAGGATTTTAGGGGCCCTGGGCCATACGTATTTATGGGGCCCCTGTTAGGAACCGCTTTGAATATATGATTCAGTTTCAGCTGTTTCATGGCCTATTTGACCAGGTCACTGACAGTGCCCATGAACATTTGTCCAAATTCTAAATGTTTACATACATCCAGTAATCATTGATGGGGACATGAGTTTTCAAAATTGCAACACGGCACCAGCTCACTAATAATGCAAATAGTCTCTGTGACGCCCTCCCATTTCTCATATGTGTGGTCCTGTTTTGATCTAAAAGTAATGTTGCATGAAACGTAAAAGGCATTTCTCTGCAACATGTCTGTAATAGCAGGACTGTGTAGAGCACATGTGCCATCACCCACATTAAAAATAAATGACAAGAAAATGGTCATCAATAGAATTTGTTTAAGAATTATTGAGGGTTATCAGGGCAAGACTCTGCAGAACAGAGCTGACTCTATTAGGATGGCCCCTGATAGGCTGGATAGAGCAAATCAATTATGCCACAACATAAAATTGTCCTGGTCCTGATTCACAAAAAACAATGTATTTCTGCTGTTGTATGGGTAGATTTATGAATTTTTTGGAAAGTGACCAAAAAATTACAGGAGTCCTCCTGGGAAGCTGAAACTGTCACAGCCTCTTGAGACATCACACTGCTTATAAGCAGTAACAGATGCATAAATATACATACAAGCTGTACATTTACACATGTGAAAAAAAAATTCACACGCACATTTGCATATGCGAACTGTACTGTTTTCCGTGGAGAAACCCCACATCTCCACCAATTATAGGGTACTCTCTTCCAGGCCATTCCCTTGCTGGTTGAGAACTTGCCAATGCATTTCATAGGAGTTAAAAACCGACTCTGCACACCTCTGAAACCATGCACGCTGTGTGCCAATACTCTTAGCTTCAGAAACATTTCTATCTTGTAGATAGAAATGTTTGTGAAGCTAAGAGCATTGGCATGCACCGTGTATGCTCAGTCTCGGAGGTGTGTGCCACAGGGAAATCTTAAGGATTTTGGGGGCCCTGGGCAAAACCTATTTTGGGGGCCTGTTCAGAACAGCTCTGGCCTCTGCACTGGCACACGTCCAAATTCTAAATGTGTACACAAATAAATATTCAGGTGGAATGACCTGTGTTTGAATATTGTAACACGGTAGCAGCTCACTATTCAAATAATCTCTGTGACCGCCTCCCATTTTTTCCTTTGCGAGGTCCTGTTCTGATCTATAAGAAACATTTGTTATGGATATTGCATGAAACATAAACACAACAATTCTCTGCCAAATGTCTGCAATAGACTCGCACACATCCCTCATATTAAAAATAAATGTATGGAAAACGGTATTTCAAACGATCTGTTAAACAATTATTGGAGGTCATCAAGGCAAGACTCTCCGCATAACCGAGTTGGCTTTGTAAGAGGGGCCCTGAAAGGCTGAAGGCCTGGGTTCAGAGCCCACTTTGCCCATGACTTAAAACGTCTCTGGCATGCCAGCAGGGCCTTCTTGGCCTAGCTTCAGGAACACACCCTTCCTAGTAGATAGAAATGTTTCTGAAGCTGTGCTCTGCTGACATGCACCTCCGAGAAGCATACACGCTGCTGCAATGCTTCTCAGAGGTGCGTGCCAGCAGGGCCTAGCTTCAGAAACATTTCTATCAAAAAGTAATGTTATGTTTCTGAATCTAGGCTCTGCTGGCACGCACCTCCGAGAAGCATTGCAGCACCTTCTACGTTTCCCGGAGGTACGAGCCAGCAGGGCCTAGCTTCAGAAACAACATTTCCTGTAGATGGAAATGTTTCTGAAGCTAGGCCATACTGACATGCACCTCCAAGAACCATTGCAGCCGTGTGTGCACTTCTCGGAGGTGCGTGCCAGCATGGTCTAGCTTCAAGCAACATTTCTGTCTGCACTCTGCTTCAGCTTTTCAAAGGCATCGGGCACGGGGAGATGACGTGATTTACCCAGATCACAGGATGTTGAGCTGACGATGCTGAGACTCGAACCTGGTTCTTCTAAGGTGAACAGGTCTTGGCATCGTTGGCTCAACAACACCTGTCCCCCTCTGAAGTCGGGAGCTCTGTTGGCCATTGCGGCAGTAACATGTGGCATCCTCAATTACCAGGATGCCTGTCACACTCACGGTTCACGATTTTCACTATCACTAGCAGTGATAGTGAAAATACTCATGAACCATGAGTGAGCGACCGACCTGACTATGAGATTCGAATCAGATCTAGGGATGGTCAGAGACAAGTCCGGCCTACATTGACAACTTAACTCATGTTGTGAGTGTGCTGTGAGGCCTCGCATGAAGATCAGGCTCAGGGAGTCACGAGGTCGAGGAGCTCTCCTCTCAGCTCTTTCTCTCCACTCCCTTGTGTGTGTAATGGCATTCATGCATGAAGAGGGGATGGAGAGAGAGAGAGGTTGTGCTAGGGCAGACCAATCACTGGACAGCTTCACAATAAAGCTGTGCAGTGATTGGGGAATTATGCTCCACAAGCTTGCCCAGTCCCAGGCTCCACGTTCTCTGTCTAGAGATGCTAAAGCAGACAATCCAGGTGCTGCTAGAGCAGTGCCTGGATTGTCCCAGGCAGCACAACTTGCCGCACATTAAGAGACTGAGGGGATGTGATTCGATCTCTCCCCCTGGCTCCAAAATTATACAGACAGCTCTGCTGAGGATTGCGCACATCGGGCTGGCGGGAAAGACACCCGGTCAACCGGACATGCGCATTAGGGGCAGATTTATGTTCCCGGGCGCATCCCTGCAAATCAGCATGGATGCGCCAGGGAAGATGCGCCACGTAAGTTTACCCTTGCGCCACAATAGATGCGCCGCATTTACAATGCAGCGCATCGTGGCGCAAGGATAAACAGATGCGTGACGCGTCTGATGGCTGAAGGTTGGCGCATTGCTATCGTTACAATGCAGCGTCATTCCTTACGCCTGCAGGTTTTGACGCAGTGACTGAGTGAAATCTTGTAGATTTCACTCAGCCTCTTTTCGCAGGCGTTCCTGCGCCGGAACGCCCCCCCCTGTGCAGGTACGCCCACATGTGGCGCAAGCTTTACAACGTGACGCATCTCCCTAGATGCGTCACGTTGTAAATGGGGCGCAACATGGCGCAGGGTTTACGCCGCCGCTGCGTCACAAAAGTGACGCAACGGCGGCGTAAAAGTGGCGCAAGTCCGTCATAAATCTGCCCCTTAGTGTTTGCACTGACATCTGTGCTATATTCTGCTCATAACCTCAACCCATGGCCCTAAGTCTGACTTGTGGTCACATGATGTCGGCCCACTGCTGAGACAGCTGACTGCAGTGGGCTGAGATCAACAAGGACAGGACTGGAACAAATTTAAAGCTGCCAGCATGGGGCAAAATAATCAGGGAAGCGACGCTTACTAATCTTTTTTGATAATTTGT
Source organism: Triturus cristatus (assembly GCF_964204655.1). Lineage (NCBI taxonomy): Eukaryota > Metazoa > Chordata > Amphibia > Caudata > Salamandridae > Triturus > Triturus cristatus. The sequence goes on from NC_140589.1 coordinate 1,416,057,286, forward strand.
CTCTGTGTAGACGTTTTATGAACTCTAGAGAAAGGTAAGCAGTAAGAAAAGGAATTGCCAAATCAAGTATTTTCTATTCAAATTAAAAACTGTCCAGGAAAAAGTCTTTTTGTAAATCAATTTCATCTACTCGTCTCAAACCATTAATTTGTCTTGCAAGAGGACAAAAGGAACTTAACATCATGTTCAAAAATTTACTAGTTCGTTTGAATGCTCTTTTTCCGGTAATATATCATCAAAAAAAGATACACAATAAAAATGCAGTAAAAACCAAGCATTAAAAGCAACATCAGCATGTTAAAAGGTAATAAAACATAGCACCACATCATCAGGATTCAAGTATGAAAACACACATGGCCCACACAACTGCAGATAAAAGCTAATAGGTACTCAGATTACAACATTTTCTGAAAAGGAGAAGAAGGATAAAAATGCCAATTTAGTAAGAAATTACTGGTTTTCTATTTCTTATTTCATATTAACCAGATATGGAACAAATATCTGGACACTGCAAAGACCCGATAAAAAGTTGTTTCTGCTTGAAAAATCCTGAAAGTTTCCTTCTACCTACTAACGTCCAGCATTGTATGGATTAGAATCAGCCATTTAGCACGGGGTTCTTTGTACGATGGGCAAAAAAAAAAACAGATTATCCTCCTTGTTATAGCCACACATACTTCATCCTTGGTCTTTGTTATTCAAAGGTCTTGACCATTTTGACCTAAAATAATTAAGAGGCACGATTGTGTGACAAAACTGGATGTATCGTTTTTTTGCTCGATTTAGTTCAATATCATCAAAAACCTTTTCATAACAATAGTTGTCTTTTATGATTAGAAACGAGGCAGTTAAAGTGCCTTGTGCCTACACTAAGAGCAGATTATGAGCCATATGTATCAAAATGTTCATTTGCGATTCTTAAAAAGCAATTTTTTGTGGATCGCTATTTGAGAATCGCAAAAACCTATGTATGTAGGATTTGCAAAACATTTTGCAAATCCTACATATTCCTTAATTGAGAATCGCACATTGCAATTCGCAATTAAGGAATACCTCCCTATTCATTCCTATGGGCCTTTCTTTTGTGCTTCTTACATTACATTTAAGGAATCACAATTTGCGATTCCTTAAATGCAATCGCAAAATAGGGAATCACAAAATTTGCGATTCCTTATTTTGCGAGGGGGTTTAAGTGTGATACATTGCACACTGCTGATTTGCGATTGCAAATGCTGAAAGTCTTCAAATTTCAGCGTTTGCAATCGCAAGTTGGCTTCATACATATGGCCCTATATTTATAAGTGTGGAATTGTTTTTTTAACTCCTTCACAGTAGTGTGAGTGCGACAACCTACTGGATCACTCCAGAGATTATCCAAACCCAACCCCATTAGAGTCTTTCACAAATTTAATCCATGATAGGATAGTAGCATTTGGGTATCGAAGAATTTTCACCAGTCCATTTTGATAGGGCAAAGGTTTGTGTTAGCCCAGATATGACTCCAGAAAATGAAGGGACGAAGTTCTATCTTGTCAGTAATTGGCCTGAGGCCCAAATCGAGCCTCAGTGGAACTAAAAGAGTACTAACCGGTAGGCACAAAGGTTGCCTAATAAATATATTTTCACCCATTTCCAGGGGTTTGATGTTTTCATGCCCCCACAGCTCTGCACCATAAAGTGCAACCATCAATGCCTGATGTGAATATAGTTGGATTACATGTGCTACACATTTACAAAATGACCCTTTATACAACTTTCTTCAAAGACCTGCATTGCTGCTCCAGTTAGTCTGTTTAAGCAACATGTGATGACCAATTTAATTTCTCGTCTAGTGTGATCACTAGAAACTCAAAGAGGCGAACCCATTCTAAGGGGACACCATCTAAAGTAGGATTGAGCCGTGGTGAGAAACATTGGTTAAAGGCCATACATTTTGTTTTACTAATGTTAGTTTTCAATCTTCTCATCCTGCATAATTTACAAAAAACGTCAAGTATATTCCGTAGCCCCATGGGAGTCTTTGACAGCAAAAGAGTATGATCTGTGAACTTGAGGGCCGGAACCCTCACACCTGCTTGAAGCAGGGCATCATTTTTGCAGCTATTTAAAAAATCTACCAAATCATTTAAAAACAGGGTAAACGGGTGGGGACAATACACAACCCTGTCTTATGCCACACTTCACTGGGATATGATTGGTAACTACACCCAGCTAGCCACATCTAATTTGCGCACAATTGTTCTGATGCAGTCTCTCAATTATACTTTCCAAGTAAGTTGGGATGCACAGTCCGGCGAGGCGTTTCCACAAAAGGGCTCTATGAACAAGATCAAATGCAGCTCTTAGGTCAACAAAGAATGCATACAGCCTCCCCTTTTCGAAATGAATGGTCTACCAATTAAACGTCTGCAGCCCAAGGACCTGACAGGGGCGTAACACAGGCCCCCGCAGCCCCAGTGGTGCGGGGGGGCCCGAGCTGCAGGGGGGCCCCCACAGCACAATACTCTGGCTCAAGAGCTCAGATTAGATCCGGAGTGGGGGCCCCTCCGTGTACGTGGCAGGGGGGCCCCTTCAACTTTCGCTACGCCACTGGGACCTGATCCATAGCAGAAGTGATGGATCGGAATCCGGCTTGTAGAGGGCAAAGACTATCATTCTCTTCAAACCAGGACTGGAGCCTTCTCATCATAACCCTGCTAAAATGTTTTTGTGCCGTATCAATTAAGCTAATTGTTCTACATTTAGCTTGGCCCAAAGGGCAATCCTTCTTGTAAATGGGGAGAATCTTCCCACTTACAACTCTTGATGGAAATAATCAGAGCGCTTTTGGCCTGACTTCATTTTTGTATTGAACCAGGATGGTACACTACTTGTTGGCCCATGGCTAGTTGCTTCTCTGAAAAATTCCATCTTTATGCTAGAAAAGAAGGAAATATGTGCTTCTTCTAACTTTTTTAAGTAAATTCATCATTGGGTCCTAACTTGAGAGTATCAAATGCCTTCAAAGCTTTATCCACCTTGTCATATATAGAACTGAAGACCCTTTCGGACTTGGCTACTGCCTGACAGTGGATTCTGTTTTTATTATTTGTAAACCTACACGTCCCATCCAGAATCTGGGGGATGGCTTGCTGGTTTAGGGTGTTTGGAAGTTCCAAGACCATTCCAATCACATTATGGTAACTATCTTGCCTAATTGCCAGAACCATATCTTTTAGGAGCAACCACATTTTAACATCTAGAAATATGGCGTCAATAAGACTAGTTTTTCCTGTTCTATTAAAATTATGGTTACCCATTCTATCAGATTTGGTTCATCCATTACAAGCGCAAATCAAGCAATTCAAGTATTGCACACTTAATTGTAGTGTACCACCTCCTGATAGGGGGAGCAGTGAGAACAGGAATTGACCATATCCTATCCTCCTCCACCAGAGAATGGTAGTTTGCCAAATCCAGTGGTTCAAACTGCCAATTTAAATGGAGATCTGCTATGTACGTGATTAACATGACGATTGTGGTGGATTCCTGGCGCTTAACAGAGGGTCTTAGATATGTATTATATATATGTAACCCGCAACCGTTAAGTAAATTAACAGCCACACAAGAATGTCTTCCTCTACTATTTCGGTCCCCGGCACCATGAAATCCGCGCATACCCCAATCCAGGTCATTAAGCCTCCAGACGGTCCTTCTCTTCCCACACAACCTGGCATTAGGGTAATAGTTAGCAAAATTGGGATAGCTAATTTCATGACTATACCACGTTTCTTCAAAGAGGCAGATTTCAAAAGTGTTGATATATTTGCCCCAATCAGGATCCCCCAGTTTTTGGTCAAGGCTGGTGACATTCCAGGAGAGTATCCTAAGTTTTCTTGGGTTCTGCCTCTTCTATCTGCTTGTCTTGGATCCCCGAGGGTCGCCTTACTTGTCCCACTCATTTGTTCAAACGACTTAGTGGCTATTGGGGTATTTATCATGTTAAGGCATTAGACGATGTTCTGATTCTTGTGTAAAAATCCGAATAGCCACAGGCCCCTGCCTGAGAATCTGGATCTGACGGCATTCTATTTACTTTTGAAGTTACATTGGACTGGATGGGTATTAATCGGCCCAAGCTAATGATATTACCATAAGGGCCTTGTTGCCTCGCTCTCCTCTATGTTACCTTACTGGGGGAATAAGCTTGTATACCACAAGTGTGACTAGTATCTTTTTCAAGTCAATCAACAAGGTCTTAAGGAACAATGGTGTCATGTAAAACTATCCCAGGGGAAGTAAGCTTACCCTGTGCCCCTCAAGTGACCAGAGGCACTACTGCATAGCAAATATTAAACAACTGCAAGGTTTCTCAAATTAATAACCACACAGTCTCCAGTGCGGTCCTGAGCCCCCTTTCCAAGCCACCATACATGCCATGTAAACGGTATATTCCTAGCCACTGAGGTTGAAAAATTCCTGTGTTTACCCAGCAGATTGAGACACTTATTTCTCAGTTCTGTGTGGGATTCCCTCAGCCCATCTCTTAAACCTGAATCCCTAACATCACAACCACACAGGGACAAGCCTATGAGGGCAAGTCAATCTCTAATGGGCTGGTCTTTATTTGGGGGTACAACTTTGGGCTGGTAATGTTCAGATCTGTGTTTTCTTTGTTAAGTGTTTTGATAACTTACTTGAGTTTCAAGGACAGTTATTTTATCCAGGACTGGGGTAATTGATAGATGTATCACCCCCTTAAATTGGTCCATTACGGTACCTACAACCTTATCTATTCAGACTGGTCTCGGAGGAACTGGATTTTCCCTTCCCTTTGATCGTATAGTTTTTCAGATTTCAGCCTTGGTTTTGGCAGGCAGAGTGGTCTTCGGAGCATTCTGTAAAGATGGCATCAGCTAGATGATACCCATTTTGCCTTGGTCAGAGGTTGGGAGGAGTCCCATTGATTATTACCTTGTGCCAGAGTAGCAACATGTGTGAGCCTAATAGGCGTAGATTATTATTTGCTATCGGGATTGGAGTCACTATAGGAATCAGTGGTGGCTACAGTATCTACGTGGGAATTCAAGTGGGTAGAGGTAGATGGAACTAGGCTGTCAGAGCTTTCAGGGTATTCTCCATTCCCCCAAGTGGCAGCCTCCTCTCTGCGAGTTCAGTTTCTGTGGCAATTACACCAATAGCGCTCTGGAGCATTTTATCTGTGGTAGTCACTTTAGCAGAAGACTGTGTTGCAAGCCTCCTGCCAGTACACTTCATAATAAACCTTCTTAAATTGAATATGGATAGTATTCTTTAGAGGTAATCAGTAGGACTTACCCCCGCAGTCCTTCGTGGTTTGGCACAACAGGCCAAGAGGGAAAGCCCAGCTTCATCACACTGTGAACGGCCTCAGACAGGCCTGGTCTTTACCTGGGCACGCAGTGGCTGTTGGGGCTTGTGGTCTGCCCCCTCATCGTGGTCACACATCTACCCACACTGCAGGACCCCTGGAATTAATTTGTGAAGTGCCTCCGGGTGCATTCTGTGCGTTGGCAGTTTCCTGTTGAAGCAGCTGTTGGGGCTTGTGGTCTGCCCCCTTATTGAGGTCACAGCTCTCCCCCATAAGCTTTTGTCTTTTACTGCCTGTGGCGCACAATGCTCTGATGTGCTGATGGCTCATGATTAGCGTGGCGCTCTCCTTACTGGACCTTTCTTGATATCTCATTCCAAAAGTTGGTTAGTTTGTCAAAACAGGGCCGGTAGCTTCCTTAATGGCCAGGTGCATTTTTTGACAACCAACTCGATCCATTCTGTTTATTAATATTCTAGCATTACGGCCACAGTAAATATGTAACAAACAATCACAATGACTGTTTCAAATCAAATAAATAGAAGTATCCCTTGTACATATGCTGTCCATGATCAAAGACTAACATTACCTTTGGCAGTAGCTTACTTCAAAGATATGTTGGCAGATTGTAGGTTTTCGGCAGACTTGTCCATCTGACTGTGACATGAAGTATAAGTTAGTCCTGGGGACACAAGATACCAAAATAATTGATAGCACATATTACAATAAAAAACTTTTTTTATTGACGAGAACAGAAATACTTAGTATTAGTTTCTCTTGATTTATTTATGTTACAGATTTTGAGCGTGCATCATTATAATTTGTGTGAAGCAACATGAAACGTCTATTCACAGGCTGCAGTGATTTGTGTGTAATCATGTTTGTATTGCAAAGGCAAAGTTTCACTAAAATGTTTTATTTTTTATTGAGCAAATATAAAAATATAAAACACAATTATTCTAATTTTAAAACGCACAACAATTGATCCAGGCCCATAATATAACCAGAGCATTATATGGGATAAAGTACACCCTGACATACATTATAAGGACATTGCAGGTCACCAAGGAGATTAGTGAATAAGGAGGAACAAGCTTAAAGGCAAGTTCCTTCATAAGGTCATGGAACTCCAGGGTAACTTGCCATATTCTTAAATGTATGGCAGAATTATTTTATTCCTTAACCTACATGGGCACATTATCACCCTTCCCTTAAACCATTTAAATCCTTGCATATGAAAAAGATAGTATAGGTGCATACATGAAAAATAGAAGCAGAACCTAGTGCACAATTAAACACTTCAAAAAACTGTTAGGGCCTGATTGCGACTTTGGCGGTCCTACAGTGGTGCCGCCAATTTGCCATCGGTTGAAGGACTGACAAAGCTGTTGTACGCCCACCCGCCAGATTAGGAGTTCAATCCTGGTCTGGCGAGAGCCCTGGAATGAATTTATGAAGCACCTCCAGGTGTGGTCAGTTACGTTGACGGCTTCCTGCTGCAGTGGCTGTTGTGGCTTGTGGTCTTCCCCCTCGTTGCAGTCACAGCTCTCGCTCATGAGTTTCAGTACTTTTACTGCCTGTAGTGCGCGATTATCTGACGTGCTGATGGCTGATGATTAGAAGTAGGCCTGGGCGAAAATTTCGTTCCGTTCGCGGGAATTGCGATAATTTTACATTTTCGCGTTCCGCGGAGAGAGCGAAAATGTCAAAATTTCCGCATTCCGCTGCTTGGCGATAATTTGTTTCTTGCTCGCGCTGTAAAATAATACATTCTCGCGCGCGATCGCCTTACCTGAATCCCTGCGTTCGCCGACAAGTTTTCTTGATCCGGTCGCGTTCTCCATGAGATGTTGTATTGTATTTAGCCATTTGCGCTGTCTCGCGACAGTTCGCGCCCGCAGTGACGTCATGCGTCGTGCGATCACGTCTTTCTTCTCGCGATCATGCACCGCAAGACAACTGAAAACAAGATGGCCGCGCCCGCTAGCAACCACATGGGTAAGTTGGCGAGCCGCAACCATGCAGAAAATCTCGCGAACATGCGGGAAAAAAACTTCTGCATCTTCGCGATATTTCCGCGTGTTTGCGATAATTTTTAACATTTTCGCGATAATTTGCGAAAGTGGATTTCGCAAATTCCACCCACCCCTAATTAGAAGTTCAATCTACACATGGCCCCTAGATGCACCCCCAGGCCCAGGAGCGGCAGGGGGACCTATTAGAGTCTCCTTTGTTGCCTCTATGCCACCCTTTTCATGACAGGTTCACAACCATGAACGAGGAGATGGAAAACCAACTTGTAATATGCTTGGTGGGCAAGAATGGCGCTCCCAGCATATTACAGCTACCTGACTGATGTGAGACCCTGGAGTACCCAGCAGTCCTTTGGTGGGCCAACCGCCACACCTGTATTAATGAGGGCAGGTCTGCAGTGTGGTGATGGTCAGACCGCCACCACGAGTACCACCATACTCATAATCAAGACCATAGGTATTTGTTACAAAAAGATATTAGAATCAGTTTAAAATAGTCAGATTAAAAAACTGATGAACCTCACAATTTGTAGATAAATGCTGAGATATACCTGTAATGACCTTAAGGCCTTTATTACGAGTTTGGCAGTCCTCCTGCAGCACCGCCACCACTGCACTGCCAGGAGAACCCCAAGCCGATGGTGCACCTGCCCGTGGATTCTGCACTGAATCCAGGGTGGGGGGCAGTTTTGCGTGAGTCTCATGCCGGGAGCTGTGTTAGGCTCATAGAAGAGCCTTAATATCAGATTGCTGCTGTGACAGCACCTGCAGCATGTTCCTACACAGTGTAACATGCACCATGTTGTGAATGCCATACCACACATGAATGGGGGTACATTTCCAGGGGGCACAACATGAGCCCCTCCTGCATGCACCCCTAGGCCCAGAAGCAGCATGGTGCCCTACTAGGAACCCCTTACTTGCATGTCTGCCATCTTTTTCACAGCAGGCTCACTGCCATGAAATGGGTGGTGGAAAAGCAACTCATAATGCACTCTGTGGTGCTGGCACCCCGAGCATGTTCTTACCACTGTAACACCACTGCACCAGAAGAATCCTTGACCCTCACAGAGGTGGCAGTCTTGTGCCAGTGCCACCACCACAATCCTAATACAGCGGTCACGCCACCAGGATTGTGACAGTAGGACCACAACCACCAGTACAGCAGTCCTGAGGACTGCCATACTCAGAATTAGGCCCCTAGTGTGCAAAAAAAATAAAATGTTTCAATAACAATCCCCTTTCTGCTGTTTGTATGAGGTAAACAAATCACAAGAATTTAAAAAAAGTTTTCGTTTTTGCTGCTTTGTTTAAACTGCAGCTGTAACTTTGCACAATGACTTGCCTTTTACCTTCTCTACTGGGTCTCGAAGTAAGAACTGTGACATCACAACTCAGCTGTACTAGCTTATCAATATTGAGCAGCGACATCACAAGTCACCTGCAATAAGGAAATTAAAGACAGACTTTTATACAGGGACAGCAGCCTCCCATGCATTTTATATAGGATTATAGAAGGGTAACAGTAAATAACAGGAATGTTTTTTCACTGATGTCTTTTTTATGAATGACATCATATAGACAGTCATGCACACTTTCCCTGTTCTCCATGCAGGCTGTATTACAACCTGCATGGAGAACACGTCCACCCCTACAGCCCCTAGCTGAGTGCTGTGGTGATTGGCTGTGGGGAGCATGGGTGCCCTGGTGCTTCCTGCTTCATGTTTCTCACAAGAAGCCAGGAAGAGGACGCAGGAGAGATGGCGTTGGCCAGTCGGGAGGTAAGTGATTTTTTTTTTTTTTAAATGAATCCCCCAGCCCCTTCCCCCACCTGCAACTGCAGGGGTTGTAAACAATGAATAGAATGTGCATCCCGGACAGACATATGCCTGTCCTGAACTCCCAGATCCCCACCGCAACCATTTGTCCCACATGGTCCTCTAGCTAACCCTTTTCACCTGCTCAAAGTAGGTAAGAAATGTAAGTCTTTTTGTTCCCAGAAAGAAAAAAATGCAAGTAAACCGACCATGTATTTCTGCATCTGTCGGGTTATTCCCCATTTTAGGGCAACCACTGGGATACTAGACAGAATTGTAGTCTCTGGCTCTCAGGCATCCTTGTACTAAATTCTGGCACCTCATAACGAGGGCCCCAATCTGCACGAATAAGCAAATGATAGAATTTTCAAATAGCTGTCTAATGTGGCACAGCGAAGACTTTTGTCATATCCCACATCCCAAATCCTGGAAAACGCTAGGCAAACAACAGTCTCCAAATAGAGGGGTATAACGTTGTCTACTTGGCGGATTTATGTAATCATTTCCCAGCTTGCTAAATGCTATGAACATAGTGGTTTATTTGAAATAAAAGATTAGATGAAATGGGGTTAAGGCATACAGATTTGACTACATTATTTGCCCCTTTTTAGGTCGATCATCAGCGATGACCTGTTGTATCTCTCTGTGTGTCTTTGGCAAATTCACCCATTGCTATTGGCTGTTAGCTGCAGCATTCAGAAATGCTGGTTTTGTATTGGTGCATTTCTGTTAAAGTCCCTTCTTTGTGTGTTTAGCTCTCTTTCCAGCGATTTCACTGAGAGAACATTTTGGTCAGCCATCACACAGTACAGCGTGTGGTGGCAGGGGCGTAACACAGGCCCCCGCAGCCCCTGCAGTGCGGGGGCCCCCGAGGTGCTGGGAGCCCCCTCAGCACAGGCCGGAGATCATAATGGATGGAGAATGAATACCATCTGCTAGAAAATGAAACCAAATTTAAAGTCATGTGCATTTTATACAATGCATAGATGGGCAAAGCCCATTGTAGCTTCAAGAACCCAACTCCTACTGTACCCACATCAGTTATCACGGGCCCAACACGGACAGACAATCTGCCAAGCTAAATTGAATCGAAAAAACAGGACACATTAAGGTGCGTGTCAGTCGCATTTGACTTCCATCAGACCCTTACCATAGAGCAATCCGATGCCTAGCAGTAGTCAGGACGTGTCTAAAATTAATTTTTTCGAGGGGGCATTCCCCACATGATCTTAAAACCAGGACTATTCCCTCCTCACCCTTGGAGCACAGGCTCCTGACAACTGTCTACTGTAACCATGTCTGCATCGTTACAAGTGGGTGGTCCCCATTTCAAGCACATACACCTATGAGTTTACAAGATGTTACCTTAATGGCTGGCAGCCATCTCGCAATTTATACATAATACAGCTTCTGAAAAAATACCTGCTGCATTCAGCTCTGTGAAGTTGCAATAAGGTACCTTGCAGCTGCTGTGCAAAATACCAAAATAAGTAAACAACATAGCAAAGAAAATCTCTTCTGAAGTGTCCAAGATTTTACGTGTGATGAAGAAAGATGAGGGTCTCTAAAAAGGGGCCTTGGTCCATATAATTGAGGGCATGGCTGAAATATGCAAGCTAGATTTATGTAATTCCCATTGTGTGCCAAATGCCCTGTGTTTTTTTGCTCCTATTGGCTTTCAGTTGTTGCATCTGTTTATATAACACAACAACTGACAAGCAACTGAAACTAGCCAGAACTATTGCCTTTTTCAGCTATTAGCTGTTTAAGATAAATGAGTAACAATAATGTTTTTTTGTTGATAATTAATATTGAAAATGTATAAATTCTGAAACTTTGACACTGTGAATTAAACATTACTGAGGCTTGTTGAAAGGGTGGTGAATTTCAGTGTCTACATCGCTCATCGTGTTTACTGTGACCTTAACCATGTCCACGTTTGTTTTAATCACATTTTGTCTACCTGCATGTCTTCTACCTCATGTATTTCCTCTTCAGCACCCTATTTTCACTCTGACCTGAATGCACTGCCTCAAATATTCTTTAATTCACCACCACCCCCAAACACACAACACACCCGCTCACCTGTAAGCACTGCACTTTCTTTTTCTTTCACCTTGTCTATATTTTGACATTTGTGAAACTCCTTCACACACTTTTGTACTGAATCACAACCAAAACTTGAATATGTGACCATTGCTCTGTGCGTTCTGTGGAGAGGCCAAGAATTGAATGACCATGTATTCTGAACACCTTTATGATCCACTGACAGGCACTTTGAGAGGCTCGTACTGCCTTCAGCCTCAACTCCAGAGTCAGCAATTGTTGACCATTATAAACACTTGAAGGCGGCTCTTTTTAAAGTCAAAACTATGCAAGATTAACATAGTACACAAAAAAAAAACATATCATCTTGGAAATTGCTAACACTCTTATGGAATGCAATATTAAGTAAAACATGTGAAATATAAAGAGGAACTGGATCACTGACATGGATTGCTTTAACTTTTTTACATTCATTGTTTAGAAATCTTTCAGCGTGTTGCCAGTAAAGTTGGGAACGTGACTACAGAGCCCAATAGAGACTGCAGAGTGCCAGCCAGCCCCTACAATACAAAGTATCCAACTTTCACTCTGAGGGCCGGGCTGGGTCCACGTTGATAAATAAAGGGGCAGATGGTCGCTTGTGGCCATTGTTGACACCGAAACTATGTGTGCATGTTTCATGTCGGCATCCTGCTGTGAAGCCTACTTGCATGCCTAGGTCTATGCTGCCTGCTACAGAGACCTTTTTACTGTCTGTTTTAGTTACTACTGGGTCTGAGACCTGGCGGAACCCGGCCAACTTAAAGCCCTGGATAGCAGCCGCAGCTCGTGCAGGTAAGAGCAGTGGAGGGCCGGGAATTTCGACAGACGGCGACAAGGGAAAATGAAATAAAAAATTAGTTTTCCTTCCTCCTCGTCAGTGGAAATCCCCCCCACCCGGCCCCAGCACTCTTACCTGCACGAGCCGTGGCTGCTGGATGGGTTGATTTTCACCATAAATATTGCAACAAAGCAACTATTACGACTAGAGTTGGCGCTCTAAAGTGGCGTCATAAGTGTGATAGGTTGAATAGATCCGCTGACATTACGGAATTTGGGGCCTGCAAGTTATAGACAGATCTCCAGGGGCATAATACAGGCACCGCAGCCCCCGCGGTGCTGGGTGGGCTCCCGAGTGCAGGGGGCCCCCACAGCACAGTACCCGGGCCTGAGAGCTCTGGGTTAAATCTGGAGTGGGGCCCCTCCATGTACCTTGCAGGGGGGCCCCCTCAATTTTCATTACACCACTGTGTGGTGACCTCTCTTCCGTCCTCCCATCTGGCTACTGCAGGTTAGCATTGTTCCCCCCAACCCCCTTGTTTTGATTACTGTATCTTTCACAGATTTTCATAGTGCCCCTACATGGCACCGCTACGTTGTTGCACTCCTTTTACAAACGCGGCACCAGTGCTTTTGTTCTAAACATTCAAAATTAAAGTGGGGGTGCCGCATTGTTTCCAAAACAAAGAAATAGAAAAAAAAAACATTTGTAATGGGATAGGGACTTGGGTCGGAGACTTGCCGTTATCTCTTAAAGGAGACATTAAAACGGTGTTTATGTACAACATGAAAATCCTTTCTGTCATGGTCCGGACCCTGGATTACGTGCACATTTTATCTCTCCCTGAACCAGTGGCTCTGGCTCGGCTCCTTGCAGGGTCTCTCTGTACAAATTCACACACACTGCTACAGCGTACAAAAAACAATGGCTCCGCGTTTAGGGAAATAATGTTGTTGTCAAGCTGTGGCGGATATGGAAGTGCAGGGGACAGACGACAATTTCATCTGCACAGCGTGTTTTCTTTTCATGTTTTATATAGTCCCCGTTAGAAGGCTTGCGTTATGACTTTAGAGCTGTTCTAGAACGGTGAGGCCGGCATCGGCCACGCCAAAGGTATGGCGGTTGAGCCAGCCCCCTCCAGTACAGGAGGCGGGCCTGTTGTTCACATTAGTGACGTGACAGGCGCGCCTCCTCCACATAGGTCCTGGCCCGGAGACGTGACCCGGAAGAGATTAGAATCACTTCCGGGTCGCGCGAAGGGGCACCGTCCGGCCAGGAGCCCTGGCCGGGCCATCAAGGGGTGTAAAGGGCTGGGGAGCACAGGAGTCTGTCTCTTCGCTCCTTGCTCCCCAGCTTGCCCCCAAGCCTCGCTAGGGGGCTTTAACTTTAGTTTTTTCGTTTTGCAGGTCTACGGTCAGAGTAGCGAAGCAGCTGCTGTTCGTGGGACCTTTCCGATGTCGTGACCAGGATCTGCTGTCGGGTCGTCTGCTGTGGCTGGGTGGAGCGGATACGAAGCGGCAGGCAGGCGGACGAGGACCGGAGCCGGAGCAGCTGTGATCACCCTGTGGTGGAGGCTGAGGCTGTGGCGGCTGGACGGTCAGGGAAAAGAGCAGGTACTTGGAGGAGGTGGTGCGAGAGGCGCTCGTGAGCGCACAACCCTCCGGTTTCAATAGGGTCATCTCCTGCAGTCGCGTCTAGCGCTGCGCGCCTGGGATAATTTGACTCACTATCGAGGGGGCATTGTATACAGTGCTAGCGGGGTGGCTGCACTGAACTGTACTGTCGCTGCCACAAGAGCGCATGTTAGGAGTGAGTTTGGTTCGGTCAATACAGCTAGCACGCGCGCATCAGTCATTGATTGGGGGCACCGTTGGACTGTTGTGCATCCTGATTAGTACAGTGGGCAGAGCATCAATTTTTATAAATCAGAAAGTCCAGAGTTCAATTATTTGGTGGGGCTTTTAGTTAAGAATTTGTCTTTCCGGGCGTTGAACATGGCCCCCCCTTTGTTGGTTTCAGCTGGTGCCCACAATCGTTTTCTTTTACACTGTTTTGAACAACTTTGTTTGCATTGTGCATAAGCTTGGTTTTTCACTGTGTGAATAACATTTTATAGCATTGGTACACTAAAATACGCGCATAGGCTGGGAACAGGCTCTAGATGCGAACAATTTTGCAACTGATCCCCAATGTAACTGATTCCCAAGTTGTACATTAAGCACAAGTACAGTGAGTTTACACAGTTGCCCGCTTACTTCACTGTCTTGTACAAATTCTGAATGTCGTTTTTTACTCTAGACTGTATCAGTTAACTGCAGAATAAGGCTATGAGACCCTTACTTTCCGGTTTGTGCTGTCTCTGGGTCCCCTTTACTCTCACTGTGGGTCCTCTCTGTATGCGGGGTTCACTCTAGGCTGTATCAGTTAACATCAGTATACTTCCGGTGGTGTGCTTTGTGCAGAGTAGCCTTTGTTACGTGTTTATTGTATAAATGGCGGGAAAAGCGAAGAGGGTGGACCAGCGCTCTCGTATGGAGCGGCTGATGGAGGAAATGATGAAAAAGGTGGATGAGCTCGGGCATGGCCTTGCTAATCTTAGAGAGAAAGTGGAGGGTCAAGAGGGGCCAGAAGAGAGGGCTAGGCACCCCAATGTGCCCGCCAATGCAGCTTTTCCCCCAATCCCAAAAATGGTTAGAGCAAACAAATGGGTAGGGAAGGGGCCTACTGCACCCATCCCCCAGATTCCCAGGGGTGACGATCCTGCTGCGCCCACCCCCCACATGCCGCAGATGCCACTCAAGCCTCAGGGTGAGATCCCGCATGTCCCGGTCCCAGTACCAGAGACTCCGATGGCACCGGTCCCTTTACCAGCCCCACCTGTAGCACCAATGCTTACTCCAGTGGGCCACAGACCCCAACACCACTGCCACTGCCGGCTCTGCCTGTGACTCCAGTGCCAATACTGGCGCCTCCAGTGGCACCTCATGCCCAACACCACTGCCAGCTCTCCCTGTGGCTCCTGTGCCCCAACCCACCCCCACAGGAGCGCCTCCCACTGGCAAAGGGATCCCGGTCCCTGTTGCACAACCCACGCCCACGGGAGAGACACCACCGGGGGGGTCCCACAAGACATAGTGTCACATTTGGCGGCAATCTTGCCATGGTTGGGGAAGGCAGGCATCCTCGCTCCTGCTGTGGAGGCTAAAGAGTTGGGTACTGATGCTCTGGCAGAGGAAAAGCGAATTGTGTCTCAGTTTAATGCAGGGCCTGAGGAAAAAATTGTTGAAGGGCCAGCTGCACCATTACCTATCATTTAAGGGGGTAGTACCAGCACCCTGGAGAACAAAGGATTGTCAGTTCCCAGTGCGGCAGCAGGGAATCAGCAGGAGGCACCTGAGACTACTGCAGCAGGTAAGCTGCCAACATTGCCAATGTTAGACGTCGGTGAGTCCCGCTCTGAGCGTGAATTCTTAGGCAGACATGTTTCTCTGGAGTTGAAGAATAGAATTTGGGCTGGTGAATATATCAATATGTTTTTATTGCTGATTTGCAAAAGGGAAAGAGAGGAAGCAAGAAAGAACAAAGTTTATATGCTTCCCAGGGAATGGGCAAGTCAAATGTTGAAATACAGGGTGGAAGAGAACTTACTCAACTGGATCAGAGCCTTTTCCATATTTATGGCAGTCACAGCTGAGCGTTTCCAAAATTTGCAGGGGCAGATGGCTTGCTACAAAAACAGGATAGTTCTGGCCCACGATAAATTTGTAGGGGGAGGGTGGTTAGAATATGATAAGAATTTGAGGGTGGCTAAGGCATCCGACCCATCGCTGTCATGGGACCGGATCGACACAATAGCATGGTTGGGTTTCTTCGGGGGCGAAGGACATAGTAACACAAAGAGCAGTCCCCTCAGTCCTCTCAGTCTTTTCAGTCCTTTCGGCCACAGGGTAACACAAGTTACACCCATAATTCGAACAGCACTGTGGGGGAGGAAGGGGACGTGCTGGGATTTTAACAGACGGACTTGCACCCGACCGCAGGGTCAGTGCAGGTTCAAACATGCATTTTCCATTTGTGGCAACCCATCCCACCCCGAATCCAAATGCCTTAAAAAATCAAAAGATAAAGGTAGGAAAAAGCAGGAGTGAATCGGTGACCCCGCTTAATGCACGGTCTCCCATTGATGTAACGGCATTGACACCATGGCTCAACAAGTATCCCTGCCACATTACCGCAAGAACTCTGTTGGAAGGTTTCAGGGACGGTTTTAGGATACCAGCTCTAAATTATGTGGGATCACCAGAGTGCAAGAACCAACTCTCTGCACGGGCCAATCCAGGTATCGTTTCCACAAAAAAAAAAAAATAATAATTGCTAAGCAACTGCGCCTGGGTAGAGTAGCGGGCCCTTTTGAGTCTGTACCTGTTGAGAATTTTGTTTGCTCCCCGTTGGGGGTAGTGCCCAAAAAGGTGGAGGGAGAATTCACTCATACACAACCTGTCAGCCCCCAAGGGAAATTCACTGAATGATGCAATTGATGATGAGTTCTGCAGTGTAAAATACGCTTCTTTTGACCAAGCGGTGGAGATGCTCAGGGGTTTGGGCCCTGGAGCATTGATGGCGAAATCAGACATCGAATCAGCTTTTTGGTTACTCCCAGTACATCCGTACGATTACCGTCTGCTTGGTTTTAAGTTTCAGGGAAGTTTTTATATGGATATGTGTATGCCAATGGGCTGCTCTGTGTCATGCGTATATTTTGAAAGATTCAGTTCATTCTTGGAATGGGTTTTCAGACAGAAGACAGGGCATCAGTGGGTCATGCATTACCTGGATGACTTTCTTATCAAGGGGGCACAAGGCTCCCCAGAGTGTGGGTGGGCGCTGCAGGAGTTTTGCGCCCTCATGCAGGCTTTTGGTGTTCCTTTGGCCCCGGGGAAGACAGTTGGGCCAGCATCAACAATAGAGTTCCTGGGCATCGAGCTAGATTCCATTCAGAGGTGCTTTAGGTTACCCATGGACAAAGTCACCAAGTTCAGAGCCGCTTTACAGCTGTGTTTGAACAAGGAGAAGGTCACACTCCACCAGCTGCAGCAGACAGTAGGGCAACTAAATTTTGCTTTAAGGGTTATTCCAATGGCAAGACCTTTCTCCCGGTCCATCTCACAGGCCATGGCGGGGCTCAGAGAGAAACATCACCACACAAGGCTGTCAGCTGAGGTGCGGCAGGACATGCAAATTTGGAAGGCATTCCTGCAGGACTTCAACGGCAGAGTAGTGTGGCCCGGTCCACCCACTGCCTCCACGGAGTTGGGTTTAATGACTGACGCCGCGGGCAGTGAGGGATTTGGTGCCATACTTGGTACCGAGTGGGTGGCACAACGGTGGCCTGCATGGTGGGTGGAGAGCGGCTTGACGGGTAACATCGGTTTCCTGGACCTCTTCCCCATCTGGGTGGCACTGACTGTATGGCCAGAGCAACTGCGTAATCAATCAGTGGTTTTCTGGTCAGACAACATGACCATCGTCGAATGCATCAACCACCAAGCGGCCCGGTGTAAGATGATTCTCCGCCTTTTGAAGGAGATTGTTCTCAGATGCATGAAGCTGAATATACAATTTAGAGCTAAACACGTGCCTGGTGTCCTTAATCATGCTGCTGATGCACTTTCTAGCTTTAAGATGCAGGTTTTCAGGGCGCACCTCCCAGTAGCGGCAGTCCACGCCACCCCCTTCCCAGAATGACTCTGGCAGATTGGTGCCCCCACTTACCGGACCTCATGGCAGCTTGCCTAGCACCTAGGACCAGGAAAGCATACGAAGGGGCGTTCTGGCAATATTGTTCATTCTTGGGATTAGGGTGGGCTGAGAGATGGCATGACACTGGGGCGCTCCTTCAGTACCTGGGGTTTTACAAGGCAAGGGGTGTTCTGCTGCGGCAGCTAAGCGGCAAGTGGCGGCGATCTCCTTGTTTGCCCAGATCAGTGACAAAGGGGATCCCACTAACAGTTTCACGGTGAGGAAGGCTCTGAAAGGTTGGCAACGCCTCCAAGGGTCAGCCCAAGACACAAGGCAGCCAATCGGAGTAGAGCTCCTGACGTCATTACTAGGGACCCTCCCTGCAATTTGCAACACCTCAGGGGAAGTACGGTTGTTCACTGCGGCATTTTATGAAGCATTCAGGATTGGAGAATTAGTGGCCCAAAACAAACTTGACGTACACAGCGGCCTACAGTTTGACCGCATTAGGGTGAAGGGTGACACATTACTAATATCAATTAGGAAGTCCAAGACGGATCAGGAGGCGCGAGGTGATGGGGTGGTACTACACCGGGCACATGGTAACCCATGCTGTCCTCTTTCATAATGTGGAGAGTTACCTGCAGGTTAGACCCGGCGTCACAGAGGGGCCTTTGCTGCTACACGCGGATGGGGTCCCACTGACACGCTTTCAATTCAAGAGAGCACTGGACATGGCAATCCAAAAGGCAGGTTTGAACCCAGGCAGTTTTGGAACCCACTCTTTTAGAATAGGGGCTGCCACTGAAGCGACAACCAGGGGTCTGCCTAGCAACAACGTACAAAGGATTGGGATATGGTCCTCCAATTGTTATAAACGCTATGTGTGATTGCACATGCTGTGAGTGGGATAGTTAACAAAACACTGATGTATGTGTCTTTCTCTGCTTTCATTACAGTTTCTCAAACCTGTCACGCAGGGGGGAAACTGAGGACGCCACAACAGCAACTTTGGGCTACGCAAGGACCATCAACACCAAAGGAAAGACCACAGATAGTTTGGATTGTTGGCCATTCACATGTAAGTCGTCTGTCTAATTTTTTCCTTACAGGAAATAATAGGGAGAGGGCAAGGCAGGCAGGTTTTGAAATAACATGTCATGGGAAAGGGGGGCTCTGCTTCAGTCAGTTCAGGGGTATCATACTGCACCTACTAAAGAAGGGAGGGACTCCTCCTGATATTATTGTGCTGCACTTGGGGGGGAACAATCTAGCAAAGCTGGGGAGAAGAGGGTTAGTAGAAACCATAGTCACAGAAATAGGCTGGTTAGCCAAGACATGCCAGGGTTGCACTATCGGGTGGTCTCAGATGATACCCCGATTCCAATGGAGGTGAGGGGACTCTGTAAGGGCTTTGAATCACTCCGCGAGGAGAATAAATTATAAAATTGATAGACTTTTCAGGGCTCCCCACTTACAGACCATCGCCCATGGGTGCATTAGGGGTGAACCGCGCTTCCTAAAAGACGGTGTGCACCTGTCCAAATTAGGCAATGAGGTGTTCCTAGAGAATATATTGGCGTGGATGGATGGCCTTAGTTGCAGGGGATGACCTTCTAGTGAGCGCGGGGGGGGGCTAGATAGTCAGTCAACTATGCTAGCCTGTGGCGGTAAGGTCATGATTGGTGAGCATTAAATTTAAGGTCCTTAGAGGGCGGCGCCATTCTTGAATGGGGTCGCCCAAGTGGGAGGGACAAGTGGTCTCTCCTTGAACTCCAGGGGCAGTTGGGTGCGGGGGAGGAGGGAGTCACGCTTTCTCTGGTTGGCCATCCCGCACGTGCACAATGGCACCAGTAAATGGCACACAGCTGCAAGGGCCCCTTTATGGAGATCAGGTACAGAGCGTATGGGGTAACTGGGGGGAAGTACCCTCACGGTAAACGGGCCCTCTGGACATGCGCTCTCCGGCTGGGGGGCATGGTTAGAAATTGATAACGATCTGACACCAGATAGTGACCTTGCCGTAGGCTCTATTAAGTACGCAGAAAATAAATGATTATTAAAGATATTTTAGATATGGATAGGAAACCTTTGTATTAGAGTTATGTTAAGGTTAGCCATCTGACATCTGTACTTATCAATTGTAATCAATGTAAAGTATATTTTCTGCTACATTATGTAAATATTGTAATTTGATAAATGTTTATGAATCTTTGTTTAATAAATACGTCCGGAGGGTGTTACGTCCCCCGCATCCAAAACTTCTCTCCTGTCCCTTGCGGGGTCCTGAGTGGGGAGGAGGGGGTGTAGGTAGCACCTAGCCATATCAGCCCCAAAGAAAGCTCCATAAACAGTCGACAAAACAACCGCTTTAGCCCATCATTCATTGTGTGATCTTGGACGAGTCCGGTGCCATCTAACTGCAAAGGAAGGGAGATCTCTGCTCTCTCTCTGGAGCAACCCACAGTAGTACTGAAGCTCCTGCTGTCCCTGGCTTCCTTGTTAAAGCACCACGGGTGTCGGTACCCCATCAACCAGGGTGAGATGTTGGCTGCAGTCACACAACCACCGGTGCAGCAATTACAAACCAAAAGCAGAATTTTTGGCACAATGCGTGACTAGTAACTTCCCTCAGAGGCTGCTCAATATATTTAAGTTCAGAGGAGTGCAAATAGCTACGCTTGTGTCATTTAATGTGACAAGAGAACTGGTTTTGTTGGAGCCAGTGCTATAGCTCGGTGGGTGCAGCATCTACTGCAGCTGTCCCAGTCTCCTACAATCTACACGTCACCTTTTCAAATGCCAGAAGAAACCACTCCTCGTTATATCCTTGCGAAGTAGCTTCCGCGAGCACCGAGAGCAAACATTACTGTGGACTATTAAAAAAAAAAAAATCCTCGAGCTTTCCAAAATTGTATTTGTGACCTTGCTCGAGAGCTGCATTCTGAGCTGGTCGGAGCTGTCACAGGCGTACTCCGGGTTCTGAAGTTTGTTGGTAACAAAGAAATATTCCCAAACAGGCTGGTTAAAACGTCATAATGTTTATTCTTGCTCCTTTCCTGGGCAGTGTGCATGTACTGAATAATATAGATTGTTAGTTTTAAAAAGAGACTGATATTAATCTGAAATTCGTGATTTAAGACCAAATCAGTATCACAAATGCTATTGATGACGTCACATCATTAGTTCCAAATTGAACTTTTTCCTGGTGCCCATCAGCTCTCATACAGTCACATAGGGTCTTTAAAAACCGGGCAGAGCAAAAAACCATACCGCATGTGCTTTACAGGAGGTGATGAATGTCTGTGAATTTATTATCCTTTTTAGGTCTAGCTGGGCACCACAACTGTTGCTTTACTTTGTGATCAACAGAAAAGGGAGTTCTTGTATTGCACTCCTTCCCTTGTGGAAAAGCTTAACACAGCAGGATGAGTTGGCCATAGTGAAAAGTCAACTATTAAGGTCATAAGCCTGATCTGTATTTTGTTATGATAAAGGCAGTAGGGCTTGTATCTTTACTGTGAATTATATAGAGCCCTTATTCCTTAAATGGCAGATTGACATTATACTGTGATAATGCCTGTGGGCTGGGACATTGGCATATGACATCTGAAAAATTAGTGTAATAATTAGGATTTTGGTGATAATTGTGTCCTTTCACAAACCCTAGACGTTTAATCCTTACTAGACTAACTTGGGAAGGCTCTGGCAGGTTAAGTTGCCCACTAGGTCCGTGTAATTTTTTCTAAAAAGTATAGAAATTCTCTAAATATTTATACAAAGTTTTAAGTCCGCCCTGTTCTGTCTGTGCAAGTTTCATTCCCTTTTTGCTTTTTTTCATGGTAGTAAACTGCATGGGGCAATCTGTTAGCCCATTTCTGCCAGGTGTTCATTTGGTCTGCATTTTGCCTGTTCATGGGCACATCAGCACTAAAAGGAATGCCATTAATGTCTAGGTTGGTGGCCAGTCTTTCTAGTTTTTTTCATTTTTTCTTCTAAAAGCCCCCGTGCATATCCTTCCTTTTATAGGTCAAGCCTGGGCAGCCCCTACGCTGCTCTGAGAGGCATGCTGTGTTGAGGCACGGGATACAAGCTCCGCCCATTTCCCGCCCATCTTTTCCATTGGCTCCTGTTACTGTCCTTGCAAAATCGTTGCTTTTCATTTGTGAATAGGCTTAGTAGTCTCTCCTTAGTACAGCCTTGTCCGCATTTGTAACCTCCCATAACAACTGGACTTTTAACTTGTGTTGTTGTTGCTTTATAAGTTGGTGAGTACTATATTCTTTAATGAATAATGCGGGGCAATGGTGGCCGCTTCTTGCATTGCAGTGCGCCCACACAGCACTCATGTAACAATGGCGGCCAATTCTTGTATATGCAGCGCACTATGCATGCTGTAACTTTAATAGTGGCTGCCCCCACACAGCACTCGTGGGACAATGGCTTCTTGATTTTTAAACTTTCAAGCAGAGTGCGGCGCATGCTTCAGGGACACCACACTTTCTGTTTCAGTTTTAAAAAAAAATCTTTCATTCACTTCAAGGACACAGCATTTACTGTTTTAGTGTTTTGCAAAATTTTAAAACTGAGCGCGGCACCCACTTTAGGGACACTGTGCTCTCTGTTTCAGCTTTTTTTTAAACGTTAATGCTGAGCGTGGCACCCACTTGAAGACACAGCGCTATCTGTTTCTGCTTTATTATTTTATTTTTAAATTCAGCGGGGTGCCCACTTCAGGGACACCACGCTCTCTGTTTCAGCTTTGTTTTGTTCTACTTTCTTGCTAACAAATAGGTCAAAATTTAAAAAATGTTGACCTATTGCATTGCAAATGCTTGTTGAATTGTGTCTCTTTTGGTGTGTTGCCATTATCTGATTGAGGCAATCCACTTCTCGCAGCAATGATTTTTTAACACTTATCAATTATTTTCTATAATCATTTCTGCCTCCCAGTGTATAAAACACAGTAATGTACTTGATTCGTGGATCTGCAGAGATTTCTGAGCTCTTGAAAGGTCCAGCTCAAACCACATATGAGACATTTAGTGCATGACAAGGATTCTAGTTTGTTTGTGGTGGTTTGTTGGACAAACTGCGTTGTAATCCTGGCTTTTCAATTTGACCATTATGTTTGATTTAGGGCAAATAACGTTATATGCTTGTGTGTCAGTACCTATAGCTGAAAACATAGTGGGTGTTTCTTGACATGGTGGGACATTTTAGGCAGCTGGAAATGTATATTTACAGTCCCAGTTAGAGAGAGACAGGGTGGTGTGATCACTGCATCTTAACCCACCAAACATCCCCATATTTAAATTTCTAAACTAGTATACACTGCAGTGACATGCAATAGGATATGCAAACAGCACTTCACAGCAGGGGTTTTACACATTCTTAAAGAGACATTGCCAACAGTGTGGTTATATTTTCATTGGGACTCTGCAGCACTGCTATATTGTTAATGGTACAGCACAAATATGTCTCAACGATAATAGCAACATTGGCCCATATCAGCAACGAGGCGATATAAAATTATCGGGGCTTTTGCGTCCATTTATGGGCGAAAAGCGGCAATAATTTTATTGCCTAATTAGCAAGGTCACGCTATCGCGTGAAACCTTGCATTAGCGCCCGGATTCTTAACGCCCAGCTTTGCATCTCTAATGAGATGCAAAGTGGGCGTTCCTGACCTGACATGACAGGAGAAATGTCGCTAAGCGACATTTCTCCTATCATCAAGCCCCATGCTATGAAGCATAGCGGCAAGAAAAGTAGCGATAACCCCTGTTATCACTACTTTCCTTACGCCTGCTTCAGGACTGACTTAGCCATGATATCCTATGGAAGGTGGATATCATGGCTAAGCATGTGAGGCCCTATCATCAATCTAACGCCAAACTTTGTGAGATTATCGCTGGGTTTCCAGTGATAATCTCACGTTTGGCAGTTAGCGCTATGATTTTTATCGCTTTTGAGATAAGCGTTGCTAATAGCACGCTATCTCAGCGATAAAAATCCATGTTAGCCGGTGATAATTATCCTAGCGCTAAGTGCGCTTAGCGATAATTATTGCCGGTTGTTGCTGATATGCCCCATTGTTTTTAAGCAAGGTGTATTTAATTGCACTGCACTAGCTTCTCTTTCTAGGAATGTTATACTTCCTCAATGGAAGACAAATCACAGCTTCTCATAAGGACGGATAAACGTTCAATTACAGTACCAGCTAAACGATGTTGCTATATGTTTAAAGAGAAGGTAAAACATTCCTAACCACGATTCCATAGCTGATAGTGGGACAATAATTGCTCTTCTCGAAAGGGTTGCTGTACTTTTAATGACAATGTACCTGCACGTGTGTGATGTGATGAGACCTTTGACAGTAGGCCTGGGCCAAAATTCCGTTCCGTTCGCGGAAATTGCGATAATTTGGCATTTTCGCGTTCCGCGGAAAGTGCGAAAATGTCAAAATTTCCGCATTCCGCAGCTTAGCGATAATTTGTTTCTTGCTCGCGCTGTAAAATAATACATTCTCGCGTGCGCGCGATCGCCTTACCTGAATCCCCGCGTTCACCGACAAGTTTTCCCGATCCGGTCGCGTTCTCCATGAGATGTTGGATTTTTGGTAGCCATTTGCGCTGTCTCGCGACAGTTCGCGCCCGCAGTAACGTCATGCGTCACGCGATCACGTCTTTCTGCTCGCGATCATGCACCGCGAGACAAGTGAAAACAAGATGGCCGCGCCCGCGAGCAACCGCATGGGTAAGTTGGCGAGCCGCGACCACGCAGAAAATACCGCGAACAGGCGGGAAAAAAACTTCCGCATCTTCGCGATATTTCCGCGTGTTTGTGGAGATTTTTAACATTTTTGCGATAATTTGCGAAAGTGAATTTCGCAAATTCCGCCCACCCCTAGTTGACAGTCAAAGTATTGGATGGGCATGGTGTTAACTTCCCATCCACCTTTCGAATCAATTATACAACACATGCCTGCTTGATAAAAACATTGAACTATTGTGTGGAGAGTAGAGTCATACTGCTTTAAATCCTGCTTTCAATACTTTTAGGGTTCCACCTGTATGGCGTTGCGCTGAGCTTGTGAAACCTCTTGTATTTAATATATCTTAAAAGGGAGCTCTTATCAGTTCCTATGGACGATTTTCTCTGTGGAACTTTTTTTTGGTTAACATCCCCTGGCTTCAAACATCTACGATAATTCTCCTAAAGCTGGTCACACTTTTTAAGCCCCATTCACTGTCAAGATAAGATCTCTTAACACAGAAAATGC
The DNA here is from genome assembly GCF_964204655.1 of Triturus cristatus. Taxonomy (NCBI): domain Eukaryota; kingdom Metazoa; phylum Chordata; class Amphibia; order Caudata; family Salamandridae; genus Triturus; species Triturus cristatus. The sequence continues at coordinate 1,416,082,355 of NC_140589.1, forward strand.
AGGCAGCTTCTAACAGTATGCTGGAATGGTTGCTTTTTATTACTTAGTTCTGTAAAGCAAATGCTGTAGCGTTAGAACATCCTATTCATGCCTCAGTTGATTTCTTTGCACTTTTTAGGAATTATTGGATTTATTAATCTATGTGGGCATTGTGATCAAATTCTAAAGGTTGTAATAAACATTGCACGTTAAAAATATAGTTAATTTACAAGAGCTATGCTATATTTTACTATTAAACAGGCAGCCACAGGAGCAGTTACCTTGCAGACAACAGGGTCTTGATGTTATTGGTGCAGCAGGTGAAATAGCACTTGATCCAAAAGTTGACAGGACTCCTATAAACACATAATATTGCTGTATTTGACTACTAAACATGCAGTCAAAATTGCAGTTATCTTGTAGTTAAAAGGAACTTAATTTGAATGGTGTAGCAGGGGCAGTGGCACCTGGGGTAAAAGCTCTAAACCCCGATTATTGCTCACATTGAAAACTGAACAGACAGTCCAAGTGCAGCTTCCTTGCAGACAACATGGTGTTGAAAAGTAAACCTCTTTGAAGAAGAAAGATGCTGAGGCTTGAAGTAGGGTGTCTCAGGTTTATTTTCAGTAGTAGGTATAAACAACTCATCCACCCAACTGTCAGTAAGATAATGATCTCACTGCTCACACACATTCCACAGCTGGCTTAGTCCTGACATTCCAGAACACTAAGCATCATCAGAGTGAAGAACATAGACAAGATGTAATTACAGGAAAAGAAAGCCATTACAACATATCTCCCTCCTTTACCCCTAAACAAAACACAAACAAAACACATTAACATCATGTGACATTAATTACATGACATAGTCCTTTAAATGGGAGGGAAAACAAGTATTCCTCCTTGGCCTTATATTAACCTCCGGAGCACCTTCCCCTTCCATGGCAGAGTGAGGAAAGCTTGATGACACATCAGTATTGCATAGAGCAACACGACCTAGATTCCAAACCCTGTGATCACTAGTTCTAACAGCATTCTTAAACACTTTGACAACTTTTACCGGTTTGGTGAACTTAGATCCAGACACAGCAAAACCAGGTCTCTTGATCCGAACCCAATCACCCACCTTAACCTTCGTTGACTTAACAGCATGACGAACATCATAGTTTTTTTTACTCTTAGAACATTTCAAATCTTCCTGTTCTTGCCATGATGTAGAATCCACCTCACGAGATCTGCTAGTCAGAAATTTATTTACCCATGGTGGATCTAAAAAAGTAACAGGGTCCCTTCCACGAAATAAAAGAAAAGGAGACTTCCCTGTAGTGGTATGTGGGGTAAACCGATACACAGACACTCTTTTCAAAACCTCCTCCTGCCAATTAAGACCATTGGACTTTGCTAAAGACACCGTTTCCTTCAAAACCCTGTTGAACCTTTCTACTGTTCCATTGGATTCTGGGTGATACAAAGAACATTTCTTGTGAACGATGCCACAATCACCAAGAAAACCCTCCATCTCACTCGAAACAAGTTGTACCCCATTGTCTGTAAGCAAAGTCTCAGGAATCCCTTCCTTGGCAATAATATCTTTTAGACATCGAATAACCGTACCAGAATTAATATTCTTCACAAAAATCACTTCTGGCCACCTTGAAAACAAATCCATGACCACTATAACAAACGTGTCAGAACCATCCCCATGAATAGGCCCTAAAATATCAAGAGCAATATCCTTCCAGGGGCCACACGGACGAACTCTTTTTTCCATGGGCTGTGTCCTAGTTTTCAAAACCTTTTCACTAAGAGCACATTGAACACATTCCCTGACTATATGTTCAATCTGTGTGTCTAAACCCGGCCACCAATAGCTAGAACGCACCCTCTCCTTAGTTTTAGAAATTCCTAAGTGTGCCTCATGTGCCAAATCCAAAACCTCTTTCCTTAAAGACACAGGGGGTACTAATTTGTGACCTCTCAACAACAAACCCTCACAACTTGAAAGTTGGTCTTTTACCAACCAAAAATCTCTCACGGAGTCACTGCCTTGATCTTTATGGTTCCAACCCTCACAGATTAATTTGGAGACTTCTTGAATAGTGTTGTCACACTTACAAGCATCCAACCACCTCTCACGAGAAATAACCTTATAATCTACTCCACAGACAAAGTCCTGTGGAAGACTAAAAGATGGATCTGAATCCTGATCCAGTTTGTCTTGTTGTTCGTCAGGAACTAACCTAGAAAGAGTATCCGCAACAACATTTTCTGACCCCGGAACATGTTTAACAATGAAGTTAAACCCCTGTAATCCAACCACCCATTTTGAAATTCTGGGAGATATCGAGTCAATCCCTTTTTTAGTTAGTACTTCACAAAGGGGCTTGTGATCAGTTCTTACAACAAATGAGGTGCCCCACAAAAACTTTTTTAATTTCTTAATGGCCCAGTGTACCGCAAGGGCTTCACGTTCAATTACAGAATAGCGACATTCAGCTCCTTTCAAACACCTAGATATAAACATGATGGTATTTTCTGGCAGAACACCCCCTTGATACAGGACTGCACCAATACCTTTCAGACTTGCATCAGTAGATATAATAGAGCTCTTACTGGGGTCAAAATTCCTTAAATTTGGAGCATTCTGTAATTTCATTTTTATGTCATTAAATTCCTTGTCACACAAACTATTCCAACTAAACTTCTCTCCTCTCTTTAACAAATTTCTCATATTGAACGTGACCTCAGCAAAATTCTTTATGAATTTATTATAGTATTCAGCCATACCTAAAAATCTCATGAGTTCCTCCTTGGAAGAAGGAACCACAAGATTTCTAATGGTATTCACAAGGTCAGCTTTTGGAACTACACCTTCCGCACTAATAGTGTGTCCCAAATAGTCAATTTTGTCGAGACCAAACTTACACTTTTCCTTCTTTACAGTCAAATTGTGAGAGGTAAGCTTGTCCAGCACTTGCCTAACCCTTCTTTCATGTTCAGCAACCGTAGATCCATATACCAAAATGTCATCTTGGTACACACAAATTCCAGGGATGTTAATTAAGACCTTCTCCATGACCCGTTGAAAAACTGAGGCAGCAGAAACCAGGCCAAATGGAAGTCTAATAAATCTAAATGTCCCAAACGGAGTAATAAAGGCAGTAAGATCTCTGGAGGACTCATCAAGTAAGATTTGATGGTACGCCGATGTTAGGTCAATTGTACTAAATACCTTTGCCCCACCTACCATGCTCAACAGCTCAGAAATGTTAGGTAAGGGATATTTATCTACCTGAACGCATTTATTGAGTTGTCTGAGGTCCACACAGAGCCTCAAAGAGTTGTCAGGTTTCCTTGCGGCCACCACCGGAGCAAGCCAAGATGTACCCTCCACCTCCTCAATTATGCCCTGGGACTTCAGTTTATTTAACTCCTTAAGCATGTCTTCCTTGACAGTGAACGGAACATTTCTGACTTTACAGGAAACAGGAGCTGAGCCAGGAAAAAGTTTAATCTTATGACAGTAACCCTTAAGGCAACCTAGCTTGTCACCAAAAACCAGTGGATATTGGCTTATCAAAAGAGCCTGTAGTGAAGAACCATCCACCACCGACTCAACACTTTTTTTTTCTCTCAAAATGATAGGAGGATTGCTGTTCGGGTCTAACATGACACCAAGATCTTTTTGGTGCCACCAGCTAATAATACTATCACCTTTCTTTGAAACATAAACCTTCCCACTAGCAAAACGTTCCCCGTATTCAATTAGACCATTAAAGTAACCCCTTAACTCAATGGGATCACCTCCATATGCAGTTGGACGAATGTCTGGCTTCAATAGTTTAACTTTCTTGCACAAATTATCCTCAAAGAATCTGCTAGAAATGATAGTAATTTTGGCTCCTGAATCAAACAAAACCTTGGTTCTGTGACCCTCCACCAAGATGAAATCAAGAGGCCCCTCAGCCCCAACCTGGACCACAATTTGTCCACACTCAAAATCATGTTGATCTGATGTGCTGCCATCAGAGACTTCACTAACTTTTTTCTTTAAATTTTTGAACCTGCAGGCACTTACAAAGTGACCCTTCTTCTTACAATGAGAACATGTAACATTTAGTGCAGGACATGACTTATCATTTGCCCAATGTGAAGTGCTATTGCATCTGTAACACTTCCCACCTCTGTTAGAATTCTCACTAGATTTATTTGCACTCATATCTTTAACACGGGTCTTTACGTGAGAGTCACCCTTGTCCGCTTCTTTCCTAGCCGCCGAATTTGTATTAATCAGCGACACATCTTTATTAAGATCTTTCTTTATCACCTTTACACATTGTAAAGAGTGTTCTATTCTCTTAGCGACTACTAGAACTTCATCCAAAGAAGGTTCATCTTTCATCCAGAGTTCATCACGTACTTTCTCAGATACACAACCAAGCATAAACTGGTCACGTATTCTTTCATCCATTAGTGCGTCAAACTTACAACTAGAAGCTAAGCGTCTAAGTTCCGTTATATAATTCTCTATATTTTCCTCATCCTTTTGCATACGTTTGCCAAAATGGTATCTTTCCAAGATGGTGCTAACTTTTGGCAAGTAGTGAGCATCAAGTTTATAAATACACTGCTCATACTCATTGAGACCCGAACTGGAACTGCTAGGGACATCCGGTAAATGGTCAAAGACATCCTGTCCCTCAGACCCCAGACAATGCATCAATAAAGCTGTCTTCCTCTCCACACTTAAAGAAGTACCACAGACACGAGCGTAGCGCTCGAAAACCTTCTTCCACTTGGACCATTTAATGGGAGGGTCACCTGGGGATTGTAGAAAAAATGGGGCTGCAGTGACGTTTTGCATGTTAAGAGGAGATAAAGATGTGCAAAAAAAACTGATCCAATAACCAAGTGTCTGGTAGCAAAGAGCTGTGCGTGTCAGCGCTGTTGAGTTGAGGATGATTGGCACACTAAATGTTAAGAAGAAGGCTGAGAGCAATTCCGTTGAGCTGAGCGTGCCAGCACTGTTAACAATAAAGATGACTGACACGCCAAAAGGCAAGAAGATTAGCTGTGCGTGTCAGCGCTGTTTGGCGTTAAGCTGTGCGTGTCAGCGCTGTTAGGATCAAGACGATTGACACACTAGAGTAACGCCGTTAGGCTGTGCGTGTCAGCGCTGTAAAAATAAAGATGATTGACACGCTAAAAGACAAACAAATTAGCTGTGCGTGTCAGCGCTGTTCGGTATTAAGCTGTGCGTGTCAGCGCTTTTAGGATCAGAACCATTGACACACCAGCTATTGAAAAGGAAGACTTTTTAAATGATTTTAAATCAGGGCGTTAAGCTGTGCGTGTCAGCGCTATTAGATAAAGGCAATTGACACGCTGGAGGTTGCAAAGAGAGTGCTGTGCGTGTCAGCGCAAAAATGAATATGAACACTGAAAGGAGCTTCCACGTTTGTTCACGTAACATGTGTTCAGTAGTAAAGTTATCAAAGACGGCGAAGACTCTCTCTTAAAAAAAACTCCTCAACTGTTTATGACGATGTTTGCTTAGCAACCCATTGTTGTAGCATCCAGCAAGCTTTCGAGCGAATCAGATTACGTTAAAATACACAGCAGCCAATCAGGATACAGCTTCTTATCCACCAATCCAGGAGAAGTTCTGAAATTAGTGTACGCCCTTCATGCGTTTCAGCCCCCATGCATTCCAACCTGTGACGAGGGATATCCAGAACTTCAAGGCGTCATGGCTTCTGCAGGCAGGAGAACGCGCAGTTGATAACGACCAGAGCGCGTGAAGAAGCGCGAGGGCTAGCGTGAGTAATTTGATTATTTCCCAAATTACCGTTAATGAGAAAAGTGCGTGATTATTGCACTCTTAGTACAAACTATCACAGCTACCTCGTTATCTCAGGGAAGTAAGGTCATTGAATGCTAGTAGAGATATTAGGAAGAGTTTTAGAGATTGCGCAAATGCCGAGCAGAGCGTTCTAAGCAGTAGTTGACAGGAATAATTAAAAAAAATGTCTCTAAGCGAAATTTATTAAGTAAGGAACGTTCTTACTTGATGTAAAAGGTCTTCTTTGAAGAGAAGAGATGAAATATTGTAGTTCGCCAGAAATGAGATGAAAGTTGGAGTTGAGTTGAGATCCCAGTCGTCGCCAGTGTTGAAAAGTAAACCTCTTTGAAGAAGAAAGATGCTGAGGCTTGAAGTAGGGTGTCTCAGGTTTATTTTCAGTAGTAGGTATAAACAACTCATCCACCCAACTGTCAGTAAGATAATGATCTCACTGCTCACACACATTCCACAGCTGGCTTAGTCCTGACATTCCAGAACACTAAGCATCATCAGAGTGAAGAACATAGACAAGATGTAATTACAGGAAAAGAAAGCCATTACAACACATGGTCATGATTTCAATGGTGCTGCAGGCGCTTTGACACCAGGACTAAAAGCTCTAGGCACCTCCACTAAACACCTAAATTGTTATATTCTGCTACTAAACAAGCAGTCATAAGTGCAATTATCTAGCAAGCACTAGGGTCATGATTACAATAGTGCAGCAGGTGCAGTGGCATCGGGATCAAAAGCTCCAGGCACCCCACTCAACACTGATTATTGCTATATTTTACAACTAAACAGGCAGTCACAGGTGCAGTTAACTTTCAGGCACTAGGGTCATGATTTTAATGGTGCAGCAGATGCAGTGGCACCGGGCCAAAAAGTTGTCATAACTCCTCTAAAGATCCAATATTGCTGTATTCTACTACTGAACAGGTAGTGAAAATTGCAGCTACTTTGCAGCTGAAAGGGGCTTGATTTAAATGGTGCAGTAGGTGCAGTGGAACTGATGCCAAAAGTAGCTATAACTCCACTAAACACCAAATATTGCTACATTTTACTACTAACCATGCAGTCACGAGTCCAGTTATCTTGCAGGCAACACGGTCATTATTTCAATGGTGCAGCATATGCATTGGCACCAAGCCCAAATGTTTCCAGAACTCCTCTAAACACCCGATATTGATATATTTTACAACTAAACAGGCAGTCATAACTGCAGGTATCTAGCAAGCACAAGGTCTTGATTTCAATAGTGCAGCAGGTGCAGTGGCACCAGGACCAAAAGCTCCAGGCACCCCACTAAACACCTAATATTGCAATATTTGGTTCCTAAACAGGTAATCACAAGTGCACTTACCTTGCAGACAACAGAGTTTTGAATTGAATGGTGCAGCAGGTGAAGTAGCATCGGGCCGAAAAAATGTCAGAGCTCCTCTAAACACATAATATTGCTATATTTGACTACAAAACAGGCAGTCACAATTGCAATTACCTTGCATTTAAAAGGGACTTGATTTGAGCAGCATGTGCAGTGGCACTGGGGCCAAAAGCTCTAGGGACCCCACTAAACCCAGATTATTGTTCAATTGTACTACTAAAAAAGAGGGTCACACCTGCATTTATCTAGCAGGCAATAGTCTCATGATTTGAATAGCGCAGCAGATGAAGTAGCACCAGGACCAATTGCCCTAGGCACCCTATTAAACAACTAATATTGATATATTTTACTACTAAACAGACAGTCACAATTGCAGTTACCTTTCAGACGTCAGGTTTATGATTTAAATGGTGTGCCAGCTGTAGTGGCACCGGGCCCAAAACTCCTCTAAATACCTAATTTTTCTATATTTTACTACTATATAGGCACACACAATTGCAGTTATCATTACGTTAAAATGGGCTTGATTTGAATGGTGCAGCAGGTGCAGTAGGACCAGGCCAAAATCTCAAGGGACCCCACTAAACGGAGAATACTGCTACATTTTACTACTAAACAGGCATTCCCAAGTGCAGTTATCTAGCAGGCACAAGGGCCGTGATTTCATTGGTGTTGCAGGTGCAGTGGCACCGGGGCCAAAAGTTGTCAGGACTCCTCAAAACACCATGTGTTGCAATATTGAACTACAAAATAAGAAGTTGCAATTGCTGTTACCTTGCAGGCACTAGGATCATGGTTACAATGGCGCAGCAGGTGCAGTGACACCAGGGCCCAAAGCTCTATGAATCCCTCTAAACACCAAATATTGCAATATTTTACTACTACACAGACAGTCACAAGTGCAGTTACCTTACAGGCAATAGGGTCATGATTTGAATGGTGCACCACATGCAGTGGCACCAGGGCTAAAAGTTGTTAGAGCTACTCCAAACACATACATTTTCTATTACACGAGGGCCAACAATTGTTAGAACTCCTCTAAACACCAAATATTGCTATATTTTACTACTAAATAGGCAATCACAAATGCAGTTATTATCTTGCAGGCACTAGAGGCATAATTTGAATGGTGGAGCAGTGCAGTGGTACCAGGCCCAAGAGTTGTCAGAACTCCTCCAAACACATAAAATTCCTATTACATCAATTAATTCTGTTTTTTACCTCTTTAATTTCCCAAGATTTTGCTATTACTTACCTGCACTATAACACTAGTAACAGAACAATATATTCCTTTTTTGTATATAAACAAGTCATAACACTTTAACAGATTTTCTGTAACTCAGCAAGTTACAACTTACAACAAAAAGCAGCAGATTATTATTTACATAGGTGAAACCTATGCATAAATCTTTCTTACAATACTTTTTCCTATCCTTGACCTTAAAGACTTTCAGCAGGGTTTAAAATGTTTATAACGCTACAAAAAAAACATATTTTTCCAGTAATTGTTAGTATATCTTTGTCAATCCCTTATTCAATTATGTGCTCATCATTTAAAAAACAGGAAATATATAATGTGTTTTACTTTGAATTTTAGCTGAGCATGGACTTCACCACACAGGTTCTCAGTCATGAAAGCTCATTTCGAGTAGGTATAGCAGTTTTATTTAAAAATACTCCAAAATGCAATTAAAAAACCTCTAGCTTGAGTTCTCTCCCTTCATCACGCCTAACTTTTCTGTACAGAGATCTAGGAATTGTAACAGAGGTCTTTGTACATACAAGTATTGAATTTAGTAGTAAAGGAGAGAGGGAGGAGCTGTGGTTAGAAAATGTGGAACATTTGCTATAAATTGAAATTAAAGGGGGTCAGCGAGGGACATGCTAAGGTAAACCACTCAACCACATAAGAGTAAAACAACTGCAATTTACAAAATACACATTCAAATCTACTACAGTAATACTACTGATAAAACAGTGGGACAAATGGGCACAAATGTTAAAACCAACTTACTCATTGTGTTAGAATTGTACTCTAGATTGCTTTGAAGATGCTGTTGAAATGTTTATGTTAGACTCGTAGGAAAAAATATAAACTCATAATGTTTAGAATCCTAGTAAATAAATATGGAAATACAAGAGTTATTCATATGTAGGATTAAGAATGTTCTTAGAATGTTTCTAAATTTATGCTTGCTTCAAAAGTTTGCATCAGGCAATCATTTCTTAATGTCTATATTAACAAGGCCCAAAAGACTTTTCACTCGACTCTTGCTCACAGTTACATAAATATGAAATTTAGCAAAACTGCTTAGCATCAGAAACATCTTTTAGAAATATGTTGACTATAACATTGTGTTCATCCTGCTCCTCACTCCGTAATATATCATTTATTGAAATACAACCAGCTTATTAAAACTGCTTATGTTAAACAATGACTTAGAGACATTTATGAATGCTGTTTCCGAATAACATTGATAGTTTCTGTCATATTGCTGAGTAGCCATTGTTCACACATCAAGCTCATAGTTCATCCTTTATCTTTTGTATAGATCATGGTGACAACACTGTGGGAATCGGAAGAAGATGCATCGAATGACTGATGATACCAACTAGTGTACTATTCTCATTGGGCATTGACAGAAGACGCCTACAGAATTTGTATGAATATATGAACCTATACTAAGGAGTGTTCCTGGGTGATTAGCACACCTTTTTTCCAAATCCTCTTTCTATTACACTTACTACCCTTACCCATCTATTTGTTGACTTTTCTGGTCGTCCTGCTACTGGATCTGTCCTTGACCTGAGACACTTCTTTATGGAGAGTTGATTTTCTTTAACTTTACCCTGAAGTGACTGATTCTTTTTTATTTTCGACCTTTGGATTCTTAGTGATCAATGCTACTGCAAGGATGACATTTTTATTTACATTTGGTACTGCAGCTGTAGCGAACTGGGCTGAGTTTCCAGAACTACTCTTTATGAGAAATGGATCTCTTTCCCACTCTTCTCCAGAGGTACTCTTCTCAATTCTATTTAGAAAAGATCCTTTAGTTAGTTTCTGGGGTTTCTTTACGGAACACTGTGTGTTTTTCTAATGCTGACTTCTAACCAAATCTATTTTTTATTTTTGTAAACTTACTAAATCGAATAAAGATAATTAGAGATTCTAACTTTATGATGAATATAGGTTTTTGAAACTTTCATCAACCTCTCATCATTGACTAATCGCCAAATCTTAATCTCACTGAGCTCGAATTCGCCTATGGTGGAAAAGGTCCATCAACCTCTCCAGAACCACAGGGATTCCCCGTGAGGAGATTTGTAAGTGGGTGTATATAAAGATTGAACCATCTTAGTGAGTCCTTGGGGTCCCGTAACAGTTTCAAATGTATTCGAGCCCAGTATTGAAATAAGTCAAGCACCACATGGCCAACCACTCGTACTGCAACAAACTCCCAGAAATAATTGGCGCAGGCAATTGCACTAACATTTAGGAAAACACATAACATTAATAAAAGCAATATAAAAAACATTTTAGATTTTACTTAATATAAAATATTTTGAAACAAATGAATACATTTCTTTAAAGAAAATGGAATGTCAATATTCAGTAGGCAAAATAACATTTTAATGACATTGTGTAAATTATATTTTCTTAAAACTTTAAAGCATAAATACAATAAAATAAAATATAACATTACTAGCGTTCACAATTATTAGACATTCAACATTATTTAAACTTAATGTGCATAGGAGTTGAATAACTGTGGTTTAATACATTTCCCTATTACTTTCTATCCAGGTCATGGAGACATCCACCAATAGGTGGAAAGTACATTTTCAGTTGTAATTTCAGTTGTGGGAGTCTCCATTTTCTTATTTGTGCGGGTAAAAACTCATAAATCAACTTCTCGGTGTAAATCTCCTTGTGGACATGCTGAATTATTTCTATAAGGTGATTTATACTTGGGTCTAGATGTAGATCGGGTTCTCACAAAAAAAGGGGGAGGGGATTCGAGGAGAATTTTAAAGATCTGTGAGGTTGACTCCCCTATTTTGCTACTAATCACATAAAAAAGAACCCTAAGATCTAAAGAATTGGATGAGAGCAAGAAGTAATCCGAGAAGGTGACTCACCAAACCCTGGGATATCCCTTTTATAGGACAAAATCCCTCACCCACCAAAGGTGGCATGCTTCATCACTGGGATTCTCCTCATACCGGGATGCATATTCCCTGCATGGGCTACAGCCCCCTCACTGAGACGGAGGAACTCAGGAATGTTTTAGTTGTTGATCAGAGGTATGCTAAATGTCACAATGTTTAGTTTCTAATCAGGTCAGGTGGGAGATGCAGCACAAGAAATAAGTGTGATGTAAAAGAGTAAAACTAGCTACCAGGTACGTAATATACCTTTATTGGCTCTTCCTGGGGCTAGGGTTAAAAACAGGGCACTTGCAGGGATAACATATACCTTAAAGTTAGTAAAGATAGTGGTCTACATGTTTCAGCCTATTGACTCTTGGCAACGTGTGCTGCTGTGAGGTATAGTAGTGATTCTCAAAATTCCAGTGTAGTGCGGAATGACACAGGCTATGACAAATACTCAAAAAAAGGTTCTGAGCAACTACAAAATAAGAAAGAAATACAAAAGATACAAAACCAGTAATCCTTATTCCATCTGTGGTATATTTTAAAGGGATTCATTGGTAACACCTATACAAAGGTATAATTAGAAAAAAACAAATTAGAGATTTCTTATGCAGGGTTGTAAAGTTTTACATTCTGTATATGCTCTCTCTTAGTTCTTAATGCCAAGTGAACAAAACAATCAGTAACAACCACAATATGCAGCGCATTATCAATAACAACTCTCAAAAATGCAGATGATAAGAATTATAAAATGCATTTTCATAACAGTTCACAAGATGCATATGATAAGTCAATCTGTCGTAGTGTCTTACCCGTATAGTGCGCGAGGACAGACATCGCCTTAACCTGGCATGCAGCTCAGGAAGGGCACCACTCTGGAAAAACATGAGGAATGAGTCAGTTATCTCAGGATTAGCATGGTGCCAACCACGCCAAGATTGAAAGGAACAAAGTCTTTTGCCATTTTTACAGCCAAGTCTTTAGGCGTGGATGGCATTGTGCTAATCCTTTTCTTAAAGACTTTGATAGAAAAGCAGATATTTGAGGTGAGCAAATTTAGAGTGTCGCTGGTGTTGAGAGGACTCTATACTGGAGCTGCTTTCCACCTAAACTTGAGAACTACCCAGAGTTCTCTGCTACTTTTTTTGCATAATTTATGCATCACTTTATGCCTGAAAGGGATTGTTCTGATATACATACCTTGAAAATGGATTGTATCATAGGTCAGGAAATACTACCCAGCCCCCTGCTAACCTTCTGAAAAGCCAGGTCCCTGAATAACAATCTGGTCAGTAGTCATCATGAGAAAGAAGTCGTAGGATCTACCCTTAAAACATTACATGGCTTACATGGCTTCTTTCCATGCGGTAATTGCAAGGCCTGCTGCAATAGTAAGAACATCTTTTCCTTTAATATTCCAGGATTGGATAAGCCCCGATATCTTAATAAATTCATGACTTGCACTACACCATATATAGTTTATTGCTTGACATGCCCATGAGGATTAAAGTACATCGACAGCACTATACATCCCACAAAGGTACACATGTTAGAGCATATGAGGGCTACCACTAATGGTGATGCCTCATACCCGGTGGCTAGACACTTTATTAGGGAACACCGTAGCAATGGGGACATTTTTCTGTATGGAGCATGTCCCTGTCAATCAAAGGGAGGGGATAGAATTCTCAGATTGAGGAGACTTGAATCCCGTTGTATAATTGATTTACAGACAAAGGCCCCACAGGGCATGAACAGCAGTGAAGAAGTGGCAGTCCATCTGGGGGAGTAAATGTTTATGTGGATTTATTAACTGCGATGATAAAGATTACATGCATACACTTTTTTCTCTTGACCTCCCCTTTCCTCTTTTCTCTCCTCTCACTCTTTTTCTTTCACTCTTCATTTTCCTCTCTTCCACTTGAATCTTGGTTTTTATTTCTTAACCAATGAAATTTGTAATTTAACTCCCACTTTCTATCCTTTCGCATGATTGTTTAGGACATAATAGTAATCCACTTTTGTTGGTGGTAACAATTTGTTTGCACTAGTCTATTGGAGGCAGGTAAAACAAGCCCATCCAGGGCGGAATCTAGTAGACCCAAATTATTGGGTTAATATGTTAATGTTCTACATTGTATCACAATGAATTTGTACATAGCCTATCAAGGGCTTGATATTGGTATAAATGAACAGTAACTGTATTGCGATGTATTTAGCATTTTGAATTTTGTGTTATATACTGTTGTTCAATTGAACACAATAGAACATCAGTGTAGTAGTACACACACCGGTATTTCAAATTGTTGTAAATAATGCCGCAATAGTCACATCGATTGAAAGTTACACCATGTTAAGATGGCGCTATGAAGCATATAGCAGGTGGATTTTAATGTCCTTCCTTCATGTTAATGAATCAATGCACGATAAATGAAGGTCGTTTACGGCGAGCCCAATGACTCCGAAGAAGGCGACAGCGAAAAAGCGTTTGTTTTTTGTGTGAGTTCAAGAAATAAACTAAGAACTCACCCCCTCGAGTGCCTCTCATTGGGTTTGACTGCCTAGGGGACTGTGGAGCTATTTTATATATATATAAGTCCAATGCTTTCCCTAATATTTCGAAGACTGTAGTGGTAATGGTAAATGTAACCCCTCTGAATGCCTACTTTTTCACTACTATTGCATAAAATATAGTAGGAATAGTATATCTATTGTTCCCTGACATTATTACTTTTCTTAATATTGTCTTACTATATCTATTATCATTATTTATTTGTTTAATTTAATTTGATTTGTGTGTATATATATATAAATATTTCTAATGTTTTCGTTTTTCAGTAACAGTTTTTCTTGAATTTAACACAATATACATAATAAATAATCAATTAAATATTTATTAATTAATAATTATTGTTTTGTTATTTATACTTAAGTAACTTTCCACCCTATTCCTCTACAAACCTAGCAACTTGCTATAACACTATAAATTACTCTAAACAATTAAATTAAATGAAAATGATAAATCACTTAAAATTACAAACCATATCTAAAATATAATTGACAATTATACAAAAAATAACAGAAAATTAATATATGAACTAAATCACATATTGATACTTACCTGAGCAAAATTGATATTGTTGACAATGATATTTTTGCATCACAATATTTTTGTATCTCGATATTTGTTTTCCAGTATTGCTGTGGCTCAATATGGAAAAGACTATATTTTGTTTAAATACCTTATATGGCTGTGACTAACCACCCTAGGCTATCCACCCAAGGTGCAATGTTGGTAGGCTGGAAAATCAGGTCAGCCCCACTTGGAGCTGTTCGTCATTTAAAAGAATGCTTAAACGGATCCTAATGAATAAGATAAATCTAACTTTATTGAGACTTGCCCAGCTATAACTTCCAGGCTTCCAAAGTTGGAGGTTTACAGGCCCATTAAAAGAGATCAATGTAAAACTCTTGACAAATTGAAAGCAAGAATGGTATCCAGAGGTCAGGAAGACTTTGGCAGGTTACATTTTGCCATTCCAAGACCCTTGGCATGAATAAATTATGCAAACAGGGCTGACTCTAGCCTGATGCGACCGGTGACATAGCACTGGGCGCTGCCTTGAGGTGGGGGTGCCGTGTTTGCAAGTATATTATCATTTTAAAAGCACCTGCTTCCGCCTTCCTTGCATCCAGTAATTTTCAAACATCAATAAAAATGTCAAGATAAATCCAGTGATTAATGTTCTTCCTGGAGAGAGACTGAGTTATGTCTAGTGTTCATCCTAAGGTATGGCAGATGGTTAATATGCCTGCTGCAAAGAACATGTACGATGCAGATCAAAAAGTGAATATAATATAAATAAGTCAATGGGTTACTGATTTTGTCAGAGAGATCCTTTTGTTACTTGCAGTTTGCAAGTTAAAACCAGAATATAGAAGGAATCCATGGTAGAGGTGGTCATTGGGGGGTGCCAACAAACAATTTCACACAGGACGCCCTGTATGTAATACCAAAGAGAGATGTTCGGGGACGCTCCTGTCACAATCCTAGGAAAACACATCAATCTACTAATAATACCCACCAGAGCATTCTCAAATGGATGCGTTTAGGCAAAGCATTTAAACATAAGATAAGCTAAATACAATCCATGATGACACAGAAAATGAAACAGGCAATTTCCACTCCAAAGAAGTAGACACCTTGGATTACGAAAAGGCTACCCAAGACCGCTGACAGTAAAAAAGCAAGTCCTCGTACCATAAGCTCGATTCACATTGTATTGTATTGTAATTGCATCTATATAGTGCTTACTACCCCGACGAGGCGTCAAATCACTTTTTTGGCGAGTAGCACGCTACAACAGAACCCATAACGGATTAATGGTGAATTAGTATAGTGAAAATAATTTGAGTGGTGGATATGTTAGTTATTTAGATTTAGAAGGATAGTGGAGGGATAGAAGAGGGAAAAAGGTTAGCATTTATATAGCACTTGCTACACTTGATGGGGTGTTGAAGAACTTTTTCGGCGAGCAGCACACTACTTCGGAACCCTGAAAGGTTTAGTAGTGAATTGGTGTGGTGAAAATTGGAAAGTAATTTGAGTGGTGGATATGTTAGTCAGTAATTTGGATTGAGAAGAATACTGGAGGGATAGAGAAGCGAAAAAGGTTTGCATTTATATAGCGCTTGCTACCACTGGTTAAGGGTTGAAGTGCTTTTTTCGGCGAGTAGCACACTACTCTGGAACCAATACAGTGTTAGTGGTAAATTAGTATAGTGAAATACAAAAGCAATTTGAGTGGTGGATATGTTAGTCACTTATTTGGATTGAGAAGGATAACAATGGGGTAGTAAAGGTAAAAAGGTTTGCATTTGTATAGCGCTTGCTACCCCTGATGAGGTGTTGAAGTGTTTTTTCGGTGAGTAGCATGCTACTCCAGAACCCATAAAGGTTTAGTGGTGAATTGGTTTAGTGAAATATGAAATTCATTTGAGTGGTGGACATGTTAGTCTGTTATTTAGATTGAAAAGAATAGTGAAGGGATAGAGGTGAAGGATTTATAATTTTTTGCTTGTTTGTTTTGGCGCTCATAACAGTAGAAGAAGGCTTGGGATTAGTGAAAGGGAGGTGGAGGGGATGGGTAAAAGGGAGGTAGAGAGGGATGAGTAAAAAGGAGGTGGAGGGGTAGAGTCAGCTGGAGGGTTTAGAAAGGCTTGTTTTGGGGCATCTGAATAGTAAAAAGAGGCATGAGATGATGTAAGGTGGGGTGGAGTAGGAAAGAGTCTCAAAAGGGTTATTCTGGGGATCATAGTAGTGGTATGAGGATTGGGATGAATGAGAGAATGGAGGTAATGGATATCTTCATAGAGGTGGAGGGTGAGAAATAGGCTAGTGCACTGGAAATAGTAGTTGAAAGAGGTTTGAGATGAGTAAGTGAGTTGAGATAGAGGGTGTATGTAGAGAGGTATTGGGTGAAAATAGGGTAGTGCACTGGATATGCTGAATTACAAGAAAAGTAATAAATAAGTAAAAGTAATTAATATATAGATCCAAAAGTAACAAAGATATAGAACGATAAGTGCATGGAAGGTATATAGATGCATAAAGTAAGGTAGTGTATGTAGATTAAAGCTGTATTAAATAAACTTGGTTCCCTGATTAAATATCGATGTAAAAAATATAGTTTACAAAAATATCGTGGTAAAAATATCGAATGCTAAAATATTGACTCCCTATACTTAAACAGGTAAGTACAATAATATCGATAAAAAATATCGAAGTAAAAAACTATAGATGTAAATAATATCGACTAAAAAAAGATATACAACTCAAATAAAATACATTAAATAATATTAATATTTTTAACAAAATAAATTACATTTAATATATATTTTAACTAAATATAACAAATAAACATAATTAAGAAAATATAAACGCATAAAAAGTGTACAAATACACATATTTACTTAAATACATTTTATTAACTATTATCTTTACTTAATTTATAAACTTTTTAAATTATATAAAAATAAAATATATACATGTATGAATAATTTAAGGTAAAAATTACTATTCCCACTCCAGTGAGTGCAAAAGCAGGGAAAATACCAAAATGAGTAAGTTACTCAAAATGAGTAAGTTACTCAAAATGAGTAAGTTACTCATTTTGGTATTCACAGAAGGTACTTACTCATCAATGAGTAAATGCCTTCTGTGAATACCAAAATGAGTAAGTGCCTTCTGTGAATACCAAAATAGTAGTAAGTTTAGGATTTTGTCTTAAGTTAGTTCTGTGAATCGGGCCTAAACATTCATTAATTACACTGGGCCCGATTCACAGAACTAATTGAAGACAAAATCCTAAACTTACTACTCATGGTATTCACAGAATGCACTTATGACTGTCCTAAGTTTATGTCCGCACTCAAGCCGAAATTTCCGCACCCGAAGTGTAAGCTCCGCACTCGGAGTGTAAGCTCTGCACCCGGAGCAGAATTTCCACCATCGGGCCGGAATCTCCACTTCCAGGCCGGAATACCCACAATGCATCAGATATAGTCAATTAACACCAGATTGTGGGTATTCCGGCCAGGAAGAGGAGATTCCGGCCAGATGGTGGAAATTCCGCTCCGGGTGCGGAGCTTACACTTGGGGTGTAGAGCTTACACTCCGGGTGCGGAAATTCCGGCCCGAGTGCGGACATAAACTTAGGACAGTCGTAAGTGCATTCTGTGAATACCATGAGTAGTAAGTTTAGGATTTGGTCTTAAATTAGTTCTGTGAATCGGGCCCACATTGTTTAACACTATAATATCCACACCACATATCTAAAATTAATTACACAATTACAATCAATAGTTACTAATTAATTAAAGCAAATTAATTAACATATTATTTAATACAAATTAATTAACAAATTAATTAATGCAAATTAATTCACAAATAATTAATAAATAATCAATACAAAATAAATTACTTCCCACCATTTACACCTATAAACACCACAACACACACCTAAAATTAATTAAACAATTAACATAATTAATAATTAATTATTTAATTTATTAAATAAAACCTAATTATCAAACAATTATTAATAAATTAATTTACACATTTATATCTCTATAACATCACAATTATACAATTATGAATAAATATAAATTATTGAATACCTTTCATATATTTAAATTACTTCCCAACCTATTCCTCTATAAACCCAAAACCTGCTATGGAACTAAAAACACAAAATTCAATGTAATTTTTTTTATTAACTACTATAAATATTAAATAAAATCTATATAATTAAATTACGTAAATTGGGGCGTAAAGAGTTCCATAGTTTGGCTGGTTGAACAGAGAATGATGTGCCATCCATAATTTTTTTCTTGCATCACAGGATTTTGGGGCGAGGTGTCACTCTAGAGCAGAGGTTCCTTTGTTGAATGTGTTTGGTGATTTTGTTCCTGATGAAGAGCGGTCCCGTTCCATCTATCGCTTTGTGGGTCATACAAAGCAGCTTGAACGTGGATCTTTTGGCAACTGGTAACCAATGCAGGGCTTTCAAAGAGGGGAGATGTGGTCTTGCAGTTTTATATGTAAGAGTAGTGTGGCAGCCGAGTTCTGAATCTGTTGTAGTCTTTTCGTGGTCATTAAAGGTGATCTATGGTAGAGGCTATTGGCATAATCGAGTTTGGAAAAAACAAGGGAGATGTAGTCTGGACCTTGTGTGGAAATCCCAAATGCGGGAAGATTTTGTCGCAGAGTTTTTATACTAACAAAGCTTGATCTTGTTATTTGTTCACTTGGGCATTCATCAATAGCTTGGAATCTATGGTCATTTGAGGTTTCTCACTTCCTTCGATACTTTAGGCGGTGTTCTCTGATCATCAGGTCACATGGTGAGTGGATCATAATGTTTCCAATTGCTGCACATGAGTATTTCCATTATGGAAGCATTCAATTTGAGATGACTCCACGTCATCCATTGCTCCTCAGCTCAAAGACAGCTGAAAATTGGAGAGTTTCCAATGTCTTTGGGGCATTGCAGTTGAAGGAATATTTGCATTTCATCTGCATAGTTATAGCACATGAGGTGAAATTGACTGATCAGTGCAGTTAGTGACTTCATGTAGATGTTGAAAAGCATGGGTGAGATAGTAGAGCCTTGAGGGACCCATGCTTTTGTGAAGTATGATTTGGACGAGAAAGGTGGGGTATGGATGACATTATTTCTGTTGCAAATATAGGACGCAATCCAGTCTAGAGCAGTCCCCTCTATGACAGTTTCCTGGAGTCTTTGTATCAGAGTGTTATGGCCGACCATGACACATGCAACTGAGAGGACCAAGAGAAGTAGCGCAGCAACCCCGTTGCAGTCAACTGGGTTTTTCAGGTCATCCCAGATGGCAAGGAGGGCAGATTCTGTGCCTCTTCCTGAACAGAATCCTGTTTGGAAGTCTGAAACTATGGCATTCTCTTCAATTAATTATGACATCTGGGCAAAAGGTGCTCTTTCTATCAGTTTGCCCAGAAAAGGTCCATTTGAAATCGGACTGTAGTTGTCAAGGTTCACCTAGTCCAAGTTTGCTTTCTTCGGTAATGGGCGCAAGTATGACGTTTTGGTGCCGATCACGATCCGGTAAAAAAATTGCCCGTCCGACTCGTATCCGGTCTTTTTACAGTACGAATCGTACAAGTGCCGTACAAACTGGCAATCACGATTCGCATGGTAAAAAGTCCATACGAACCGCATTGGGAATTATTCCCCACACGTCCTCGGGTCTGAAAATGTGTCCGACACGTCCTCGGACGATTTACCGTACAAATGTGAAAAGTGAAGTCCGACTGCGGAATCACGATCCATCCCGTGCGTCCGATGTTACAACCGTAAGGAAAAAACACCGTCCGCACCGAACTCCCATAGCAACCATGGAGACATGTGCCTGCATACGCGCCCAACACCCCCTCAGCCCTCCTATGTACGAGTCGAATCCCCACCCGTGTATGTACGACCCGTACCCCCACCCCAACCGTGTATGTACGACCCGTACCCTCACCCGTGTACGTAGTGAGCGTACCCCCACCCCAACCGTGTATGTACGGACCGTACCCCCACCCCAACCGTGTATGTACGACCCGTACCCTCACCTGCATACATATGGAGCGTACCCCCACCCCAACCGTGTATGTACGACCCATACCCACACCCGCGGACGTATGAAGCGTACCCCCCACCCCAACAGTGTATGTACGACGCGTACCCTCACCCGCGTATGTATGGAGCGTACCCCCACCCCAACCGCGTATGTACGACCCGTACCCTCACTCGCATACGTATGGAGCGTACCCCCACCCCAACCATGTATGTACGGACCGTACCCCCACCCCAACCGTGTATGTATGACCCGTACCCTCACCCGCGTACGTATGGAGCGTACCCCCACCCCAACCGTGTATGTACGGACCGTACCCCCACCCCAACCGTGTATGTACGACCCGTACCCTCACCCACGTACATATGGAGCGTACCCCCACCCCAACCGTGTATGTACGACCCATACCCACACCCGCGGACGTATGGAGCGTACCCCCCACCCCAACAGTGTATGTACGACGCGTACCCTCACCCGTGTATGTATGGAGCGTACCCCCACCCCAACCGCGTATGTACGACCCGTACCCTCACCCGCGTATGCATGGAGCGTACCCCCACCCCAACCGTTTATGTATGATCCGTACCCTCACCCGCGTATGTATGGAGCGTACCCCCACCCCAACTGTGTATGTACGACCCGTACCCTCACCCCAACCGTGTATGTACGATGCGTACCCTCACCCGCGTATGTATGGAGCGTACCCCCACCCCAACCGTGTATGTACGACCCGTACCCTCACCCCAACCGTGTATGTACGACGCCTACCCTCACCCGCGTATGTATGGAGCGTACCCCCACCCCAACCGCGTATGTATGACCCGTACCCTCACCCGCGTATGCATGGAGCGTACCCCCACCCCAACCGTGTATGTACGACCGGTCCCCCCACCCCAACCATGTATGTACGACCCGTACCCTCACCCGCGTATGTATGGAGCGTACCCCGACCCCAACCGCGTATGTACGACCCGTACCCTCACCCGCGTATGCATGGAGCGCACCCCAGGCCCCAACACCAGCACCTTCACACAACATCGCGCATGTACGAGTCGTACCAAGCCAGACACAAGGACAGCACTGTACAGCAAAATGCCCGAAGTACACACCGTACACACGTTAAAAACGCACGTACACAACCAGGACAAAGCAAAACAACACAAGAATACACCATTCGAATGGCACAAAGCCACTAAACATGTCCAACAAGCACAAAAACAACACAATCACTGACCTGCAACTGCCAAAATCCAAAACGGAGGCCCAAAACACAACCACTCCTTATAACACACCCACCCAAAGTTCAAACACAGCCACACCTACCAATGGACCAATAAAAAGGGCCCACAGACACACACCATGAGCCTTTGCAACAGACTCACTGCTGCCAGACCCCACAGACAACCTACAGCACCATACTTGAACCTTTACTACACCTTACACTTGCACACCTTCACACACACACCTTCACAAACACCCCCTCATCACATTCACACACACACCTGCACAACCACACCCACACACCCACAACCATCCACACCCAACCCCCCCAACCATCCACACCCACACCCCTCACCATGCCCACTAACAAGAATCCAAAGTTCACTAGTTGGAGGTCCTTGTCGACGAAATCCTCAGAGTCGAGCCACACCTCTTTGGAAGATTGGTCAGACAGACCAGCATTTCCGATAAAACAGCCATGTGGCAGAGGATTGTCGATGCTGTCAATGCTGTTGCGGCCGCCAGAAGGACCAGGCATGAATGCCAAGCCAGGTGGTACGATCTGCGGAGGAGGGTCCGAGCCAAAATGAACGACGAACACAACCAGGCCAACGTCACTGGAGGAGGGCCGCCCCGCAGACGCGTAGAATACCGTCCCTGGGAGGAGAGGGTGATGGCCATACTGCCGGTGGTGGCAGTGGACGGATTAGAAGGACTCCGAGACCCGGGTGAGTACACAAACAACTCACCTCACATGGGGGAACGTCATCCACAACCCAACTCACAAACAGGCACGCAACCACCCCAAGCTATCGCATGACTCAACCACACTCCATGAACACGCACATGCCACTGGCGCCAACATGCCCCATGCACCCAGCTGGACAATGCCAAGTCACAGGCCACAGAAAACACCAACACAAGACACGGTAACCCGGATGGCGGGAGTGTGGGCCCCAAAAATCACATAGTGCAACTCAGAAGCAGACAACAATGCCCTCTGCCCATATGGCCCAGGTCACAGCCAGACAAACAGTGTGTCCCCACACAGGAAAGACTTGCCGGCAAATGGCGCACGCCTTGCATTAAGACATGGGGTGAAGGCACTTTTTGCACATGACAGCAGCTAATGAACAGCCAACACTGTGAAAGAGTGGCAGCACACACCACCACAGCAGCAGCGCAGACACAGACACTACACCCAATGGCTGCCTGGAGATCAGAAACAAACTCACATCAACAAGCCAAGGGCCATTCAAAGATCTACAAAAAGTGTGTGCCTAGGAAGCTGGGCTGAGGTGACAGAGGGTGACACACAGAGGGAGGGAGAGGGGGAGAGAGAGGGAGGGAGACACAGGGAGACGGACAGAGGGAGGAGGCTGACACACAGAGGGAGGGAGAGGGGAACAGAGAGGGAGCGAGAAAGGGACACACAGGGAGAGCAAATCAGCCTTGTGGGGTGTGGGAATGTCTGCTCGTCAGCAGGTGGACTGCGTGCATGTAGACAAGGGTGGCCAGTGCCAGAACCCCCCCTCTTCTCCATGGCAAAACACAGAGCCATGTCACAACCTGTGCACGAGCACAACGACAGCTACCTGCATTATCTAAGTGTGTGGAACCACTCCATGTGCCCACGTACAGTGCAACACGGAAGGCGCCAATGCATGGCTCGCCACACCTGCCCACTCCACTGCTGACTGCAGTCACAATTGACGCAGCAAGTAAGACTGTGCCACACATAGGTAAAGTCGCAAAAGCTGTGGCCAAGGGACATACCCATGTAAAAGTGCACTGTGAGTGGAATGCAAGACATATCCAAATTCCCAGAGGAAATGTGCCAACTTAGAAACCAATGAAACATGGATGTTGCATGGAACAAAATTAACATTGTCTCTCTAACACACAGGTCAACGTCGTGGATCACCCCCCAACACTGGGGGGGAAGACTCACAGGACCCGGCTCAGCGGGATGACGGCGCCACCGGCAGCGACGACTCTCACCACTCTGTGGACGAACCCGACCCCGACCAACCTGGCCCAACGACCTGCAGCACCTGCATCAGGTACAACTGGGCCAACCACCACCTCCACTCCTGCCACATTCCAGGAGACACCCAGGATCCCTGCCCCACCACCACAATGCAGCCAGGCTGGCCAGGAGGGACACGGTGTCCCGGGCACCCAGGAGGAGGCAGGCGACAACGCCAACGCCAACGCCAATGCCACCCCTCAGGGGTCCCGGAGACCCGATGTGCCCACAAGGGCAGGCCAGGTGCAAGTGGGCAGGGGTGGTGGGAGTGGAGGATGGTGGAGGCGCGAGCCTGACCTGTTGGCTGGGGAACCGGTATATTCCCATGTCCGAAACATCCTGGACACATACCGACAGGACACCACGGGCATGGCCCAGGTTGTGTCCATCCTCGAGGAGATCAAGACCCAGCAGGCCCAGCAACATGCGGAGCAACATGCCTGTCTACTGCGACACCAACGGCGGATGGAGGACAGACAGGCTGAGCTCGTGACGGTGTTCACGGGAATTCACAGTACACTCCGTCGGATGGCCGACAACATGGGCAACCCTCCCTGTGCCATCAGGCGTAGAACATCACCACCCACAGGGAGGGATCAGGAGGAGGAGGAGGAGACATCCGACGGAGCATCCCAAACATCGTCACGGCCTGCTTCCGAGGGTCCCCGCAGGAGGGCGGGTTGTCCACGGAAAAGACCGTGAGGGTCGGCGCAACAGCACCATCTCCCAGGACACCTGGCCTGGCACCTGGCCCACTGGAGCAAAAGCAGCACAGCAGCAAAAGACATTCTCTGCCACATGGACTTGCTGGTCACTGTCTGACCAATGTTGACAAAGACTGTGGCATGGACTCTGAGGATTTCAAATGGCAAGGACACCAACTCCCCCAGTGAACTTTGGATTCCACACACCCGGAAAGCCCCTCATGTCAAACCCCCCCCTACCACAACCAAAATAAAACGTCACACCATAAAGAGAAGGGGCCCGATTCACAGAACTAACTTAAGACAAAATCCTAAACTTACTACCATTTTGGTATTCACAGAAGGCACTTACTCATTTTGGTATTCACAGAAGGCACTTACTCATTTCGGTATTCACAGAAGTTAGGAGTCCTAACTTTAGGACTCCTAAATGCCTTCTGTGAATACCGAAAGTCTTAAAATTAGGATTTTTCTCAATTTAGTAGTCCTAAGTTTAGGACTCCTAACTTTAGGACTCCTAAATGCCTTCTGTGAATACCGAAAGCCTTAAAATTAGGATTTTTCTCAGTTTAGTAGTAGTATAGTTAGGACTCCTAACTTTAGGACTCCTAAATGCCTTCTGTGAATACCGAACGTCTTAAAATTAGGATTTTTCCAAATTTAGTAGTCCTAAATTTAGACTTAGGACTACTAAATTGAGAAAAATCCTAATTTTAAGACTTTCGGTATTCACAGAAGGCATTTAGGAGTCCTAAAGTTAGGAGTCCTAACTATACTACTACTAAACTGAGAAAAATCCTAATTTTAAGACTTTCGGTATTCACAGAAGGCATTTAGGAGTCCTAAAGTTAGGACTCCTAACTTGTGTGAATACCAAAATGAGTAAGTGCCTTCTGTGAATACCAAAATTAGTAAGTGCCTTCTGTGAATACCAAAATGGTAGTAAGTTTAGGATTTTGTCTTAAGTTAGTTCTGTGAATCGGGCCCGATATGCCAACTCATTGCATTATTACCTTACATGTGTCTTGTAAAGTCTAACCATGCCTGAGTTCTCATTTGACTTCAACCATCCACACCCTGGGGCCTGAGTCTGGCACAGGACACACATGGGTCACATTGTATTAGGCAAGACAGACATGGAGCACCATACACACCCGTGATGGGCCCAACCAGCTGAGGGGGTGGCCGTACAACCGTGCTGACAGACATTTTGAGCACAGCGACAGCCATGTGCAGAGGTCAGGGATCATGTGGAGTGTCCTGTGGGGCACCCAGGTATGTGTGGACAGGTGGCAGAACCATGTCCTGCAAGCTTGAGTCAGGTGGATGCAGAGAATGGTGGCCTGGCCAACGTTGGATGCATGGGGATGGCACATGTCACAATACCCACACAGTCATGGACATCATGCACAATACACAGTCTAATCCCACACAAACAGCTTGCATCTTGCTACTCGACACATAGACACATAGCCACTATCACGGAAAACCATGCCAGACATGCCGGATGCACCGTGTCAACACACCAGCATTGACTGAGAAGAGGCACCTTGGAGGCATAGGGACACCTTTATTAGTCATGTATTCGGGATTGCAGAGGCAACTCGGAGTACACATGAACGGGTCATGTGGAGTAACATGTGGGTCCAACACTGGAACCCCCATCTGCAGCACAAATGCGTGATAGCCATGGAACTGGCACACAAGTGTCGGCTAACAGCTAAACACCCCCTGCTGCTCACGGATAGACTGCCATACACCATTGATCCGCTGATGTGGAAGTCCCACACCATGTCAAGCCAATGCAAACCGTACGTGTCAGAGGGCAGTGTAACACACATTGATGCCATCATCACATTCCACAATCCCATCACAGATGACTGTCAACAAGTCTGACCATCTATTCAGGTGTACCCAGCTGCATGTCATGTGTACCATGGTGATGCGACATGTCTGCAGAGGAACCAAACATCCACAGGTGCAGTGTGCATTCATCGTAAACAACTGCCACACCCAATACACCCCTGATGCATCCCTTACCCTAAGGAGACTTCCAAACTTGTCCGTGCATGTTATGCTGAGTCAGCACACGATGACGTGTCCATGAGGAATAGCAGTGCCACAATAATGCAAGCATCAGATGGCATGCGCAGGTACCTGGGGAAGAGAGACACACAAGAAGTCAGCCACAAAAAGCACAGCCACTTGCATGTGCATGTACTCGACACCTGTAAGGATGACAACATGCCAGGTCACAATTATGACTGGGGAAATACACATCACTGGCACCATCACTCCAGTGACACATCCACACACACCTCTGACTCACGTGCCATACATGCAGATGGACACACACATCGCAACACATGCCACTCGGGGACCAATGCATGCACACACAGACACTGGTACTCACCACTAAGCAAAGAAGTCGCGTATGAGCCGAGTCCGGATGTCCTCTTGCGGAACAACATCCTCCACATCACTAGCACCATTGCCAAGACCTTCGTCCTCCACGGGTGGATGGTCCTGATCATCTTGATCCAGGATGAGTGGCACAGCTTTCTCAACTGCCATGTTGTGCAGCATGCAGCAGACCATGAAGATTTTGCAGATCTTCGCCGGGGCATATGGGAGGGCGCCGCCGGTCTTGCGGAGGCACCGGAATCGGCTCTTCAGGAGGCCAAATGTCCTCTCGATCACTCACCTTCTCCGGCCATGGGCGGTGTTGTAGCGGAGGTGGGCCGGCGTGATGGGGTTGCGGAGAGGTGTGATCAGCCATGGCATGCTGGGATAGCCAGCGTCCCCTACATGGAAACCACATGGACATAAGTAGGACAGGAGAAACGGTCGTGCTGGAAGTCTACGCAAAATACAGGACAGACAGAGTGTACCCACCAACAACACATACTCGTTTGTTGCGCAGCTGCGTCATCATTTCAGGCACCCTGCTAAGCCTCATGATGTAGGCATCGTGTGCTGATCCTGGAAAACGAGCACAGACATGTGAAATCACCATGTTGGACAGACACACCACAAGGGCATTGATGGAGTGGTAGTGCTTGCGATTCCTGTACGCTACCTCCTGTGCCTGTGGTGGTACCAAAGCCACATGTGTCCCATCTATGGACCCAATGACATGGGGCATCCCTCCCAGGGCATAGAATCCATGCTTGACACCAGTCAACATTTCAGGGGTTGGGAAATGGATGAACTCATCCAGGTGAAGCAACATGGCCTCTAAGAAATCATGCAGCACACGGCAGAACATGCTCTGGGACATGCCACCAACATGAGCTATGGTATTTTGAAAGGTACCCGTGGCAAGAAAATGTAGAGCTGCCATTACCTTCAGCTTGGGTGTCAGTGCCGTAGGATACCTGTGCAGGGGTTGCAGGTGTGGTGCCAGCCTCGCCGTCAACTCCAGAATCAACGGTTGGGGGAAGCGGTAGCACCGTATACAGTCATTCTCCCACATGTCAGCCAAGTCCGGAATTAGTCGGGGAAGAGGCGGCGCTCTGCAGTAATTTGGAAGTGACAAGGAAGAGTGAGTGCACTACAACAACAATTGATTTGTACTGAGCACATGTTAATCTGTCAATACACATATGCGACATACGGAGTCAGGTATGTGCCACATGCCCTGGACATGTATGGCTGCCAGGTGACACTCCTACCAAGACCCAGCTCCACACGGAGATTGGGAACCTCCACATGCCATGGCATGGGATTAGCTGTGTCCCAGTGTAAGTGAACAGCCAGACGCAACACAGGAGTGACATTCATCCACACATCAGCAGAAGTAGGATGTCGATTGCAGAGACAGGTAGCGGAACACTAGAGCCACAGGTCACATGACATTACACTAGGACAGCCCACACACCTTGCCATGAAGGGGTACATGTAATGACTCACCACACATTCATAGAGAGGATGCAGACATGTCCTTGTTCCGCTACTCCGTGTCCCATGCATACATACGCACCTCACATCCGATACCACATGTGGCCTGGTGTGCGGAACAGTGTGCCATGTCCATCTACACACAGGCACATGTTGGTTGCTGCAACAGCTGATGCTTTTGAGGGAGCTCCAACATCAAGCTAATGGGAACCCCCCACACATACATGACATAGTCACATCGTGCACCGTGGGTAGTGACATGTCTGGTGTGGTAACCCCTGTAGCGGGCATCAGGGGACACTTGCGTGTGTTGTTGACCGTGCCATGCTAGTGACGCTCATCCCAAGTGTGCAGTACGACATGCACACATGTCAAAGGAGTTAAGGGCATGCCTGGCACACATTGCACCGTCACACATAACATCTGTACACATCTCATCATACATCTGGTGCCTTCTCGACTCAGGAGTAATGTGCCACATTACAGCCTTTCACACCTGTGCCTAGGCCTGGGCAAAAATTTCGTTCCGTTCGCGGAAATTGCGATAATTTGACATTTTTGCGTTCCGCGGAGAGCGCGAAAATGTCAAAAATTCCGGTTTCCGCAGCTTGGCGATAATTTGTTTCTTGCTCGCGCTGTAAAATGATACATTCTTGCGCGCGCGCGATCGCCTTACCTGAATCCCTGCGTTCGCCGACAAGTTTTCTTGATCCGGTCGCGTTCTCCATGAGATGTTGTATTGTTTTTAGCCATTTGCGCTGTCTCGCGACAGTTCGCGCCCGCAGTGACGTCATGCGTCGCGCGATCACGTCTTTCTTCTCGCGATCATGCACCGCGAGAACAACTCAAAACAAGATGGCCGCGCCTGCAAGCAACCACATGGGTAAGTTGGCGACCCGCAACCATGCAGAAAATCTCGCGAACATGCCGGAAAAAAACTTCCGCATCTTCGCGATATTTCTGCTTGTTTGCGATAATTTTAAACATTCTCGCGATAATTTGCGAAGGTTAATTCCGCAAATTCCGCCCACCCCTACCTGTGCCCCACACATGTAGTACTGCCCAGACAATGCCTTGATGTCCATCCATGGACAAGTATGTCAGCCCTATTCCTTCCTGTGTGCTGCGTGTCACCACTGTGATGTGTGAAAGGCACCGTACTTTCGCTAAGAGGGCCTGTGTACGTTCCCTATCACTATGGGAGTGCTGCCGTATGCGTACTCATAGTGATAGTGAGCGTACAGGCGTGTGTACGGTCCGTACCACTATGAGTACGCATACGCGACAACACCCATAGTGATAGTGAGCGTACAGGCGTGTGTACGGTCCGTACCACTATGAGTACGCATACGCGTGAACACCCATAGTGATACGGACCGTACACACGCCTGTACGCTCACTATCACTATGGGTGTTGTCGCGTATGCGTACTCATAGTGGTACGGACCGTACACACGCCTGTACGCTCACTAACACTATGGGTGTTGTCGCGTATGCGTACTCATAGTGGTACGGACCGTACACACGCCTGTATGCTCACTATCACTATGAGTACGCATACGCGACAACACCCATAGTGAGACGGACCGTACACACGCCTGTACGCTCACTATCACTATGAGTACGCATACGCGACAACACCCATAGTGAGACGGACTGTACACACGCATGTACGCTCACTGTCACTATGGGTGTTGTCGCATATGCGTACTCATAGTGGTACGGACCGTACACACGCCTGTACGGGCTGTTGCTATGCATTTGGGGTGCCCTAGGGCCCCGGGACGCACCGTACCTGTGTGTGAAGCTCCAAATTACATAGGGGACACATGAGGGACAAGTATAAAGGCCTACATGCATGCTGGTTGTCATGGAGACCAAGTTTAAAGTTTGATTTTTTTTAAGCAGGTGCACAGCAGTAGTCAGTTTGAATGAATCTACTTTGTTGCAATGTGGTTCTGGAGTTGACATCATGCTGAGGAAAAAAACACAATAAGAACCCACTGACTGTGCTAGGTTTGAAGGGATTGGAGGAAACATAGGATGCAAATGTGAGTGACCAATCACTCTGTACTCCTGTGCATGAAACAGGCCAGCAAGGCAGATATAAGGCAGCCAGGTCCCATGAGGGAGCACTTGCCTGCACATCTTTGTATTCGACGACCCAGCTGCTGCTACTGATTCCCTGGAACCATGTTAAGGGCTGTGGAGAGGTCACAGCCTTTCACCCTGGAGGAGAACCTGGCTTTGTTGGATGTGATCCTCCCACAGTACCCCCTGCTGTATGGGCGACCAGGGTATCAGGTGAGTGCAGAGTCCACTAGCACAGACTGTGTCCCTTTTTTGTGAGTGTGACTTCTGCTATTGTGTCCAGGTGTGACACACATGCTATGTACTGTAGGTGGGGTCCCAGGGGGGGGAATGCCTGATGTCTCCCAGCCAGAGCATGCTGTGGTGCATGTCTGCCGTCCTCACTTGCATTGTGTTTACTGTGACAATCACTGCATGGTGCATGCCACATTCTGCCTGTCTTGTCCTCCTGGGAATGTAGCCTCTACAGTCCTCATGTGATTATGTGGTCAGCCCAGTGTGATAGGTGACTGTACCCACAGATGTGTGTTAGTTCTGTGTACCTGTGCTGAGAGTGTCCACATGATGTGTTCGTACCCTGGACATCGGTGTGTGTGTCAGTCCCCTGTCATGTGGGTGGGTGCATATGTGGAGTGTAGCACCCGGGCTGCATGAGGGATGGATATACCCTGCCCATCTGATGTGAGCAGGGAGCAGTGCTGTGTGTCTGACGTGCAGAGCCAGCCCCACACCTGTGAGCCCCCCCCGTCTAGTGGCACATGTGCAGAGGGAGGTTTGTAGCTGCATATGGCAATGGCAGGTGAATGTCCTGTACCTGTGTGTGTCTGTGTACTCTGCTGCGGTAGCGTCAGTGGCCTGTGGCATGTGACTGCTTAGAGGTGCTGCACATTATCCTGGTGTGGCTTGTGATGCACAGTGTGAGCCTGGATCATTGATTGTGTAGTTGCCCTCATTCCACCTGTGTACTTTCAATGGCACGTACTGCTTTTGCCCTTCCCCAAAGGATCATGTCCCTATGACAAAGGTGCAATGCGTTGGATGCATACTATGCCTTGTTGTGAACAGCAAATTTGTTCTAATATGTCTCTCTGTGACATGTGCCTGGTGTATTGATGTAGTGTCACTTGTTCATCCTCACAGGTAGGCGCCTCTGCCAAGAAGCAGATATGGCTGACCGCCGTCAGTGCCGTGAGGAGTGTGAATGGTCGCAAGCGGCGCCTGGCCCAGGTGAGGAAACGCTGGCAGGATATCCGGTGCTGGACGCGGAGGATCGCACGGGTCCTGCTGGGGGACTCACCTGAGACCCATAAGAACCGCGGGCACCGCCGTCTGACCCACATCCACAAGCGTGTGCTGGCGGTGGTATTTCCAGACTTGGAGAGGCGCTTACAGGAGAAGCAGCAGCAGGAAGGGGGTAGGTACATGTGTGTTTTTTGTGTGTCACCAGCATTTGTAAGTGCACAGTTGCATGGATACACTGCCAGGGTTTAAAGGTGCTGTGCAGATCCAGTTACCCACAGTATAGCTGTGCTCTCCTGCCTCCCTTCCCCTTCTTGCAATGTGTTCCCTGGTCTGTGTGTAGTCACTCCTTCACAAGGTAATGTAGGCTGGCGCTTTCTCCACGTGAACTATGCCTGTAGCATCATGTGTGGGGGTGGTGTGTAACAGGTTTTGGGACCTTGCCTGTGCCCTGTCCAGTTCAGTACATGTGGGTTCCATGTCAGTTGGCACTGATGCTGAGTCCAGACATGGGAGTTAGTCCCTCAAGTGTCATGCCTTGCAGCGCGCATGTCCTATGTTGTGGCCTGTGACATGATGTGCATGAGTGTGCGATACGCATAGTGCAGGGATGGTGGTGTGTGTTGCAGTCATTCCCATTCAGGACCATGGAGTTGTGTGGCCACTACTGTCCCCTGGGGCATATTTTCCTAGGTGTCATGTGTGTCATCACAAAACATGGACACTCTCAGTGTCTACAGCATAGGTTGTGCTCTGTGCCATTGTCCCCTGGCACCATGTATATTGACTTGAAATGTAGTACAAGTGTCCACTGTACAGCCTGACCTGATTTTCCTTGTTCATACTCACAGTGGCCAGTGCCTCTGTGTCTTGTTACAATCATCTGATGATGGCCATTTGTACATGATTATTTGGACAGGCACACCTTGGGTATTTGGTGTCCAATCTTGCATTTATACAGCCCCTGTGTATTTCACCCAGACTAAGAGATGTAAGTGCCACCTGTGTCTCAACAAATTGTCTCATGTGGGGGGTGGTTGGTGCGGGCCAAGCCTACATGTCAAAACCAGTATTCTCCTTGCTAGGTCTGGCCAGTGTGTGATGTTTGTCTGGACATACATTCAAGGTGCAGTGAGCCAGTCATGGTGGGCATGTTTTCAGTATTACCTATGCAGCATGTGCCTCAAGTTCATGGATATGGTCCCTCCTCATCCCAATTTTTGGCACCGCTGTGTGGTGCAGATGCAGTGCTGGATTGTCCCCAGGGCCTGGCTCCTATGTCAAACTCCATTTCATGTCATTTGCTATGGTGTCATGCTCTCCATGTATTTTCTGTGGCATGGTGGGTCAACCAACTGTTTGTTGCATGCCCTACATCTGTACTAGGCCTGGGCGAAAATTTCGTTCCGTTCGCGGAAATTGCGATAATTTGACATTTTCGCGTTCCGCGGAGAGCGCGAAAATGTCAAAAATTCCGGTTTCCGCAGCTTGGCGATAATTTGTTTCTTGCTCGCGCTGTAAAATAATACATTCTCGCGCGCGCGATCGCCTTACCTGAATCCCTGCGTTCGCCGACAAGTTTTCTTGATCCGGTCGCGTTCTCCATGAGATGTTGTATTGTTTTTAGCCATTTGCGCTGTCTCGCGACAGTTCGCGCCCGCAGTGACGTCATGCGTCGCGCGATCACGTCTTTCTTCTCGCGATCATGTACCGCGAGAACAACTCAAAACAAGATGGCCACGCCCGCAAGCAACCACATGGGTAAGTTGGCGACCCGCAACCATGCAGAAAATCTCGCGAACATGCCGGAAAAAAACTTCCGCATCTTCGCGATATTTCCGCTTGTTTGCGATAATTTTAAACATTTTCGCGATAATTTGCGAAGGTTAATTCCGCAAATTCCGCCCACCCCTAATCTGTACCTTGTTTTGTAGATGTTACTGATCTTTCTTTGCAGGCTATGCACTGTAACCTATGTAGATTGGACTCATGTGACATATGTATACAGGTGTGTGATTAATTGCTGTCTCTTCACCTTGCCCACAGCATCGTCGAGGGACACTGAGGGAGACATGAGCACAGACGGAGCGGAGGGACCGAGCACCAGTGCCAGCGTTGACATCGTGGCTGGCACATTGAGTGGTACTGAGGCGGAGGAGAGTGAGGCCGAGGACCTGTCCACTGGCACGACAGAATATGAAGCTGGCGGGTCCGAGGATGATCTCTCCAAGTGGGAGGAGGCTGCACCACCAGCTGACAGCGGCACAACATCGCACCCCGCCCCCTCCATTGCCATCAGCCGCCTCCCACTTGCTCGTGTCCCTTCCCAACGTGCCCGGTCACCACATGTCTCCTTCCTGCCAGGCACCGCACCCCCTGCCCCTGTCTCCACTGCTGCCGCCAATGCCGAGTCTGTGGACATCCAGCGGCAGTTGCAGGTTGGTCAGGCTGCGATCCTTAATGTCCTCCTTGGCCACAGCCAAGTGCTGCACAACATGGAGGCATACTTGGAGGGCATTTTTTCATCGCAGGCTGACCAACGCAACTTGCTGAGGTCGATTGACTCAACACTGACTGCAGCAGTGGGCCTCCTGCAGCGCTACGTCCAACCCCCTACCCCTGCCCCATCCACACTTCCCACTCCCATGCCTGTCCCATGTACACCCAGACGTCAGCATGCACCCACCACAACAGACACAGGCACCACACCAGCAGGGAAGGTCATACGCACACCTCCTGGCACGCACACACAGGGTGAAGTAGGCACACCCACTGGGTCGGGGGGCAAACGTAAGTCACGCAGCCAGAGTGGGAGTCCGCATTCCACCAAATCCACTCCCTCCAAATCCCCTCCCCTCAGCTCTCCTGGCCACATATCCGGCAAGGACTCCTTCATGGCCGCTCTGTCCCTGAGCCCCACTGTGACACCACCCTGCAAGCGGTCAAGGGAGTCCCCGTCAGGGTGGTTGAGTCCCCCCCCTGTCCACACCCTCCCCCAGTGGCGCTGCGACCCATCCCTCCGCCCCCTCCCCTTCCTTGGGGCCTGTGGTTCCTTCGGGTGCAGGGGAGACGCTGGAGGACCTTGCTAAGGTGTGCAGCGACATCCTGGCCTCCGACTTTGGACCTGCCCCACCCCCTGTGGTGGAGTCCTCCATCCCTGCACCCACAACGCCTACCCTTCGCCCTCCTGTCCCTGCGGTGCCTGGTCCTTCCCCCCCACATGATGCCCTCCCCGCTGTGGAAGACGAAGGAGTCTGACTGTGCAGGCAAGCTAGGGGACACGCGTCCCACTGTGTCCCCCATCCAGCTGTGACTCATGGACTGCCCTATGGGCTTTGTAAATATTGAACTTTATCCACACACACATTATTTGGAAATGCTGAATAAAGACTTTTTTTTTCCTTAGAACACTGCTGCTTTTGTGGTGTTGCTGTTGGTGGGGCTGCTACACGATTTTGGGTGGTGATCATGTGTTGGGTGTGTGGGAAATGTAGTAGTGTGCTGGTCATAGGGGGGACCCTGGTATCTGTGTGCCATCACAAGGTGTTAGCTAGGTTTCTCTGTTCATGTAAGCAGTTACTGCATGGTGAAATTGTCCCAAGGTGTATTCCTTCCTGTGTACCCTGACATCTTCCCTGCAGGGTGTTCCCAATATTTAGCGCTGAGCTGTGTCTACATTAGCTGGGTGTGTGACGGACCCCTTCAACTTTGGCCATGCATGCAGAGCGATGTCTCCACCTGCATCATTCGTGGCATCCTTGGTGATCACTGTACTTGTGTATGTAGTCTGTTGACATGACTTCATGTGGACATGTTCCCTTTTAGGCTGTATGCATGTGTGTACTCCCAGCCTCGCACACATGTGTTACATGTACTGCAGGGTCTTTGTGCACCTGACTGACAATTGTGGCAATTGGGTCTGTGGGTACTCCACCCTTTTTTTTGCATGGGCAATGCTGGGGGCCTCTGCACCCACCCCTCCTGTGTCTGGGCACTGCTGCGAGGACTCTGCACCCACCCCTCCTATGTCTGGGCACTGCTGGGAGGACTCTGCACCCACCCCTCCTGTGTCTGGGCACTGCTGGAAGGACTCTCCACCCACCCTTCCTGTCTCTGGGCACTGCTGGGAGGACTCTGCACCCACCCCTCCTGTGTCTGGGCACTGCTGGGAGTGATAGGCACCCACCCCTCCTGTCTCTGGGCACTGCTGGGAGGACTCTGCACCCACCCCTCCTGTGTCTGGGCACTGCTGGGGGTGATAGGCACCCACCCCTCCTGTCTCTGGGCACTGCTGGGAGGAGTCTGCACACACCCCTCCTGTGTCTGGGCACTGCTGGGAGGACTCTGCACCCACCCCTCCTGTCTCTGGGCACTGCTGGGAGGACTCTGCACCCACCCCTCCTGTGTCTGGGCACTGCTGGGAGTGATAGGCACCCACCCCTCCTGTCTCTGGGCACTGCTGGGAGGACTCTGCACCCACCCCTCCTATTTCACGATATGTACGCTTAGAACATACACAGGTGTGGGTTCGCTCCATGCATACGAGGTGGGGGTACGGTCTGTACGTACACTGTTGGCATGGGGGGTACGCTCCATGCATACGCGGGTGAGGGTACGGGTCGTACATACACTGTTGGGGTGGGGGGTACGCTCCATACATCTGCGGGTGAGGGTACGGGTCGTAATTACGCTGTTGGGGTGGGTGTACGCTCCATACGTCCGCGGGTGAGGGTACGGGTCGTACATACACTGTTGGGGTGGGGGTACGCTCCATACGTCCGCAGGTGAGGGTACGGGTCGTACTTACACTGTTGCAGTTGGGGGTACGCTCCCTGCATACGAGGGTGGAGGTACGGTCCGTACATATGCGTCCCCACACTATGTGATGCTTGTGCGGGCCGTGCCCAGGCCTTTGCCACGTGGGTACAGCCGTCCCGCCATTGTTGGGATGACGTAGGTGTGGGCGGGGTACGACTCGTACCCACGCTCTTAAGGCGTGGGTACGGGACGTACCTGTATTGTAGTGTTGCTGGTTCGCGTCATCAAGCACTTCCGTTGTGGCGGACGCTGGCTTTGCTGGACACGCCCCCACCCCCTCGTAGTGACCAGGGCCTGGGGGTCAGGTATGTCCAGGGCATGTGTGCTGTGTGACTTTGGTGGGGGTTTTGTGGCCTGCCCCTGGTCCTGCCCCCCCCTTTCCCCCCTCCCTTTGTTGTTCTGACCTTCTGCGGCGTCTGCGTCCGAACCTGTAGAGGAGGTCAACTGCTATGAGGGCCGGGATGACACGTAGGTTCGGGTCCATGTCTGTGCGTCGCATACAGGTACTCCTTGTTCGCGTCGTCCTGATTTCCCGGCAGTTTTTGGCTGCCGGAAAATATTCACCGTGCGGGATGACGTCGGTGCGAATCGTGATTCCTGGTTCGTGTATGGCAGGCTGCGTGCGTCCCGACGTCACGTCGGCGCTTTCCCGGATCACATTTGTATGTTTATTTTCGTCGGTCGGGGTTTTGTACGATTCGTACGGAAATGGTGTTTCCGTGTGAATCGTAATTCCATGTTTGTATATTTTTACGACCGGGTACGCGTCGGACGGAGAATATGCTCCGTCCGACGGTTCGTACCCGGTTTTTACCGGATCGTAATTGGCACCTTTGTGTTCTTCTGGAAATATTCCGGTAGGTAAGGAGTTGTTGATGATCCTCCTTACTGAAGTGGCAGCAAAGGTTGTTAGAAGAATTGTCTTGAAGGATTGTAGTGGACAAGGGTCAGAAGGACTGCCAGCATGTCTGCTTGCTTTGACCAGATCCATAAATTCATGTGAAATATGTTGGAAGGAACGGAAAATCTGGGTTTGAGTATTCTTGGATTGTACCTATGTAAAAGATTTGATGCTGATGCTTTCCCTTTGTTTTACGTTTGAGTCAAACATGTCTGCTTTGTCTGTGTAATGATTTGCTAGTTTGTCTGTGAACTCTTGAGTAATGGGATAAGCTGCTTCTAGGCAATTTGGTTTACGAAATTCATTGAGAATTTTATATAATTCTTTATTTACACATTTAGCATTTTGAATTTACACATGCGTAGCTTCATGGAGGACATGGTGTGGATGGAGGCGGAAAGGATGGCAGCCACCGCTGTACATCAGCAAAATGTAGTTGGCATCTACCATGCCCTGCAGACCATCATCATGGCATTGCTGTCACAAGGTGTGACGCTGATGAATGTGGCTGACCCCACACAATCTACATCTCTGCCCCCTGGTGTGTCAGTGCCCCACAGTGCAGCAGGCGTATCCACTCCGGCACCTGATGTGTCACTGCCACAGAGTGCGGCCGACAACCCTCCTCCGGCCCCTGGTTTGTCAATGGCACACAGTGCCCCAGTCGGTACTGTGACACCCACAGGTGGGGCAGAGCACACATCTGGGGACGATGACGTAGATAGGTTTGTGATCAGGAGGCACTAGCATTAATTTCCACCACCAGGCCTGTTCCTGCTTGGTGCCGCACATGGCCCCATGACCTATCACTGACCCCCGATACACTCCGATACACAATTCGGTTGCACTCACCTTGGACAGCGATATGGGCTGCCATATCCTGTTTGATGACCAATGACACGGCAACCACACTGCGGACTGTACCCTACCTCTCAAGCAGGACTTGTCATCCCCGGATGGACTCTGGCTGGCCTTCCATGGGTCCATATTGTGTAGTGTGCTCAGCATTGCCCTGTACCGCTCCAGCTGCAGGACTACACTCGATGTGCAATAAACATCCAGTGACACACTGCTGTGTTATGTCGTTCATCATCCATGTATGAATGTGCGTGTGATTGTGGGGACAGTGATGTCCCTTGCGTCAATGATGCTCATCATGTGGGATGCCATTCAGAGGGTGCTTCATAGCATATTGTGTACTGGGTCCAGTGAACACAACAACAGGGACACACGCATTAGTCACTTCCATGTCCGGACATGGACTGAACCACGCCCATATCCCACGTGTCATTGTTGCAAGCCCTGCGCTGGTCCGGCGTATGGCAGGCCAGACCACTCCTCTTCCGCTCCGAGGGGTGCCCTCTTTGCTACCCATCGCAGGCGTACTCGCTGGTGGTGTGCAGGTCACTGGTCTAGTTGTCAGCATGTCACAGTCACTCCATGAGGGCAGGTTTCCCTAGACACCACACCCATCCGGCACAGGCGTCACAGGTTGTGTGACTCCGCCAACATAAGGGGCCAACTATGTTAGATTCCTCTCTGCCGGTTGTGACTGGATGATGGATGCTCCACGGTTCTCAATCATTAAGGGCCCATGAGATGTTGCACACAGGGTTAGTGGCACCAGAGGCCTTGCGGCTGTCAGAGGCCTGTCACCACGTGGCGCTAACTGAGCTTGCACAGGGTTAGTG
This sequence comes from Triturus cristatus, assembly GCF_964204655.1. Classification (NCBI taxonomy): domain Eukaryota; kingdom Metazoa; phylum Chordata; class Amphibia; order Caudata; family Salamandridae; genus Triturus; species Triturus cristatus. The sequence goes on from NC_140589.1 coordinate 1,416,121,471, forward strand.
ACACCCAAGGCCTTGTGTCCGTCACAGGCCTGCCACCACGTGGCGCTGACTGGGCTTGCACAGGGTTAGTGGCACCCGAGGCCTTGTGTTCGTCATGGACCTGCCACAACGTGGCGCTGACTGGACTTGCACAGAGTTGGTGGCACCTGCAGCATTGCGGCCGGCACAGGCACCCCGCCACGGGATGGTGACTTTGGGTGCACTGAGTCAGTGGCACCTTAAGCTGCTGAGCAGGTGTGCAGCCTGCGATGATGCCCCGTCTCGGCGGTCCGGACAGCTCAGATTTTGTGTGCCCTGCTGGACCACAGTGTAGGCCAGAGCCAGCGGGCGGTGCGGGCCTACCGCCACATGGTGTCGTTTCCAGGATCACACAGTTGGTGGCACCTATTGGGCTGAGCAGGTTTGCAGCCTGCGATGAGGCCGGGTGCCCTGCTATGTCCTCTGCCATGGAGTAATCAAGACCCAGCACCAAAGGTGAGACCTGGTGGCCTGCGGAGTGGGGCGGCATGGTGTGGAGTGTGCCTTGTCCGCAGGCCCCTGGCTTGTGGCCTGCAGTGGCACATGGTGGGAGCTCCTGTCTGCAAGCCGGTGGCAGAAGGTGAGCAGTTGCGGCCTGGGTGTGCATGGGCGGGCATGCTCCGATGGGCGGCTGGAGGGGCTGGGGTGCCTCTGTCTCGGTGTGCATGGGCTGGCAGGCGATGTTGTCTTGTGCGATTGTGTGTACTGTGCCAAACATGTATCTGGACTCTGTTTCAGATGACAGGACAGTCTCAGATGTGTGACCTAATGGACTGCACTATATGCCGGCAAGTGGTTGGAAACACACCGGTGGCAGCAGGTGAGCAGTGTGGCCTGGGTGTGCAGGGGTGGCACTCACTCTCTCTCTCTCTCTCTCTCTCTCTCTCTCTCTCTCTCTCTCTCTCTCTCTCTCTCTCTCTCTCTCTCTCCCTCTTCTTCTCTCTCTCCCCCTCTTCCTCTCTCTCTCTCCCCCTCTCTTCTTCTTCTCTCTCTCTCCCTCTTCCTCTCTCTCTCTCTTTCTCCCTCTCCCCCTCTCTTCTTCTTCTCACTCTCTCTCCCCCTCTTCCTCTCTCTCTCTCTCCCACTCTCTTCTTCTTCTCTCTCTCTCTCTCTCCTTCTCTTCCTCTCTCTCTCCTTCTCTCTCTCACCATTCTTTGATGTGCGCAGGACACACCTTCTCATCATGATTTTTGTCTTGCAGGCTGCAACCTACAGACTGGCCAGAGGGGAGCCGCAATGTGTCTTCATTTAATTTCTGTGTTCATTTTAATAAAGTTTGATTTGTTGCTTCGGAAATGTGTGATGCTCATTTTTGTGACAACACATGCATGTCACCAGTTGTGCTTCTGCGACCTCATGTGTTGTTTCCCTTTCGGACCTCCGGGGTGCATCTGTTGTTCTTCAGGCTTGGCTGTGGGCTGTGCTCCCTTTTGTGGTGCAGGCTGCGGTCCGATTTAGCACCAGGTCAGAGCAGGTGTTATGTTCCTGCTGCTAACGCGCCTTATCGCCTGTTTCGTGTTCTTATCGCAGTTCTGTCTTGTCGTTGTGAATGTTGTGGAGTGGTGTTGTCGCGGCTTTTGGCACGGGAACACCTACTCTGCATCTCATTAGCGATAGTTGCGGGGGTCTTCTGTGGCGATGTTTTTTGCGGCTTCTATCACAGGTAAACTGTTGCTGTGGGCTGTGAACAACAAATTGTGAATGGGGCGATAGATTTATGGCAACTTTGGCTGCAATAAAGTGCTGTTAACTTGGCGATAGTTCCTTGTGAATATTCCAGAGCATTTCTTATAGGGTTAGTTTGTAGTGAATGAGTAGAGTACATTTGTTGTGAGTGTGTTACTCTGTGGATGCAGGTGCTGTTGGGTGGGTGCTGGTGTATGTCAAATTGGGCAGCATTTCTGCCCGTTGTCCCGACTAGTCTCGAAAAGGCTCAAACAGGCACTCACCCTTGTCCTCTATGCCCTTAGCCTCGAAGCCCCATAGCCTGAATAATAAATGTAATATTTTCTCTTACGAATTATAGACATTAGCCTTGGTTTCTATTAGATTAGAGCTATTCAGGAATATAACATTAACAGGCAAGAACACACCATCCAGCACAATATAGATTTTTAAATGCTGCAATTTCAGAGTGGTGCGTACATTATCAAGGCGAACGAAGGAACTCTGGGTATGTGGCATTTCAGGCAGAGCGCATTTTAAGTAGCAGTATCAATCAAGCACAGGTACTCTGTTTTAGACAGCACAAGCTCCTGTTTCCGGGGAAACTTGAACCATTGGATGCACAAAATTCCATCCTTGATAGACGAACTCTGACTGCAGCTGCTCATTTTAAAATATGTAGATATCACTTACAAAGGAAAAGACATGACAGCTACACAAACACTTAAAGGAATTCTGAAGTTGAAAAGACAGAGTTGACTCTCTATGAAAGCATACTTGTTAATGCATCATAATTAATGGTAATTGAGAGTAGTTTTAAAAACACAAAAATGACAATAAACATGTTTTGCCAGATATAGGGAACAGATGCACTTCAAAAGGAATAAAAGCAAGCAACCACCATTACCTTTTTAATATCGTTTCTCTACATAAAAAATAACCGCTAATGCGAGAAAACCACATCTGCTGGTCGATACCTTAGGCGAATCTGATAAATTCAATCCTTCTGGGATAGGATTTCTATATTTTTAATCGGATCATAGATCAACAGCGCATGCCTTGAGGTCTATCTAGGTATGATTCTAGTGTTAAAAATAATTAGGTATTCGCCTTGCTATGTAAAAATATCAACGCTGGCCTAGGGCCATACATTAAATCCCATAGGATCATTGCAGTCTAATCGTAGTTATATTAAGTAAAATAAAGATAACTTTTCTTTAAATCTAGGTTAGTCACCAAGAATCAAGGACAGTAAGCTTCAGCATACAGGGTGTATGTGTTTCTTGAATCCATTGTGCAGGTAACATAAGTATTATTAGCATGCATTTGCTTTTCGTAAACCTTTGAGAAAGGTTGAAATGTCTGCAGCCTAAGAACGTTCTGGCTACAAAATGAGAGAACATTATCCAGTTATTGCTCTTAAACTTTAGTAGGAAAATTACAATACTGTGAAATGATGGTAACATGAACTGCATTTTACCAATGTGTACCATTGGATGCATAGAGCAGTTAAGGTTGGGAAGGTTTGTGCAAAATGATCAGGGAACATAAAGTGAAGTACACGAAATTATGTGTGAGAACCGTCTTTTATGTACATTTGCTCCGCTGTCTAACTGAATCAATTAAATTAGCTCTAAAAATGCATTGCGGCTTGTAAAAGTAAAGGTCACTTACTGAATAATGGTTTCAAATGATTTTAAGTGCCTCAAAGGGCCAGTAAAAAGGTGAACTGCACTTCGCTCTCAGAGCCCTGGTACACTTCCAGTCGCTCGTTGGCTGTATAAAGCTCCTTTCGGCTCTGTTCATTCAAATACCATGTAAATGCATAAATATGTGTGCATTTATCAATTAGAAAAGTTATACACTGGAAAGTTTTAGAGTCATCTAGAGAACATTTTCCAAATTTGCATGACAATAATTGGAAAACAAGAGGATTATGAACTTTGCTGCATTCTGAAAATACCTGCACAAATTATGCAGCATTTAAAGCAAGTCGATCTTAACTTCGAGAAGGGCCACGGACGAAATGTGTGCCTGCCCAGAGCACCAGGAGATATTTTCTCTTGATTCAAGACATGTTCTCCTCCAATCAGTATGCTGATGGTATCTTGTGTGACTTTTCTGTGAAAGTCATACCCTGGTGAGGAAACGTTCTTTGCAATACAGATGTAATGTATGTCACATAGTTTGTATAATTTTTTGAAAATTAGGCATACTTCATAGGGAAAAATCTCCAATGTTGTATCCTCCTGGACCAGAGGAAGAAGTCACAGCAAGGAAGCCACAGCACAAACAAAGGACCAATATGTCACTAGTCTGCACGACAATCACAGAAAAGCAATGCTCATGTAGGGCGCGAGCATTCGTGTTACTGCATTTCATGATTATTTTTAAATTAGATTAACCAAAAAATAATATGATCGATTGAATGCTTGAATTAAACTCAGACAAAGACGATTGTTTTGGACAACATTCTTTTTTTTCAGTTTAAAGTTTATTAAAGGAAAAATTGAAGCAAACAATGGAAAAGAAAATATATACGAGAAAATCACAATCAATGAAAACTATTAATGATTTGATTTGATTGATTTATCTATTTGTAGAGCGCGCGAATGCCCAAGGGCGTCTTGGCGCTGTGAGATACCGCTGGCTCTTGAAGATGTTGATTAGGGCTATGTGGAGAAAAGCCACGTTTTAACTTCCTTTCTGAAGGATTTCAAAGATGGGCTGTTTTTTATGTCTAGCGGTAGTTGGTTCCAAATTCTTGCTGTGTGCACCAGGAAACTTCTTCCGCCCCAGTTAGCTCTCTTAAATCTTGGGACCCTGATTATTTTCATTTGGCTGGATCTAAGAAGTCTATTTGGTTCATACATTTTTGAATGGGATTTTAGAAATTGTGATCCAGTTCCATTAATTGCTTTATATGCTAGGCATAGTGATTTGAATTGTATCCTTTTTACAATTGGCAGCTAGTGCAAATTTTTTAGTTTGTGGCTGATTGTTTCAAATTTTGGTATCCCTAGTATCAGCCTGGCTGCTGCATTCTGCAGGCGTTGGAGTTTGAGTAGGATTTTCTTCCTGGCTCCGGCGTATAGGCCGTTCCCGTAGTCCAATCTGGACAAAGCTAATGCTGTCACCACTGTCTTGCGTGAGTCATGTGGTAGGTAAGGTAGGATTTTCTTGATCATTTTTAGAATGTACCAAAGTGATGACGCCAGCTTACTGGCTTGGGCATCAAAGGAAAGATTGGTATCTAGAGTGATTCCCAGGTTTTTCACCTTTTCTGATGGTTCGGGACATCCTCCTAGTTCTTTTGGCCACCATGAATGGGACCATATTTTTGTGTCCCCTCCTAGTATCATGACCTCACTTTTATCCCCGTTTAGTTTTAGGCAGTTTGTTCTCATCCATTGGCTGATTTGTACCATGCAGATTTGAAATTTTTCTGCTGTGTTCTCTACGTCTTTATTTATTGAGACCACGATTTGGGTATCGTCGGCGTAGGATATTGGGGTGAAGCCACAGTTCCTCATTATTTGTGCAAGGGGAGGTACGTACAGATTAAAAAGAGTGGGGCTCATCGAGGAGCCCTGCGGGACTCCACATGGTAGGTTGAATTTGTTGGATTTTGCCTCTCCCGATTCTACTGAGAAGGTTCTGTTCTCTAAATAGGAAGCAATGAGGGCACAAGCTAAGTCATGTAATTGTACTGTTTTCAAGCGTGTTATCAGGATCTCATGGCTGACTGTATCAAAGGCCGCCGATAGATCAAGTAGAATCAAGGCGGCCTTTGATCCGTTGTCCAGAACTTGCCTGAGTTCCTCCACTGCTGTGATAAGAGCAGTCTCTGTTCCATGTCCTTCACGGAAACCAAACTGTGAGTGATCCAACCAGTTGCCGTCCAACAAGTATCGGGATAACTGTTTATTTACTAGTTTCTCTAAAACTTTAGCGGCATAAGGGATCCTGGCTATTGGTCTATAGTTGTTCGGGCTTTCGCAGTCTAAGTTAGTTTTTTTTAGAAGCGGCCTGATTGATATCATTTTCCAATCATCGGGGAAGATGTTGGTTTTGATAATTTGGGAAAATAGTTTTTCTAGTACTATGCTCAGCTGTTCTGAGCAAATGTGCATTATTTTGGATGGACAGGGGTCCATTGGGCTACCTGAGTTAATGGTGTGGATCTCTTTTTGGATCTGTTCTGCTGTCGGGGGAGTGAAGAGGAACAATGTGGTTTGATCTGGGTGTTTACTCACTGGGGTTGTTGTCTGTAAATTATCCCTTTTAGCTGTTTCTGTGCTATGGTTTTTAAAGGAGTCATATACTGATGAAACGTTGCTGACAAAGAATTCACCTAGCACGTTGCAGAAGTCTGATGATAGTGCTTCTGGGTTGTTGTTCTCAAATTTTGATAATTTTTTAACAGTGTCAAAAAGGGTTTTACTTGAATTTTTAGATTTGTTGATTTTATGGATAAAGTATTTACTTTTTTCTGTTATTATTAGTTTTTTATAGCATACTAAGGTAGCTTTGTATTCTTGTTCTCCACTTTTTTTCCGCTCTTCTACACTTCTGTTTCTGGATTTTTAGTGCTTCCGAGAACCATGGTTGTGAGGGGGTTTTTCTTTTCAGAGTGGCTTTCTTTCGTGGGACTGTTAGCTTAACTGCATTCTCCAACCACTCATTAAATTGTTGGCAGTCTGTATTACAATCTTCGTGAAGTGTAGGGTATGATGATTGGAGTGTTTCAATAAATGCCTGGTTATCCATTTTAGACCATTCAAGGTAAGTTGTTTGTTTAATGTGTTCCATAGGTCTCCCAGTGTCCTCTTTAATTTCTAAAGTACAACTGATTAGTTTGTGGTCTGACCACGGGATAGGGATAGTATCTATTTTTGTTAGTCTTTCACATGAAGTGAAAATACCGTCCAATGTGTGGCCAGCATCATGGGTATCCATGTGTACTTTTTGTTTTAGATCAAAATTTGACATTGCATCAATAAATGGGGCTACCTTTGGGTCGGAGATTTTTTCTAAATGTAGGTTAAAATCTCCTAAGACTGTGTAGTCTGGACTAGTCACACTGGATTCGAGAAACGGGCTTAGCAGCTCAATCAAGGGCGTTTTTGCACTAGGTGGTCTGTATATTAGTAGTCCATTAAACGTATATTTGTCTGTGATTTTTATTTGGAAAGTTAAGGTTTCGCAGTCTGGGGTACTTCCTTTGTCTGAAGTTTTAATTTTATAGTCTTTTTTTGCTACAATTGCCAATCCTCCCCCACGTTTTATTTTTCTGTCAGCTCTGGAGAAGGAGTAACCCTTCGGAATGGCCAGGGTCAGGTCGGCATTGGAAGCTTCGTCTGCCCATGTTTCGGTAACAAATAGTATATCAATATTATGATTATCTATTAATTCCGCTGTTTGTATGTTGTGTTTGACTAAGGACCTGACATTGAGCAAGGCGATTTTCAGATTGTAATTTCTATATTTTGATATTCTGGTATTAGCCAGGTTCTTAATGGGGGAAAAGTCAAAGACTTGTGAGCATGTTGGACATTTTTTACCTTCTTTGTGTGGTTCTATCCGGACACATGAGACTCGTGGTCTCAATTCTTGAAGTTCTTGACTGGAGTATTTCCGTAGTCTTTTCTCAGGGTCGCTTTGGGCAGGGGATGTGGCCCTGGGCCCGGTCTTGGCGCGGACGGGCTTGCCTTTAGCGCGCCCGCTGCACGTGTCCGCTGCGCGTTTGTGGAGGGCACATTTCTAGTGGTGTGGAGGGGGGCGTGGCCAGCGTCAGTGGGCGTGGCTTGTGCTCGCTCCGATTCTGGCGGCAAGAACTCCAACCCGCCGCAGCCCTGAAATCGGCAGCGAGGGGAGTTCACAACAGGTGAGGTGAGGGAAGTGCTCGGGATTGCGTGCTACGGTTTTCAAAAGTGCAATTATAAACAGGTGCAGTCCTTAAAAAAACAGCGTGCATCAATTTATCAACATACAAATTTTAAAAGTAATTCTTTAAAATCAGATGATACAAATCGTTAGAAGCAGTTTACTCTCCCGGCTATCTTGCCTCAGGAGTAGAGTAGTGTAGAAACACATAAAGACCTATTACTAATAATTGGGAAAGGAAGTAGAGGGAGAAAGGGAAAAGTGGGGGGAGGAATAGTATAATATTATTTGAAAACAATAAGAATAAAAGGTGATATCTAAAACCTTAATATCAATTTATACACAAAAATGTTAATAAGTACAATACAGTCTTAAGCTGCAAAAACACAAATAATGAAAAAAGGAGTAATATCAACTTAATATCCAGAAATTAGATAATTAAGACAACAAGTATTTATGGAGGTTTTCTGACTTCGTCAGGAGTGTTAATTATAGTAGTGGAGGAGGAAGCAATATCGGTTAAATATGTGGATAAAAGGAGCCATAAAAGATCTCTTCTAATAGATAATGATATGGGAGTAACATTGCTCGTACCAAGTATATGATGAAAACAAACAGCATTCCACCATGCATTAAAAGTAACTTTGTTGGCTTGCTTCCAATTGGAAGTGATTAAATGAAGGGCTATTGCTAATAATAAGTCAATTAATGAGGGGCCGGAGGAGGTGAGAGGCCAGGACGGTGACAGGGAGCCTAAAAAGACGTTAGAAGGAGAAAAAGAAATCTGGGTTTTAAAGATTTTATAATTTTGGGACCAAACTAGAAGCCAAAAACGGGAGAGGGAGGGGCAATCAAAAAGCATATGTTTTAAATCTGCTGAGGTACAAGTGCATGACCAGCAGATTGAGGAAGAGTCAGCAGAAAAAGAGGCTAACTTCGCTGGAGTGAATAAAAGACGTTTATAAAGAAAATAAAGAGTCTGAGAAGTATTAGCTGCTCTTGATGTCTTATGAATCTTTAACCGTAATTTATCCCAAAAGGGTATAGTCCAACACTCTGCAAGATCCCTTTCCCAAGCCAATTCAGCTTTTCCCTTGGCTCCATCAGAAGAGAAAAATACATTTTTATATAGAGAAGAGGCAGATGTATTAATAGATAATAAAGGGAAGAGATTGGTACAACTAGTGGGGATAGTGGAATTTGGGGGTAAATATAGAAGATACTGTGAGAGAGAAGGAAGGAGTAGGTTGTATTGAGATTTACAGGAAGAGGGTAAAGAAAATTTTGATTGGAGGTCGATAAAGGATAATGGGATATTATTAAGTACTAATTGTGAAATCCAAATTAGGCCCTTGAGTCTCCAAGTTTTCCAGTAAAAGGTACAGCCTTTGATTCGTAATAAGTGGTTATGCCAAATGGGCTGTTGGGCTAAGGAGGAAAAAGAGGGATAAGAGGACGGAAGAAGGGGGATTAATATTTTACGAGTGTGGGAGATAACTTGAGAACGAAAAGAGGGGATATTATTAGTAAAAGTAAGAGATTCATTAAATTGGAAAGGAGCTATAAAGTGTTTTTCTATAGTCAACCATAAAGGAGGATGAACACCTTGATCAAGAGAAATCCAGCGAGAGGATTGTCGCAGAGAAAAAGCATAGTAATAAGATCTAAAGTCAGGAAATTTGAGACCTCCAGAATTTTTGTCAGCTTTAAGAGCACTGAGTGCTATTCGAGGAGATTTGTTCTTCCAGAGGAATTTGTTTAATAGAGAGTCAATTTTTTTAAAGTAGAAAACTGGAATATGCACTGGGATCATAGACAAAAGGTAAAGAATTAACGGAGAAAGCATCATTTTGATAGAATCTATGCGTCCCCACCAGGTAAGGAAAAGTGGGTGCCATCGATCTATAGATTCAGATAAAGTTTTGATAATATTGTCGAAATTTACCTTCAAGGTGTCTGGAATATTAGGAGTGAAATGCAAACCTAAATACTTTATATTAGAAGTCTTCCAAGAGAAACCAGTAGAGATAAAATCCTGTTTTAAACAGAAAATATTCAAGGGGAGAACTTCACATTTGTCTGAATTAAGACGATATCCGAATAATTGAGAAAAAGTGTCAACTTGGGATAAAAAGGCTGGAAGGGAAGTAGAGGGATTTGAACAGTATAGAAGAATGTCATCAGCATAAACAGACATTTTAATCTGAGTAGTGTCAAGTTTAAAACAGTAATTCTATCATCTAGCCTAATTTTCGTTAAAAAGGGTTCCAATGCTATTATAAACAAAAGAGGGGACAAAGGGCAACCTTGACAAACTCCTCTAAAAAGAGAAAAATACTCAGAAGTTTTCCCATTAACAAAAATAGAGGCCTTAGGACCAGAATAAAGTAAAGAAATAAGAGAAATTAAAAGAGTAGGTAAAATGGGGTCAATACAAAGAGCAAGAATTTTAGCGAAAATCTTGTAATCTAAATTAACTACGAAGATCGGACGGTAATTTTTGCAAGAAGAAGGGTCTTTGTTTTCTTTAGGAATTAAACAGATCATGGCTTCCTGGAAAGTTCCTGAGGAGCATCCGTCATTAATAAAAGATTTATAAAGTAATAAGAGTTGAGGGAGTAGCAAAGATGCAAAATGAGAATAAAATTCAATAGTGAAGCCGTCAGGACCAGGTGCTTTCCCCCTTTTCAGTAACGAGACAGCACGTGTGATTTCCGACAAAGAGATGTCAGATTCTAATGAGGTGAAGTTAGTGTCATTAGGTGGAGGAGATTTTATCGATTGAAAGAAGGAAGAAAGTGCTGCTGAAGTGGGTTGCTGCTCAGGCGTATAAAGATTTTTGTAAAATGAAACAAACTGATTCAGAATATCATTATCTTTAAATAGGGAAACACCTACATTATTACGTATGGATTCTATTTTAGTCCGCTCGCGACAAATTTTTAAATAGTTTGCAAGCAGTTTCCCCATTTTATTTTGGCCTCCATAATAACGAGCACTGCTTTTTAAAAGATAAGAAGAGGCAGCTTCAGTAGATAATTTATTAAAAGAGAGTTTGGCATCTATAAGATTTTTTAACGAAGCTTCAGAGTTGGAATTGTAGTAACAATATTCAAGGTGTTTAATCTTGGTCAGTAACTGAGTATTTTTAGCTTCAAAGAACTTTTTTTTCCTTGAAACAAAATTTATGATAAAACCTCTGGCTGCAGTTTTAAAAGAATCCCAAATCATTACTGGAGAAGAATTTGGGGTGGAGTTAAGAGTGAAAAATTCAGCCGCAAAGGAGGTGAATTGGCTTATAAGATTGGGGTCTGTTAATAATGTGTTATTAAAACGCCAACTACCAGCATGAGGTGAAAAGGGTATTAGCTCAAAATCTACAAAAACAGGAGCATGGTCCGATATCAAAATGGAACCAATCTCGGCATGGGAGACAAGCTGAGACAGGGGTTTGCTTAAGAAAAGATAATCTATTCGGGATTGGGAATGATGAGGGGGAGAATAGCAACTATATTCCCGGATGCCTGGATTACATAGTCTCCAAATGTCAATTAGAGCATTACGGCGTATGGCAGGAGTAAATTGTGAATGCATCTTAGTGTGTGAGAATTTTACAGAAGAACGTCTATCTAATATAGGGTCAAGTACTTGGTTACAGTCACCTCCAAAAATAACATAATCATTATCAAACAGAAGAAGTTTATCGGATAACTGAATCCAGAACGTATTATCTATATTAACAGGTGCATAAACATTAAAGAGAACCAAGGGTATTTGATCAATAAGCAGTTTAACAATTACCCAGCGCCCTTCTAGGTCGTTTTCCTGATGAACTACTGATAACTGATATTTTTTATGACATAAAATAGAAACTCCATTCTTCTTCCCTAAAGCTGGGGAAGAAAAAAACATTTCCCACCCAACATCTTTTCAATTTAGCTGCTTCTACATCCAATAGGTGAGTTTCTTGAATGAAAGCAATATCAACATTCAATCTAGCTAAGTGGGTTAACACACGCTGTCTTTTTATGGGGTTATTAACTCCTTTAACATTCCAAGTTACAACTCTAAAAGTAACCCATTAAAAGGAAGATGCACAATTATTATAAAATCAATTGAAATAGCATTTTTGTTGTTCAAAAGAGAAAAAAAATTTGAAGAGAGAATGAAAAAGAGAGGTGAGATTAATAAAGAAGAAGAAGCAAATCTGAGGAAAATGCTATCAAAAATAGAGGAAAGAAAGGAAAGATAGTGGGGAGAAAAGGACAGGAAAAGATAAAAGGAGGAAAAAACAAAGTACAATACAGATAAACAATATAAAATAAAACATTGACATTGAAGTACAAAGTCAAAAAGACATACCATACAAAAACAATGAGAGTGGGACGGGTGGAACCACATGAGGGAGTTAGCACACCGGACCGAGGACTCCACAAAGACGCAGTCGGGGGAGGCAATCTGCAGGCACAAACGAAGAAGATATCATCAAAGAACCACAAAGCTGCATCTGAAAGAAACAAACCGAGAAGGAAAAAGATTAACATGTAGCAAATGATAACAAAAGACAAAAAACAGCTGGGACGTGGAGAAAACATAAAACAACAACCAATAAAATTGATGCCACAAAATAATTAATTAAGATCGAGGAATGTCCATAGAATCAACTCTGCAGGAGGTTTGGCTAATGCATACACATACTTTTCTACATACATCGTGACATAGGTGTACTCGCCGTCGCCACTACATCTACCACAGTTCCTTGGGGCAACTTGCTGGTGTGACGACAGAGTGCGACCAACATTTGAATCATCAACTCTGCAGGAGGATAGGAATTGTTGAAGAAGTGCAGGATCCTCATAAGTTGTTGTTTTATTATTATAAGTCACCTTGAAGAGGCATGGATGGAATAAACCATAACAGGCATTCAGGGATCGAAGAGCAGGTCTCATCTTCAGGAACTTCTTACGGCGATCTGCAGTAATCTTGGCATAGTCCTGCGCGAAGAGGTGATTTGAGCCATTCCATATGATCTTTCCTTTTTGCTTAGCCGCTTGGAGAACTTTGAGAAGATCTGTATATTCTATAAAGTACAAGATGACCCCTCTAGGTCTCATTGAAGAGGAAGACGTGGTAGCCTGGCGGGAAATTTGACCGAGACGGTGGGCTCGCTGAATATTCAAGGCTGGAGAAGTTGAAAGATCAAGGAGCGTGGGCAAAAAAGATTGAAAAAAGGTTATAGGATTAGATCCTTTGAGGCCCTCCGCCAATCCGTAAATGCGTAGATTATTACGCCTGTTGCGATTTTCCGAATTCTCAACTTGTAATTTAAGATTCTGTATTTCTTTATGCAGGCAGGGAACTTGGTCAGTGACTACCTGAACTGAAGTAACTCTTCTTTCTAAGTCATCCACTTTTTGTTCAGTGTGAAGCCAATTGTCCTCCAAGCTCTGAAGACGAGAATCCGTGTCCACCATATGTGGTTTAAGAGAACGAATTTCATCAAGTAATAGTTCCATAGAAATAGATGAAGAGGAGTTAGTGGGTGAAGGTGGGTTCGTTTTCACTCTTTTACCCGGAATTGAGGCAAGTGTGGAAGGAATTTTGGAATTTGCTTTACTGGAGCGTGAATTTTGAGAGGAAGAACCTTTCATTTTGGTAGTGTCCATTGTTGCTTCCTTCCCGTTATCTTGCAAAACACTGAATGGATTAATGTCTTCCAGTGACCCCGTATTAGTGTTGGTTTGGGAAATACCAGTACGAGGAGTGCGAGGCATTGCCATTTTGAGGAGCATAAATGGTGGAATAAGGTATGTAGAAACAAAATTCAGGGCTTAAAATGGCAGTTAGGGAAAGTATTATTATTCACCTCTTCAAAATTATATTATTGTTCACCTCCTCAAAGTACCTTATTTTCACCTCCTCAGAAAATGTAATTATTCATCTCCTCCAAAGCATAAAGGAAAATAGTCCAACATGCGGCTGCATAGTGAGAATGAAAACAAATTCATTGTCTAGTAAGACATGTTAGGTATATACTCCTCAAAAAAGCAGCAGTCCAAAAGTCTGTATGATTAGAGCATAAAAATACCGCTGTTAAAATAGCACTATTAAAGTCAAAAATTGGTGTTCAGGAAAAACAGACTTGTGAAATTGGAGGATACAGAGAGAAAACTCTGTCACCAGCCAGGGCTCAGTCAGCGTGAGGCATGGAGGCGTTAGCATTCAAAATGGCGGCCGCATTTCACTCGCGGACCGCGTTTGAATAAAAGAGCAGGAAAAATGACAAAAAACACTCACCCCAAGCCTTCCAAACAATACATAATAGGCAGCAAGCGCTCCGACGAAGGAATTCGCAGCTCCGAAGTTCATGCGGCGCGAAATTATGCCTGGAGCCTTTCCATCACGCTACATCTCGGCGGAGCTCCCAAATGCGGTGGCCATCTCCCTCTGCGCCGTAGCCACGCCCCCTGGGACAACATTCTAGTGCACGGTTTTCACCCACTGTGATACTATTGAGAAAGGCTCACGTTATGCAAATCAGACCCTTACACCCATGGGAACAGTCCATCAACAACTGGAGGGGGCCTACAGGAGCGCTTAACATTACTGTTATTACATTGTCCCTGTGTGCAAGAGGCTGAGATCCATGCCCGCTTTTTTCCCCCTTCTTTTTTTTCCACGGGAGAGCCCCTGTAGTGCTGAGCCCTAGACCCCTATCGCGTGGCACACCTCCTCCTTTCCATCTTGTTTCTCAGCCACTCCGTGCTGATGTTATGGCCTGCCATGGCCCAAAATCATGTCCAGTGGGTCTACTGTCCTCGACGATGCCGAGATTCCAAGCTGGAATGCATACGGGCTTCGAGGGACATTCCTCCTTCCTAAAGCTGCTGAGTGCCGCCGAGCGCCTCACCGCTGCTCTCTATCCATTGCACAAGGCTCACTGCACCAGTGCTTCCAGGAGAGGGGCATCACCAGGGGAAACACAGTAGTCACGACGCATGTGGGTAGCGCCCGTGACCCATATGCAGTTGGTAGTAAGATCAGTGGGTAAAGGAAGCTGCAAATGGGGGGCTCTGAAGTATGCGCCCGGTAAAACAAAAGAATGCAACCACAAACCCTATAGTAGGCACTAAGACCAGGAATCAGCCGCCAGAAACACAGAGGAAGTTACGTGGCAAACTGGGCTCAGAAAAGACAGCAGGCAGTTTGCATGTTTTGCGGAGTGCCCAACAAAGAATGGACTTGAAAGACCAACTGCAGATTGCCCAGGAGAAAGCACAGTCCCCTGTGGGACAGGGCACCGTGTCTGGAAAGGAGCCTAAAGGTACTCATCAGGCAATACCAGAAACTTTCCAATTTCAGGGGCAGGGATCCCCCGAGCAGAGGACTGAAGAAGAAAATATTGCCATTGCCCCCTCCAGAAAACGCCTTCAACAGAGTCTTTCTCTACCCCTGCTTACTGTAAGCAGTTTCCGCTTTTTTCCAAGTCCCACTTTATGACAACAGCTGCAACCTCCATCAGTCAGCCTTCAGCCACACCGCTACTGCAAATCTCTACACCACAGGCTTCTGCCTCTACACTGCCCCGCACTCTACAATTGGATGATGCAGAGGGACCTACAGCTCAACACCAACCAGCAAATTCGATCTCCCTGAGCAAAAGCAGTAAGGAAGCCTCTCGGAATTAGAAAGAAACCGATCCCGCTATTGACAGTATGTTTGAAGTGATCCTTTCGGAGATCAAGGAACTCCGGATCTCACAGGTGGTGGAAATTGCCTCATTACATGGAAGGCTCTCCCAAATAGAAGAATAATTAGGTAAAATCCCGGAACGTCTGGAAGAGGTAGAAGCTCGCGTTTCCAATCTTGAAGATGAAGTTTCAAACTACGATCAAGAATTACCCCAATTCAAGCACAATTCAGAAATCCTTGAATCCAAGCTACAGGACATGGAAAACCTCAATAGACGATCGAATTTACGTCTGGTAGGTGTTCCAGAAGCTAAAAAAGGTCCCCAGGTATGTGAGTGGGTCGAGGCCCTTCTGAAGAAGGCAATTCCTGAACTCGAGGGAGAATTGACTATTACTAGAGCCCACAGAGTTCCCTTCCAGAGGTCTCTTAATGCGAAATTTTCATGTCCCATCCTATTGAACTTTGCGGATTTTCGAATAAAGGAGAAGATTCTTTCAAAAGCTATCGCGAAAAGGACATTGTCTACGCAAGAAGTACCAAACTCTTGAATCTTCTCAGATATGTCCGCTATAGCAGCAAAGAGGCGTCGGGAATTCGTAAGAATGATTGACATGTTCATATCAAAGGGTGCGCAGGCAACCATTTTTTAGCAATCAAAAAAAACTGAAGGTTCTGGCAAAAGGAAAATTCAACATATTTGATAATGTAATGAAAGCGCAAGAATTACTTCAACAGATATCTAATTTAAGATAGGGCTGTTAGAACGGAGTGAAATATAAGTACAGGAAGCTGGAAATATTAGTTAGAGAAGGAACTTCTGTAATAATAATGCTTTCAAAATAGTGAATAAAGTTGGTTGGGGGTCACCAGGGCTGTGGAGGCTATCTAGCATCCAGTAGCAGAAGCGCACAAAGGAAAGGGTGCAGCTACATGGCACTCAGCAATCACAAGGGGGGGGAGAGCTGTGGGCTACTTCTCCACAAACAGAGGGAGGGGTTTGGTTGCGGGGTGGGGGGGAGCACCGGGTGGGAAAGGGAAGCATAGGGGAAAAAAGGGAGATAGTTCTTATGAATTTGAAGACAATCGAAAAACGACTGGGAAGGAAATAAATAATAACCAAGTAAGAGTTCAACACAGTATGGAAATTGGTTTATGCACTTTAGAGGTTTTTTGCACATTATGGTCTAGCTTCATGGATTTGTTCATGTGCATAGGTATTTTTCTTAATACAACTCTGCGTACTGTTTTTTTTAACACTGGATACTTTGCCGGGGAGGGTTATTGGCAAAAATGATAATTGCACTCATTCTGCACAGGCACTTTCACAACTCAGGCTTAAGCACTTTATTTGCACTGTCACTTTATATTGACAGAGATCAAGAAAATTATAGGCCAGTTCGATAAAAAGCACTGCAACCAAGCTGCGATTTCGATTTTCAGCTGTTTGCAATTAGTATGTTAAGATGGATGTCTTGTAATCTTCTTTGGGAGGAGGCTCATGTTGAAAACCACTTTAACCATGTTATCGTCTAGGTCAGAATGTTTACCTGTGTTAAGCACTTTAGTTGCGTTGTCACTTTATAGCTACTTTGCTGAGTTATGGTTTGACCTTTTTCAATTACTAGTAAAAATGTCTAGGATAGCAATACATAATGATCAAGTAAGCACTCAAGCTAGCATGATATTTGGTGTATGCTCTCTTGATGTTATTTGCACATTTTGACCCGGCTCTACAGATCTCATTATGCATTGGCATTTCTCCGGCCATTTGTTTTGAGAAGGATATGCTGCTTTATTTTGTTCATTGTTTTATTTGCACTGTCACTTTATATCCATTTGACTTATAGTTTACGCTCTTCAATCTAGCATTTTTTATCTTGCTATCAAGCAAAGATGCTTAGGTGCCAGGAGCTCGTGTATTCGCAAGGAATCATGTTTCATATACTAGGTATCATGCTGCGGGTGGTCATTGTCAAGAAGGATTAATGCAACTACTATACAGAGGCACTTGTACCAATCAGGTGTTTAGCTCAGCGATATATGACTTCTCTTTTGAAAGGTATATAGGAATACAACCCGTTAAGCACTTTATTTGCACTGCCATTTTATTATTATATGACTTATAGATTTAGTACATTGCACTGGTACTTTATATACAGGTATCAAGCAAGGAACTTAGGCGTAAAGAACTCGCACATCCTCAGAAAATTAGGCATCATTAAAACAGAAAAAATGTATTCCAATCAAGTAAGAAATCAAGGGGATATTCTTTTTTTTTTTTTACTTTATTTATGTATCCATAGTTTAAAAAAAAAAATTGTTACATTCATATACAATCGCAAATATCATAGATATATGATACATAACAACGAAGTCAATCAGTTATCCAGTAATACATAAATGCCACCGCCGCTAATACCGATAGCTACCCCCTACAATACTCAATCATGTTTTCCCATCTTGCCAAACCAAACTTTCGTCTACTGGGGTTTTTAAGTGCGTATAAGCTAACTTCTAAATTAAAGATATTATAGAACTTTGCCCGCTAAATTTCAAAAGGGGGGCCTCAGGCTGTAACCAAGAAGTGGCTATACAAAGTCGAGCCACTGCTGCCACTATAAAAACAAAAAAGCGGTATTTAAACAGAGGTTGACCATCCATAAGATCCTCCCCAATTCCTAACAACATCATACTAGCAGAAAATTGAATTGGCTTTCCAATAACCAATGACATAAATTTTTCGATGTGACCCAAAAATTGTCCAGGCTTGGGACACAAGAAAAATATATGCACCATATCAGCATTGTCACCCCTACAGCGAAAACATTTCCCATTATTTACAAAATTCCCCGCCCCACCCCATTCATCATAACGGCAGGGGTATGATACAAATTAAAAACCATTTTGTAATGCTGTTCCCTTAATGAAGCTGTAAGACATACTTTTCGAGCCACTTTAATGGAATTTTCAAACGAGATCATGCTGTCTGCCAGGATATCCCTCCATCTAAGATTGACTTTCCCCATGTCATCCCCTCTAGATGTTAGCAATATTTGGTACAACACTCCTATCCTTGCCTTACGCCTAATAGCCTCCACTATTTCATAGGAATTGACAGACGAGAAATGTTTCATTAAAAAATCACGAATCTGCAATAATTTAAAGAATTGTATAGCTGAGACATTATATTCATCCCTCAAATTAGAGAAGGACACACAAACCCCATCAGTAGCATAAAAATCACCCAAACGTATAATACCTTTTAATCTCCAGTCCCTAGCTATGTGATCACAGAAAATGGAGGGTAATAGTTGATAGTGATGTATATAAGGAGAGTCTAGGAATCTGAAATGCTTTCCTAACAATGTCCCACACCCCAAAAGCAGCCCTCCAAATTTTGAATCGAGTCCTCTTATAGTAGCTTCCATCAGGTCTGGAAAATAGAAAATTTTATGTTGCAGGACCCAATACCAGCTGATAGAAAGAGGGTGCCTCTGCGGGGTTGCTCACCTCTTCCCCAGTCAATAATATACGCATATTAGCCAATAGGCAAGATATATGATGAAAAAAGAAGTCTCGGACTGCCCACCCACCCTGATCCACTGGTAGAGTCATAAATCGAGCAGCTCTCCGAGGTCTCCCTGGCGCCCAAAGATACCTAGCACATAATGATTGAAGATGTTGAATCTGGGATTTGGGAATCCCAAGGGGTACTGCCCTAAAAAAGTACATAACTCTCGGGAGGATGACCATTTTCAATAAGTTAGATCTTCCCACTAATGAAAGATGCAAACTTTCCCAGTTTGTCAGAGCTGTTTTAGTCTTATCCACTATGGTGTCCCAATTAACCTGTACTAAATCTTTTAAACAGGGTCTAATTTTAATGCCCAAATACAGAGCTTCTTCCACAACTCTCTGATCCTTTACCCGTGAGCGATCTGTACAGACTAATTGAGTTTTAGTAATATTTAACTTATATCCAGACACAGCCCCAAATCTACCAGCTAAATGTTCAATCTCTGGAATAGCCATATCTGGGTCAGTTGTTATAACAGCAATATCGTCTGCATACGCTAACACAGAAAAATGCTCATTTTTCACCATAAACGGTGGGATATGGTTACTTAGTTCCACCATGTTTAAGAAGGGATTAATATACAACGCAAACAGGAGCGGGGAGCACGGACACCCCTGTCGCGTACCCCTAGATCTCAAGACATCCTTGGAACTATATCCCATTGCACATATCTTAGCAGTGGGAGACCGGGAAAGAACCTGTAGGGCCTGTATAAACCCAGGACCGAATCCCATGCAGTACAAAAACCCCCAGAGAAATCCCCAGGCCACCCGGTCAAACGCCTTCTCGGCATTGAGCAGGACGAGTCCCAACATCCTAGACTCGACCTGTGCGATGTCGAGAAGGGCCACGACTCTGTTGACATGATTGACCGTGCCGCGCCCTGATATAAAGCTGTGTTGTCTCTTCAAAACCAAGAGTGGGACAACCAATGATAATCTGTTAGCTAACATTTTTGCATATAGCTTGCCGTCACAATTCACCAGGGAGATTGGGTGATACGAGCCTGGAAGGTCAGCAGGTTTGTCTTTTTTCCTAAAAATCACTATGTTAGCTTTCTGCCATGATCTCGGGCCATTACCGAGGAGGGCAGCCCGACATACAACAAACATATCTTCCTTCAATTCTTGAAAGAAGACTTTATATACCTCCACGGGGAGCCTATCAGGCCCTGCAGCCTTCCCCCCTGCCACACTACTCACAGCATGTCCCAGCTCCTCTCTGGTGAAAGGCCTCTCTAATATCTCAAAATCTGCAGGGTCCAGATGCTCCCAAGGCAAAGGCGGGAGTCCCAGATCAAGAGGAAGTTTACCAGAGACCTGCTCTGCATATAGATTTGTATAAAACGCATGGAAAACTTTTAGAATCTCCTGTGGGTCATAAACCAATGAACCTCCCATATCTTTAATGACTTGTATTCTTTGATGAGCCTCTTTGGCACGGATTTTCTGGGCAAGACACCTACCAGTAGCTTCCCCATACTCATACATTTGCTCCTTATACAACTGATGCTTACATGCAATTTTCTGGGACCATATTCGATTTATGTTCGCCTTACAGTGTGCCAAGTTGTCCAGCAGATCAGTTAAATCCTGACCAGCCCCCAAACCACCAGACAGCCTTTCTTCTGCTTTTTTAAGTTGATTATATAGCTCCAAAATAGTCAGTTTCACCTGTTTCTGTCAAAAAAAAGCCCATTGCTCAGCACCTCACCTCTAAAACAGGCTTTAAACGAGTCCCAGACCATGTTACAAGACGCAGTGTTTCTATTTGTTAGGAAATAATCCTTGATCCAACTCTTCATGTAGCTAACAAAGGTTGGATTAAGAGGAGCTTCCTATCAAACGTGAAAGACTTAGGGGAGTTGAATATCACCATATTTGAAACCCTAATAACAACCGGAGCATGGTCCGATGTAACCCTACGGTAAACTTGCATTAAAGCTTCAGATGCCCAAGCGGCAGATGTAAAAAAATAATCCAACCGGACTAGCTTCTTATGAGGACAAGAAAAAAAGGTGTATCCTGGATCCTGCACATGATGGGGGGCCCAGACATCCACCAGCCCATGATCCATAAGCAAAGACCTCAGTGCCCTAAACACTTTAGGCTTACGACCCTTACAGTCCTGTCTACCCAGCTGAAGTGTGTTACCAGACAGATTAATGTTCATGTCCCCACATACTACTAATGGAGAGGGCCAAAGTGCTAGCTCGCCATTTAGATATTCCAAAACCGTGTCCTCGTCGAAATTGGACCCATAAACTGTACATAAAGTAAATCTTGCTTCCCCAACTAAGCACTCCAAAATAGCCCACCTCCCCTGCTTATCTACCATTTGCCGCCATGGGACCACTACAGAGGGTCTAGCTAATATTGCTACCCCTCTAGCTGTATTAGATTGTTTAGAAGCAGCCAATAGGCTAAACCCCAGATCTGTTAAACTCTGCCGCTTGAGCCATGGGAGATGAGTCTCCTGTATACAAACTATATCTGGGTTAATGACCCTGAGATCAGACTTAACTCTCTTCCTTTTATCATAGCCATTAAGCCCACATACGTTGAAAGAGCATATCCGTAAGCCCAAGTTAGCCATACATAAATCTTCAGAATTTGCATTTGAAATATTACGATCTGAAAATCAATAACAATCATCTTACATGGAAACATGAAACTATGGAACATTTTTTCCCCCTTTTTTCCCTCCCAGGCCTCCCAACCCCCAGAATCCCTCCCTCTACCTCCTCCATACATCAAACCCCCAGACCCCCAACACCCCTCCCCACCCCTACCCCCTTTACGTGGCAAAAGGACCATGGGTTCCTAGCGAAGGAGAGCCGGAGCGCCCCCCACTGAGAGTGAGCCCCTCCCACAGAGCATTTCGATTATGTTCCCCACCTCTAACCCCTTACATTAGATGCAAAAACTCCTTTGCCTGTATTTCTGAAATGAAAAACTTTGTTTGTCCCTTGTGGATCACTTTTAATTGTGCGGGGTTAAGCAGAAATACCTGTGCCCCTTTAGCGAGAAATAAGGACATTAGTCGCCTGGCAAAAATCTGGCCTCACAAAAAAATCAAACCCCCTTGCAGACATTTTTCTATTAGGCTTGGCAAGGTCAAAAACAGCTTCTCGTGCTAAAAAATTATTCATAGAAATCAAGATAGCCCGGGGAATACATTAGCTTGACCAGATTGTGATTTTAGGTGAAATGGGAATCGATGGGCTCTCTGCAGCTCGACCTTCCAATCCCAATGATTCAGTTCTGGGAATGCCTCTGTGAAAAGCTCTATCACAAACTGATTGTGTCCTCGCCTTCTGACCCCTCTGGAATGCCTAATAACCGAAGGTTATTCCTTCTCATACGATTCTCTAAATCGGAGAGCTTCCATGTCACGTCATCTTTCTGATTTTTTAATGCCTCTGTTACGCCCTTCTGTACCACAAGTTCGTCTTCGAGCATAGAGATTCGACCCTCCGCTTCCCCTACCCGAAGACCGATATCTGTGCAAATCTTAGCCATCCTCCTGATGGCGTTCTGAAGTTTGCGACAGGCCCCCTGGGTCCTGGCACTCTCAAATCTAGTCTCAGCGCAATGGGCAGCAATAGTCTGGTAGATCATATCAAGGGTAGTCTCATTCGCAGGGTCTTGGGCCGGATTTATCACAGATGCCACATCTCCTTTATCTACCAAAGACGGGTTGCCTAAGGAAGTTGTAAACGAGTAATCCCAATCCATTGTACCCCCAGTCCCATGACTCCCCCCTGCATTCCCATGTGCTTTAGGTCTGCGGACTGTTCCTATCTGGGATATAGACAGCTTTTCTTGGCCGGTGCTGTCTGTGTCATAGTTAGCCCAGTCTTTACTTAAATCGCCTTCCTCGGATGAGGATGAAGGGTCTGACAATGAAAAGAAATTATCCATTAGATCATTTCTAACAGCACCTTCAGCTTGGTGAAATGCCTGCGGGGCATTTTGCTTAATCACCTTATCTTGTACCTCTTTAACCATTAGGCTGGGAGTTCTGTGTTTGTTCCTCAATGGGATTACAAAGCCGCTGGCCAGAGGATTATTTTTGAAACTGGATTCTTCTCCTGAGGCAGCTCCTAGGGTTAGAAATGTCTTAGAAGTGGCAAGCTCCTCCATATCCCCCAGGCTCTCCTTGGGCTGCCCACCGAGTGCCCTTGTAATATCAAGTGTGGTAACATCTATAGGTTCTATAGATTTAGCTGCAGGGTTTATGTCTGGACATCGGGCCGCCACGTCAACATCAGGCACAGCAAAAGCCACCACAACAGGTATAGTCTCACTTGAAGATGCTGCCTTAACATTAATTTTCAGGTTCTCTGCTCCCTGGGGAACCTTCTTACTCTTGATAGACTGGGCTTTTAAAAATCGAGGGTACTGTTTGTTTACCTAGGGACAACGCTGTATTTACATTAGACTCTGAATGGTTGCTGCTGCTACCACGGCTGAAATTGTCCGCGTTTCCCGCATTTAATCTCTCATTAGCGAGAGTAGAAAGCCCGCTGTTGCTGCTGCTATCGCCGCCACCGCGCCGTGGCCCTTCACCACCTTGGGAGCTTGTTTCGGCGCCATTCCGCTGTCCAGAGCGAAACACCAAGATGAAGGGAGAGGCGCCGCCAGCTAATAGCGTCCAATCCGAGACAAATGCAGAACCCGAGTCAGGTCCTTCCTAGGTGCAGACACCAGCCACCAAATCATCCCTGGCGCTTCTCCATCTGAACGCTTAAAGCATAATCACTCAGCTGCCGAGGCCAAAACACCGTGGGAGGGTATCTCAGAGAGAGCTCTCACGCCAGCTCACTCGGCCGTCTGACCGACTGCCACCTTGCCGCCTCCATCAGCAGCAATCAAGGGGATATTCAATATCAAGATCCATTTAAGAAAGAATGCTAGGAAGTCCAAGAGCCATTAGGGATTGAGAGAATCACAGGCCTGTACATCAATGTGCACTTTGAACGAACTATTTATTGGATTTCCAATTGTTTGAAAATCATGTGTAATGTCTGGAGGTAATCAATTTTCAGTTGGAGAAGGTTAAATTGTTTATCTGTGTCAAGCATTTCAGTTGCACTTTATATTTATAGGATCTTTAGATTAAGCACCTCACGGAGTTATTGCTTACTTAGGCACCAGTTTAGGATTTCTAGGTACCAAGAGATTGTATCTTCAAAAAAACATAGGGATGTCAACATTAAATAATCAATCTAAATACTTTACAATCTCAGTGTTCAAGCGCTTTCCAATTCAATTTTTTATTCAGCCTTATGTATTGTCTAATATTATCAAGCTATTTATGCAGATTGTCCGTTTATATTTATTAGTACTAAGGGGGTTGACTCAGAAATCAGATCAGGAAATGCACAGATACACTTTAGTCTGACCTCTCTTTTTTATCAGTAATGACAACTAGACAGCAGGCAACCCGAGAGGGGGTAAGAATTCTCTCCTTTAATCCTAACGGTGTGAATAATAAAACTAAAGCACAGGCTGTTGAAGAACGGCTGAAAGGATACACCACAGATATCGTCCTCCTACAGGAGACCCACTATGTAGTTAAGAGAAAACTTTCTGTTAATATGTTTCAGCAGTGGACGGGGAGTTGCTATCTGTCTTCAACAGGCTGCGCGCACAGAGGAGTAGCTATTTTCTTTAGTAAATGCTTCCCTTTTCAGGTCACATACTCACAGACTCACAGACGGATAAAGATGGTAGGTGGGTAATAGTTAATGGGACATTTAAAAATATTAAGATCACTATAGCGACAATTTATGCCCCAATAGAGGATAATCCCGCTCCTTTGACGGATCTCCACCAAGCATTTCTACTATTTACAGAATCCAGGTTTAGATGCTTTGTCATGGTCTAGGAAACAAAAAAATAAGGGTAGGAGATGCGTTAAAGGACTGTAGGACAAATTTAAATGTGATAGACTCATTTTTTTTTAAAACAGACGTTTATTAATTTTCATGTAAAATCAATCACATCCCCGCCGCCCAATGCCTGGGCAAACACAGGGATCAAAAAAAAATAAAAAATACCATCAGCAGTCCAACAATCGCAGCCTAGACCCATATCTAACATTCCATAAGATATCCACATTACCCTGCCGCCCACCATACATGTGCCCTCCAATACAACATAGTGGAACATCAGTCCCCCCACCCTCTCCCCTCTGTTACTCAAAAACATCCCCAACAATACACCCCCAACCACCCACCCAAGCATGTCGCCAGCTACTAAATTATTCACTAAACCAGATGTACCTCGCAGTCCACCTCCCACGCTCTGTATTATACGGGACACAGCAATGAGTCGGACAAGAACATCGGGAAAAATCATCCCTCCTGATCCCACGAGCCAGGCATCTCCCCGCGTTCCACCCTCTCCCCTGCGGTGAAGGGTCGCTCAAGTGCCCCCTGCCACGTCCCTCTCCTCCGAACCCTCCGCACCATCATCTGGAGGGTGTTTCAGCAACTCCAGAAGTGCCACCCATGCTTGTGCCATTTCCTGAGACTTCTCACTGCCACTACGCCGGGCCACCTATAACCTATAGTTCCCTTCACTCTCAGCCCACTTCACCATCTCTCTGTTCCACCTCACCAAACTAGGATTCTGCCTCGCCTTCCAATTGGAGGTAAGCTCTCGCTTAGCCAGGATCAACCCCAGATCTATAAACCGGCTAGTAAACTTGGTCTTAGCGGTGTGCGGAAACCAATGTAACAAGCAGAGTCCAGGTGACATCACTAGCTCTCTCTCTGTCACAGTCAGCAGGGCAGTCATCACCTCCTGCCAAAAGTCTCCCATCCGCAGGCAGTCCCAGAGCATGTGCAGAAGGTTCGTCCCACTCTGAGCGCAACGGGGGCAGTCACCCGACCCCCCCAAAGTACTCAGCAATTTTACCGGGGTGAGATAGGCCCTATGAAAGATATAGAATTGGATGAGTTGGAACCTTGCATTCCGAGAACATTTCCACGGCCGCTCCACAATCGCCTCCCAAGACTTTTCTGCAAAGGATTCCCCTAGATCCGCCTCCCACTTGAGACGCAGCACCGTCAGCGGTTTGCGCATGTCGCTCATGATACGACGGTAAAGGAAGGTCACCGCTTTAAAAGTACCCGCTACCATCACCACATATTGGCAAGCGAGAGACGTATCCGGCTCCCCCAGCCCACTGCGCCAATGCTTCCTGATGGCTGCAGACAGCGCAGCATGCAAAAGAAAGTCCCCCCGCGGTAGATCATGGCACTCACAGAGGTCTTGAAAGGGAAGAAGACCGCTGTCCTCATAGAGATCACCTATGGCCGTGACTCCCGCTTCCTCCCAGGCCAGCAGCTGACTCCAGTCTCCCCCATGTGGCAGCGCCTCACACATCCGCAACGGGATCTCAGGAGCATAAGGGGTCCCCCCATGTGTCCTCCTAATCAAACGTGCCCAACACTGGCAGATCGTTCTCAACTCCGGTAGCATCAGGGTACCTCTCAATGGCGCCCGCAGCAGCACGCAGGACAGAAGGTGCCAACTTGGATCCGACCCGTCTTGTTCCTCCGGTCACCTAATGTGACCCGCCACCCATTTCGTGAACCACTGAAGTTGCGCAGCATGATAGTAAGCCTCAAAGTCTGGCAGCGCGAGGCCCCCCTCCGCCCTAGGCCTTTGCAGAGTGGCTAACGCCGCCCTCCGTCGGCCAGTTCCCCAGAGAAACCCTGTAATAAAAGTGTTCAGTTGTGCAAAGCCAAAGAGCCTGCTCGGAATCCAAATGGGGAGGGTCCCAAAATAATAAAGAAACTGAAGATGATAATTTTCACCAAAGCAACCCTGCCAGCAAAATTTGATAGACTCATGGTGGTTTAGATATCCAGAAAGAAAAGAATACTCATGTTATTCAGCAAAATACAACTCTGCTGCTAGATTGGATTTTTTTTTTGTTCTCCAGGGACCTATCACAGGCTAATTGCATATATATACAAAACAGCTTTTCAGATAATGCACAGTTAAAATTAGAATACGAGGTATTGTTAGAAACTCAAATATCCGAAATGGACATTCAATAGAATTCTCCTGGAGGACGAAGGCTGGTGTGAGAAAATCCATGCAGAGATAGAGGGCTATTTTCAGATTAATGGAGATACAGCCTCACTGGCGAATGTATGGGAGTCATTTAAGGCGACTATACGTGGGATTATATCATCCAAGCAGAATGCCACGACAAAGGCACAGATGATAGCGAGAAATCACCTTGAGGCAAAGGTTAAGCATGCAAACGAGCGATACCCGAGGGATAAAAGCAATAGGAACAAACAGGCATTAGGACAGGGGCATCAGGAGATGCAAGAATATTACTATGCTAAAGATTACACTGCTAATTTGGCCTACCTACAGAAGGTCTACGAAGAGAGCGAGTTTACAAGCAAGTTTCTAGCCTTGCAAACAAAGGATAAACAAGCTCAGAACAGAGTTCTTGCAGTAAGTGATAAACTCACTAAGATCGTATTACAGACAAAAACATAGTACAAAGTGAGTTTGTCAGGCATTATGAGTCTATTTATTCCAAAGGGCAAGAAGTGGATAGCACAAAGCTAGATTCTTTTGTTAGTAGATTAGAAGGTCCAAATCTAAGCTCAGATCAGTCCTCAAGTCTAATGGCCAATGTGACGATACAAGAAATAGAAGGAGTGGTTCGAACTATGGCCAATGGCAAAGCTTGCGGGGAAGATGGGATCCCAATTGAGTTTAAAAAAAGTTTAGCATAAGTCTGAATAAGGAACTTGTGCTACTGGCCAATCATATTTTGCGAGGCGGGGAAATACCATCTTCTTTTAGAACAGCAGTGGTAGTTAGCTTTTTAAAAAAAAGATAAAGACAAGGAAGATATAAACTCCTACAGACCCATTAGCTTCTTGAATTCTGATTAGGCCTGGGCCAAAATTCCGTTCAGTTCGCGGAAATTGCGATATTTTGGCATTTTCGCGTTCCGCGGAAAGCGCGAAAATGTCAAAATTTCCGCATTCCGCAGCTTAGCGATAATTTCTTTCTTGCTCGCGCTGTAAAATAATACATTCTCGCGCGCGCGCGATCGCCTTACCTGAATCCCTGCGTTCTCCGACAAGTTTTCTTGACCCGGTCGCGTTCTCCACGAGATGTTGGATTTTGGTAGCCATTTTGCGCTGTCTCGCGAGAGTTCGCGGCCGCATTAATGTCATTTTTCACGCGATCACGTCATTTGTCTCGCGATCACGTCTTTCTTCTCGCGATCATGCACCGCGCGAGTATGAGAAGATTGAGATCTCGAACATGTCATTCTACATCGCGAGCCAGAGGATGAGGACGCGGGCACGTGAAATCGAACGCGAACAGGAGAAAGAGACCGCGAACACGTCATATCCAACGCGACAGGGACAAAGAAGAGAACGCGATCATATCGTTTTCGACACGCCGGCGGAAGTAATGTGAAGCTCGAGAACTCAACAACGTCAAATTTACATTTTGGAGAGGAATATCGGCTCTAGCAGCATGAAACCATCTGCAAATACTGATTTTGGATGAAAAGAACTCCTTACATTGACATTTGGCTTTCCTTTTTGTGCAAGGAGTCATTTTTTTACAAGGTGGAGAGAGGGAGGAAGTGACACAGAATCTCCAACTTCCTTTTCCTGTCCAGCAGGCTCCTCCCAGTGCTTTGTCCATCTCCTGCTCATTCTGCCTTTGGATTTGGAGCTGGAAAGATCACTCTTTTTGTCTGCTGCATCATTGCAATTGGATTTCAGGATTTTTGGAATAGGATATTTTACAAGTAAGTGGTTGTTGTGTTTGA
Source organism: Triturus cristatus (assembly GCF_964204655.1). NCBI lineage: Eukaryota > Metazoa > Chordata > Amphibia > Caudata > Salamandridae > Triturus > Triturus cristatus. The sequence continues at coordinate 1,416,150,146 of NC_140589.1, forward strand.
TTGTGGGCATTGCAGTTGTTGTGTAACTACAATTTATTTTTGATAATTAATTAATTATCATCATTCCTTTTTTATTTTTTTTATTTTGTGGGTTTTAGTAGTAGGCCCGAGCTAGCCATGGGCATGGCCTCATGGGTGTGTGTGTGCATGATGAAGCAACTGTTCCTTTTGTTTTTTGAATATATTTCATTTTCAAGCACATTTAGGGCATGGATGGCATTGGATTGAGTTGGGGAAGTGTGTTTTTTGGGGTGGCCTTTGTGATGTTGCTGGGCCTGGCCATGTGGCTGGTGGCCATTTTGAGGCCTAGGCCTGCTAGCTTGCCTGGCCTTGTGTGCCAACAGGCCTGCTTTCATCCACTAGGACCAGAGCAGGTAGCCACAGCTTTAGTAATCTACTGTTTGCTGTGTGCTCTGTTGAATTTAGACATCATTTAGGGCATGGATGGCATTGGATTGAATTGGGGAAGTGTGTTTTTTGGGGTGGCCTTGCTGATGTTGTTGGGCCTGGCCATGTGGCTGGTGGCCATTTTGAGGCCTAGGCCTGCAAGCTTGCCTGGCCTTGTCTGCCAACAGGCCTGCTTTCATCCACTAGGACCAGAGCAGGTAGCCACAGCTTTATAAATCTACTGTTTTCTGTGTGCTCTGTTGAATTTAGACATCATTTAGGGCATGGATGGCATTGGATTGAGTTGGGGAAGTGTGTTTTTTGGGGTGGCCTTGCTGATGTTGTTGGGCCTGGCCATGTGGCTGGTGGCCATTTTGAGGCCTAGGCCTGCAAGCTTGCCTGGCCTTGTCTGCCAACAGGCCTGCTTTCATCCACTAGGACCAGAGCAGGTAGCCACAGCTTTAGTAATCTACTGTTTTCTGTGTGCTCTGTTGAATTTAGACATCATTTAGGGCATGGATGGCATTGGATTGAGTTGGGGAAGTGTGTTTTTTGGGGTGGCCTTGCTGATGTTGTTGGGCCTGGCCATGTGGCTGGTGGCCATTTTGAGGCCTAGGCCTGCAAGCTTGCCTGGCCTTGTCTGCCAACAGGCCTGCTTTCATCCACAAGGACCAGAGCAGGTAGCCACAGCTTTAGTAATCTACTGTTTTCTGTGTGCTCTGTTGAATTTAGACATCATTTAGGGCATGGATGGCATTGGATTGAGTTGGGGAAGTGTGTTTTTTGGGGTGGCCTTGCTGATGTTGTTGGGCCTGGCCATGTGGCTGGTGGCCATTTTGAGGCCTAGGCCTGCAAGCTTGCCTGGCCTTGTCTGCCAACAGGCCTGCTTTCATCCACTAGGACCAGAGCAGGTAGCCACAGCTTTAGTAATCTACTGTTTTCTGTGTGCTCTGTTGAATTTAGACATCATTTAGGGCATGGATGGCATTGGATTGAGTTGGGGAAGTGTGTTTTTTGGGGTGGCCTTGCTGATGTTGTTGGGCCTGGCCATGTGGCTGGTGGCCATTTTGAGGCCTAGGCCTGCAAGCTTGCCTGGCCTTGTCTGCCAACAGGCCTGCTTTCATCCACTAGGACCAGAGCAGGTAGCCACAGCTTTAGTAATCTACTGTTTTCTGTGTGCTCTGTTGAATTTAGACATCATTTAGGGCATGGATGGCATTGGATTGAGTTGGGGAAGTGTGTTTTTTGGGGTGGCCTTGCTGATGTTGTTGTGCCTGGCCATGTGGCTGGTGGCCATTTTGAGGCCTAGGCCTGCAAGCTTGCCTGACCTTGTCTGCCAACAGGCCTGCTTTCATCCACTAGGACCAGAGCAGGTAGCCACAGCTTTATTAATCTACTGTTTTCTGTGTGCTCTGTTGAATTTAGACATCATTTAGGGCATGGATGGCATTGGATTGAGTTGGGGAAGTGTGTTTTTTGGGGTGGCCTTGCTGATGTTGTTGGGCCTGGCCATGTGGCTGGTGGCCATTTTGAGGCCTAGGCCTGCAAGCTTGCCTGGCCTTGTCTGCCAACAGGCCTGCTTTCATCCACTAGGACCAGAGCAGGTAGCCACAGCTTTAGTAATCTACTGTTTTTTGTGTGCACTGTTGAATTTAGACATCATTTAGGGCATGGATGGCATTGGATTGAGTTGGGGAAGTGTGTTTTTTGGGGTGGCCTTGCTGATGTTGTTGGGCCTGGCCATGTGGCTGGTGGCCATTTTGAGGCCTAGGCCTGCAAGCTTGCCTGGCCTTGTCTGCCAACAGGCCTGCTTTCATCCACTAGGACCAGAGCAGGTAGCCACAGCTTTAGTAATCTACTGTTTTCTGTGTGCTCTGTTGAATTTAGACGTCATTTAGGGCATGGATGGCATTGGATTGAGTTGGGGAAGTGTGTTTTTTGGGGTGGCCTTGCTGATGTTGTTGGGCCTGGCCATGTGGCTGGTGGCCATTTTGAGGCCTAGGCCTGCAAGCTTGCCTGGCCTTGTCTGCCAACAGACCTGCTTTCATCCACTAGGACCAGAGCAGGTAGCCACAGCTTTAGTAATCTACTGTTTTCTGTGTGCTCTGTTGAATTTAGACATCATTTAGGGCATGGATGGCATTGGATTGAGTTGGGGAAGTGTGTTTTTTGGGGTGGCCTTGCTAATGTTGTTGGGCCTGTCCATGTGGCTGGTGGCCATTTTGAGGCCTAGGCCTGCAAGCTTGCCTGGCCTTGTCTGCCAACAGGCCTGCTTTCATCCACTAGGACCAGAGCAGGTAGCCACAGCTTTATTAATCTACTGTTTTCTGTGTGCTCTGTTGAATTTAGACATCATTTAGGGCATGGATGGCATTGCATTGAGTTGGGGACATGTGTTTCTTTGGGGTGGCCTTGCTGATGTTGTTGGGCCTGGCCATGTGGCTGGTGGCCATTTTGAGGCCTAGGCCTGCAAGCTTGCCTGGCCTTGTCTGCCAACAGGCCTGCTTTCATCCACTAGGACCAGAGCAGGTAGCCACAGCTTTAGTAATCTACTGTATTCTGTGTGCTCTGTTGAATTTAGACATCATTTAGGGCATGGATGGAATTGGATTGAGTTGGGGAAGTGTGTTTTTTGGGGTGGCCTTGCTGATGTTGTTGGGCCTGGCCATGTGGTTGGTGGCCATTTTGAGGCCTAGGCCTGCAAGCTTGCCTGGCCTTGTCTGCCAACAGGCCTGCTTTCATCCACTAGGACCAGAGCAGGTAGCCACAGCTTTAGTAATCTACTGTTTTCTGTGTGCTCTGTTGAATTTAGACATCATTTAGGGCATGGATGGCATTGGATTGAGTTGGGGGAAGTGTGTTTTTTGGGGTGGCCTTGCTGATGGTGTTGGGCCTGGCCATGTGGCTGGTGGCCATTTTGAGGCCTAGGCCTGCAAGCTTGCCTGGCCTTGTCTGCCAACAGGCCTGCTTTCATCCACTAGGGCCAGAGCAGGTAGCCACATCTTTAGTAATCTACTGTTTTCTGTGTGCTCTGTTGAATTTAGACATCATTTAGGGCATGGATGGCATTGCATTGAGTTGGGGACATGTGTTTTTTTGGGGTGTGCTTTCTGATGTTGGTTGTCTTAAAGACATGCTTTTGTTGTGTGTGTCTGGTGAGTGTTGGTGTGCGATGCATGCTCCCTGCAGACCTTTTTGGGGCCTGTGAATGTTCGTATTTGCATTTTGTTGCATTAAAAAGGCAGAGCAGTGTGCTTCAGCATGCATCCTTTACCTGACTTTCATAGGCCTTTTGTCAGCTCCTGGTGTTTCCCGGGCCCCCTGCTTGTTAGTGATTTGTGAGTGTCCATGTGGCTGGTGGCCTTTTTTTGTGTTGGGAGTTATTAGTGTCCTGCTTTTGCCATATAGGCCTGCATGGTTTTCCTATTGGCTTACTGCTTCCATCCATCCACCCCCTTTGCCAGCAGCAGCTCCATGGATGCTGAGATGCTCAAATAATGCAATGGTCTACCCCACTTCCATTAGTTTTTTATTTTGTTGTTTATTATTAACTTTCCTATCCTTCCTGAGAGTGTAGTGTGTGGCTGTACACAGTACAAGTAGTATAACATAGCTCTAGTTAAAAAAAATAGTCATAAATGGCTAGACTATCTTTTGTTTGCACTAGTACAGTACTAAGTAACTGAACCACAAAAACAAATGCAACAGTTCACTGATGTTCTTCTCCTGTCTTCTTTGCTTTTAGGTGCACAAAAGACAGAGTAGGAGGTGTCATCGGCATCACCTGGCTACCCATTGTACTGCCAGCCAGACAGAAGTCTGCTGCGCATCACGCCCACGTGTGACCAGAACTTGTTGTGCATCTGCCTCCTGCCTGACATCTGAAGAAGATGGCCCCAAAGAAAGGTACCAGGTCCAGTACCAAGAAAGTTGCCGGTGAGAAGAAGGAACAGAAAAAGGAAGTGCCATTAACCACGACTGGTGGTGTGCCGGCCAATGTTTTTTTTGGCACCAAAGCGTTGTCCGGGAACCAATCTGGGAGCAGCACAGCGGTCCAACCCCACCAACCTAATCCCAAGGGCTTTAGTGTCGCAGAGGTAGCCAGTCTACTAACGAGCAGCGATGTTGAAGAAATGTCATTACCGCAAAGTAGTACTCAATCAAGTTCAACGCAGGCGCAAACTCAGCAGATCAGTGTCAAGCCGCCGCAACCAGAACAGCAGCAGCCGCCGCAACCAGAACAGCAGCAGCCGCCGCAACCAGAACAGCAGCAGCCGCCGCAACCAGAACAGCAGCAGCCGCCGCAACCAGAACAGCAGCAGCCGCCGCAACCAGAACAGCAGCAGCCGCCGCAACAGCCCACCATATTAGTTGTTGCTCCTGACGTAGGGGCATTTCAGGAAATCGAGCTTCCTGCAGACAAAGTGGAGCGAAGTCAAACCACTGTTTCAGAAGATCAATTGTCTTCCAGACCACCAGCAAGTTAAAGGAGGCTTAGTCCATCATCTTCTTCTTCAAGCCCCGCTTCTGATGATCGTGATGACACTTGGGTCCCACCAGCTCGGTCTGAGAGTGAAGTACGCCACAAGACATTGCTTCTGAAAAGGAAGGTCCCAGAAAAACTTAGAGTTATGGAGGTAGATGTAGAAGAGGGGGGTGATGATGTTGATGAAGACAAGCCAGTCATCACGCACATTACTCCCGCCCCAAAGGGATTGGAGACCGACATTCTCACCCTATCCAGAAAGGCTGCTACTGAGCGGGATGTAGCACGGATCTCACCAACACTGGTTACACCCCCACTACCTCCAGCTGCCATATTTTCCAAGGCCCGGCAGGGACCTACATCCAGCTCAACCATCTCAGTAGGAAGTGGTAGTAAAAGTCACAGTGTAGGTGGACAGGGTCACATATTTTCAAGCACCCCCTCAAGTTCATCTGGTGTTGAAAGTGGCACATCCAGCAGTGCCAGAAAGTTCTCCTCCTCAGTTTGGGACTTCTTTTCTGTTAGCGCCAAGGAGGAGAACGTTGCTATATGCGCAATTTGTCGGCAAGGTGTTCGGCGTGGTAAGCTTGGTACAAACTATGGTACCGGAGGACAAGCAAGTCATCTAAAAATACACCACAATATCGTGTGGGAGGATCACCTACGTAAGTTAAAAGAAAGTAGAAAAACTAAACCCTTTGAAGTTGGTCAGGAATCAGGGAGCGATATTATTGTGGTGGCAGGTGAAGAACAGGGAGGCATTTCTAGCCCTGTCTCCAGTAGTGCAGTCACTGCAGTGGTAATGCCCACATCCTCCTCAGTAACATCAGAGTGGCACCGCAGTAAGAGCCATACTCAGAGTGTGGGTGAGACACCAAGGCGACCGGCGAGTCCCTCAATGAGACAATCTGTGTCGTTGAGCCTTAGTGGGTTAATGAAAACAGCACCACTAAGGAAAGTAAGCCAGCCTACCATTGACAGCATGTTTAGGTTGGAGGGGCAGTTCCAACGCAACCACCCAACAGCACGATTGTACAATGCGAAAAGCTGGCTAAAATGTTAGCGCTGGACCTTCTTCCTTTTTCATTTGTGGAAGGGGTGGGTTTCCTTGAATTTGTGTCTGCCATCTGCCCGAAATGGAAAGTTCCCAGCCGGTCCGATTTCGCAAGAATTGCTGTTCCGGCACTACATCATGATGTGCTGGAATTGGTTGGTCATGGTTTGTGGCAGAGTGCTGTGCACAATATCCACCTGACAACAGACATGTGGAGCAGTTGCCAAGCCACAGATTACATGTGCATCACTGCACACTGGATCTCTTTTGTGGGGGTTAGAGATCAACTATCTGCACGAGGTGTTGTTGACACAGCTGCGGTTTTTGAAGGTACTCGGAAACATGCAACTGTAGCCATGTTCGCCATGGAGAAATCTCATACGGCTGAAAACATTTTAGAAGAGTTTCGCACCAAGGTTTTGGAATGGCTGCGGCCCAGAGGGCTTGGTATTGGCTTTGTTGCCACAGACAATGGCAGTAATGTACTGAAGGCCATGGAACTTGGTTCCTATTTCAGGGTTCCGTGTTTGGCACACTGCATAAACATTATAGTGCAAGACTTTCTGAAAAAAGAACCCATAGTAAGCAATTTACTGGCCATCTGCCGAAGAATATGCACTCATTTCAGCCATTCTTTCAAAGCTCGGAAGCAGCTGAGGATCATCCAACGTGAACTTAGGATGCCAGTCAAGGCATTCATCCAGGAGGTGGCAACACGTTGGAACTCAACGTATTACATGCTTGATCGTCTGTACGAACAGCACAGGTCACTCAATGAATATGTCTGGTACAGAAGCAGTGATGCTAGTGTTAAAGGCATGACCCTTCAGAGGGAGCAATGGACCCTAATTCAATGACTGACTGAGATGCTGTCTCCTTTTGAGGTCTTCACACGTGAAGTCAGCAAGGAGGACTGTACAATGGGCCAAGCTATCCCATTGTTGCAAATGCTAGAGCATGAGCTGAATAATGTGTCTGAATCCTACAAAGGTGTAGAGGACAGAAGGCAAGCCCATGACTTGAAGGAGAGCTTATCCAGGCGCTTATCAGAAAATGTAAGGATACAAAATAAAATTTTGTCACAAGAACATTACATTTGTGCCACAATTCTGGATCCACGTGCAAAATTAGGACTATTCCTTTCTTTTACCGACAATGATGTTGCCCGCTACAAAAGTTGTATAGCTGAAGCAGCCATCAAGTTTGAAAACGAAGGGCTGCTAATTAAAAGCCCACCACATCAACCCACAACAAGTACTGATACTGAAGCAGGCCATGCAGAATCAAGTGCAACTTCGTCGGCTGAGGGCAGTGCGGTTGGCTCACAATCGCAACACTCACCATCACCATCGACTACAAAAACAATAACTGGATCATTCGGCCGAGTACAATCATTATCAGATTGGTATGTAAAGATGGGCCTTAAGCACAGTGCTGATGCACAGAAAAAACAGCACAAAAGCTTACCAGCAGCAACCCTGAACATTGAGCGGATGGTCCAGGCCTATCTGGACGACCCAACAGAGGTGTACGTTGATCAAAACCCAGTGCAGTATTGGTATAGGAAAAGGTCTGATTGGCCACAGCTTAGCAGGCTGGCGATAAGCTATCTGGCTTGCCCTGTCGCAAGTGTCTCTTCCGAACGTGTTTTCAGTGCTGCTGGTTCCATTGTAACCTTGAGAAGGACCAGTCTATCTCCCAAAAACGTGGAGAGGTTAACAATGATCAAAATGAATCAGCACTTCATACCACCGAATTACACAATGCATGAATCAACAGAGAAAGATGAGGACAGCGGCTCAGGTGACGGAAGTATTGTGTCAGATGATTACCTACTACTGGAAGATCCCCCAGAGTTTGAGGACGAGCTATACTTCCCTGACAATTAGGCTCGCACTTACTGTCTTCCTCCCTTTTTCCCCCCTTTGTTTGTGTCTGTCGTTCCCGTTATAAACTTGTGAATCACAACAAATGCATTATCACCGTCTTCTACTCTTCTAATTTAAGATACAAGTTTCAGGTGTCTGCCATTTGACACTACAGTCCTCAGAATCCAGCTCCTCCGCTCGATCATACTGCATCTACTGGTCAATTCCATTTCCCTCATGAATGATGAGTGGATGATGGTAACAACAAATTCAAACTTTCCTCGTCCTTCCAAAACAAGTAGACCATGAATCTGATGACTTCTATAGCTATCCTCCTTCAGAGCCGAGAGAGACTGGCCATTAACTGAAAATAAGATGCAACAGGTAATGATTGATGCCATGCATTGGCCGCAGAATGGCAGACTGAATGATGTAGATTTTGTTGTGTGTGTTGCGCATGAATTGATGTAATTGTGCACTGCCACTAATCAACTTTCTACAGAACACACTAATTTTCCCCTTCTTGCAAACAAGAAATGTGTACTTCTCCTGCATCTTGGTGATACATTGCTTTTAATTCCATACAGGAAGGGGACTCACTCAATCTGCGCAATGCAAATGACTGTGACTTAACAGCACCGTCCATCATGATGATGGCGAAAGAGACGGCCTGCAGCGTTAACGAGATGAGATGCAACAGGTAATGATTGATGCCATGCATTGGCCGCAGAATGGCAGACTGAATGATGTAGATTTTGTTGTGTGTGTTGCGCATGAATTGATGTAATTGTGCACTGCCACTAATCAACTTTCTACAGAACACACTAATTTTCCCCTTCTTGCAAACAAGAAATGTGTACTTCTCCTGCATCTTGGTGATACATTGCTTTTAATTCAATAGAGGAAGGGGACTCACTCAATCTGCGCAATGCAAATGACTGTGACTTAACAGCACCGTCCATCATGATGATGGCGAAAGAGACGGCCCGTTAACTTAAGATGAGAAGGAACAGGTAATGAATGATGACAATTAATGGCATGCATTGGACACCTGACTCTGAGCTATTGGTCTTTGTGTTTGCGTTGTTTGTTGTGCACAAAGTGATGTCAAAGTGTACTAGTAGTAATCTATCTTTCTGTACACAATAAAGAATGACTCAAGTCAGTAATATTTATATTTCTACTCTGGGTGATTCATAAAAATTATACTTATACTGCAGGCCGATCTTCAGTCAGTAAAAGTATCAGAGATGATGATGAAGTCAGGAGGAGGATGTTTCAGGAGTGGCATAAAACGGAAAAGCCTAAAGGTAAACACGTCAACAACAACCACAGCAGACCCAAATGTCTGTGTAGAAGTTGAATAGAGTGTAGCGGTGGGATGACTGCAGAGCATTGATTTTACTAACTTTAACTGTAAAATGCTATGTTTGGAATGGATAATGTGCTTTGCGTTTGTCCAACTCTTTGAGAGAAAAAAAAAGGACTCTAAAGTGTTAACGTAGGATGTGCTAATGGTAAGCACTGTGGGCCTGATCTCTCCTGTTACTGTTGAAGGTCAATGCTGGAAACAGACTAGAGTAGAGATGATGCATATGCATACATGCCACCTCGGAAAGTGTTCTTGTTGCACTACACCATCACTTGTGCATTTGTTTTCACTTTCTTTCTCAATATCCCCTTTGGTTTTCAATCTAAAATTACAGGCCGGGCCTTGGCCAAAACTTTGTAAAACATTACAATGCATATTAATTACCTTACCAATCAATCACCTTTTTTTTCCAGCCGGGCAGTGGCGAGTGGCGCGGCGACACACCCAAGATTGATGGACGAGAGGAGCAAGAGGAATGCCTAGATGCAAAAAACCAGTCCACATGTTTTGACCAGGATGAGACAGTAACAGTATCCACTTTTAACTTCTTTTAAATAATTTGATTAATATCTTGTATACAATCTTTACAACAGTGTGTTCTTGGAGTTGTTATTGTCAATCATCCTTACGTTTGCTCTGTGTTTACGATTCTTCACTACCAATATTTAAAATTTCTATTTGCTATCTGTTAAAGTATTAAGGCCGGAACAGAACAAGAAATAGAAGTGTATGTAATCCGGGTCTCATCATCATGCATGCATTGCCTTTTTCTCCCTTAACATATGGAATGGATATGGTATGGTAGTCTTCAATGATTGTCGTTTGTTTGTCTATGTATGCATACTGTTTTTCTATGTCAAACCTTTCCCAAAATCCCCCTTCCCATCCATTCAACAAACCCTAACCCTCTTCCCCCGGGCTGTGTGACTTATTGTCGAGGTGTAACTAAATTAAATGTACACCAATACTTAATCACACACTTGCTGGGGCGGATGTGGTGAAAGCAACACTACTTCAATTTCAATGCAGAGCGATGATCTTCTTCTGCTTGCCCACCCATGAGTAGGATATTTCAGAGGTTATTTTATTTAACAAAGGAACATATACCTCAGCATGAATTGCCGGCATTGATTGGATTTGTTTGTTGTCATTCCTCATATACAGCACTAACTGTTAGACTGTAGGCATAGTCAAGTGACCCGAGTCGACAAAACTATAGTTTGTAACTCTGTCTAGTAGGCTATCCTCATAATAACCACCATTCAGTTTTTTTGTCAATTATTTGAGCATATAATTGTTGCTCGGTAAATTCTGTGATGTACTTCATTCAACTACTCCTCTAACAGTCTCTCAAAGGCGATTGACTATCTCCTTTTCTTTTTTTGGAAATGCTGCCACCCTGCCAGTGTATACTACTACTACTACTATACTACCACCACCCCAATCATGGCATGTATGAAAAAGGAAACCATCTTCACCATGCAGCCAGTGCTGTGCCACAGTTGGACATAAACATCAAGCACCGGTAAGAGAGAAGTTTGGGGGAGGCAGAATTAATAATGGACATGTTGTCAATGATTTAATTTTCAAACACCACTCCAAAGAATGCATAGACTAGAGGACAGACTGAAAGTACTAGAAGGACCAGTCAATGAGTGAGGTGTGTCGCATCTATCTGTTTGTGTCTTATACAGTCAGCAAATTATTGAAATCAAACACAGGCTATGGGCGGCCATGCACCAGCAAGGAAACAGTGTGATGTAAAACAGTTACCCCACCTACAAAACATTAACAACATTGCATGTAATATAGAAAAATATATTTAATTTACCCTAACAAATAAACTAAACCCACAAAAGCTGACCCACCCACCTCCCTAACCCCAACCACTGTCCACAGTAGAAAAAAGTCAAACGCCAAACGAGTAAAGAACAGGAATTAAAAAAGGGGCAGTGACAGGGACTAACTGGTGGGGCGGGACTGGAGGAGGACACGCATCTGGCGCATCTCGTCCTCTAAATGGGCGACGCGGCGTCTAAGGCCGCGGCAGTTGCAGCCACAGTGGGGGGGGGCACCGGAGATGACACGGTGGCGGCGGGCAGCCGCCAGGCGGTGGCGCCGTAACGCTGGAGGGCGGTGGCTGGGGCCCGGGGCACTGGAGGAGGCTTCAATAGCTGCTGCAGTCTCCTCCTCCTCCTCGGCTAGGACCACCAGCCGCCGGTATTCATGCTGGATTGCCTCCAGCTTCCGGCGCCGTGCCTTGGCAGCCAACTCCTTCCGGTTGAGTTTCGGAGTTGCTGTGTATCAAAAAGAAAAAAACAAGACAATTGTAAAATATAGTCTTAATAAAACAGTAGGACAAGGTAATTATTTATACACATAGTGGCATGGTAGAGTAGCACTATAAAATAAAGCACAGTAGTACATAACATTTTAAATGGCGCCCGTCCTTCTTCCTTCCACCTGTCTTACACTTTTTAGTTGAACAGTGCACCAGGTGCTCTTCTCCATAAAACTTTCAAAGCGGAGTTCAAATCAGATAGATGAGGCCATTGGTTACTCAATACTCCGGCTCCTAGTCCTATACCAATTAAAGGGAATTCTAGTCTTCTAGTTCTCTCTTCAAACGTCCCCAAGAACTCATACTTACTTACGACATCGGATAGCGGGCGGGCCATCCGACTGCTAAAAAGGGTGGGGGTCCCGTGGGGACAATTAATTAGGATGATGCGCCCGGCACAGTGGCGGGCGCACCCTGTTTTTTTTTATTTAAATTCTGGTTGGCTTTGCTGAAAGCAATGCTAAAATGTTGTGCTGCTTTTCCAAGCACAACATGACGGGCCCCGCACGGAGCCTGTCACGTTTTGCTTTGAAAGTCGGGGGGGGGTACCATAGCATCGATAGGTACCCTCCATGGGGGCCCCCAAGCATACTCTGCAATGTGTGCATGCCTTTCCGTGGCGGACGGCAATGCCGCCACACAAAGGCATTCCAAAATGCAGATTATATGGCTGGCGGTGTGGTGAGAGAGACACCACCGCCATATTGAACCCTTTTCCGCCTGGACATGTCTGAATATTTTCTACAGGGATGGCGGGAGGTTTGCCCCTGCGGTGACGGCAGTGAATTCCAGCCGGCCCGGCGGGGGCAATATGCCCACCATCCTAATGGGGGCCCTAAGTCACAACAGTACAGTATACATATACATACAGTACACCCTTGCAGTGAGTGTGCTGTCAAGTTCAACAATAGTTAAAGATAATGAATCTAACTTACCACCGCCTGCCACTGGTGCTGCCACTCCCCCTACCGCTCCGTTGCTATCTGCAACTGCCGCATCCTCGCCCTCGGCGTCGCCTTCGCTGGCCCCAGCAATGGTGGTCGGTAGTGCGCCTAGAAAACATCACACATTTATTAGGTGTCACATTCACCTCCCCCCTATTGATCAGTAGCAAGGTTGAAAAATGAGTTAATACTAACATACATCACTAGTACAAATCAGGTAGTAGTAGAGTAGACACTAATAGTTATATGATCATTGTAGCCTTTGCTTGATTAGCCCTAGCCATGCACATGTGACGTTACCTTTACCTTGCAGCTTCTTAAGACACCTTTGAGCCCACATGACCTGCCTCACACTGCTACTGTCTAGTCTACGCGCTGCGTACAAGCGGTCAACAAACATTAACAAGCCACTTTTTTAGGAAGAACTGGTGTACTACTGTTACTGTTAGTCCATATTGCTTATCCATAGATGCTACACTTTTTGGCACGGCTGAGAAATGCTTGCAAGTTGCAATATACTAACGCACACCATTTCTTTTTTCGCATTACAGACGCAAGATTCCCTTCTACGAACCAGAGCTTCTGAACGATGCACCAAGTACCAGTACTAGGTTCTTCTGAGGTGAGGGGTCCATTCACTCACATCTTCATTTATAAATGTATATAAACTAAATTGCTATGGGATGGTGGTGCTGCCTTCCACCACTGTTCAGTTATCATGATTTAATTCCCAACTGTATAAGTATAACAATGGATATTGTTTTAATGTTATTGATTTGCCCGTTGGTGCTGCTAAGAAAACAGTGTACAGACCTTCTCAAATTGAAATAAACATTTTAAACTTACATAGACTTCGTGGTATTTGGTGTGGAGTGGACTAAGTTACACGAGTGAGCAAATTAAAGTAAGGGTGTGCATGTGATTTGCTTCCACGACAGAGGTTGGGTGTGTTATGTTCTGGGTTGTCTACTTGTTGGGTATCTTGGGGGGAGGGTTCCGAGACCTAATAGGTATGACAAGACAGTACTATAGTCAAGCAGTGGAATTGTGGTGGGTGCGGAATTTCTGATTGAGGTGTGCAAGGAAGGTCCAACCTACCATCACCAACATCCTATTTTCTGGTGCAAATGTATGTGCAAGATCCCTACAACAGTGGTATGTCCTATAGGGTATCATATCAAAATATTAAGAAATCTGGTAGGGCTGTTACTGTGAATTTTCAAAGCCTCAACATCAATAAGAGTAAAAGTAGTACAAGACAACGACCCAACGGATTGTACGAGCTACTGGTGAATATGAGTTTTATATTACAACCTTTCACAAAGAGTGGCACTGGCCAACTGGGCAAGACTAGCTACTACAGTACAGACAGATTGATAGGATGTAGTAGTACTCAGAGTCATCATAGCGGAGGCAGGAATAAGATTTTTGAAACCGTACAGATTGAAGGATAATTGGTGGTAAAAAAATAGCATTTGGAAACACACTATAGTTCGGGAGAAATGGGGCAGTAAAAGTTATGGAATAAGAAATATTATTAAAAACAAGAAGACTTACTGGGGCCAGCAGAGGAGCCCTCAGCGGTGTCCTCCTGGTGGTGTTCCTGTCCCGCCGACTGCCCAGTCCCTGTCGGTCTGCCCCTGGGTGCTGATGGACAGGAAAGATATAAGAAAGAGACAAACATTGATGGATGGTGTCAAACAAATGCAATATTTTTCAAAAACGGTCAAAAAACACTTATGTAAACAACAATTGCAATAACTACATTGACCAATCTCATCTGGTCAACATGTAATATCGGGGGATTCGCAGTTCGACTACTTAAGTTACTATTTATCAACAGTAATCCAGTCTTCCATTCTGATTAAAGAAAACTAAGTTACAACTAAGCCTAAGCAGTAGTACAACGTACCACCAAACCTAGCCCACCTATTCCAGGCATGCCAATTGTACATTAAGTATGCATTTCCACTGTATTCCTCAACAATGCGTATGGTCCAATCATGGAGGACACATGAACATGACTACATTTTTTGTATACACCAAATTTTGGTTTGATTGATGCTGATCTGCTACTGCTAAGTAACTGCTAAGCCTACCTCCACTCATTGAACAAACTAGAAAAGGTTCTAAAGACTGCCGTACTAGCAGCACATCACGTAACTGAGTAAGGGGGGGCATCACGCATACCACTAACCAATTAGAAGGTCCTTACAAAGTACCTAAACCTAAGTATCAATCCACCCCTATCTATTAGTGACAGGACAAAGTAAGGAGTGGACGTGAGTCACTGTAGCATTACGTAACTTAATTTCTCTAAAATAAACTCGTAAAGAATCACGCTAAGCAAGCGCAAACGCAAAGCTGCAAACAAGTAAGATTAGTAGTAGAGCAGAAGAGCACCTGTGTCATAATCACAGAAGACTTTTAAACGTTTTTAACCTGGAATGTATTGTAAGCAGCAACATTGTAGCTGGTTGGAAGGAAAAAAAGATATTCACAATATATAACATAGAGCAGAAGAACAGACACAAAGTTGTAATAATTAAATAGGTACTCACCAAGCCCCGGGACCTCCACTCCTAGCAGGTCCAGCAGGTCCTGCTCACGGTCCAGGATGTCGGACCACCGGTGCGTCAGCTGTGCCTGGGTGCGCCGGACCCCAGAGATGCGCGACACTGCCCGGCACACCTTCCCCCACCGCTGCCGACACTCCCGGATGCCGTACCCGGACCCAGGCCTGCCACCTGCTGCCAGGGTTGAGGGGAGGTGGCGCTGCACAAAGAAAATGAGTGCAGCCAACTCCACCTCCCCAAATAAGGCCCGTGCCTGCACCCCTTGTGGGCGCCGCCTTCCACATGGAAGGCGGTCGCGGCTCTGGCTGCGGCGAGCCCTACCCTTTGACATGGTTCTGGGGATGAGAGACGGGGTGGGAAAGAAAAGGTAATAAAATTTAAAAAGTAAGTAAAGGAAATAAATAGGCAATAGAAAGAGTGAAAAAGTAGCTAAAAAACTAAAAAAAAGTAGACAAAAACCAAAAATATAGAAGCAGGAAAATAGTTAGAGAAATAATAAGTAATAAAGATCCAAAAAAAGTGGCTATAAACAAAGGATTGAAAAGATTTAGGGAGGATTGAAAATCAGGCCCCAGAACCATGCAATAGAGTGAAAAACAAGATGGCCGCGCCCATTGCGACCACGTGCGCAAGTTCGCGTGATATTTTCTCCCCGAGCAAGCTAAAAGCAACGTGATCAAGTAAAAGCAGTCGCGAACAGGAAATATCGACCGCGAACAGGCGCGAACATGCATTGCGCGACCCGGAACAGGAAGTAAGCATCGCGAGAGGGCGGGACAAGTGAAAACAAGATGGCCGCGCCCGTGAGCAACCGCATGGGTAAGTTGGCGACCCGCGATCACGCAAAAAATACCGCGAACAGGCGGCAAAAAACTCCCGCGTCTTCGCGAAATTTCCGGCGTGTTTGCGGAGATTTTCTGCATTTTCGCGATAATTTGCGGAAGTTAATTACGCAAATTCCGCCCACTCCTTATTCTGATTACAAGATTATCGGCAAATTGCTGGCTAACAGAATCAGCAACTGTACAGGGTCTATAATCCACAAGGATCAATGCAGCTTTGTTGCATGGCGGCAATTATCTTTCAACACCGCCTACCTCATTGAAGCGCCGGATTATTTTGAACAGAATAAAATACCATCCCAGATAATGCTTTTAGATGCAGAAAAGGCTTTCAACCTGGTTTGCTGGGAAAGTCTATTCTATTCACTGGCCAAATTTGATTTCCCCCCCAAACTGATCACAGTCGTCGCAAAATTTCATGAGGGGTCCACAGCTCAAATAATCGTGAATTCCAAGAGGGTTGGTGCTTGTAGAGTAGTTAGGGGATCAAGACAAGGCTGCCTGCTCTCCCCCTTGATCTTTGCATGTTTTATAGAGCCTCCAGCAATAGCCATCCGCTCTCTAAGTGGCACAAAATCTCCAATGATGGGTATGACTAATATCAAACTGTACATGGATGATATCGCTCTATTTTTAAAGCCTGAAAGGGAAGTGCAATTACAAATTTTAAATTTGTTTCAGGAATTTCAAGCCATTGGCGGCTATAAAATTAAAACATCCAAGACAGAGATCATGCTTTGCAATTGCTCAGCCGAGTCACTATTACCAGATCTAGTCTTTTTAGTTAACTCATGGCCCAAGAGATATTAAGGGATATACATTACGGAAAACGTAGTGATCTTTATGTCCTAAATTATATCCCTCTTATCAATAAATATAAAGAATAAATAGTCGAAATGGAAAGAACTTCCAGTCTTGCTAATAGGTCGTGTAGCTATGATTCGCATGATGATTCTATGTAATTTCTTGTTTTTAGCTATTCCCAATGCGGTCCAGATAAATTGCTTCAAGAAAGTCCAAGGTTTCTTCTCCACATTTATATGGGCAAATTAGGCATCAAGGCTGTCAATGGAAACACTGTTTAGGCCAGTTTCTGAAGGGTGATTAGCTTTTTCTGATTTGAAAGAGTATTATTATGCCGATTTTGCACACACCATATGTAGATCCAAGAAGGTTTTAAATATCAATAGGTATGATAATTTTTTTTAGATCTGATTTACAAGGAATATTTAATTCAAGATTATATGCGCTTAATAATACACCCCATAAATGTAAGATATAAAACCCTCCAATGGAGCATTAAATGGAAAAAACAGCTATTTAGGCATTTCTCGATCCCCACGTTGAATGCAGAAACTTACCTTTCCAACATCTATGTAGGTAAAGACCTACTATTAGATCCAGTAATTTTGGCGAACTGGAAAAGTCAGGGATTTAGAAAGACAGGAGACTTTCTGCAGGGAGAGTGGAAAACTTGGTCTGAAATTGAACCACTACTTAAGCATAGCAAAATTATTATGCAATGGTCTTATGTTAAGATCAAAGACTTTTGTCAGAACTTGACTCTACACGGATCAGCGATGTCAGTAATGCCATAGGGCGTTTGGTAAATCATATACATTGAATTTCAATAATTGGTTGGGTCTCACTATTTCAGACTCAAGGGGAAGACATCTTTGTCTGAAGATGCAGAGAAAGTGGGAAAATCAAGAAGGGTCGTCCATCTCCAATGCAGATTGGCACCAGATTTATACGTTCAACAGTTCCCTGCTGAAAGCGGCCAATTATAAGCGGATGCAATTTTACACCAAATGCTGCTACATTGTACACCAGATTTTTTGAAGAAAATTAACCCCCAGATTTCTTCAAATTGCTTTAGATGTAACTTAGAGGGAGGAGGGAATTGGACTCATATTATCTGTGGATGTCATAAATTAGAGGGATTTTCGGAAAATATTAACAAATATTGTCAAAACACACAGAAAGTCACAGCAACCATTCAACAAAAAAAACAGATATTCATTTTGGTCTTGGTTGCACAGTCATTGATTCTGCAGAGATAAAGATCGGCGAATATTCCAACCTTTACACAGCTATTACGTAAATTGGGTAGAATTAAGGAACACGAAAGAAAGTACGCTCTGAGAGCAGGCTCCTATAAAAAAATCAAGGATTTGTGACAGAATTAGGATTTTGGGGAGGTTATGATGTTGGAAACAGCAATGAGTTAAAATTATGGTTAAATCAGAGTGCACATTCAAGGAATCAAACTATGGCACTTTATTACCATTGTGGTTTTTATGGTTTATTTTTTCTAAATACTGAAGTTCCACCATGTGGGTCTGCTGCTTGATGTCTAAATGAATTGTTTTATTTTCTTAATGTCTTTTGTATTCAAGATTTATGAACTGTCTCCAAATAAAAATATTTTAAAACAATGTTATGGTTATCTTTAGGTGGGGGAAGGCATATGAGTACTCACTGTGCTGAGAACGTTTTGTACAATGTGGTGACCACTGGGGTCCGTGAAGGGATGTTGTCGGTTCCTTCAATGGTGCCCAAAAAGCGACCTTCTAGCTGTTCACTACCAGGCCCACAGCTATGGAAAGCGGCCCTCCTAAGCAGTAACACAGGAGCCACGAGGATCCCTTCTTCTCGTCTTCCCCCTCAAGCAATGGGACCTGCTGGTCCAGTGCCCTGGTTCGGGCAACACGAGCAGAGGCAGGACTCCTGCCTCCTGAACCAGGATAGCAAACTAGCTTGTCCCCTGCACCTGAGTCTTCACTTGGAGCTGCGGGGTAAGGTTAACACTGCCACTGTCCCTGGGACAAGCAGGCAGCTGACGGCATTCTTCAGCTGTTTACTGTGGACCCTCAGAGGCTTCCGGGCCGCAAACAATGGTTGCAAGGCAATATAGAAGGCTCGCTGTTCAATGTCCAGTGCGCTGGGCTCAGCTGATGAGCGGCCGTGCCAATGATTAGAGATCTCCTGTGATCTTTCAGCTTAGCGACATAGTAAAGGATGCACAGTGCCTCGGGTGGGGAAGGCCCGCCTAGTAACCAGGTCAAACAGTGCTGAGTAGATGTTAACGGTGAAAGCGCAAGAAAGACTTTGATGTACCTGAGTCTTCCACAACAGAAGGCCAGTTCACACAACCCCTTGGAGATCTTCTTTCAGCAGGATACCACAGCAGGGCAAAGGTTTTATTCCTATCTTCTACCCACAGACAGAAGCAGCAACTGCAAGCCAACCCAACAAAGCTACACACATCACAGCGGCAGTGCTCCCCCTGGCAGCTCTTCAGATGTTCTTCATGGCATGGTCCCTTTAGTTCCAAAAGTGATATAAAGTTCTGGGGTTTTATGTCCAATACTTATACAATACTTATACCCCATTTTTTCTTTGTAGTCTTTGATTCTAGAGTCTCTGAGCTCAGTAAAAACCAGATCTGTCCTCACGGTACCAGCTTCACTGCAGAAGGTGGAGACAGCAGTGTGCAGAGCAGACTCAGCCTATTCAGGTGCTGGTGAAAACTCCTCCCATCACTCTAAATGCAGAAAGGTATATTCATCCTAGCTATGAGTCGCCCAGTAAAGGCAGGACACACCTCAACCCTCCTTGTGATTGTCTAGAGTGAAGACACATCCCCAGCTCCTGTCACTCCAAAACCAGACGGTGAATACAAAAACATGCAGAGGTATATAGCTCGGGATGGTTGAACAAGAAAATGCCCACTTAATAAAAGTGGCATTTTCAAACACACAATTAAAAAACCACTTTTACTAAAAGGTCAGTAATTAAATTCTGAGTTCAGTGAGCCTAAATTGAAAACCTCTAGCTATTCCCAAATGAAAGTTACAATTGTGAATTTACAAGGGAACTCCAATGTTAGCCTATGAGACAGCCAGCTCACTATCAGGACGTGTAAAACACACCAACACATGTCCTACCTTTCACATACACCTCACCCCACCCAGGGGGGTACCTTGGGCCTACCTTAGGGGTGCCTTACATGAAATAAAAATGGAAGGTTAGGGCCTGGAAAGTGGGTTCACTTGACAGATAGAAATGGCAGTTTAAAACTGCGAGTGCAAACACTGCAATGGTAGGTCAGAGACACATTTAAATGGCTACTAGTGTGGGTGTCACAATCAGTGCTGCCATCCCACTAGTAGCATTTGATTTACAGGCCCTGGTAACACAGTGCTCCTTAGTAGGGACTTACAGGTAAATCAAATATGTCAATGATGGATAACCAATCATAATCAAATCTTTCACAGAATGCATCAGCATTTTAACACTGATCTGCAGTGGTAAAGTGCCCAGAGTACTTTACCCAACAAAAACAGGGTCAGAAAAAATGGGACACAAGGAAGCAAAGAGTTTGGGGATAACCCTGCAAAAAGGGCCATGTCCAGCACAGTGCAGTCACCAAAAGAGCTCCTTCACCTGTGGCAATCGCACCAATAGTGACCAGCAACTTCCTAAGGGCATGTACGAAGCTAACTTAGCCATTTATCCACCTTTGCACCAATCAAAACCTGAACAGGTTCTTAAATTTCTTATCACAGCAATATGGGGCTCACTGTCTGAATCATGCCTACCAAGATTAATCCATCTGGCTCCTGAGATCATAGCCGAGCATTTTACCGACATGTTGAATCTTATTT
Organism: Triturus cristatus; assembly: GCF_964204655.1. NCBI lineage: Eukaryota > Metazoa > Chordata > Amphibia > Caudata > Salamandridae > Triturus > Triturus cristatus. The sequence goes on from NC_140589.1 coordinate 1,416,170,686, forward strand.
TCAAGACTATAGAATTTCCTATTCAATGGAAACAGCCCTCCATCCTTCCGCTCTTGAAAAAACCTAACCTTGATACATTGGATCCCAGCACCTATCTCCCTATTTTCCGTCTCCCACTCCCGGAAAAAATCAGTGAAAGATTATTAAATCAAAAACTTCCCACCTTTGTCAATAACTATCACCTTCTGGATTCAACTCAGCATGGCTGCAGGAGCGAACACAGTATGGAGCTGGCCCTGATCACAGCCACTGAGGAAATCAGATGTGTGGTTGATGCAGGAGGAAATGCTGCATTATTACTAATACACAAAAAGAAGGAAAGATCAAGCAGGAAAACTTTAAAGGATTTTAACAAGAGGCAGACATACCATTTGTCACCTCTGGTGGAAAGAAAGAGAACTTGCCTAATATGCATTAATCAATAATCATAATGCTGAATATATTATGAATCTCTTAACTGTTTAGGGGCATTACTGTGCAAAAATTCACTGCACAACTAATTGTTCTAATTTTTTATATTTTTAATCAAAAAGTAATTTTATCATTTTTACATACATAGCAAAAAATAACATACACCATCACAAATACAACAAAAAATTCACAATATCACAATACAATATTAAATGGGTGAGCACAAGCATTCGCAAATATGGATGACTTGCCCTTATTAAGGCAATAACAATAGGAATATACTTCCTTTAGGTAATAATGTCAAATCAAAGATTGACCATCAAATACATGCCTTGAATGATGGCATCGGACAACATTGTTATGGTCAAATACCCACTGGGTTACATGTACATTTATTTTCATGAAGAATGTCCTTCCACTCCTGAAATAACTCTAGGTAAAATAAGTAAACATGCAAATTGCAAACTTCTCCCATCATAACTCTTCACTTTCACCAGCAAGTATCATATGATTGGGTTGTAAAACAATGTTAACATTGCGACGCTGCGTGTAAAGCATCCAGTGTTCCCCTTTCATTTCCAAGAGAGTTTTGCAGTGGGAAGAATAATAAGCAAGACTTTCTCAAAATTTTTGGTATGATGTCAGGATGTATTAGCAGATGAGTGAACAAGAACTGTATGGATGTTAGGCACTTGGATCAAAGGTGGCATTGCACTAATGTTTTAGAAAAGTTAAGTCCTTGTTGCTAAGTGAACTGGAGAAGGCATTTGTAAATGGCTATCTGCAAGTTGGGTTACTTGCAGGTTGTGTTTCCTAATTTCCAATGCTTAAATTTCAGAATTGCAGATTTAAAAGGCTTGATTTTCCCTCTGGGGAACATTTTAATTACTATAAAGCATCCTCCATTTCCCCAAGATGTCTAGGTATACTGCCAGATTTGCAAGTAATAAATTGGGTACTACACATAGGAGCACACAGGATAGAGAAAGATTGCAGTGAAGTGACCCAGACTTCAAGGACTACTTCTTATGATACTCCCCAATTTTTCAAATTCATATTGTGGTTCAAATGATGCTTAAAAATCTATGTCAATAATCCTTTAGACCGTGTACGGGTGCTTGTTACTTTTCCACAAACTTTTAGATTATCCTCTGTGCTATCATTATTGATCTCCATAAAATCTGAGGAATTTTATGTGTGTCCAGTCCACCATCAAAGCAAAGGTTAATTTTTGATTTGGTAATTTATTTCAGTTTCCAACCTGAATAGATTCACTTGAAGACTTCTATTCGAAAGTGAACTTTCTCTTGTACTCAATATATGTATATAGAAACCAGCTACCAGAATGACGGCAACACAAAGTCTGTAACTCGTAGACTGCAAGTTTGAAAATTTCAGCAGAGAACAGTATTTTTTTAAATTATTTCCTCTTATGTGAAGGTTAGCCACAAATCGATTGAAGTGATGAAATTTAACCTCAGGAACTACCATTTGTTCCTCAAGGTACAAATCCTAACAATCAATAGTGTTTTTCAGTAAATTATAAATGGCAGTATGAGAAAAATACTACCTTATTAATGCATAAAGAAGCGTGACAGACGGTTGAAAGCCAGTGCGGTAATAAGGATTTTTATGCATTTCTTTCAGTACAGTGTATTTTTCTTCTTCATGCACAAAAGTAAGTAAATAAACTTTTAATGATCAATGCTTAGCTAGGAATAATTATATTTGCTGCCTTAAATTCTTCTGCCCCGTGTGTAACCCGAATCCTTACTTTACCATTTCTTCTTTCCAAGAAATGTCGAGCTGTGGTAAATCTTTAACTGGTCTGCCTACCAGCATCGCCAATGGGAACAATTTTGATTTATTACAATTCACATGCAGCCTTTTGAATTCAGCAAGTACTGCCAGCATGATTGGGACAGAGTATGACTTTCTTTGTAGATATATTAATGCATCATCGGCATAGAGGGAGGCCACACGTGTGGTCTCCCCTATTGGAATCCCCATCCCTGTAGAGTCGTCCACAATCCACAAGCCAGTGACTCTATTGCAAAGAGCAGGGGGTGAAAGGGGGCACCCCTGACAGACCCCCCATCCCAATGCAAGGCTCCGCAGCACTTTACCCCTTACTTGCACCCTTGCAGTGGGATCTCCATACTGTGGCTTAACACAGCCTATGTAAGTCTCTTCTATGCCAATCTTGTATAGCACCTCCCAAGGAAATGTCCATGACACGGAGTTGAAGGCTTGTTCGAAGGTCAGTAGTGCAAGTGCAAACTGGTTGTTCTGCAAAGTAGGTGAGTTCATCACCAATGACAGTCATCATAGATTGCACTAGGTATTGCTGTGAGGGATGAACCTGCATTGGTCTTCTGCAATCAACTGGTGCAGGTAAGCTAATAAATAATCTAGTGGTCAATATCTTACTGACAACTTTTACATCCACATTGAGCATCGATAATGCGCAGTAGGAGGATACCACTGTACTATCTCTGTCTGGCTTGGGCAGCATCACTATGAGAGTCTCCCTCATGGACGCTGTCAGCATTATATCTTCATAAGCCTCTGTGTATACTTCCAGTAGGCGCTCGGCTTTCTCCCCTTGTTAGACTTGACTTTTCCTGAGGGTTTACCCCTAGACCTTTTGCTTTTTGGCCTCCTGTTTTTGAACCTGTTTTTGTTGGTTTTAGGACTCTGGACACTTTACCACTGCTATTCAGTGCTATAGTGCATATGTTCTCCAGGTAAATTATGTTATGGATTGGTGTATCCATGAATGACATATTTGATTTACTGGTAAGTCCCTAGTATAGTGCACTGTGTGTGCCTAGTGCCTGTAAATCAAATGATTCTAGTGGGCATGCCGCACTGATTATGACACCCACATGAGCACCCTGCAAATGTTACTCAGACCTGTCACTGCAGTGTCTGCACACAGTTTGTAACTGCCAAGTCAACCTGGCAAGTGCACCCACTTTCCAGGCCCTCATCTTCCCTTTTTTGACATATGTCACCTCAAAGGTAGGCCCAAGGTACCCCTGTGGGCAGGGTGCTGTGTATGTTAAACGTTAGGACATGTACTGATGTGTGTGGTATGTCCTGGTAGTGAATTACAGTGCATTTTGTTTTTCACAATGGAAAGGCTATCTGTCCCATAGGGCAGAATAGGAGTTTTACTTATACCATCTTATAAGCATAACTTCCCATTGGCACAAGATAGGGAAATGGAGTTAAGTATGCCTGGATTCAGAATGTAAAAATAGTAAAGAGGATTTTCATGTTCCGTGTTTGAAAATACCACTTTTAGAAAGTAGGTATTTTCTTGCATAGCCATCCTGTGTGCCTCTGCTGGGTTTGTGGATTGACTATCTGGCTGTGGAGTGACAGGGGCTGTGGATGTACATTCTCTCAGATGGCCACTGGGTGTGGGGCTGATGTGTGTCCTGACTTTCCTGAATGATTCAGGGCTGGGCTGAATAGACCTAGGATGCATTCAGAGTAGTGGGAGGAGTTTTCACTAACACCTGAATAGGCCTGGTCTGCATTTAGAGTGGTGGGAGGAGATTTCCCTTGCACCCGAATAGGCCCTGTCTGCCTTGGACAATGCTGTCTCCATCTCCTGCCAGAAAGCTGCACCGGAGAGGATAGAACTGTTTTTGTCTGGGCAAAGAGCTAACCTGCCATCAGAGAACAAAGGAGTTTGTGCTATAAAAAGTGGGGCCCAGACCACAAAAATATAGATTACTGCTGAACTAAGGGAACCTGCCAGGAAGAAGAGCTGGAGAAGCCATCAGGAGGAACTGCCACGTTGCTGCGTGCTCTGCTGTGTTGTCCTGCTGCTTGCTGCTTTTCTCTTGGGCAGGGAAAGGACTGGATGTTACTTTCATCATCCTGCTGTTAGAGTGTTCACCAAAGATTTGAAGTAGAGCTTGCCTAGTGTTGGAAGTATCAGTGAGATAAAAGACTTCAAAGAACTCTTTTGGGACCAAGAAGACTGCCAAGAAGAAGACCTAGAGAAGCTGAGTGGGAACTGCCACTTTACTGTATGGGCCTGCAGTGGCTGCTTCTGTCTTGGACAGTGAAAGACTGGACTGAACTTTTTGTAACTTCTTTGTGTGAGTTTCTCCAAGGGCTTCAGGTAGAGCTTGCCCCCGATTCAAGAAGTCTCAGGAACAGCAAAGTCTTCAACTTCATCGGCCACCAGCACTGGGGACTGTGTGTTTTGTGCTGCATCAGAAGAAAAAGCAACCTGATGCCATTAACGATGCCGCTGCCGACGCTGTGTCTTGAAGGCACCGCCTCCTCTCACTACAACCCTGGTCTCACCGATTATGCAACCTGATGCAGCCACCGAGCGGCTGCTTGCACCGTGACCTGTGGGCACCACACTCTGCACCGCCTCACTTCACACTGCTGCCCTGGTATCACTGATGCTGCTACTCCCCAAGGATATCGAAGCTGCTACTTGCATCGTGGTTCAAGGGAACCGCTCGTAAGTTAAACAACGCACTACCCTCATCCCGCATCGCAGCCTTGGCCTACTGATGCTGGCACCATCAACTCCGGTTCGTCAGCCAATGACAGCGCTCCAGTAACAACAACTCCTTTGCTTGTACCATAACCTGCTAGCACCGCGACGAGCACCGCATCACTTTGCACCTCAGCCTGGGTCTCACCGATGCCGCTGGGCTAGCGTCAAGGAGATGCTGCCTGCACAACGACCTGAGGGCATCCCATCCGGCACCGATGCACTTCGCACCGCAGCCCCGACACCTGCTGACACCAGCGCTCTCCATATCAACTGCGAGGAGTTGGATCTGCAATGCATGTGACTTCAAGGCCCGACAACTCCTGCACCAACCTACAGAACCGACACCAGCGGATGCCGGCTCTTCAGTGCTCAACGAGAGGTCGCTGACTCCCTGCAGTTCTAAAAGGTACTGTTTTGCGGGTCTTTCCGATACCGTAGCTGGCCCACAACTCTGCAGTCAGCCAGAACTGTTTGGATTTGTTGTTCATGACGCCGTTTATTGGCCCAGATGGGGCTATCAACTTCAAAGAACTGTATTTTAAGTCTATTTTTAATTATTGAGAATTCTGTGAACTGTATGGTGGATTTGTATCGTTTTTCATCCTGTTTGCACAGATAAAATATTGGTTACTTTTCTAAAACTGGTGTGGTGTCCTTTTGTAGTGGTTTCACTGTATTATTGTTGGTTATGAACAAATGCTTTACGCACTACCTCTGAGATAAGTCTGACTGCTCATGCCAAGCTACGAAGGGGGTGTGCAGGAGTTATTTTATGAGTGTAACTCCCTTATCCTGACTAGAAGGAAGGGTCTCTACTTGGACAAAGGTGCAAACCATCGCCAACTAGAGACCCCCATTTCTAACACCCCTGCTCTAGTTTGGTAAAATTCAGCTGGTAGGCTATCCCCACCAGGGGCTTTGGCTGTCTTCATCGCCCGTATTACTACTATAATTTCTTCTTTGGAAATGGGTGCATTCAGACTGTCCTTTTCTTTCCTGGAAAAAGAGGGCATTCATATGGCAGCAAGTATGGAATCCTAGCATGAGTGCCTCCAGACCGTGCTGCTCTATACACCTCCTGTAGGTGCTCTGTGACCACCTCTATGAAGCCTCATTGTGAAGTAACCATACTCTGTTGTCTGTTCCGAAGTCCCACTATTGGTGCATATCTGTTTTTGGCTCGGAGAAGCATTGCAAGCTTTCTGCTAGCCGTGTCTCCTTCCCTGTTTAGTCTCTTACTAGGCATCAAGCAGCTCCTTTTGACATACTTGACAATCAGGCAGTTTAAGGGGTCACTCCACTATTTCTTGTTCCAAGGTACCAAGCCATTTCTCAAGCCCATCTAGTGACCTAGCTAGCCATTGCTTAACTCCATATTTGATCTTAATGCATTCCCCCCCACAACACTACTTTCATCACATCCCAATATGAGACTGTCACGGATGCGCTACCCCAATTCTCATCAAAATAACAATCTATCACCTTCGCCACTTCTCCTGTAAACATCTGGTTTGATAGTGCATACACACTCATTCTCCATAACGCTGCCTGAGCACCCTTTCCATGCTTTTGGAAGGTGATCAGCAGAGGAGAGTGGTCTGACAAGTAGAGCACCGAATAGGAAACATTTGCCGCCGATTGAAGCAAGACATCCAGATAACAGGCAACAACCTATGCAGTTGTGCGTCCTGGTAGCAGACAAATAGCATGAATAGGTCTTCCTTTGTGGGTAGCACATTATCCATGCATCCTGCAATCCCATCCCCTTCATCAGTTCCCGAAGAGTATTCATCATTGCTGGCTTCGTATCTACCTTAGGGGGATGCCGGTCAATCTCGCCATTAAATACAAACTTCAGGTCACCTGCCAAAATTGTTATTGGGCACACATGTTCCATGGTTGCACACATTACTGTCCCCAAAAATTTGAAATCATTTACATTTGGAGCACACGCATTCACCAGGCATACATCTCTAGCATCCAGTGCCCCAGAGACTATTGTCTACCGACCCTCAGGATCTGTTTTTACCTCCATCACCACAAAGGGGACCCTAGACGCCACCCAGATCAAAGCTCCCCTGGCAGAGCTAGAATTCGATGTAGTAAATATTTGTACCCTCCACCTACAAAGCAGATGTGGTGCCCCTCCCCAAAAAACAGAACCTGAGCCCAAAACATAGGCAACTTCCCCTCCCACACGCTGGGAGTCCAAACTAGAAGTCCTACCCCAACCTGACCAACACTCAGGTCCCACCACCCACACCAACCAGAGAGGCAACAGCCTCCTCTACAGTGAGCGCGTGAGAACTCATCATTCAACTAGACTAGCAAGGCCAAAGGTTCTCAGTCCGCCCAGTAGGACCGTGGCACTCAGTGAACTCCTGCCAACCCCTTAACTATATTACCGTTAGTATTGTAATCTGTAGTAGAATGAAACCGGGCTACCCCCCACAGTCAGTCCCCTGCAAATAAGAAGACTCCCACCTTGTCCCCGACCAGTGTACAACAGAATTATCATGAATGTTTTGGTGAAAACAGCAATAAATGATATCAATACTTATGCTCAGTTATCTAAGGCACATTTATATTGTTTTCTCCTTCGCCCATGGTCTTGGTCCGTGGTTTTACTTCTATACTCTGTGGCATCCCTGTATATTGTGTAGGACTCCTCTGTGTCTTTTTCCAGTGCGACAGATCCCTGAACGTGGTATAAACAAGGAATAATAGTTATTCCAATTTCGACGTAGCTTCCGGGGTGTAGCTTGGTCAGTAAGATTGGGAGGGTGTGAACTTTAGATTTCCCAACAATCAAGGAGGGCATGAGGGAAACATAAAAGGCAGTTCTGTTGGTAGGCACAATATTTTGAAACTAACTAAAAAGTTTAAGACCTTCAAAACAGACAAGAGAGCGAGTGTGTGTGTTTTTGTCTACGTGCATGTAAGTATCCCAGGTGAAATCCGACAGACACCTCATCATACCCAACTGAAAGCACCTGTACCCAACTATTTACAACTGAATACATCTTTTAGGCGGTGTAACACCCCATACACCCCCCTGAAGCCATGCCCCTGGTAGCGTTTTTATTCATGCATTCCCGCATGCACGCATGAGGATCAAAATATAAGATGCCTCATATACTTAAGTGCTGCATTGCCATAGATTGCAGAGTTCACGTGAATTAAGCCTTATTTAATTGTATAGCCAATGCTCACTTCATAATCTTGATCTATCTAAAACAGACATTCCCTACCTATATAAAAATGTTGAAAGGGTGATTTGGAGAATCAAGTGGCATATTATCAAGCCAGGCGAAAAAATTATCGCCGCTTTAGCAGCAGAAAACTGCCGCTAAAACGGCGATAATGGACTTGATAATATGCGCTATGGAATTCCAATTGAAGCCCATGTTAGACGTCCTTCACATTTAACATGGGCTTCAATTGGAATTCCATAGAGCATATTCTCAAGCCCATTATCGCTGTTTTAGCTGCAGTTTTCTGCCGCTAAAGCGGTGATAATTTTATCGCCTGGCTTGATAGTATGCCCCCAAGTGATGAAATGGACTCCCAAAGGTATTAGGGGGCATATTATCAAGAAACGGCGGTAAAATTAACACCGCTTTAGCGGCAGAAAACTGCCGCTTAAGCGGCGATAATGGGCTTGATAATATGCCCTTGAGAATTCCCATAGAAGCCCATGTTCTGGTGTCAACATGGGCTTCTATTGGAATTCTCTGCGGCATATTATCAAGCCCATTACCGCCGCTTTAGCGGCAGTTTTCTGCTGCTAAAGCAGCGATAATTTTAACGCCGTGATTGATAATATGCCCCTTGGTACTTTGAAATGTAAATCATACCTGATCCTGCAAAGATATTCTCCTATACCATATTGGATTTAAAAAGCTAATATTTAAATCTACTGCACAAGTTACAAAGGGGCATATTAACAATGGCATTATCGCCGCTTTAACAGCACTTTTTGCCGATAAAGCGGCGATATTGTTAACGCCCTATTAGCAAGCCTGCGCTAACATGCGTTAGCGCAAGCTTTCCGGCGTTAGCTGGCGTTTCAATTATCGCCTTGCATGCCAGCGAAATATATCGCTAATGACATGCAAGGTAGGCGTAACTTACCTAAATTTCACGGAAAGAATCGCAAACAACACTTCGCTGTATTATCGAAGATGACCAGCGATAAAAAAAATTACGCTAATCCCCAATGTACGCAGGTTTTTAACACCTGAAAAAATCCTGACTAAACATGGCCATACAAGGGAGACTAGCCCTGATCTCAGCCACAGACAGCAACGAGGTATCAAGCTGCATTAGCCCTTACCAAGTACAGAGGTGCCGTTGTCTTGTAAAGGGGGTACATTGCAGTGCATTACATCATCATCTGGCCAGTCACCTAACATTAAAAATATTGATTGTAATTTAGCAATAAATAGTTGTTTCTTCTACCTTTGATGCTCGCATTCACTATACCCAATGTATAGTTTGTGAACTTTCATGCAGCAGAGTGCGAGGCGCATGCCAAACAGTGGGTTTTCAGGCTGCATTGAACGTTAGCTGCAATATGATCCCCGCTAACGCACCTCTAACGACCTGACTACATGCTATCGCATGTTTGTCTATCGCGTGTTGGCGGGTGTTTTCGCTTCCTTTCCCGGACACCATAGCATGTTATCGACTTCTTAATAATACGTCGATAAACATGCGAAATGTGTCTAGGAAAGTAAGCGATAAATGAAATGCGGATGACTTTCGCTGGCGATCATTATCGCCTGTTCTAGATAAAATGCCCCTAGGATAATTATTATTGGGTTAGAGGTAAAAAGCAAAGTATTCGTAGAAAATAAAGATCCACGAAGCATGGCTTTAATTTCATTGATTTATATAACTACAAATTGTATTTGCTCTTAGACGAATGTCTCTCTTACAGCCAATGAAATGTTTGTAACTGACTACAAACAGAGGACTTTGAGTATCATTAGTACATCTCTGAATGTAAACAAATATACACCACATCTAAGCTGGCTAAATCCACACTTGCAACTATTCAATATTTTGAACAAATGCCAACGCAATTAAAACAGGAATAAAACATATCACACAAACTTTTAAAATAATATATAAAACCACGTTTGATAGACTTCTGGGTAAGTGAGTATTGGAATATCACTTGGAAAAGATGTCCACTTTGTAAATGTTTCTATCAAATGGAACCCACAATGACATCTTTAACAAGCAGTTTTATATCCAATGGTTTAACTGAGAGTGTAAAACCAGAGGAGACAAGGGCAAAGACTCCTAACCCAAAGTGAATAGCAATTAGTGCTATTATTGCGCCATTCACTTAAGTTTGACATATCTGTCACGTAGAAATGTGACGATGTGTTCCCAAAGCCTAAATTTTGAAGACTTAGGGGCATATTAACAAGCCAGGCGATATAATTATCGCCGCTTTAGCGGCAGAAAACTGCCTCTAAAACGGCGATAATGGGCTTGATAATATGCTCTATGGAATTCCAATTGAAACCCATGTTAGATGTGAAGGACGTCTAACATGGGCTTCAATTGTATCGCCTGGCTTGATAATATGCCCCTTACTTCGTTTACGTCTAATGTAGCCCATCAATCACCTTTTACAAGTCAAGTAAAATGGTGGGGATCCAGTTTTATTTAGTATTCTATAAATTGATTGGTTTTCCAATGTTTTCAAAGGTGTGTCTATTTTCAATTAATCAAATAACTTTATCGAGACTTAACAGACATAGGGGCATATTTACAACGAGGTGATAAAAAATGATCGCCGCTTTAGCGGGCGTTCCTGACCTGACATGATAGGAGAAATGTCGCTAAGCAACATTTCTCCTATCTTCAAGCCCCACGCTATGAAGCATAGCGTCAGGAAAAGTAGCGATAACACCTGTTATCGCTACTTTCCTAACACCTGCTTCAGGACTGACTTAGCCATGATATCCTATGGAAGGTGGATACCATGGCTAAGTTTGTGAGTCCATATCAACAAGCTAACGTGAGATTATCGGTGGGTTTCCAGCGATAATCTCACGTTAGTTAGTTAGCGTGAGGATTTTTATCGCTATTGAGATAAGCGTTGCTAATAGCACGCTATCTCAGCGATAAAAATCCACGCTAGCCGGCGATAATTATCCTAGCGCTAAGTGCGCTTTGCGATAATTATCGCCGGTTGTTGTTGATATGCCCCATATTTTGCCTGTCCTGGAGATAAGAGCAGTGTAAACAAGCAGATGTTTTCTCCAAAGCCATATTTTTCACAGAGACACCTGTTTTGGCTTTCATTTTGATAGTAGGGGAAAGTGACGGTTTATAATGTCCGGTTCAGAGTCGTGAAGCCACTAATGGACATGCTTTGTGAGTGCTTCTTTTTAAAATACTGTTCGACTTCTTTCTAAAAAAGTATATCTACAACGGCAAGGTTGTTTTGTTTTGTTTTGCTTGTTTTCAACAAATGTAATTTGAGAAGGTGGAATTGAAATGCATCACTTTCTCAGAAAAGGCAGCTACAGTTGTTATTGGATTTTTTGTATTTGTTAGAAAGAGAAGGTGGTAATGAAATCTCCTGGAAATAAGCGTTGGACTTCAACTAAAACGTAAAGGGCAAGTAAGTATCGATGGTTATACAGTTTGTAGCAAAAGAACGTTTGATCATGTACCGGACATTGCAAGGGTGGAAATAAAAAAATAAAATATATCTGTGAGAGAGAAAGGAAGCCGTCAAATGCCAGTGAAAGCTCAGTTTTAAAAGACACTTGTGAAATATACAACAGCACCTAGCAGGACAATTGCCTGGAATGAGCCTTATGAAAGGAGGACCTTGCCAGACCTGCCATGTTATCAAACAAATGCCATGACCTCCTATTTCTTAAAAATACGTTAATGTACCAGATGAATAAAAAATGTAAAGTTGAGCTGTTCCTAATACATACCAGTGAAGATAAAGAAATCTGAATTGTCATTGTTGCAACTGAACACAACTTAAGACTGCTGGGAAAGGCAACACTGATTCGTGATAATTTTGAGCACTCATCTCGCGCTCTTCTGTCGCACTGCGGGAAAGGGAACTTTGCCCTCATTGATCCATAAATTCATTGTTAACCCATTTCATCAGTAGAAACCTTCATTTGTCATCATTTCCTTGTAGGTTTAGAAAATCACTGCAGAGACAGCGCCATTGCCACTATTTTGAATTTTATTTCCAAAACTCCAAATGTATACTGTGTGCCCATCCAGGCTTTGCGCAGCAACACGTGATTCAAAACAGTGAGATATACATCAAAAGCACTTCACGTTACTTCCCAATGCATTTCGAGTCTATTATGACTCTTCGTCAGGGGTCACTGCAATGAAACAAAAAACAGCTGAACTAACTTCTCCCAACAGACCTAAAATAATATCTGCTTAAACGTAAAAATCATAACATTTACCCTACCCTCACCCTCACATGAACCCTCCCGTAACATAATTAGTGACTAAAAAAACTCGTGTTTCTCCTCTACCCCACCCTGCTTACGAAAACACCCTAACCACCCATGAACAATCACTTATACCACCCGATGCAAACAGTGTTACTCTCATAAGCCTGGCATATGAAAGGCACATTTCATACGGATATGCATCATATAGGGCACATTCAACTGAATAATATATGCACTAATATGTAGTCTGCTTCTTGACAAATTGTATAAAACAACTGTTACCATAAATAAACAAAAATGCTAATACTATGTATGAGAAAGCCATCCCGTATGCCCTGATCGCCCTCATTGTTTGCTCAATACTGGTGGTAGCTGACTCTGATTGTGCACTGGGGTCTGCCAACCAGAACACTGCAAGTGCAGTAATTAGGTGTAATTACAATCGGTATGACAACCAACCTTTAAGACCCTAGTATATTGTAGGGCATGTAGGTTTAGAGGCCCAGCAGATTTAATTCACTCAAGTGTGCACTGCCGTGTTGCCTGCTGTCGTTTTAAAGGCAGCCCTGCTTTACAGGATGCATTTCAAAAGTAAATTATATGCAAATTCGGCTATGAAATTAAAAGTACTTACAAAGTCTTAAACTACCTTATTTTTACATATACGTCACCCCTAAGGTCTCGCCTAGGTCACCCAGGGGTAGGTTGCCTTTTAACTATCTGTAGAGTCATTATAAAAGTTTTATGTGCCCTGGTGAGAGAAAAAACAGGCAACTTCGGTTTCCCCATTGTAGCTAGGCCTGGGCTAAATTTCCGTTCCGCGCGCGGAAATTGCGATAATTTGACATTTTCGCGTTCCGCGGAGAGCGCGAAAATGTCAAAATTTCCGCATTCCGCAGCTTAGCGATAATTTGTTTCTTGTGCGATCGCCTTACCTGAATCCCCGCATTCGCCGACAAGTTTTCCCGATCCGCTCGCGTTCTCCACGAGATGTTGGATTGTTGGGAGCCATTTGCGCTGTCTCGCGACAGTTCATGCCCGCAGTAATGTCATTGGTCGCGCGATCACGTCTTTCTTCTCGCGATCATGCACCGCGAGAAGAGTGAAAACAAGAGGGCCACGCACGCGAGCAACCGCATTGGTAAGTTGGCGAGCCGCGACCACGCAGAAAATACCCCAAACAGGCAGGAAAAAAACTTCCGCATCTTCGCGATATTTCCGCTTGTTTGCGGAGATTTTTAACATTTTCGCGATAATTTGCGAAAGTCATTTTCCACCCCTAATTGTAGCACCATTGACTCTATAGGCTATCATTGGAATATGTTAATAAAGTATAACTATTGATAGAAGTGAGCTATAGATATACTTCTGTAGTGTAGTCCTAATAGTACCCTGTCATGCAGGACCTACGCTGTTTACTGATAACATATACTGCGGGTCTGGCGGCAGACTGACTCTGTACACCCCCACCACATATGTCAGCCTATGGTTTGCATTAGCTAGCTCGCAGTGCCTACTAGAATCTCCTGTTATCGGAGAGATTAGTTTTTGGCAACCTCAGAACACAAGAACCTCAGACTCGTGGAGATAATGTATTACTTTTCACCCAGTCACTCGTGCTTGTCTGTTGTTGCTCTCAGAGAGACACATAGAAGAAACAGTCAGGGCGTTTACAATAAGAATTTATTGTACCGTTGTTCTTCTCATGTAAAATATATATGCTGCTATAACTGTAACACAGTAGCAGAGATATAGAATCAGCAGTACAATGAATAAAAAGGAATAGTACAGCTCTACCATTTTTCAATAGTCATGAAAATATATATGAATATAAAATGCATTTATAAAATACAGTGCGTACTCCTAAGATGCCTGACTAGATATACCTAAGTGTACCTAGCATGGGAGTAGGTGCGAAAGAGCCTAAGCCTAAGAGCCTAAGTCTAATAGTCTAATAGCCTAATAGCCTTATAGCCAAGAATCTCACTAGGGTTTAGTCAAACCCCTATACCTGAATAGTAAGAGTGTGGGACTTTGTTCTGGACTTGAGCTGGACATCCAGCAAGGGATAGTCAGACCACTGTCAGCTGGAGCGATGGCATGCCGGAGCCGCAGCGTCTCTGGTCAGTGTGTCGGCCTTGAAGTCTCGGGTCCCTCCTCTTTTCTGATAGCAAGGGGTGATGTATTTATACAGTCTATGTACGTGTGTTACTCATTGTTCAGTATGAGGATGACATTGGGGATTAATCCTTTGTGCGTAGATAGGAGAGGTAGAGTATGCCCCCTGGAGAGTGTTCTCATAAATTATTCATATGTGCTAAAGATGATGTCTTAGCAATATCAATCGGGAAAACTCACCCTTGTGATGAAACTAGGTGAAAGGTTTAGTCCTTAAAAGGCCTCAGTCCTTATAAGGCATTCAGTCCCTATAAGGCATTCTGTCCTTATTTGGAGTTAAGTCCTTATAAGGCTCGTTCATATGAAATGAAGGGGAGATGATGCAGGGAAAGAGTACGATGTTCTCTAAACCTATGTCGTGGGTACCATTATGAAATTTAACACCCACTCTACCTTATACTTAACAATAATAATACACATCCTTGAGATACACATTTGTAACGGTTTCAGTGTATAAACGTTGTCAAGAAGTCATTTAAAATGTTTAAAAAAACAGTTTAAAAATGATCTAAAAACAGGTTTAAAAATGAGAAAATAAATGTTCTTTGATAAAGGTTTGACTTTGTGTCGTAAAGTTCTGCAAATCACAGCTCTAAATGAGCACGTTCATACAAGTTGTACTACTGCAAGCGTACTTAGAAGTCCATGCATATCGAAAGTGTCAATTTGAAAAGAAGTTATTTTGAAAAAGCGGAAAGAAAATTTCAGAATTCGTTCCCAGCACACGGTGAATCAGATTTAGATTAGAAGTCCTGGCTGGTAGACATAACATTATCGATGCCTGCTACAGCAGGGGACAAACACTGCAATACCTTGCATAGCACGTCAAGTGTGCATAGATGAAACTCCTCGCTGCCAACAGCTGCTGTAGAGGCAGCCGTGCTGAATTTGATACCTCCGTGCCAATGTTGGAGCTGAAATTCAATTCAATCGTGAAAGGCACCTGCGTTTCCACAAGGAAGGCATGCGTCAAGGAATACGTTGGTGACTGACCTGTGGACGAGAGTCAAGTCATCGATATCGAATTGTGACCCAGCATGGATTTTAGATTCGTCCCGCTGAAACCTCTGGAGCTCAAGACTTCCAGAATGTCACTGAAGCTTCACCCTGAACAAAGGCGCCGTCGTCAATGTGCAACCCATCCTCACAAGGAGCATCGCTCGATGTCAAGAGCAAAAGATCAACAAAAACAACTACATCTGAAGGTAAAAACTTGGCCAGGCCCTTTGTCACGGTCAAGCACGACCAGATGTCCCAAACTGGCACTTTTTACTTTTAGGCTCTAAAAAGTATTTAGTCTTTAAAAATTCTGATCTATGGTTCTCTACATTGGATTGTTGTCACTTTGGTGCCATTTTAATAAAAAAAATATAACTTATTTTTATAAATTGGTGTTGGATTTTTATTGTGTGTTTTTAAATGCTTCACACACCTGTCTCTTACATTAAACCTGCATACTTGTTTCCAGCTATAAAGGGTTGAGTAAGGGAATACTTTATTGAGACCTTGACTGGACCTTATATTATGCTTTTGACATTCTTACTAGTGGTAGGTCTCTATCTACACCTACTAATAAACCCACTTCTAACTTTTGGTTTTTGGCATTGATATAAAAAACACAATACAGTATTAAGTGAAGATCTTTAAATATCCAGTAAATTGAATTAGAACAAAAATTTATTTTTACATTTTTTAATTTGGACTAGACTGTTTCTAAAAGCCACATTGATCTGGGTGGACCAGATGGATCAGGTGCAGGCGGGCTTGTCTCACTTGGATAGCCAAGACCTTTGCATACACTTTGACATCAGCATTGATAAGAGAGATAGGCCTGTATGAGGAGCATTGGTCAGAGGGTTGGCCCACTTTGGGTATAAAAACAATGGTGGCAGTGTCCACATCTGGGGGAAATTATGCGTAAAGCACCAGGAGATGGCAAACTAGAAGGAGCAAAAAGCATTTAAGGAACTCAACCAGGAAACCACCTGGGCACTTTGTTTTTTTAACTGGTGTTTTAAACAAGGCCAGGTCAGATAAAGGCTTGTCAATCTTTTCAGCTGTGATTGGTTGGTAAAGGTTCTGAGCCAAGTATGTGGAGATCGAAGGCAGCAGAATCTCCATCAGAATAGAAGCTTCAAGTTCGAGTATGGAGGAATGCTTCACCATATATAGCATGCGGTAGCAGTGTGTAAAAACCTGCGACAACTCCGTGGCATGTTCACGGCAAAAGATTGCTTTGTCTCAAATGCATGGGACAATTCTGCATGCCATATATTAATTTGCCATCCAGTAGAGGTGTTTGCCAGATTTATCTCCATGCTCTTACACACATTGAGTCAATGCCCTCCAATATTGTCTGGCCTCCTCTAATGAGATTTATTTTAGTTGGTATTCTTGCCAATGCCAGTTGATGAGCTAAGGCAGTCCATGGCCTGCGACTTGTCAGTCACTCCAAGGAATGAATGTGGGCCTTCAGACCAGTCACCTGCACCAGCCTCTGTGTTTTTTTACCTTGAATGTCGACTTCAATCACACCCCAAAGAATAAGTTTGCTAGAAACCCATAGCGTCCAAGCGGAGGCCACAGTGTTACAATTTAGAGCAAAGAAGTACTTAATCGCTTCATCTACGAAGTCAGCACAGTCTTGATCTACCAGGTACCAACCATTTAGACACCACATAGGTTTCAAGTGTCCCTGGAGAGGTCCCATCTCAAGAAGGAGGTAAACATGGTCCAAAATGCCACAGGGGAGAATTTGTGTGCATGTCAGGTGAAGAAGTTCGGAGGCTGGGAGCCAAAACTGATTGATATGTGATAACATTTTATGTGCTGCTGATGCATGGGTATACACATACATGATGGGGTGTCATGTCCTACACACTTCACAAATACCTATTTAGCCTGCCCAGAGGTAGAGTTGGGAGGAATGGGTACAATGACCCGGCCAGTGCGAGTCGGAGGTATCTACAGCAGGATCAGGTACAGCATTAAAGTTGTCTCCTATTTTATAGTACCAGAGAGAAGGACTATCAAGAGATCATTAAGCATCTGCAGTGTTGGCTGAAGCCGTTGTTGGGGAACATAGGCCATAATTTAAGATATAGTGTAAGGCATCAAGCTGACATTCAATCCCCGCATAGCATCTCTGGAGGTCAACGTGGATGGTGGAGACCACCAATGGAAATCCATAATGCAGTAAGATAGCTACACTTCCGGAAACTTAGAAAAAAACTCAGCATGAAACACCAGGTCATAGCCGAAGTAACAGAGAAAAGAGCATTGTGTGCCCAACAAATGGGTCTCATAGAGCATCACCACTTCCGGGTGAAGACATTTCACATATCGTAGGATGGTAGAGCATTTAATACTGTCTAGGAGACCATTAACTTTTCACAAAAACACTTTACCATTGGACATGTGAAGGGATTTAATCAGTGTGGCCATCTCAGAAAAGAGTGCCCCATGTATCAGGTGTAGGTTGGTCACAGTGTGACCCAAATGAGAGATGTGTCCCAGCACACATGTGTCGTGTACAAGGATTGCAATAGCTTTGTGTGTGAACAAAGCAAAACAGATACCCAAAACAACAACCCTTCCACCCAACTTCCCTTCACCCAACACACTTCCAACCCTGAAGCATCTTTTGCCCCAACCCAAAACATATCAATGGTCAAGAATGGCCTAAGAATGTCTCAAGGTACCTGGTTGCCCCTCAAAAGGACAATGGTGCCCGACAGTATACTTGATGCCTCTTGCTGTGAAAAAGCCAAGAGTCTCCTCTCCCCATCACACCGCCCCCAGCAGCGCCGCATATAGATGTACTTATCAGGGAGGCACAGTGTCTGCGGTACAGGTTTGTGGTGTGTCACAACTCTGAATCTAACAAGGATTCAGAAATCACAAAGGTGCCTCATGGTCATTGTCTTGGGATCTGAAGAGGTCTAGGGTGTCAAAAAATAAAGCCTCAAGGTCATGAGTCCCGGCCATTCCCGTGACATATAACGAGCTCTGGAGACAATCAATGCATGTATTGTATGTGATTCTATAGTCTATATCCTGTTAAGATTAAATGGAAACAGAGATATTACAAAATGGCTGCGATACTAATTATGGTTTTGTGTGAGGCTGTATCGGCAGCCCATCACCTATGTTTATGCAAATGCAGCTGCCCGATGAAATCTTGCAAGCAATAAAACGTGGAACAGAAATGTGTTAACTGATATTGAGGAAGGCCGAGGGGCTGAAACGTGTTTGTCGGTTTTGTTGCAAGGTAATAAAAATTGATAATGAGCTTACAAGTGCGTGACATTCTTTTGGGGAATTTATATATAATTGTGTGTGTGTATATTACATACTGGTGGCTGTAGAAAGGACCTAGTTTCCATAGGAAAACATTTTTTGACTTGGCTATAACTTTGATGTTGTTTGACCAATCTTCACAAAAATTTCTAAAAGTGTCAAGGTAGGTCCTAGTTGTCATGGAAAGTTTTGTGGTCATCCATGCAGCAGGTACTGAGAATTTGGGGCGCAAAATAAGGGTGTGTTTGTAATGTTAATTCCCATAGATACCTCTAGCCACACCTACAGCCCAAACCGCTGAACTGACTTACACCAAATTTGGCAGGGAGGTAGAAAAGGTACTGCCTTTTGGTGTAAATGCATTCAGTTGTTTTTGCGAAAGTTAAGCCGAAAATTATATTGTGTTGTCTCCGGCCACAGATATTTTGCGGTGGTTTCGCTATTAATCACAAATGCACGAACCAACAGGAATGCTTTGGTTGGCTGGATGCAACCTGAACAGAAAGTTGGGCCACCATTTTCTCTATCAGGAAAGGTTCCTGAGGCTGAAAGCTTGTGTGAAATCCCACATATGGGGTCAGGGTTGAGACACTCTAACCCAGTGGTTGAGAATGAGGCTGTTAGTGACACGTTATGTATCCAAAATAGACTTTTTGAATCACACACGATATGCACAACGATGCCACAACCACTAATACAGCCCCCATTGCGAATAATAGTGACAATATAAAAAAAATCAGTGAATCATTAACACGCATTGTTATAGAGATATTGAGATTTTGATAAATGTTTTCATAGAGTTATTTATATAGTGACTTATCTACTGTGATGGGTTGAATTAATTATATAGTTATAATTTTTGGATGTGTTGGTAGCCATTGAATTCCTGCTTTTGCTTTCCGCTTTCGTGACGTGTCTGCGGGGAACACGATTACCTACGTCATTGCAATCTCTGGTCTCACTGCAAAAACGGAAACGGAAAATAAGTTTTAGAGATGGTTGTTCTAGACATACACTAGAATAAAATGAGTTTGAAGTGTAAAGCAATTAACCCTTAGGGGCCAATTCTCAAAGGTAATCTGAGACAAAAGTCTAACTTTATGACTTTTGGTATTTCCAGATATCATTTACGAGTTGTATCTTCACATCCGCAGTCGGGCCAGAATCTCCGCACAAGGCCCATACCCTCTGGCTCAGGACGTACTCCATTTGGGAAAAAAGGGGGTGGTGATGGACAGAGTTTCTGAATGATGCAGAATACTCTTACCAAGTCAAGAGATCATGGTTTTAATCCATCACCGTTTTTTAGCTCACTGCACCATCCCAGCTCAGAACCTGGCTACATGCAAATTAGTCTGTACCTGTCCCAGTGCATGATGGGAACAGGGCAAACCAAACTACCAAGCCAATTCTTATACTGGGAAGGAAACAAGCTTCCGGGGACTGGTTTCTGGCATCACAGCCTTCATCAGCCCGGCTTGCTTGAATCCTGATGGTGCAATGAGCAAGGGACTCACGTCTGAGCATACCCTCCCACACTGAGTGTGGATAAAATCGATTTGGGAAAAAAGGGGGTGGTGATGGACAGAGTTTCTGAATGATGCAGAATACTCTTACCAAGTCAAGAGATCATGGTTTTAATCCATCACCGTTTTTTAGCTCACTGCACCATCCCAGCTCAGAACCTGGCTACATGCAAATTAGTCTGTACCTGTCCCAGTGCATGATGGGAACAGGGCAAACCAAACTACCAAGCCAATTCTTATACTGGGAAGGAAACAAGCTTCCGGGGACCGGTTTCTGGCATCACAGCCTTCATCGGCCCGGCTTGCTTGAATCCTGATGGTGCAATGAGCAAGGGACTCACGTCTGAGCATACCCTCCCACACTGAGTGTGGATAAAATCGATTTGGGAAAAAAGGGGGTGGTGATGGACAGAGTTTCTGAATGATGCAGAATACTCTTACCAAGTCAAGAGATCATGGTTTTAATCCATCACCGTTTTTTAGCTCACTGCACCATCCCAGCTCAGAACCTGGCTACATGCAAATTAGTCTGTACCTGTCCCAGTGCATGATGGGAACAGGGCAAACCAAACTACCAAGCCAATTCTTATACTGGGAAGGAAACAAGCTTCCTGGGACCGGTTTCTGGCATCACAGCCTTCATCGGCCCGGCTTGCTTGAATCCTGATGGTGCAATGAGCAAGGGACTCACGTCTGAGCATACCCTCCCACACTGAGTGTGGATAAAATCGATTTGGGAAAAAAGGGGGTGGTGATGGACAGAGTTTCTGAATGATGCAGAATACTCTTACCAAGTCAAGAGATCATGGTTTTAATCCATCACCGCTTTTTAGCTCACTGCACCATCCCAGCTCAGAACCTGGCTACATGCAAATTAGTCTGTACCTGTCCCAGTGCATGATGGGAACAGGGCAAACCAAACTACCAAGCCAATTCTTATACTGGGAAGGAAACAAGCTTCCGGGGACCGGTTTCTGGCATCACAGCCTTCATCGGCCGGCTTGCTTGAATCCTGATGGTGCAATGAGCAAGGGACTCACGTCTGAGCATACCCTCCCACACTGAGTGTGGATAAAATCGATTTGGGAAAAAAGGGGGTGGTGATGGACAGAGTTTGTGAATGATGCAGAATACTCTTACCAAGTCAAGAGATCATGGTTTTAATCCATCACCGTTTTTTAGCTCACTGCACCATCCCAGCTCAGAACCTGGCTACATGCAAATTAGTCTGTACCTGTCCCAGTGCATGATGGGAACAGGGCAAACCAAACTACCAAGCCAATTCTTATACTGGGAAGGAAACAAGCTTCCGGGGACCGGTTTCTGGCATCACAGCCTTCATCGGCCCGGCTTGCTTGAATCCTGATGGTGCAATGAGCAAGGGACTCACGTCTGAGCATACCCTCCCACACTGAGTGTGGATAAAATCGATTTGGGAAAAAAGGGGGTGGTGATGGACAGAGTTTCTGAATGATGCAGAATACTCTTACCAAGTCAAGAGATCATGGTTTTAATCCATCACCGTTTTTTAGCTCACTGCACCATCCCAGCTCAGAACCTGGCTACATGCAAATTAGTCCGTACCTGTCCCAGTGCATGATGGGAACAGGGCAAACCAAACTACCAAGCCAATTCTTATACTGGGAAGGAAACAAGCTTCCGGGGACCGGTTTCTGGCATCACGGCCTTCATCGGCCCGGCTTGCTTGAATCCTGATGGTGCAATGAGCAAGGGACTCACTTCTGAGCATACCCTCCCACACTGAGTGTGGATAAAATCGATTTGGGAAAAAAGGGGGTGGTGATGGACAGAGTTTCTGAATGATGCAGAATACTCTTACCAAGTCAAGAGATCATGGTTTTAATCCATCACCGTTTTTTAGCTCACTGCACCATCCCAGCTCAGAACCTGGCTACATGCAAATTAGTCTGTACCTGTCCCAGTGCATGATGGGAACAGGGCAAACCAAACTACCAAGCCAATTCTTATACTGGGAAGGAAACAAGCTTCCGGGGACCGGTTTCTGGCATCACAGCCTTCATCGGCCCGGCTTGCTTGAATCCTGATGGTGCAATGAGCAAGGGACTCACGTCTGAGCATACCCTCCCACACTGAGTGTGGATAAAATCGATTTGGGAAAAAAGGGGGTGGTGATGGACAGAGTTTCTGAATGATGCAGAATACTCTTACCAAGTCAAGAGATCATGGTTTTAATCCATCACCGTTTTTTAGCTCACTGCACCATCCCAGCTCAGAACCTGGCTACATGCAAATTAGTCTGTACCTGTCCCAGTGCATGATGGGAACAGGGCAAACCAAACTACCAAGCCAATTCTTATACTGGGAAGGAAACAAGCTTCCGGGGACCGGTTTCTGGCATCACAGCCTTCATCGGCCCGGCTTGCTTGAATCCTGATGGTGCAATGAGCAAGGGACTCACGTCTGAGCATACCCTCCCACACTGAGTGTGGATAAAATCGATTTGGGAAAAAAGGGGGTGGTGATGAACAGAGTTTCTGAATGATGCAGAATACTCTTACCAAGTCAAGAGATCATGGTTTTAATCCATCACCGTTTTTTAACTCACTGCACCATCCCAGCTCAGAACCTGGCTACATGCAAATTAGTCTGTACCTGTCCCAGTGCATGATGGGAACAGGGCAAACCAAACTACCAAGCCAATTCTTATACTGGGAAGGAAACAAGCTTCCGGGGACCGGTTTCTGGCATCACAGCCTTCATCGGCCCGGCTTGCTTGAATCCTGATGGTGCAATGAGCAAGGGACTCACGTCTGAGCATACCCTCCCACACTGAGTGTGGATAAAATCGATTTGGGAAAAAAGGGGGTGGTGATGGACAGAGTTTCTGAATGATGCAGAATACTCTTACCAAGTCAAGAGATCATGAACTTTACTTCATAGTTATCTTCTTTTAATTTTAGTTCTATGTTTGAAAAATCTTTATGTTGTCGTGTAGAGTTTCTTGTCATTTTGTTTAGACAACTAAAAGGTCAATGCGGAAAGAAGAACAGAAGAAGCAAAAAAAAAGTAAGCTTATGATATCAAGTGTTGTTTGTATTATATTGTAAGAATTCACTTTTAATGTTAAGAGTCATCAGTATCTAATAATAAAAACCCACTGTTAACGCCAGTGATTCTTCCATTTAATATGATTTTTTCCTTGGAGACTGATAAGAAACACGTCATCTAATTACAAGATGCTCACAGACCGCATAGACGAACCACTGAAGCAGCATAAAGACCTACCAGGACGTTTTCTTGCGTCAGCTCCAGTTCGCAGGTAGGATTTAATTTTCCAAGGGAGGGGATTAGAGTAGAAAAGAACAATAAGAGACTCTACTTACCTTGTGTTACCTTGTTGCCTCGCAGGTCGACAACAAGAGCCATCAACGTCCAGTATCCTGTCCGGCCCTCCTCCCTAGTCCCTATATTTTAACTTACGTGAGTTTACATTCACTGGCTACTACATAGGGAATTGGGAAGTTGGTCCCTTGCATCTCTGCCAACCTGACTACGCACAAACTTAAGGTAAGAGTGCAGAGTCTCTTGACAATCACTCCGACACTAGTCATACACTTATGTAATCAGCCAGGCACTACTGAAGCACTTTTTCAATTATCCAGGCACTACCCATGTAGTTATCTAAACACCCAGGCACCACCTGTTCACTGAACCAAAAGCACATGGGCAGCAGTCATGTTGTCATGCAATCACTGAAACACTACTCATGCACTCATAAAATCTCACAGGTGCTATGCATGTGCTTAAACAATCATGTATGCGCTATCCATGTACTCTATAAATCATGAATATACTGTCTATGCTAAGGGTGGGTGAAAATTTCCGTTCTGCTCGCGGAAATTGCGAAAATTCGACATTTTTGAGTTCCGCGCGGAACGCGAAAATGTCGAAACTTCCGCGATCTGTGAGGGAACGGAAATTGTCGTTTAGGCAGATGTGCTGCTGTCTTCCCATATCTACCGTCAACAATATGCTATCATCCTTGATGGAGCTCTGTGCATCCAGGAGTTTCTCGGGCGCAATCCCCGTGTAGTTTCTGACACCAGGAGATTCTGTCTCTTCATCTGCTGCTCTGATCTGTCTCTGGCCCTTTATAAACAAGAGGCATGTGAACTGCATGGAAGCTCTGCAGGGTGTGCGTGCTGACAGGGAGGCGGGTAGGGACCAGTGGAAGGGGGGGAGGACACAGGGGGAAGGGGGCCGAGGGGCGCTGCTTAAGAAAGGAACAAATGAAACACACCAAGACGGGAGGTGGGGGGCAGCCTGCTGCCTGCGAGGAGAGGTGGAGGAGAGGGGGAGATGCGGTCACTGGTAGAGAAGCAGGAAGAGGGTGCGAGGGAAAAGGGAAGATAAGAGCTGAGGGGAGGAGTGAGGGAGAGGAGAGGAGGAGATGTCACTGGTAGAGGATCAGGTAGTGAGGGCGAGGGAGACGGGGAAGAGAAGACTGAGGAGAGGAGTGAGGGTAAGGCGAGACGGAGGAGAGGAGGAGATGCTGTCACTGGTAGAGGAGCAGGAAGGGAGGGAGAGAGGGAAGAGAAGGGCTGAGGGTAGGTCTGAAAGAGAGGAAAGTGAGAGGATAGGGCGGCTAAGGGATGGAGAGGGAGGGCCTGCTGGGGGTGACAGGAAAGCTGCAGGGATGGCCGGCAGAGGTGCCGAAGAGAAGAGAGGAGGTGAAAGGGACTGAGAAAGGAGGAAAGGGAGGGGGATTCTGCCCGCAGACTGAATTTATTTACTTATTTTGATTTATGTATGCATTATTATATAGCGCCGACATTGTTCAGAGGTGCTAGAGCGCTTTACAGTGAACAAGGTTCGTTACAAAGATACTTGATTACAAAGATTTAAGATTACAAGTCTAACAAAAGGCAGAAATGAAATGTCTTCCTGCCCGTTTCCCCACTAAGATGGACAGCTCACTCGAGGGACCCCGGCGCCCGTTGGCGTGGTGGCACCGTTACAGACACACATGGTCACTGTAGACAATTCTTCTGGCCCTTTACGCAGCTGTAGTGTAGGAAAAGCACATACATTTACCCTTACTGATTAGCTACTAGAAAGTACTCCAGTTGAGTAGAGGTATTGCACAAAACGGTGGCATCTTCTTGGGTAACTATGCAGGGCACGATTCATTCTGGCACGATGCTCCTGTCACAAAAATTAAACCCCAACAGGAAGCATTTTTATTTGACCTTCAACTCAGGCACCTGCTTTAGTTATATCTGT
Organism: Triturus cristatus; assembly: GCF_964204655.1. Lineage (NCBI taxonomy): Eukaryota > Metazoa > Chordata > Amphibia > Caudata > Salamandridae > Triturus > Triturus cristatus. The sequence goes on from NC_140589.1 coordinate 1,416,196,359, forward strand.
AAGTCTTACAGATATAATTATAAATAAAGCAGGTGCCCGAGTTGAAGGTCAAATTCAGTAACGCATTAATCAGCACACCAAAATCTCCGCGATCACGCAAAATTTCACGTGATCGCGGAGATTTTTTGCCGTTTTGCGATATTTTGCAAAAGGCACTTTCGCTAATTCCGCCCACTCTTAGTCTATGCACTCCTGCAATCATCCAGACACTAACATTGCACTCATTAATCATCCAACCAGTACCTATACATGTATTGAATTATTGAGCCATGAGCCATGCACTTATCTAATCATTAAGGCACTACTCATGCACTCATCCAAACACCCAGATAGTAGTGATATACTCATGCAAACATGCAGACAGTAACTATACAGCTATGGAATAACCCATGGAGGTCTGATATACTAGGGTAATCATCAAGGCACTACATGCACCCTCAAAGAACCACCTAGGTACTATCTATGCACCAATTCAATCATCTAGGGAGTATTCATGTATTCAACCACAAACAAATGTTTTTACTAGTTTTTACTGAGGAATATGTAGTCTTTTTGAACCATCTGGTGAATTATATATGCACGCTGTGCCACACTCTTTGCATGTAGTTGGAAGAATTAGTGAGGCATATGCTTTGATAGAGATTAATGTGCCGATTGTAATAGGCGCTGTTTCCCAAAAATGTAATCTGATACATTTAAGTAGAAAAGTGCTGAGATAGTACAGAGACCTCTAACACAGTGGTAAAAAGGCATTCAATAACTCTTATGTTGTGTTTCGATATTTATCGTTTTGAGGCACTGTTTGTACATGTGCACAGGTCTAAATGTAGAAGAAAGTAATGCAGTGCGGAGCTGCAAACCATTTGGCTGCAACATGCTGCATTACTTTCAAAGTATAAGGATGCGTCATATTTACAACAATATGATGGATCCTTATGCTCTCTCCTGTGCTGGCACACAACTGGCTGCAGTGCACCAACAGAGGCACGCTTGCACCATGGTGCAAAGGTGCCTGTGTAGTGGGGAAGATTGTTTTTGTGCAGTAAGGGACACCTTCCTGTAGAAAAACAATTACGAGTTGTATTTTCTTCTTTAAATGTGTGCTACAGAATGCATCACAAATAGACGAAGGAAAAAAAGAAGGAGAAAGGGAAGTATGTCTCCTTGTTGCATCTCCTTGGAGGTGTAGTATTCTGACGCATTCCCAGGTTTCCGAATTGTTGCAAATTTGAATATATGGCAGAATCCATGGGTGTTGTGTGGGAACACCCACAGCAACACCAATGGCATGCTTCTTTCTTTAAAGTGCTGCCTGAAAGGCGCCTGTATTACTAAGGCCATGAAAAGCTACGTAGAGTGGCTTTCAGTGGCTTTGTAAATGTGGAGCACCACATTACGCTCCTGTGTATCAACAAATTAGATGCTCTGGAATGTGCATTGGGATTGTAAATATGCCTCCTTGCCTTGATGTTCTTTTAATAAGTTCCTACAGAAGGGATACACTGTTCTTTCACCATGTATAAGTGAGAAGTGAGAGATGCTGTAGCTGTGTTATATGAGAGGGGGGCTAAAATATTAAAAGGTAACTAATAAATAAAGTTATGTGTTTTGCTCTGGGTTTGTTGTATTGAAGTAAGTGCATGTAGTAATATATCTAGGTTCATCTGTAGATTTAAACCTGCAACATAACATGAAAACCTTTTGTATTATGTGTAAGTCAGTAGTAACGTAGTTGGCAGATTGGCTGGGGCAAAAATTTAAATATAGTTGTTTTTTTACTGAACAATAGCTACATAACTACACACAGTTACAGTGCCTGCAAAAGCTCGGACGAAAAAGCAAGAGAAGTAACTACAGTATGTTTTGCAGAAATGAGTTACAAAAGGGTCAAAATGCAGAAAAAGTGGTGAAAGAAAAAAGAGCTACACGTAAAAGGAGAAAGCCATTTCTTAAAAATATATGTGGACATTTGCAAAATTAAGAAAATTAAATTATGACTATCAGAAACAATATGAGTAGACAAAGTGTATATTTCAATAACAGAAAAGATTGTAAAAAAACGTGGACACACCTTAACCAGGAGACAGAAGCAGTTCAAGGAATTCAGAGCCAGAGTATTTCATAGTAGAGTGGTTGTAAATCTACTGAGAAATTTGTAAAAGAAATAGAAGAAGGATAGTTGCCCTGAAGCAGAAAGAACAAGTTGAGAGAGTAGTTGATAAGGCCTTTGGTTTGAAGAGGAAGCTTTTCATTTTGATTCTAGCGGACTGCCCCAGCCAGCGCTCACTGCCTTCGTGCCGTTTTCCCGCCGCTGCTTCCTGTGCGGCCCCGCCACCCGCCCCGATTGGTTATTCCCTCCCGCCTCCCAGCTGACCCCTCCTCCCCTCCCTCCCTCTTATGGCGACCGCTGCGCGGCGGAGTCAGTGACCCTTAACCCTCGGGTAGGTCACTTCCCCACCGCTACAGCTCCGCCTGTCTGCCCGCCTTCCTGCCTGCTCTGCTTCCAGGTTAGTGCTCCGACCACTCGCCGCCTGCCTTGAGACCCCTTCTCTCTTCTGTACCCCGTGTGCCAGGTTCGCCCCATTGTCTCATTTCCACTGTACCCCGTGTGCCTGTATCTCCCTCTCTCTTTTGTACCCCGTGTGCCAGGTTCGCCCCATTGGTTCATTTCCACTGTACCCCGTGTGCCTGTATCTCCCTCTCTCTTTTGTACCCCGTGTGCCAGGTTCGCCCCATTGGTTCATTTCCACTGTACCCCGTGTACCTGTATCGCCCCCTCTCTTTTGTACCCCATGTGCCAGTTCGCCCCCTTGCTTCCCCTGCTGTGCCCCGTACGCCTAGCGGACTGCCCCGGCCAGCGCTCGCTGCCTTCGCGCCATTTTCCCGCCGCTGCATCCCATGCGGCCCCGACCCCCCGCCCCCCCGCCCCGATTGGTTATTCCCTCCCGCCTCCCAGCCGACCCCTCCTCCCCTCCCTCCCTCTTATGGCGACCGCTGCGCGGCGGAGTCAGTGACCCTTGACCCTCGGGTAGGTCACTTCCCCACCGCTACAGCTCCGCCTGTCTGCCCGCCTTCCTGCCTGCTCTGCTTCCAGGTTAGCGCTCCGACCACTCGCCGCCTGCCTTGAGACCCCTTCTCTCTTCTGTACCCCGTGTGCCAGGTTCGCCCATTGTCTCATTTCCACTGTACCCCGTGTGCCTGTATCTCCCTCTCTCTTTTGTACCCCGTGTGCCAGGTTCGCCCCATTGGTTCATTTCCACTGTACCCCGTGTGCCTGTATCTCCCTCTCTCTTTTGTACCCCGTGTGCCTGGTTCGCCCCATTGGTTCATTTCCACTGTACCCCATGTGCCTGTATCTCCCCCTCTCTTTTGTACCCCATGTGCCAGTTCGCCCCCTTGCTTCCCCTGCTGTGCCCCGTACGCCTAGCGGACTGCCCCGGCCAGCGCTCGCTGCCTTCGTGCCGTTTTCCCGCCGCTGCTTCCCATGCGGCCCCGCCCCCCCGCCCCGATTGGTTATTCCCTCCCGCCTCCCAGCTGACCCCTCCTCCCCTCCCCCCTCTTATGGCGACCGATGCGCGGCCACGCCGCTGGCGCGCCAAAGGCAAGCCCGTCTGCGCCCGTCCGCGCCTGGACCGCGCCCAGCGCCAGTACCCCTGGTCCCCGAGAACACCAGCCAACACGACGGACGTACAACCCCACCACCCTCAACGCACTCAACCCCGGCCAGAACCCCACCTGCTACCGAGCCACCCCGAGACGCACCCACGGACCTTTCACCTGCCAAGACTGCAAATTCACCTGTCTCCGGACCTGCACCGCTCCCGCCAAGCCAGACACCAGCAACAACCACCTCAAATGCATCCTGCTCAACACCCGCTCCGTCCACCGTCACGCCATCGAACTCTGGAACCTCCTCGACACAACATCGCCAGACGTCGCCTTCCTCACAGAAACCTGGATGAACGCCTCCTCAGCGCCCGACATTTCCATAGCCATCCCGGACGGATACAAGATCACCCGGAGGGACCGCGTCAACCAGACGGGAGGTGGCATCGCCATCGTACACAAGAACACCATCCGCATCTCGACCAACTCCGACGAAACATTCACCGCCGCCGAACACCTCCACTTCCAGATACACACCAACCCCAAGACCACCCTCAGAGGCACCCTCGTCTACAGACCCCCTGGACCCCGCACACAATTCAGCGACGCCATCGCAGACTTCATCAGCCCGCACGCCCTTCCCTCCGTTGACTACATCCTCCTAGGGGACCTCAACTTCCACCTGGAGTACAACAATGACAGAAACACCACCACCCTACTGGACAACCTCGCCAACCTCAGACTCAAACAACTGGTGAACACCCCCACCTACTACGCTGGCCACACGCTTGACCCAGTCTTCTCATCCAGCAAGCACATCTCCTTCAGCCACTCCACCGAACTCCACTGGACTGACCACAGCTGCGTCCACTTCAGCTTCAGAAGAACCACGACCCACCACCACCCGCAACAGGTCCCTCGCCGGAGCTGGAGCAAGATCACCGCCGAGCAGCTCACAACCTCCCTCAGCCAGAACCCTCCCACCAGCACAATGGACCCCAACGAAGCAGCCAGCAACCTCACCAAATGGCTGACCTCATGCGCCGATGACCTCGCACCACTAAAGAACCCTCCCAGCAGACTCGGCAGCAAGAAAACCCCCTGGTTCACCAACGAACTCAAGGGCTCCAAGAAGAACTGCCGCACCCTCGAGAAAGCCTGGCGGCTTGACCAAACTACAAACAACAGGACCGCCCTCAAGCACGCCACCCGCAAACACCATCAGCTGATCCGCGCCACCAAGAAGACAGCACTCAAAGAGCGGCTAGACAACAACGCCCATGACAGCAAGGAACTCTTCAGCATCGTCAAAGAGTTCTCCAACCCCTGCGCCGGAAACAACGACATCACTCCCTCGCAAGACCTCTGCAACTCACTCGCCTCGTTCTTCCACCGCAAGATCGCCGACATACACAACAGCTTCAACGCACAGACCACGCACCCTACCACCGAACCAACGCCCGCCACCAACACCCTCTACAACTGGACCCCAATCAGCACCGAAGACACCACCCGCACTATGAACACCATCCACTCTGGATCCCATACTGACCCCTGCCCCTACCACGTCTTCAACAAGGCCGACGCCATCATCGCACCCCATCTCCGGGACATCATCAACACCTCCTTCCACACCGCCACCTTCCTGAAGAAACCAACGGCGGACCCCACCGACCTCAAGAAATACCGTCCCATCTCGCTCCTTCCTTTTCCTGCCAAAGTCATCGAGAAGACCGTCAACAGACAGCTCGCCGCCTTCCTCGAGACGAACGGTTCCCTCGACCCCTCGCAGTCTGGGTTTCGGGCCAACCACAGCACCGAGACCGCCCTGATCGCAGCCACCGACGACATCAGATCCTTGATCGACAACGGGGAAACAGCGGCCCTCATCCTCCTAGACCTCTCTGCTGCGTTCGACACGGTCTGCCACCGCACCCTAGTACAGCGCCTCAGCAACGTCGGAATCCAAGAGAAGGCACTGGAGTAGATTATCTCGTTCCTCGCCGGAAGAACCCAGAGAGTCCGCCTCCCCCCGTTCTGCTCCGAGGCCACCGAAGTCATCTGCGGCGTACCTCAAGGATCATCACTCAGCCCAACCCTCTTCAACGTCTACATGACCCCCCTCGCAGCCATCGCACGCCAACACAACTTCAACATCATTTCCTACGCCGATGACACCCAACTGATCCTCTCCCTCACCAACGACCCCGCCACCACCAGAGCCAACCTACACGAAGGAATGAAAGACGTCGCCGAATGTATGAAGAACAGCCGCCTGAAACTGAATTCAGACAAGACGGAAGGCCTCATCCTGGGATCATCCCCCTCCGCCTGGGACGATTACTGGTGGCCCCCTGCCTTGGCACCACTCTCAAACCTACGGACCACGCACGCAACCTGGGCTTCATCCTGGACTCCTCCCTCTCGATGACCAGACAAGTCAACGCCGTCTCCACATCATGCTTCAACACCCTGCGTATGCTCCGCAAGATCTTCAGATGGATCCCCACAGGAACCAGGAAGACTGTTACCCAAGCACTCGTCACCAGCCGACTAGATTACGGGAACACCCTCTACGCCGGAACCACAGCCAAACTACAAAAATGACTCCAACGCATCCAGAACACCTCTGCACGACTCATCCTGGACATCCCCCGTCATAGCCACATCACCAGACACCTGAAAGACCTGCACTGGCTCCCCGTCAGCAAGAGAATCACGTTCAGACTCCTTACCCACACACACAAGGCTCTCCACGACCTGGGCCCCAAGTACCTCAACGACCGAATGACCTTCTACACGCCCACCCGCCAGCTACGATCAACCAGCCATGCCCTCGCCACCATCCCACGCATCCGCAGAGTCACCGCCGGAGGAAGATCCTTCTCCTACCTGGCAGCCAAGACTTGGAACTCCCTCCCCATCCACCTGCGGCTAACCCAAGACCACCTCTCCTTCAGGAAGCAGCTCAAGACCTGGCTGTTCGAGCAGTAACGGACCCCTCCCCCCAGCGCCATTGAGACCCTTCCGGGTGAGTAGCGCACTTTACAAATGCCGTGATTGATTGATTGAATGAAGACTTTTGACAAAATAGTGTTGTGCATGAGGAGACAAAACTAGATGAAAAGATTGTGTGATAGAAGTAACTTATGTACAGATTTTAGAGAAGAATTGATACATACGTCTGGTACAAATCCTTTCCTTAATGAACAAACCTATCTCCAGGATAACAGATTAGTACATGCTATTGAGGAAAGCGGGTGGTGTTATGAAATGAAGATTGGCCGTCCTATAGCAAAACAGATGATAGTAGCTAAAAATGTAGAAAAAGTGATTGTAGACTAAGTACAAGGTAGGTGTAGTCAGGCCCCTGTATTCAAATGGAATTGTAGTAGTTTTTGTAATATTAGGAAGCAATCCATTGATATTTTAAGGAAATTCCTACATATATTTCCAAAGTGAAGTTTAAATATAAAATAAGTACTTTACAAGGTTTTGGATCCCTGCAAGCCGAGAAAGCATGCACATTTTCAGGGACACTCACTAGCTTGTTTATCAAAAAAGTGCGCCAAAGCACCTTTCATCATTTTAGGATGATAGCTGCACACTACTCAACAATGCAAACTTTAGTACGGAGGCTGTACAATGTGAAAACTGCTTTTTTATGTTTAGGAGAAATGAATATGGCACTTTTGCATGGTAGCATTGCAGAGGTAGAAAAGATTTGTAATGATGTGCAGTTTTGTTTCTTTGGTCCAGAACATGACTGTAAGGAAATTGAAGAGTTGATAACAGCAGGAGTGGTAGAACAGGACACAGGTATACAGTTAATATTTATGAAGAAGAAATTACAAAATTTAAGACAGTATGTGCTGAAAAACCAGAGTATGCTTGTATATTCTATCGACACACCCACTACAAGAATTAAAAGCATACTGTTGACTTATATTTAAAACATGAAATAGAGAATAATGATAACTGGCAAAAGTTTGCACTGTACTTAATTGTAGAAGAAAGATTTGACTTGTCCACTCAACAAGTTATATATAAGTACTGCTACAATATATTAGAGGATAATAAAATGCCTGCTAGAGCTGTGCATAACAAATTAGAACTGGTTCCTATTCGAGAAGCACTTCAAGGTTTAAATATTTATGAGTCTATTCTTATCCAAACTATATATCCATTTCAGGCTATAGCGCGTATGGAGTCAAAGACATGCACGTTACCCCCAAAAGAACTGCAAAAAGTTCTAAAAGATAGAGTAGTGTATTTGCCATTATATGTCAAGAAAAACATTGAAACAGTAGGGGTAGATAGAGATTTAGAGGAAGGACTAGTAATTCTTGTAAATGGTGTGCCTACCAAGAACAAGAAGATATTGCAGGAGTTACTAGATGTTACCAAAGATTTAAAAAATAAAAACTTTATATCTGGTACAAAACAATGTTTAATATATAAATGTGGAAAACCTGCAAGATATCACACATATGGAGGATCAGACATTTCCATCAACAGGTCAGATTGAGAAGGTGGCTCAGTCCAGAACAGAAGACATTTATGAATGTTATAGCATCCACCCTTTGCATTCTAAAGAGGTCAGTGGTGATACCATTGAGCTGTTTCAAATGAAGGCAGCAAAAGGAGCTCCATTAGGTGTGTGGGATAAAAGTTTAGAAGCTTGGTGTTTCCCACACCTTTTTCCTACTTGAGTAGGTGGCATGTATGATGAGAGGCCTGTGCAAATACGTGTAGCTGAGTTAAGATGTTGGAGACATTATTCAGAAGATCCCAGATTTCGTCAGTGCATTCCATATAGATTTCACCTATTATGTGAGTGTGACTTGTCTGGCCTCTCATATGCTATGAATCATATTCTAAAAGAAGAAGTTAACTTGCATAATATATCAGCGAAAGAACTTTTGGAGAAAGCTAAAGGAAAAGAGGAGCATTTGGAAAACAGTTTAATAAACCAAATGGCATGTCAGCATGGGACAATTTAATATTAGTATCAGTGTCATGGGGGAACTGAAGTGCATGTTGAGGAACCCTGGAGCACCTACTTTGTTCCAGATGCTGAGTTGTGCTGAATACGCATGGGAGGACCTACTCGAATTCTTACAGGAGCCAAATTCAAATATAAAAGACATTCATCTGAAGATGCCAGGAGCATTTTGCTCACTGGACCCTGCAAATGTTTGCAAATGTTTTATTCACAGATTTTATGCAATGATGGCTTTCACCTTGAACAAAACAAAACCTCCTCTTGCTGAAGTGATTGATTTATTTTCAGGTAAATAGTACCAAGCCGGAGGTGCTCCCCATATTCACATGCTGTTGTGGGTAAAAGATGCCTCAAAGTTTGTAACAGGCAGTGATAAATCTGTGATGTCTTTATTTAGCAGTATGTAACTTGTTATATCCCAAAGGAGAGTACTGACAACATATTAGGAGAACACGTTCTACGATTCCAAAATCATAGATGTAGATATTATTGTCAGCGAAAATGCAGAGCAAAAAGGAAATTTTATTCAAGATATTGTTTCAGATTCCCATGACCTGTCATCACACAGCTTTTTGTCTGCAGTCAGATGTGCTCTTACAAGGAAATCACCTACAACAGACATACAACCTAAGGAGAACAGAGGTCTCCAAGTACATTAATGACTGTAAACCTGAGATTTGGAAGATGTGGAATACAAACATGGATGTGCAGTTTGTTGCAGACAACTCAATTTCTGTTGCTTGGTACCTTACATCTTATATAACAAAGTCAGCAAAACCTGAGATAAAAGATGTGGGAGGAGATTTCAGCAGAAAAGAGTCTTGCAATGAAATTGCTTAGTTTTAGTTTGAAAATGCTTTCTCACAGAGCAATCGGCTCCTATGAATGTGTTGACGGGTTAAGCTCAGCTACTTTGCTTTCTAAATCTAGAGGACTTCTATGGGTGAGTTTAGGGATTGCTAATACTCGTAATAGAATACTGTAATATTTTTCTGAAATTCATATCTTGCAGAATTTGAGCCACAAAGTACAGCTAGTCTGAAGAGTAACATGCTGGATACGTACTATCCAAGAAGACATCATCATCTGGAAAGGATGTTCCTTTATGAAATTCTTCAACATTATACTTTCAGAATTAATGTCAGTGAAAACATAGATAAAGGTACATTTGCTGTTGCTGGATGTGAAGGATGTTTGGTGAGAAATAACAAAGGAAATGTAATCAACCATCGAAAACTAAGTTGCCAAACTCCGAATAAAAGAGAGTTTTTCTCTTTAGCCTTGTTACAATTCTTTAAGCCATGATAAACTGAAAGTGAGCTACTTGGAGAATATGACTGTTATGTCGACTCATTCAACACAGTGAAAGACAGCATTGGGTGCTGTGTGTTTACAGTATATCTTCAAATGTTGAGAGAAGAGATTGTACAAGAAGAAAAAATTGCTGCTGAGATAGCATGAGAGAGTTCTCAGAACAATAAAAGTTCAGCACTTGGAGGTCTAGATCCTCTTGGAAAGCCAATAGCTATGAATGAGGTGGCAAATGTAATGCAGAAAGTTAGACGGGAAACTGTGGATCTAGAACTACTAATAGAGCAATTGAACACAGTTCAGAAATACATTTTTGAAAATGTAAAAGGTAAAGTAGAACATGGATTTCTCCATGAGAATAAAAAGTGTGCATGTTCTACATATAAAGCGGTTCAAGTGTACATAAGCGGTCAAGCTGGAACTGAAAAAAGCTTCTTGATTAAAGTACTGACAAGTTGCCTACAGAAGAGAACAGTTTCCAATTTGTCATGTGTAGTCACTGCACCAACAGGATTAGCTACTCATTATGTTAAAGGAATTACCCATCATAGATTATTAATGCTGCCTGTTGAACATGAGAACAAATTGCAACAAAACAAATTATCTGGTGATGCTTGTCATGCAGTGGCAAGAGTAGTAAATACATTAAAATTACTAATTATTGATGAAGTCAACATGGTGGCTAACCTAACATAGGCTTTTATACATTTAAGAATGCTGCATATAATAAAAAAATACTACAATGTACTTTTTGGAAGAAAGCCCTTAATAGTCTTTGGAGACCTGATAGAACTAACTCCTGTAAAAGGGCAACCTGTATTCAAGAAACTACTATATAATGAATCAAGCAATTCACTGGGAAGCATTGGAAATGAAAACATTTGGGAAAACTTTCAATACAAAGAGTTAATCCAAAATATGTGCCAAGCATCAGATATATATTATGCCAATATACTAAAGGATATAAGAGTGAGTCCTCACATAAGAGGGAAAGACAGTGTAACAAACCCATCTCATTAAAAAAATATTTTCAAGTAATGTTTCAGCTGCTGAAGTAATGTACAATTTTGTTTAGAAAGACAATTCTATTGTTTGTTTGATGCCAACTCTTGAGGAGTGTAGTAAATTCAATGAAAAAGTATTGCAACTGGAACAGGAAGAGATTGTTGAAATTGGAAGAAATTATAAATTTGGAACATCTAGGAGTTACAGTGCTACTAACAGAAAAAACTGCAATCGAAATTGGATAGTTAAGAAAAGTCTCTGTCGAAAACTGCAGGATTAGAAAAACAGTTGCAAATCTGAAAAAAATTGTAGTGCAATCTTACATCGGAATTTAAATGTTGAAGAAGGACTTGTGAATGGTTCAATGGGCAGAGTTATGCAATTTGTTAATTATCCAAACAGAAATGATGTTGAATACTTAGCAATGCATTTTGATTATATTGCTGAATTTAAGCAGATTGGTAGATGTGTTGTACATTTCGTACTTGCGAAAACAGTTCCCATTGTCTTTGTCCGCCTGCCATACCCTCGGGAAACGGGACTGCCCCCTGAGGGTGCGGCCGTCTCGCACTCCCGATTAGCATGCGCCCGCCACACTGGCGAGGACATGGCGCATTTGCAACATTGCGGCGGGCGGTGCAGAGAATGCCATAAAGGCAGCCTGTGTCTTTCAATGCACAATGTGACAGGCATCGCGCGGTGCCTGCCACATTGTACTTTGAAATGCAGGGGGGTACCATAGGTACCCCCCATGTGCAGCATCCAGAATCCCTGGGGGCCCGCTACGGGCCCCCAATATCAAACACCGCCTGCCTTTCCGTGGCGGCGTTGCCACCACAGAAAGGCAGGTCCCCGCCTGCATAGTAATATGGATGGCGATATCTACCAGACACCTCCACCATATAAACTGCTTTTCCACCTGGTAGGCAATCGGGCGGATTGTCTACTGGCGGAAAACCGGCGGACGGTCTTCCCGTCCGCCGGGGTCCCCCCCGCCATGGTAATGTGGCAGGGGGAACTTTGCAGCGGGCGGATGTTTTTAGCGGGTGGATCGCCACCGCCATACGGGCGGTGGCGATCCGCCCGCTATACTAATGACCCCCTAATTGCTGATATGAGCTGTGTAACGGAGTGTAATCAGTTTAAATCTCAATATGCTCCTCATTTAGGCCAATATTCTGTGCTTCAAAAAGCAATACTGTGTCCAAAGTGGAAAATATCAAAACAGTCTATCACAGTTGAACATAAAGATGAAAATAAGCAAATCAACATGGAGGAAAGAAATGAAAACTAGAGCAATATGAGGAAATCCAAGGCTATAACTTTGATAATAAATATGTAGTGAACTGTTAAGCAAATGTAGTGTTTAATGGACTATATCATTTGCCTCATTTTGCAAATTCTATTAAAGAAAAGGAAGATAAAAGAAAGTCTTCACAACTGTGAAGTTTACTTGAAGAATTAAGAAGTGATAGCAGCATTATGCATTCTGCTACTGAAATAAGAAAACACACCGATGGCTGTACTGGATCAGTAGTGTTCTTTCAAAATCTTCAGCAGGATGCTAAAGAATTTCTAATGGTAATGTTAGGACTTTTAGATGAAGAAGATGTGAATATCAATGAATTATTTGGTTTAACTTCTAAATGGACCCATAACTGTGAAGATTGTGAATTTACGTCTAGCACTGAAATCCATTCAGAACAATTCCTCAACTTGACAATACCAAATTGTAAAGCCGTGCTGTTTGAAGATTTAACTACAAACTCCAATCAAGATATGACCTGTCCAAACTGCATATCAGAAATTAGGTCAACGTTGTTTCAACAAATGTATGGAAAATATACCATATTCATGCTAGTACGATGCAGAGTGGACGATACTAAATTAGGAACTAAAATTACAAACTTTAAAGCTGCACACATTTCCATCGCAAAAAGAACTTTCACACCTATAGCAGTCATATTTAATGAATGAGTTAATATGACCTCTGCACGCTACACTATATATTTAAGATGTCAAACAGGATGGACAGAGTGCAATGTCATACAAGTGACATTCAAATCAAGACTACCCAAAAAGTTATCAAACTCATATCTGCTATTTCTGAAGTTCTACTGAGAATCAAGGATAAGAAAATGTGGGATTGTGTTGACATATATATGGATTTTTTGTTTCTGAGACATTATTCACCCAATTGGAGGTATTGTCTACAGCAAGCTGTTAGAAATTAAGGATTCTGTTTACCTCTAGGAATGTCATTTAGAAAAAATGTGAGGACTACATTGTGTTACTACAGATAAAAAGTAAATGGAGGTACTATATTACCAGTAGCTTTATGTTGCCTGCAAAAAGTCTCTTCACCACAAAAAAGTCCCCTTTTTTCTGCTACAGCAACTTCTACGTAGAACTATGAGTTATGTTTTTCATACATGGACTAAGAACATTTTAGACATAATTTGGCCTAAGAGAGATGATGTTTAAAAAAGGATATGGAGATGCAGCGTGTCTTAGAGACATTTGGCTTGTTTTGTAAGAAAAGGAACCTTGAGGTGAATATAAAGAAAACAAAGTATATGGTTTTCCATGGCGACTCCACAAATTGCCCACACCCTAAAATGGACGATAGACCTTTAGAGAGGGTCCCCGTTTTTGATTACTTAGGTCTTACCCTAAATGATAAAATGGACTGGGGGCTGCAGATTACTAAGGTGAATTTAAAACTTATTCAGGCTAGTGGGGGGATCCTAAAAGTCAATAGGAGTTGTGCCGTAAAAGTTATTGGCCCCCCTGTAGAAATGTATAAAGTCCAAGCAAGGGGTGCCACCCTTTACGGAGCTGAACTATGGGGCCACTGCCAGACTAAAACCCGGGCAGTGACCGAAAATAATTTTTTAAGGCAACTCTTGGGTCTCCCACAAAGCACCCCTTTAGTCCCTCTAAGGATGGATCTGGGCATTCTCCCCATTACCGAAGTGATAGCCTTTTGCCCACTATTGAATTGGCGACGGCTATGGAGTACCCCTGAGCTGGCTATTTACAGAGAGGAACTAAAATCAGTCATGCACATCCGGGGGGTGGGAAAAATCCATTGGCTGTCCTATATTCGGGATGCCTTCCGTCAAATTGGGAGGAGTGACTTGTGGTCTTCACCTGAGGAATCATGTCTTGATATTTCCAAATAATCACTAACCTCTGCTCTTAAAGAATACCGACTGATGTGTATCAGTAGGGCGACTGAGACATCTAGTCTAACCTCCAGGTTTTTAGATGTTAAAATAGTTTATAAATTGGAGCCAGCCCTAGATCTCATTCAACCCTTTCTAGCCAAGAAACTGTTCCTTCAATTCCGATATGGGACGCTCCCCCTTTATGCATTTACTAACAACTGGGCGGGGGCCAATAAATTATTATGTCCTGGGTGTAATGAGACAGAAGAGACAGAGACCCACGTGATCTTTTTTTGTCCTGCACACAAGGTTGCTAGATCTAAATGGGTTCTTCAACTTTGTAGGAATTTGGGAATCTGAAATTTTAGAGAGGTTTTTAGGCTGCTAAAGTATGATATACATCCGGTCTTTGTTGCTGCTATATCTAAATTTCTTTTTGCACTGTAGTGCAAACGCAGATGTTTAGTGAAAAGTTAGGGTTGAGACCTGGATGGTGTCGTTTTAACTGACTCTGTTTCCCTTGATCTTAAATGTTATTAACTGACGTTTACATTTTAAATTATGTTTATTAGCTTATTTATGTTTTTAAATGAATTGTGCCAGAGGATTATATTTTCCCTTACATGGATAAAAATTGCTTTAATTAACATATCACTCCATGCTTAAAGCTTTTTACGATTTAATAATCTATGGGAGTAAGAACCTCTTTTATTGTCATTTTCCTGTTAGCTGGGTCTAAAACGTAAAAAGTACCATTATCTGTCCCTACTTCCTACTTTCTTTTAATTTTTAAACTATATTATGATGCTGTATTTCCAATGTTATTTTACTGTGCTTTTCTGGCAGTAATTGCCGAAATAAAGCTTTTGATTGATTGATTGATTGATTGATTGATTGATTGATTGATTGATTGATTGATTGATATGCAAAAATGAAGACTGCTTCATTATAGTTGGATATTTTGTACCAGATATAAAAAAATAAGAAACAGTTTTAACATTTAGTTGCTTTAATTAAGGTAGTAACCTATCAGTAACCTATCAGTAAGCCAGTATTAACAATATTGTAGTGAGTGCAGTGAACAATATGATATAGTTGTAATAATCTGCTGTGCACAATTGTTTTTTTTTTTTTTTTGCAATCCATTGATTGATTTTTCCCACGGTTTCATGATTAGTGTTCCCACGAAGTACTGTTGAAAGAGAACAAATATGAAAGCTGAAAACAGGAAAAAACAGCAAAACATTTGTCTATGTTGAATTAAAGCTTTGGTTAAAAAATATTTTATATTGTTTGGTTTCCTAATGTTCGAAATGAAATTCTTATACATTTTTGTATATTTCTATTTTTTTACAGTGGTTGGAGATCGAGGTATATTACATGTGTAAAATCAATAATCTACTAATGGTTTCATTGAATTACCACTCATGCACTTATACCAATTCCAAGGCACAACATTTGTACTTGTCCAATAATCCAGCAACTACTCAGGCACTCATCCAATCAGCCAGGTGCTACCCTTGAACTATACAATCACCCAGACACTATGGGCCCGATTACGATGTCGGTCATAAGGCCTTCGACCTTAGGTCACAGGCCTTACGACCAACATCATTGTGTTAAATTCCGACAGGCTGATTAAGATACAGTCAGTAAGAATTCTAAATGACAGGTCATTCCTGCTGGCTTCCGACGGGCTCCAAGAAACCCTGTCGGAAAGTATGTGTGGGGGCCAGTAACAGGGCCCCCCACTGTATTTGGCCTGCGGTAGGGGGCAAGGTGCAGGGATTCACTCAGGTACTACCCATGCACTCATCCATTCACCCAGGCACTACACTTTACTTATCTATTCACTCAGGCACTATCCATGCACTCTCCAAATCACTTAGGTACTTTCCATGCGCTCATCCAATCCCACAGACACTTCCTTTGCACTCAGCCATTCACTGAGGCACTACCCATGCATTAATCTATTCATCCAATCACTACTCATGCACTCATACAATCACTAAGACAGTACCGATGCACTCATCCAATCACCCAATCACTACTCATTCATTCTTCTAATCACCCAGGCACTATCCATGCACTTGAATCAACACAACAAAAAGAGTCCGCGGGTCTAAGCCAAACATTCAAAAGGAAAGAAGTGACAGGTCAGCACATTCAAAAAATGAAAAAAGTCCTCATAAAGAGGGCCAAGTCCCATCACCCACCGAAGTGGCATGCTTCATCATCTGGGACCTCCCATAACTACACCTGGTGTAGTTATAGAGCTGCTACTCCTTCGGTTACTGTAATAAGGAGGAGCTCAGGGATGTTTTAATTCCTGTAATTGGGAGGGTAGATAAACTCAGACTGAGAAAGCTGTCATAAGTGTGGTGAATCTAGATGCAGTGTGTAGAAAAAAGTGGTTTAAAATTGATCATCATTGGAAAATAAATTTTATTCTGTATCCAATGACACCAAACTAAAAACAGCAGAAATTGTGAGGGGAGCGTGTCCACAAACGTTATAGGGCCGCGCCCTCGTGGGTCAACATGTTTCAGCCAACCTGTGTCTACCCAATGACTGTGGCTTTCGTCAGGACCAAAAGGTAACACTACTGCAAGATCGTGAGTGAGTGAGGAGTGAAATAAAAGGAACGATACAACCTACCAAAGTACCTACTTATCCGTGGATATGTGGCACCGTAGTGATGTGACTTAATCACCTGAAGGTAAAACAGAAACAATAATACATGAATGTGCTGAACAGATCTACTCTTTTTCTTAAAAACTGATTCAAATGTCTCGTACATAAACATTTGTCAAGCGTGCAAACTGCGTAGTCTTCTTACCCGCAAAAAGTCGGGGATGCACCTACACTCCTGGTTACAACTCAGGGCGTGAGGCAACGCTCTAGAAGACAAAAAGAAGGGGAGAAACAACTAGCTAATGCCATATACAGCAGAAGACGGTATATTCAACTGTGTGAGCACCAAGCTGTATAACTCCAAAGACTTAAAAACCCATCTACAGACGAAGATGTATTGACTGACTACAAAATAGAACAAGCCATGCTGCTACTGCAATGGAAAACAGGTTGACCAATATCGTTAGGCAGGCATGTCCATGACAAACATACTAATAAAGTTACCCACATCAAGTAAATCTTAAGACATGCATCTGAGTGCAATCACGAGTAACTCTAAGCTCAATCTGTATAGTGGAATCTAATAAAAAGACCAAGCAAGTATGTAACAAGGTGTAGAGGGCCAGCTTACCTGTCCGTCGTTACCCCGGACTTTCTTCCTGGTTGTAACGAGCGTGACAGGGGCCTCGTAAGCCTGCCCTTCAACTGTATGACGCTCCGGACAGCGAGCCAATCGTCGCGCAGAGGCGCGATGACGTGGAACGTGCCCTGAACGTACGTAGTACAAAGGGTTCATGGGAAATGTAGTTTGAGCAATATTATAGCGCGCTCATAACCTGAGTGATGTCATGCCTCGGACAAGAGTATCGCTAAAAGATACCATCGCAGCCCCATATATCCCCGTTCTGGGTAGCAAACCTCGATCTTCACTTATTGTGTTACCTGACCATGATTGACCAGGGGAATAAACAAATTAGGTTTGGACAAGGGTGCAGAGCGTGCAAATTGTAGTTTAAGCAATATGCAACGCGCTCATAGCCTGAGTGGTGTAATGCCTCGGGCAGAAGTATCGCTAGGAGCTACAATCTCGGCCCCATATGTCCCCGTTCATGGTAATATAACCAGGGGAACAAACAAATCAGGTTTGACCACAGGTGCAAAGCGTACAGGATAGATGCGTCTTAAATTATTGACAATGACAGTCACCAGTAGAGAGAGATTCTAATGGCACAATGAGTTTACTAACAAAGAACGTATAAAACCCACTATGCGTCAGGTGATCGAGTCATATTGAGGTTATGTAACTATAGGGTAAAACTTTGGTCGTCACGCAAGAGAATACCTCTCTCGCTATGAAATGTTGTACACTAAGGATAATGGCACAAAGAGTGGGGTAGAGATGGATTAAAGCAATATCCCAGACTACTCTGACTGAAGCGCCAATCGATTCAACTGGGGATGTTTCTCACACTGGTGTGTTGTGTCTAGAGACTCGACACAGGACAAGACCCAAAGATAATGGGCCCCAATATCAGCAAAATGGGTTTAGACCCTAGAGTATTATAACGAAGTCCAAGGAATTGACTCGTTAAGCCCTGTCGTGTCACTTCTGAGTGTAAAAACCCAGCGTTGCTCCTTTCTGAACAAGAAAGTGGACACATCGGTTATGTGGGACGGAATGAACGGTTGTTCTAAAATTGTCCACCTAATGTCATCAGGACTATGTTTACATTCCACAAAGTGTCTGGTCATACGGGTTGCCTGCCTTTGACATCTGATGGTACTTTTGTGTTCCATTATCCTGAGTTTAACCTTCCTGGTGGTCATGCCCACGTACCTCAAATCGCAGGGACAAGTGATCAAATAGATAACCCTCTCACTGTTACAGTTAGTGTGTTTGATCTGCCTCCAGGGTTTGTTAGTCCCTATATCTACTTCTGTAGTGTGTCCAGTGTTAGGGCAAGCTGCACAGTTGCCACATGCATAGTGTCCTTGAACAGGAGGCAAATTCCACAGGGTGTTGGTCTTGGTGATCGCTCTGTTCTTGGGGCGCGTGTGTACTAGTGTGTCCCGCAAGTTAGTACTCCTCTTGAACGAAAAAAGCGGGGGGCTGAGGTGTATCTGTCCCACATTCAAAATGCGCCAGTTTCTTCGTATGATCTTTTGTAATTGATTAGAATGGGTGCTGAACGTCTGCACACATGTCAATCTGTCCAGCGAGGCCTTGGGTACAGACGGTTCTAATAGGGCATCGCGATTGTTATTGCTGGCCCGCTTGTATGATTGTTTGATCAATTTCGCAGGGTACTGCCTAGCCCTTAAATTCTTCGCAAGGACGTCAGCATGCTCTCTGAACTTGTCTGTGTCAGTGCAGTTACGTCGCAGTCGAAGAAATTGCCCAAATGGTAAACCGGACCTGAGTGATTTGGGGTGGAAACTGTCGTAAGACAAGAGAGAGTTCCTGGCCATAGGTTTGGTAAACAACTCACTCCCTAGTCCGTTGGCTGTTGGAAAGATGAGAAGGTCAAGGAATGGTAGACTCAGTTTGCTTGATTCCATGGTGAAATTAAGGAAGGAATTCTGTTCATTGAGCCACAGATGAAAGGTCTCTAGAATTTCAGAGTCCCCTCGCCATATGACGAAAATATCATCAATATAGCGTTTCCATATGACTATATGGTCACGGAAAGGGTTGTCAATACACAAGACACATTGTTGTTCGAACAAGTGTACATATAGATTAGCCAGGCTGGGAGCAAAAACACTGCCCATAGATGTACCTGAAGTTTGAAGGTACAGCTGATGTTCGAACTGGAAAAAATTTTCAGTCATGGCCAGCCTGGCACACTCCATAATGAATCCCACTGGCGAACTCAACCCAGTACTGTTAGCTTCAAGGAGCCCTCTGATAGCATCGAGAGTCTCCATCTGCGGGATGCAGGTATACAGAGATTCTACGTCGAAACTGACGAGAAAATCCGTATCAGTGTTGAAGTCTAGATCTGGAAGTAGTTGTAAGACTTCTTTGGTATCCTGCAGGTATGTCGGCATGGTTTTAACCAAGGGTCTAAGAAAAACATCCACAAACATTGAGAGGGGTTCAAGTAACGAGCCCAACCCGGAGATGATCGGTCTACCGGGGGGTGGGCGTTGGGTCTTGTGGATTTTGGGCAGAACGTAAAAATACGGGGTGACCGGATGTTCAGTCACCAAAAATTCTGCTTCTCGTGCCGAAATCCATCCTTCTAGTTTAGCCTCATGGACAAGTTCCGAGATTTCTTTTTTAATACGCGGTGTGGGATCTTGATTGAGAATTTTGTAAAATCTCTCATTGCTGAGCTGTCTTAAACACTCTGTCTTGTAGTCAAGAGCATCTAGAATCACAATCGCCCCTCCCTTATCGGCAGGTTTGATGATAATTGTGGAGTTTCTAGACAGAGAGGACAGAGCCTGCTTCTCTAGGTTAGGTAGATTGTGATACTGATGAGTTGGTTTATTCATCATAGCAGAGGTTTCTTTCGTGACGGCTGTCTCGAAAGCAAGAACATGAGGTGGCAAGGCATGTGTAGGTGGATTGAATGTGGATTTATTTCTGAGGCCACTATCCGTCACACCATCTGCCAGAGTTGTATCTTCGTGGCTCTTGTCATGAAAGAAAAAATGCAATTTGATTTTTCGAAAAAACTTGGCTAGCTCGCATTGGAGAGTGAACGGATCACCCGTATTGGTCGGGACAAAGCCCAAACCTTTATTGAGGACCTTCTCTTCCATGGCAGTTAAGGTGTAAGAACTGAGATTGACCACTAGCTGCTGCTGGGTCCCACCCCTGCTGGGCCCTTCGCCGAGCTGCGGAGGTGCCGTGGTGATGTTGGTGGAGGTGGGCTCCAATGAACCCTCGTTTGGTTTGGGGTTTGCTGGCCTCTTCTTCGTCCCCTCGAACGTCCCCGGCCCTGGCCTAAAAAAGGCTGATTGTAGAAAAACTGTGGAGGGGGATTGAAAGGCATCATATTCGGCGGAAAGGGGGGATTGGGGTATTGCCACGGTGGAGGTTGCCACCATTGTGGTTGTTGATTCCCTCGCCAGTTGCGCCTGGAATTGCTGCCTCTACCTCTGTTTCGTGCTGACTCTTGAGTGGTGGAATCAGAGTCACTTGACCATTCTTCTGATCCAGAAGAAGAGTAGTTAGAGCCAAATCGTCTCCCTTTCCTATTGAACTCAGGTGGTACATAGTTCTCTTGTGTGTAGGGATAGACGCGTTCAAAGGAAAATTTGGCTAAGTCTTTCTTAAATTTTTCTATCTTGGATGAAAGTATGCCATCTCGAAAGTCTTTATTAGACTTGTTGTTATCATCGAGATTCTTCTTGTAGATGGAATGGGACAAAGTTGTCTCGGAACTTGTCCATGAGGCTAAACTAGAAGGATGGATTTCGGCACGAGAAGCAGAATTTTTGGTGACTGAACATCCGGTCACCCCGTATTTTTACGTTCTGCCCAAAATCCACAAGACCCAACGCCCACCCCCCGGTAGACCGATCATCTCCGGGTTGGGCTCGTTACTTGAACCCCTCTCAACGTTTGTGGATGTTTTTCTTAGACCCTTGGTTAAAACCATGCCGACATACCTGCAGGATACCAAAGAAGTCTTACAACTACTTCCAGATCTAGACTTCAACACTGATACGGATTTTCTCGTCAGTTTCGACGTAGAATCTCTGTATACCTGCATCCCGCAGATGGAGACTCTCGATGCTATCAGAGGGCTCCTTGAAGCTAACAGTA
This sequence comes from Triturus cristatus, assembly GCF_964204655.1. Classification (NCBI taxonomy): domain Eukaryota; kingdom Metazoa; phylum Chordata; class Amphibia; order Caudata; family Salamandridae; genus Triturus; species Triturus cristatus. The sequence goes on from NC_140589.1 coordinate 1,416,217,870, forward strand.
CTGGGTTGAGTTCGCCAGTGGGATTCATTATGGAGTGTGCCAGGCTGGCCACGACTGAAAATTTTTTCCAGTTCGAACATCAGCTGTACCTTCAAACTTCAGGTACATCTATGGGCAGTGTTTTTGCTCCCAGCCTGGCTAATCTATATGTACACTTGTTCGAACAACAATGTGTCTTGTGTATTGACAACCCTTTCCGTGACCATATAGTCATATGGAAACGCTATATTGATGATATTTTCGTCATATGGCGAGGGGACTCTGAAATTCTAGAGACCTTTCATCTGTGGCTCAATGAACAGAATTCCTTCCTTAATTTCACCATGGAATCAAGCAAACTGAGTCTACCATTCCTTGACCTTCTCATCTTTCCAACAGCCAACGGACTAGGGAGTGAGTTGTTTACCAAACCTATGGCCAGGAACTCTCTCTTGTCTTACGACAGTTTCCACCCCAAATCACTCAGGTCCGGTTTACCATTTGGGCAATTTCTTCGACTGCGACGTAACTGCACTGACACAGACAAGTTCAGAGAGCATGCTGACGTCCTTGCGAAGAATTTAAGGGCTAGGCAGTACCCTGCGAAATTGATCAAACAATCATACAAGCGGGCCAGCAATAACAATCGCGATGCCCTATTAGAACCGTCTGTACCCAAGGCCTCGCTGGACAGATTGACATGTGTGCAGACGTTCAGCACCCATTCTAATCAATTACATAAGATCATACGAAGAAACTGGCGCATTTTGAATGTGGGACAGATACACCTCAGCCCCCCGCTTTTTTCGTTCAAGAGGAGTACTAACTTGCGGGACACACTAGTACACACGCGCCCCAAGAACAGAGCGATCACCAAGACCAACACCCTGTGGAATTTGCCTCCTGTTCAAGGACACTATGCATGTGGCAACTGTGCAGCTTGCCCTAACACTGGACACACTACAGAAGTAGATATAGGGACTAACAAACCCTGGAGGCAGATCAAACACACTAACTGTAACAGTGAGAGGGTTATCTATTTGATCACTTGTCCCTGCGATTTGAGGTACGTGGGCATGACCACCAGGAAGGTTAAACTCAGGATAATGGAACACAAAAGTACCATCAGATGTCAAAGGCAGGCAACCCGTATGACCAGACACTTTGTGGAATGTAAACATAGTCCTGATGACATTAGGTGGACAATTTTAGAACAACCGTTCATTCCGTCCCACATAACCGATGTGTCCACTTTCTTGTTCAGAAAGGAGCAACGCTGGGTTTTTACACTCAGAAGTGACACGACAGGGCTTAACGAGTCAATTCCTTGGACTTCGTTATAATACTCTAGGGTCTAAACCCATTTTGCTGATATTGGGGCCCATTATCTTTGGGTCTTGTCCTGTGTCGAGTCTCTAGACACAACACACCAGTGTGAGAAACATCCCCAGTTGAATCGATTGGCGCTTCAGTCAGAGTAGTCTGGGATATTGCTTTAATCCATCTCTACCCCACTCTTTGTGCCATTATCCTTAGTGTACAACATTTCATAGCGAGAGAGGTATTCTCTTGCGTGACGACCAAGGTTTTACCCTATAGCTACATAACCTCAATATGACTCGATCACCTGACGCATAGTGGGTTTTATACGTTCTTTGTTAGTAAACTCATTGTGCCATTAGAATCTCTCTCTACTGGTGACTGTCATTGTCAATAATTTAAGACGCATCTATCCTGTACGCTTTGCACCTGTGGTCAAACCTGATTTGTTTGTTCCCCTGGTTATATTACCATGAACGGGGACATATGGGGCCGAGATTGTAGCTCCTAGCGATACTTCTGCCCGAGGCATTACACCACTCAGGCTATGAGCGCGTTGCATATTGCTTAAACTACAATTTGCACGCTCTGCACCCTTGTCCAAACCTAATTTGTTTATTCCCCTGGTCAATCATGGTCAGGTAACACAATAAGTGAAGATCGAGGTTTGCTACCCAGAACGGGGATATATGGGGCTGCGATGGTATCTTTTAGCGATACTCTTGTCCGAGGCATGACATCACTCAGGTTATGAGCGCGCTATAATATTGCTCAAACTACATTTCCCATGAACCCTTTGTACTACGTACGTTCAGGGCACGTTCCACGTCATCGCGCCTCTGCGCGACGATTGGCTCGCTGTCCGGAGCGTCATACAGTTGAAGGGCAGGCTTACGAGGCCCCTGTCACGCTCGTTACAACCAGGAAGAAAGTCCGGGGTAACGACGGACAGGTAAGCTGGCCCTCTACACCTTGTTACATACTTGCTTGGTCTTTTTATTAGATTCCACTATACAGATTGAGCTTAGAGTTACTCGTGATTGCACTCAGATGCATGTCTTAAGATTTACTTGATGTGGGTAACTTTATTAGTATGTTTGTCATGGACATGCCTGCCTAACGATATTGGTCAACCTGTTTTCCATTGCAGTAGCAGCATGGCTTGTTCTATTTTGTAGTCAGTCAATACATCTTCGTCTGTAGATGGGTTTTTAAGTCTTTGGAGTTATACAGCTTGGTGCTCACACAGTTGAATATACCGTCTTCTGCTGTATATGGCATTAGCTAGTTGTTTCTCCCCTTCTTTTTGTCTTCTAGAGCGTTGCCTCACGCCCTGAGTTGTAACCAGGAGTGTAGGTGCATCCCCGACTTTTTGCGGGTAAGAAGACTACGCAGTTTGCACGCTTGACAAATGTTTATGTACGAGACATTTGAATCAGTTTTTAAGAAAAAGAGTAGATCTGTTCAGCACATTCATGTATTATTGTTTCTGTTTTACCTTCAGGTGATTAAGTCACATCACTACGGTGCCACATATCCACGGATAAGTAGGTACTTTGGTAGGTTGTATCGTTCCTTTTATTTCACTCCTCACTCACTCACGATCTTGCAGTAGTGTTACCTTTTGGTCCTGACGAAAGCCACAGTCATTGGGTAGACACAGGTTGGCTGAAACATGTTGACCCACGAGGGCGCGGCCCTATAACGTTTGTGGACACGCTCCCCTCACAATTTCTGCTGTTTTTAGTTTGGTGTCATTGGATACAGAATAAAATTTATTTTCCAATGATGATCAATTTTAAACCACTTTTTTCTACACACTGCATCTAGATTCACCACACTTATGACAGCTTTCTCAGTCTGAGTTTATCTACCCTCCCAATTACAGGAATTAAAACATCCCTGAGCTCCTCCTTATTACAGTAACCGAAGGAGTAGCAGCTCTATAACTACACCAGGTGTAGTTATGGGAGGTCCCAGATGATGAAGCATGCCACTTCGGTGGGTGATGGGACTTGGCCCTCTTTATGAGGACTTTTTTCATTTTTTGAATGTGCTGACCTGTCACTTCTTTCCTTTTGAATGTTTGGCTTAGACCCGCGGACTCTTTTTGTTGTGTTGATTCAAGTGATTTGGGGATTTGTCTGCGCAGGTCTTTAAAATTCCCTCAGACCCTATGACTAGCTGTTTTGTATTACTATCCATGCACTCACAAAATCACCAAGGCACTAACCTTGCACTCATCCATTCACTCAGGTAATACACATGCACACTCATCCTTTCACTCATGCCTTATCCATGCACTCATCCATTTACCCAGTCACTACCCATACACACATCCAATCACCTAGGCACTATCTTTGCACTCACCCATTCATTCAGGCAGTGCACATGTGCTTATCTATTCACTCAGGCACAACCCATACACTCATCCAATGTCCCATGCACTACCCATGCACACTTTTCATTCACGCAGGCATAATCCATGCACTCATCCATTCACTCAGGCACTATGCATGCATGCATGCATTCACTTAGGCACTACCCTTACACTAGTTCAATTACCCAGTCATTATGCTTACACTCATCCATTCACTCACACATTACCATGCACTCATCCATTTACCCAGGCACTAACCATGCACATATCGAGTCACTCAGCCACTACCCATGCACTCATTCAATTACCCCGGCACTACTCTTGCACCCATCCATTCACTAAGCCACTACCCTTGCACCATGCAATCACCCAGTCACTAATCATGCACACATCCAATCACTCAGGCACTACCCATGCACTCATCTATTCACTCAGGCACTATCCATACTTTCATCCATTTACTCAGACACTACCCATGCACACATCTATTCACCCAGGCATGTCCCATACACACATCAAATCACCCATACACTACCCTTCTACTCATCCATTCACCCTGCCACTACCCATGCACTCATCTGTTCACCTAAGCACGACCCATGCCCTCATCCAATCACCCAGACACTACCCATGCTCTCATTCATTCACCCAGTCACTATCCATGCACACATGCAATCAACTAATCACTACCTTTGCACTCATCCAATCACTCAGGCACTACTAATGCAATCATAGACTCACTCAGGCACTCATTGTAACATCCATGCACCAGTTATGCACTCATTCACTCATCCGTACACCAGTCATACACTAATTATATTATATATACATACTTTATCTTTTTTTATTGTGAAAGGGGTTCCAACAGATACCTTTTTTTAATGCTTGTGTAAAGTTTTACATTTTTTTCTTCTTTTTTATATAAACAAAAATGGCAACTGGGCAGAATGAATTGAAAAAATGTGCACTGAAAAAGGGTGAGAAATTAGCATGTATGCTGTTTTGCATCATTGCGAATAGCTGTAAGACACTGGTCACCAGCACTTCTAATAACACTACAGCCCATACATTATGTGGCTATTCTCGAAAACTCAGGATCCATATCTGTTACAGTAGTCTGCACCTCAGAATGGACTTTCTGGCCAGGAACTGTTGCTGCTGCCACTAAAATAGATGGTCCTCCAGCTTCCCACTGCTTGATCGCCAGTTGGAGACGTTTTTTATGATAGGTTTTTAGATGGTATAACATGGACGTTGCCTCACATGAATATTTCTTGTTAGTTCGTCTAGCGAGGGTCTTGTTGCAGATTGCGCATTGCACAAGTTTGGCAGCAGTGTTCGATTCCCCTGATAGGATTTTGAAAAAATCCCATGTCACTCTGGCTCTCTTTTGACGAAAAGATAGTCAACAGGCAACTGACCAGGAGAACAACATCCTGGATCCGTCCCAATCCGGATTCCGCAGCAATCACAGCACCGAAACTGCCCTCATCGTTGCCACAGACGACATCAGGACCCTACTGGACAACGGAGAAACCGTGGCCCTCATCCTTCTGGACCTCTCGGCCACCTTCGACACCGTCTGCCACCACATCCTATGCACACGCCTACACATCGCAGGATTACACGACAAAGCCCTGGACTGGATCACCTCCTTCCTCACTGACAGATCCCAGAGGGTACGCCTCCCCCTTTCCGTTCTGAAGCCACCAAGATCATCTGCAGCGTGCTCCAAGGATCATCCCACAGCCCTACCCTTTTCAACGTCTACACGGCACCGTTTGCCAACATCGTCCGCTCGCACAACCTCAACATCGTCTCCTACGTCTACAACACTCAACTGATCCTCTCACTCACCAAAAACCCTGCCACCGCCAAAACCAACCTCCACGAAGGAATGAAGGTCGTCGCCAGTTGGATGCAGACCAGCTGCATGAAACTCAACTCTGACAAGACAGAGATCCTCAATCTCTGATCCACTTCCACCACCTGGGACGAATCTTGGTGGCCAGCCGCCCTGGGAGCCGCACCCACACCCACCGACCACACATGCAACCTGGGGTTTGTCCTGGACTCATCACTCTCAATGACCCAGCAAGTCAACGCCGTCTCCTCCTCCTGCTTCAACACCCTCCACATGCTTCGCAAGACCTACAGATGGATCCCCACTGGAACCAGAAGGACGGTCACACAGGCCCTCGTCAGCAGAAGACTGGACTACGGCAATGCCCTCTACGCGGGGACCACAATCAAACTCCAGAAGAGGCTCCAATGAATACAGAATGCCTCCGCTCTTCTCATCCTCGACATACTCCGCCACACCCACATCACTGCCCACCTGAAAGACCTACACTGGCTTCCAGTCAACAAGAGGATCACCATCAAGCTCCTCACCCATGCCCACAAAGCACTACACAATGCCGGACCAGCATACCTCAACAAGCGTTTCACCTTCTATACCCCAAACTGCCAGCTTAGCTCTGCCGACCTCGCCACCGTCCCACGCGTCCACAGGACCTCCACTGGCAGCAGATCTTTCTTCTACTTCGCTGACAAGACATGGAACACCCTCCCCACACAGCTGCGACAGACCCAGGACCTGCTGACCTTCAGGAGACTTCTCAAGACCTGGCTGTTTGAGCAATAGCTGCTCCCTCACCTCCGCTCAGCACCTTGAGACCCTCACGGGTGATTAGTGCGCTCTACAAATAAGTGATTATTAGATTGATTTTGTGGAAGTTCCTCTTCTTCCAAATCTTCAGTTTCCACCTCCTCCACATCATGGTCCAGCTTTTGTTTCTGGTGACCCCCATCTTATTCCAGTGTTGCCATTTCTGATAGAAAAAAAGGCCTAAAACCTTGCACACCAAAATGAATCCACCTGCTCAGAATGAAGTTCTATGAAAGAAGATTCAAAAAGAAAGAGTGGGTGTGGACGTCCTATTCGTTTTGCTGAAAAGTAATGATATTCCTTGCTTTACCCGTCATGTGATATTCATGGTGACTGAAATAGTCACGGTTATGCAAAATGCAAGTTTAAACTAGTTTTCTTTAAAATGGAAAGAAAAGAACATACAATACTATAATAGTAAACAGCTATACTAAACTTTCAGAGTTGTTGAAAAAAATGTGCTATCCGATTTACTGACATCATCGCATCTTTCATTGTCTTCGCGGAAACGGAAAATAGTGTTTGAAGACAATTATTCTTGAAACTCACTACAAAAATGTGTTTGAAAAGTAAACTGCCAAAAGCTCTACTGTTAAATATACTGCAGAATAAGTCTATATATATGTTTGACACTCTGTACGAGCCACATGCTCTTTGCGACTACTTGGCGTCACCATGTTTTTAATATGTCTTTAAGTGCATTTTTCAGTATTTGAAATACATTTACTGAGGACAAATTCTCCGAAGTAAATGCAACAATGTTGTGCTGACTTACAAAATTGTTGAAAATAAGACCAGTTATTAATGTACATTCTGATAAACACAAATGAAATCAGAAAATGAGTGGTATATACTATCTATATATTATCTACTGGCGGCCGCCAGTAGATAGTTATCCGCAACATTCTATTTGGAATAACTTTGGCGCCGGTTGACGAATCCTCGCAAAAGTTTCAAAATAGGTGGGGCGCTCCGCTCCTACCCTGAAAGTCTCGGGGTGATTCATCAAGCGGGGGCCAAGAAAAAAGGGGGGTCCCAAAACACGTTTTCTCCATGCATTTTTCCATAGGGACCTTTAGTCCAAGGTACAGCCCGAACGGCTGAACAGAATTACTTGAAATTTGGCAGAGAGGTAGTCCTCAGGTCAGGGAAGTGCCTTTTGCAGGTCTGGTGTCAATCTGTTCAGTAGTTCCTGAGAAAATCAAAAGTAAAATCATGTATATATGTGGGCGGAGCCTAACCACACATCTCATCCTGAGATCTGATTGGCTGTCAGCACTTCATCCAAGAAGTGTTGGCAGCCATCTTGGGACCAATATACATGATAGCACCTCATTAAAAAGCATTGCAGTTAATAGAAGGTTTTAAGACTTTAGTTACATTATAAATCATTTGTTGATGGTACCATACTCATTTTAGGAATTGTGGTATGTTCTAAGGTGATTTCACCATGTGAAAAAGCCTTCTGCTGGGATATCATGATTGAGAGAAAAATATTTTCTCATGCTTTTCCCACAGAGGTTTGGAAGGTGATCTATAAGCTAAACTGAGAGCATATTTTCTGTAAATTCACATGATCTTTCTCAGTCATGTGAGAATGAAGTCTGACATTCTCAGTAAAACATGTACATCCAACAAGGGCAGAGACTGTCAGTTGATTCCTTTGTGTTCTACTGCAGCTTCCCAGAGTGTTCCAAAGAACAACTAGAGCGCTAACAGTCCTACTTATGATAAACGTATGGTACACCTGAAGCCATCTTGCTTGGATTAAAGTGGTAACTCTTAAAACATTTAATTTAAAAAGGAACAAAATGAGGGGGTTCATTTTTCCATAAAAAGTATGATTAGTGCTGCAGAAAGAAAAATTAGGGTGACTTCTCAAATCCTCTTCTATTTCATTAAACAATTCTGACATGCAGACTGAAACATGCACTTTCAATACCAGCAGCAGTTTTCCTTGGTGAGCAGTAGCTTTACTACAGTGATCTAATGAGCAAAAAGAGTGCTAACATTCTGAATTTATGGCAAATGTGTGACACATCTGAATGCCTTCTTGATGGAATCAAAGTAAAAACTGAGTATTTCCTACTGAGGAGACTGCAGTAAATGAGGAGATTAGGAAACTTCATAACAAATAAGTCTCCCAAGATGGCCACCAGAGACAAAAGAGCCCAAATGTAGCCCAAATATCACCCAGGTGTAGCCCAAGTATAGCCCAATGACAGAATGTCCCAGAGTGTTCTTAAAAACAACTAGAGCGCTTACTGTCTTCATTATGACAAAAGTATGGGACACCTAAAGCCATCTTGATTGGAATAAACTGGTAACACTTAAAACATTTAATTTAAAAAGGAACACAATGAGGGGGTTCATTTTGCCATAGAAATTATGATTAGTGCTGAACAAAAGAAAAATTTGGGCACATTTTGAGTGACTTCTCAAATCCTCTTCTATTTCATTAAAAAATTCTGATATGCAGACTGAAACATGCACTTTTAATACCAGCAGCAGACTTCCGTGGTGAGCAGTAGCTTTACTACAGTGATCTAATGAGCAACTAGAGTGCTAACATTCAGAATTTATGGCAAATGTGTGACATATCTGAATACCTTCTTGATGGAATCAAAGTAAACAACTGAAAGCATTTCCTACTGAGGAGACTGCAGTAAATGAGGAAATAAGGAAACTTCATAACAAATAAATCTCCCAAGATGGCCACCAGAGACAAAAGAGCCCAAATGCAGCACAAATATCACCCAGATGTAGCCCAATGACAGAAGTGTGCAAAACACTTATTTTTTGTGTATTTGCAGTTTTATATAGTGCAGACTTGTCAGGTATTGGAGTGCTTTACATGAGCATTGGTTACATCACACAAGATCAAATTCATTTTGGTTGTAGACATGGGGAGATTGAGTGATTTGACCAGAATCACAGAATGTTGAGCTGAAGCAGAAACTCCAACCTGGTTCCCCAGTTGCAAAGTCTGCAGCTCTGGAAGTAACACCACATCCTCTCCCCTAGGTGCAACATTTAATCAAGTGGTCAACTGGATAAAAAAACTTAAAGATTACAAATAATTTAAAAGTTCTTTGTCGCTATTTGAAAATTCAGAAAAAATGTCCTCATTTTCGTTTTTTAGAGCACTAACCATAATTTTGATGAAAATAATACCCTCTCATATATGTAATTTCTAAAGGAAATGCTCTAGGTATTACAGTTTTGATTACATCAAGATGACGTCAGGCGTTCCACACTTTTGTAATAAATATAGAATGTTAGCAATCTAGTTGTTCATTGGGATACTGTTGAGAGGCAGAGGCCAGGGGCATGGACTCTGGAAATTGAAGGCAGGTAGGAGAGTGCAGAGGCAACAATTTGACCACACTGGGCAGGCAGGAAGGGCAGTGGCAGCACAACAGACTATGGAGGGCAGTGGAAAGGGGGGCAGGGGCAACAAACCAACAATACAGGACTGGCAAGAGAGGCTGTGGCAATATAATACCATTGTGGGCAGAAGGAAGAGGCAGTGATAGTACAACCATACATGCCAACAGACCCGTTTCAGCCAGGAAACGTCCAATATTTTTAAGCTCAAATGGACTTTATTTGATCTGTCTCTTGTCTACAATCTCCTCATTTTCAATGTAACTCAAAGGGGAAAATCAATACCCCAGTTTTTTTTCAAAATCTCCCTCTTACCAAGTTCAAAATGTACGCAAGTATGGTACATTGGATCATGGTAGGCAGGAGGAATTGGGGTAGGGACATGGGCTCGGATAACAGAGGAAAGGAGGGACATGGAGAGGTGCACCAAACTGACCCTACAGGGCAGGCATCAGGGTTTGCAGCAGCACAATACACCACACAGGGCATATACGGGACGGGAGTGCAGCACAACAATCCATAGAAAGCAATAGGGAGGGGACAGGACCATGCACATGGACAACAGAGAGCAGAGGGGAAAGAGGCAATGGTAGCTAGCTGACCATAATGGACAGACAGGAGAGAAAGCTGCAGTATAACAGACCATAAAGGGCAGGAGGGACGGATCAGGGGCATTACAATGAAACAGACAAGCCCGGAGGGAGGGAATAAGGGTCTGCACATGGAAATAGAGGGTTGGTGGCAAGGGGACAGGGCATGAGCAGCAAGATGACCATGGAGGTCAGGCAGGATGGGCACTAGAAACAAGACACACCATGGAGAGCAACAATGAGACTATGATGGCATACACACAGACCATGGAGTGAAGGTGGAAGGGGGTCAGGGGCAGCTAGCTGACCACACAGGGAAGGTGGGAGGGCTATGGCAGCACAGAAGACCATGCATGGCAAGCGGGAGGGTTAGTGGCAGCACAATGGCTATGATGGGCAAGAAGGAGGGTGCAGGGACATGCACAAAGGACCATGGAGGATAGAAGGGAGGGTCAGGACCTGGGCACAGACAAGAGAGTTCAGGGGAAGGGGCCTCACAACAGACCACGCGGGGCAGGCTGGAGGAGCAGTTGCAGCACAACAGACCAGGGAGGGCAGAAGGGTGTGGCAGTAAAATGGACCATGGAACAGGAGGAAGGGATAGGGGCATGGCATGTGGACAGGCAGGGTGGAGGTGGCAGGGACAGGTTACAGTCATTTGACAATGCTAGGCAGGTGGGAGGGGAGTGGCAGCTCAACAGAACAGGTCCATGGAACATGGTGGGCAAAAAGTATGGAGCAGGGGCATTCAAAAAGACATCAGAGGGCAGGGGGAAGGAGAATAGGGGCAGCACGCACAGAGGCTAAGCAGGAGGTCAATGATGGGCCATAGAATTGGGCAATGGAGGGCAGGAGGAGTGGACTGGTACATCATGCTAAATGGAGGGCAGTGGAGCACATCAGACCATGCATAGCAGGAGGGAGGAGGCTAGTCCATGGATTCAGACAACAGAGGATAGGGAGGAGGTGGATGGGGCAGCAAGCTAACTGTTCAGAGAAGGTGGGTATTAGGAACTTCATTGTTTTTAAAATGTGTGTCTGTGCGAACTACTTAAAATAAGAACAAGTATGCAGCATAATCTCACTTTTATTCAGGAAGAAGAGGACGTTTGTGACTGTGACTCCGGGCTCATTTGGCAGAAACACCCCCTGACCCTCCACCCCCATCGCAAAATGTAATGCCCGTGAAAAGGGTAGGTGGACGTAGTGGTATATAAAAAATAGTCCTGAGGGCACGATTGAAAATGAAAACTAGATATAGTATATGGTATAAACTATGCACCAAAAAGTGTGATATAAGATGAACCGGGGCGTGAAATATAATATGCAATACATTGTGCGCAAAGACAGATTCATTGGAGAGCGCGAGATAGCACAGGCACTAGAGCGTGCTATGCGATATGCGCCTTGGAGTGTAATATGCACAGGGCAGTCTTGTGTAACCTAACTAGTTTCTAAAGTTGTAATATAAAATATGTGCTGGGGAGTGTAATGTTGCATATGCACTGTGACAAAGATATGGATCCCAGATTGTAATATGTATGGCATAGCGCTGTGCGTTATAACATAGACTTCGAGGAAGGCACGTTAGATGGGGCAATATAACCCGTGCGAAGGCAAGTGTGGCATGACATATTCATGGGGTGGTGTTACAGTGCACATGGGCTAGAGTGTGTCATAGCATACGCACTAGCTGGTGGAATACAACACAGAGGTGTGTGGCACTCGGCGGGCACTGGTGGGTGTAACACAGCATTGGGCTCAGCCAGGAGCACGCTGAGACTCTCAAGTGAGGTTTCTCTCCTTTCCAGAGAGTAAAATAAAAAGTATTACACATCCGGCAGTGGATGTGTGTTTTATTAACCATGAGGGGGGTTTCTTGCATAGTTTGGTCGAAATTTTGTCGAACCCCCTTTGAATGGCTTGGTGTGCGTGTGTATTAAATGTGCGCGTCAATAGCTACCCATGTTTGTATAAATAAACGACAAGGGTGTCTACTTGGAGAGTACCATTAGGCACGGTAGGGGGTCAGACACGTCAGAGCTTCACTAGCGGTGTAAATACATTCCACGTGGATTCATTGTATGCATAGTCGCCTTTTAATATCACGCACATCGTCATGGTGATAGGTACATACGGTTTGTCCAGCATGTCCTAGGTGTTTCTATAAATATATATTTTTTTAAAATAATAAAAAACAAAGGCCGGCCCCTAGGGATGGGGTCCCCGGGGCCATAAGTGGCCTGAGGAGGGGGGCATCGCAGCCCCCCTCCTAAAGAATTAAAAAAAAAAAAAGGTCATGACCCGGGGGTTGGGGTCACCGGGCCGATTAAGGCCTTGAGAGGGCCAAAATGAGGGTGCAGGCCCTGGGGGATGGGGTCCCCAGGGGCAATAAATTAGAAAAAGAAGGGGGGCCACACAACCCTCCTTCTTAAAAAAATAAAATAAATAAAAGACCGGCATCGTGCCTGAGGCCACGCCCCCTCCTTGCAGCACACTGCAAACGCGCCCCCTGGCGAGTTGTAAGTTGGGGAATTAATTCCCCTTCAATACTGAGGGTCCCTGAGGGCCAACAAGTACCCAACAGGTATCTCCAGTATGCGACAGGGACCTGCGTTGCAGACAGGTGTTCTGAGGCCACGCCCCTTTTTACACCTCTATGCAACACAGCTCTGTGGCGCTTACTGGAGGTACCTAGTGGGCTAGTTTGACCATAGGGACCCTTAGGATTCAAAGGGACTTAATCTCTCAACTTAGAACGGCCACAGGGCACGTTTACACAGTGGTGAAGGGAGGGGACGGGGCCTGAGTTAACGTGTGCAAACAAGCCCTGTGGCGCATTCTAAGTTGGGGAAATAATTCCCCTTCAATCCTGAGGGACCCTGGGGGCCAACTAGCCCACCAGGTGCTTCCAGTAAGCGCCATTGCGCTGCATTGCAGAGAGGTGGTCTAGGACGTGCTCCTTTTTACATCTCTCTGCAAAGCAGCTCTGTGGTGCTTACTGAAGGTACCTAGTGGTCTAGTTGGACCCTAGGGACCCTCAGGATTCAAGGGGACTTAATCTCCCAACTTAAAACAGCCACCGAGGTGTGTTTACACAGTGGGGAAGGGAGGGGATGGGCCCTGTGGCGCGTTTTGAGAGGAAGTTTTAATCCCCTGCCCTATTATATACTAGGGGCTTACAGAGGAGGTCATGCTAATCACAGGGGGACCCCAACGCATAGTGTTCCCTAGTGTATGTAGGTGTTTTCACTGTATTCTGAGTGTCTTTTAACATAGCACTGGCTCTAGGACTGTTTAGTCAGACTCATTTACCACCAGTATCCGTCTGAAAAAGTTGAGGGTACAGGATGATTTTGCAACAAGCCTTCTATCTGCTCTTCTGTTTGTTCTTTCTGCATGTTATCCTTCTTCCTGCACTTTTCTTCGTCTTTGAGGACTTCTGTTGCTCCTTTCTGCATTTCTTTTTTTTCTTTCTGTGCGTTTTTTCTTCTTTCTTCACATGTCCTATCTCTGTAGGCATAGTTAGAAATTAGCATTTAAAAAACCTTTGAAATTCACTGAAAAAAACATAGGTTTCAGGCATGTTATAGTTAGGAATTAGCATTTAAAAAACCTTAGAAATTCACTGAAAAAACCATAGGTTTCAGGGGTGTTATAGTTAGCTGGACTTTTCACTTGTACAAAACCATTGAAATTCCCCTGTTATAGTTAGTTCAGCTAACTATAACTCGCGCACCCGCAATGCACTGCTGATGACGTCACATATTACAACACTCATGACATGGTCAGTGACATCACTCATGACATCACTGATGACATCTCAAATGACATCACTGATGACATCATCTTGTGATAGAGTGGCAGACCTCCTCTCCCCCTAATATAACCTTTGATACACACATTCAAAAATAGAAACTAAAATTTTCAAAAAAATGGACATACCAATACCAGTTACAACAACCTATTCAGTAATTCCAAGATCCACATACATATCCACTCATTCACCAACAGTCCTATACAGTCACTCATACATGTACTCACTCATCATATGTACTCATACACCTATACATCCTGTTACACAACGCCACTCATCCATAGAGTTACTCACACACATAATGATGATGATGATGATGAATTTTTATACTTAACTGTTAATCGCCCACGGTACCCCTGCTTATACACATTACCTAAAATACACAAAGCCCTCCCATTTCCACCGGGGAGGCCCATAGTCTCAGGAATAGGGGGACCAACGGAGCGGTTATCACAGTTTGTAGATCTTTTCTTACAACCGATAGTTAGCAACTTACCATCCTATATTAAGGATACACGACACATTTTGAATATCCTAAGCGATATTACTTGGGATACAGATATGTTGCTAGTTACGTTAGATGTGGTATCACTTTATACCAGTATAAGGAATGAACTGGGATTACAAGCAATATATCAATTTTTGTCTAAAAAACCTGCGAATCAATGGGAACACACTCAAATGATTCTGGCAATGATAGAGCTGATATTGTGTAACAAGTTTTTCTTGTTTAATAATGAATGGTTCAAACAAACCCAAGCAGTAGCTATGGGCTCTAGATTTTCGCCATCATATGCAAATATTTTTATGGGCTGGCTAAAGGAAATGCTAATCTGGGGCCCTAATGGCAGTCAGTGGAATGAACATATTTTATATTGGAGGCGTTACATAGACGATTGCCTGATGATTTGGACGGGTATAGTGGATTCACTTGAGGAATTTTTTCTATATTTGAATACTAATGACATGAACATTAGATTCACTACATGTTACAGCAGGACTAAAGTGATGTTTTTAGATGTTGAGTTATATGTTCAAGATAACCAGATTCAGAGTAACATGTATAGAAAGCCTACATCTTGTAATGCGATACTGCATGCCAGCAGTGCTCACCCTCGTCATCAAATCAAAGCCATTCCTTATGGAGAGATGATAAGGGCGAGAAGGAATTGTAGCAATCATACTCATTTTAAACGTTGTATTGAAGACATGGAAAGAAGGTTTTTACAGAGGGGTTATTCGCGACATGAGATTGCAATATCAAAGGCAAAGGCCCTAAAAACTGAACGCTTGACTACCTTGCAATCGAAGACAAATACTGTAATGACCACACAGCCTATACGGATGGTACCTGATTACACACTACTAAACATGTCCCTTCGGAAAAGTCTAAATAAGCACTGGCATATTTTACAAGCGGACAACACACTAAGAGACTGTTTGACTGAGAAACCTCAAATTACATACCGAAGGGGCAAAACATTAGGCACATTATTGAGCCCCAGCTACCCCCATGCAAAACAACAAAATACTCGTTTAACAACACTAACGAAGGTTTTTTTAAAGTGTGGCCATTGTGGCATGTGCAGAAATGCTAGAGATAAAACGAAGTGTTATACTGATAGCAGTGGGAAAATGTACAACATAATGACAAACATAAATTGTTGCACAAAATTTGTTATATATATTAATATTTGCAAATGCAGTAAAATATATGTAGGTAGTACAATCAGGGCTCTGAAGGACCGCATAAGTGAACATATGAGGGCGGTAAAAAATAACGACATTAGATACCCGATAGCAGAGCATGTACACAACTGCAGGGCACAAGGTCATACAAAGTGTTTGGAGTTCTTAGCTATTGAGCACATTCATTTGGACCCACGTGGAGGTAACAGGGAGTTACAGTTGCGAAGGCATGAGGCAAGGTGGATCATGCGCTTGCGGGCCATGGAAGATGGTCTTAATTATGATCATGAACTTCAATACTTTTTAGGAGAATAAGACACAGAGATCTGTCGAACCCTCAGGCTGCTATTTCTAAAAATCGTTATGCTCATAAAACAGTTGGAAATATAAGATAATTACTAAGGGAGATTAAATATTCAGGGTAGGAGTGCGAAACAAATAAAGTTGGTCCATCCGTTTGAGCGAGGTAGACTGTAACACAGTCTTTGACTGTAAATTAGTGGCAAGTAATGTTGATTATCACTGTCTTTGCCCACTTTGAATTTGGGTAATTAGACTTCGTAAATTATTGTTGGAGTTTGAAGAATAAGTCTCTTACATGCTGTCACTACAGAACGGCGGGAGACTGAATTCAATATTTGCACTTACAAGAATAATGAAGGGATTTGGGTCACAGATTATAAGTATGGAATACAATACCTTCGAACTGGTTAATGTACATATAAAATTTGATACTATACGTTATGACATCGGATTACTTTGGGAAACGTCCCTATCTCAAGATTCTAGAATATGACGTGTCGTTGTTACAAAACGGCGGGAGAATGAACTTAATATTTGTCCCTACAAGAGTAACAAAGGGATTTGGTCTAGTATTAGAAATATGGAATAATACTGTTAAACTGGATATTCGGTATATAAGATTTAATGTTGTACGGTATTTTATTTAAATACGTATACTTCTGATCACTTTGGGAAATGTCCCCATCTCAAGATGGCGCCAATCTAGAATATGAATCAGGAGTTAGGCGTCATTTATTTTTACACAAGGCACATACAATAGTATGAAGAAGCTATACTGCTGTTGCTGCTGTGGAAAAGTAGGAGTAGAATGTGATGGAGTATCATACCCTACAGTACGGAGTGGTATTATACCCTCAGTATGTAATCATAAGATTTATTTTAAAACTTGCGAAATATTCCCATTTCAAAATGGCGCCCACACAGAACGCCAACGCAGGAAAGGCATCTTTGATTTCTACAGCTTTTACTTAATGCGAGCATGGGCAATGCCATACCGTCGCTGTATCACTGACAGAAAGTCGTTGAGACGTGAAAGGTATGTATTAAAGAGGAACCGGAATATAATATTACTTAAACTTGAATACCTTACTTCGAGGGATGGTGCCTTATTGTTATTGTTGTTTACTTATAGAACCCCGTACTCCTGGGACACGATTTATGTTATTACTATTACCGGTATACAGAAACTCATTGCGGCCACAAATATACTGATAGAACGTTAAGAAACGAGGTAAGAGCTTCGGCGAATGTTTAGTGTTTAATATACAGGGACTTGAGTAGGTAGATGTCAGATAATTGATGTCTTGAGTGACTCATAGCTAATATAACGTTTATGAAAGTGAATAGATGTTAGACAAATGATCTTCTTATTGAGTGGTCTACATACAGTGTATATTTTACCTCTGCAGGAGAAATATAAAACACGGCGTACTAATAGAACTGGCAGTGCGAGTATTTATACAAAATATTTATACAAAATATTTCTGAGAAGATAATAGAAGGTACGACAATTGATATCTTTGTCCGCAAAAGGAAAATAAACGCAGCGTAATGTGATATTTTGCCTTATGTATTTTGCAACTTACCCTGATATTATCCATTGGTTAATTTCAGATTCCTTACCAGCAATTGAAATTTGAGGTACTTAACGGTTATTACTTTTCGATGATCTAAAATGGTACACTATGGTGGCTTGTTGGTGCTTATAGTTGTTTAGACTTACTATCACTTCACGTTGGAGTCGTACATTTAGTAAACAACACTAGGGATACTTTGTCTATTTGATATCCTGTCCCCTTGTAATTTGGACATTTTTGAAATTTAGGATTACCAGAATGATATAATTGGCACAGCTACACATTTATAGTAATGTTTATGTCTATTATGTTTCATTGAATTAGTCATATATAAGCAAAATACCATGTCCTTAGGCATGAGGCTCCGTAGAGGCTCCTATCTAAAAATGAAATTTATGTTGATTCATTTTATTTTGTACGTTATTTGTATTACAATGGAAGTTGTTTATTGCTTCCAGCCCTGAGGAAGTCGCACGGTTGTCTACTTAAGCGACGAAACGCGTTGGGATTGGAAGATTAAAGAATAAATGAAGACACAAAAAAGGAGAAGGAGCGCTATACTTCTTATGTTGAATCTTATAAAATTGCTACTGTGCTTTGTTATTGAGTGTGTGCATCAACATAACCTGTTTATTGCTTTTTCTGTGCGGAAGTGGGTGTTTCCCATTGTCTGATGAGTGAATAGTTTTTCTATAGGATAGTGTGATAGTGCAGATGTGCCTGAATTTACTATACACCCCCTCTTTTTATTTTGACTTGATGGGGTGTGTGTCTAAGATTCGTACATGTAGGGCCTTCAGGAACAACAGTGGCCACTACCTGTGGGACTTACACTTGCCTTGTGTTGTGTACGTGCTACGCCATGTCCATTGCTGTGTTGATGTGGCAATACAGGGAGCCTGGGTGTCTGCATGGCAAAGATCTGTGATGCCTGGGAGACATGAGTCCTCATTTGTCACTGGGGTGTGTTTTTTGAACGTTGCAGCAGCACATAGGTTGGGTGACACAGCCAGATGATTAGCCCATTGCACTACATGGCACTCATGTGGCATGTGGAATTGAGATGTGAGGTGGTGGTCTTGTAGGTGATATATGTATCCATGCCCAACAGCACACACCTCAGTACATTGTGTAATGTCATGAACTACCATGTGTTAGTGATCGTGGTCATGGCCACATGGGTGGATGTACTGACAATCTTTCTTTGTGCATCTCTGTACTGCAGGGCACCAGCTGTCCATCGTCCGTTCCAAGACCGTGCAACCATGCACAACACGACAGCATCAGACGGTACCGCTTCACCAGGCCACTGATTGAGGAGTTGGCACCACATCTGCTACCTGGCCGGACATACTCTACAGCACTGACCCCAGAGGTGAAGGTGATTGCAGCCCTGCACTTCTTTGCTACCGGTACCTTCCAGTACACTGTGGCT